>NC_080786.1:88054086-88672697 GCF_028018385.1 Neofelis nebulosa | reverse complement strand
ATTCCTATAAACTTACCATGTTTTTTCTCTCCTTTAGGATCATTTTCTCCTAAAATTCCTCCCCCAAACCAATTCTATGATAGTGAATATATTTAACGAAGTCTTCTTAAAATCTAGGTCAAAAATATTTATGGTAATACTAAACCTATGACAAAATTCACATGGCCTATCCAGTAATACATAGTTCACAACAGAAGGAACGGTCCATCTTCAGCAAATCATAAAAACAGGTAGATATGACAAAATTTACAAGAATAACCAATATTACACTAACCAAAAAAGATCAGGCACTATTATGAGAAGCACTGTAAATACTTAAGAATACAGGTTCTAGAGCCAGACCGGCTGGATTTTAATGCTGGGCTCAGTATTTCTTAACTGTGAGAAACTGAGCATGTTATTTAAACTCTTAAGGCTTGATATTCTTATCTGTAAAGTAATAAATTAGATAACCTGTGTGAACTAATTTAAAAATGAAACCTGGTGTACTTTAATAGTTCAATAAATGTTAGTTATTAAAAAAAAGAAATGAAGAGGTTAATAATAAATGATTATCATTATATTTACATATTGATTATAGTTATAAACCCAATGGCTAGACTATAATATCCCAAATGCAAACACCCTTAACTTTGATAATAAGTTTTGGAAAAGGGAAACAAGAAGGATTACTGAAATAAATACATGGGCTAGTAATCACATATTCAGTTATTTGCTTAAAACTTTAGAAAATGTATCTTTTGCCTATAGTCCTTCCAGGAGGTTTGAAAGATCATTTATCAGTCTAAGAAGAATGCATAAAAGGTATACCTCAGAGATATTGAGGGATTCAGTTCCAGACTACCACAATAAAGCAAATATTGCAATGACAGGAGTCAAATGAATTTTTAAATTTCCCAGTGCAAATAAAAGTTATGTTTACACTCTACTATAATCTATTAAGTGTGCAACAGCATGTCTTAAAAAAGCACATTCTCTTAATTAAAAAATCTAAGCTTTCAGCAAGCTGTAATCTCTGATCACTGGTCACCGTAACAAATATAATAATGAAAAGTTTTAAATACTGCAAGAATTACCAAAATGTGACAGAAACACAAAGTGAACAAATGCTATCCAAAAAATGGCACTAATAGACATACTTGACGCAGTTGCCACAAACCTTAAATTTGAAGAAAAAAAAAAAGCAGTATCTGTAAAGCACAATAGAATAAGGTATGCTTGCACTATGCAAAAAACTATCTTCTATAGGAAATAATCTGAGACTAAACTACAACCAATGAAATATAAATTAGGTCAGTAATAAAAACTGTGAAGATGCCACAGTAACATTAAGACATATCGGTTAAATCAATACTGACCACAAAAACCCCAAAAGGTTTTAAGTTAACTAAAGGAAAAAGTAATTTTTCCAGGTACCAAATTTTAAAGCCCACCTTTCCAGTACAATAGAATGGCTTTCTTTCCCTAGAATGGAGGTCAGGGAGAAACTTCCAACTTCTGCCATTTTAAACTTTAGAAACATTGATAATGTTTGCCCATTTAAAAAAGTAACTGGTTGGGGTCACCACCTCCTCCCACAAAAGAAAATGAAGAAAGAGTTCTTTCGTTTCCTTTGGCTTTTTTTCTTTTGCGGGGCTATGAAATTATACATTTACATTGTAATTTTTTAAGTGGTCTAGTCTTCTTAAGATGAAACAGCAAATGACAGGTGGGGAGCTGTTTTTGGCTTAGGTTTTAGACTTCGCTTTATGAGACAGACAACAGTAAAAAATTATCAGTCACCTCCAGTAAGAGCAATATCCCAGGCAGACCTTATTCACAATTTTAAAGATTTGAGAGTTGGTCTAGGACTCACATGTGGAACACAAACAAACACTGTCCTAAGTCTAAAATTAAACTGAACATCATACAATTATGGCAATTTCCACATCTTATTTCTCTAATGGGCCAATACATGCATCCAATACACAACGTGTAACAATATCTAAGCATATTAACACTAAGTGATTGATGTCCTAATGATAACACCTAGGCGGTACAAGATTAAAATTAAAATAATAACAAAAGGAAATTTAAGTTAGAATCTCAAATGTAAATTTTAAACAATGAGCTAAGTAAGCACTACCTTGACTTGTAAACATTTTAGTCTGATTTTGAACTTAATATAAAACCCCATTTTCCAGCTACCTCTTGAAAACAAGTGCTCTTGAAAACAATTAAGATTACACTAACCACATAAAGAGGTTACCAAATCAACAGACTCTATTCTATACTGAACTCTATTCTATGCAGTATTCTGTACTGCATTCCATAAAAAGAAAGAAACCCATCATCAGCTTATCTTTCTTATTTATGACACTATCCTCATATAAGATTGGGCAAATGCACATCAGCTTTCCTTTATTTAAAAAAAAAATTGGGGCGCCTGGGTGGCTCGGTCAGTTAAGCGTCTGACTTCGGCTCAGGTCATGATCTCACGGTCTGTGAGTTTGAGCCCTGCGTCGGGCTCTGTGCTGACAGCTCAGAGCCTGGAGCCTGTTTCAGATTCTGTGTCTCCCTCTCTCTCTGCCCCTCCCCTGTTCACGCTCTGTCTCTGTCTCAAAAATAAATAAACGTTAAAAAAAAAAAAAATTTGAAAAAAAAATTAACTAGGGCATCAAAGGATGAAGAAGCATTCTCTCAAAACATAGTTTTTTTTTAATCACTAAAATATTTTTTCCTAATCTGAGCCCTAATCAGGGTCTTTTGATTTTTTGCCCACTGTCTCTATTATTGTCACAATAAAAATGATTTGCCTTTTTACATTAATTGCAGCCAACACTTTTATTTCATATCTAGTGCATCTAAGAAGGATGGTATAGATAACCTAACATGGGCAAGTAGCATAAGAGAACTTTTAGCGAAGAATTCAGACAATGGGACTCAGAATTAGTAACAATTTCAGGCAGCTATATTTTTCTGAATTCAGCTGTCAGTTAAACAAAGATAATAAACAAGCACAACAGTTCTAGAAACATAGCATGAAGTAGTCAAGTATTCTATTTTTTAAAGTGTCATCTTAAAAATGCGGGTGAAATATGCATTCCAACCTAGAACACCTGTCTGGTTTATGTTTTTAATCTTAACATTTTACTGAGCACCTACCATGTGCCAAGCACTTGCTGGGCACTCTTACAGTTGAATCAACTCTATTCTTACCAATTAAGTACATTATCCCCAGTTGCCAGGCTAGGAAACCTTTGCCCAAAGTCATGGTACTAATATAATCAGGCCCAGGAACAAAAACACTGGTGGCATTCTTTCATCTCCAGAAAAATCACATCAGCAGCAAATGCATCTATCTACCTCATGGTTTATCTCAGAGCAATCCCAAACTGTGGACCAAATGCCCACCAGGCTTTCATCATTCATTAACAAGTACTAAGTGCCTGTCAGTGTCTGGAAATGACAAGAAAAGAACAAGAGGGGAATAGATGGAACCTAGGTTTTCTTGTGTGGTTTTTTTTTTCATACTATTTGACTGTTTGATAAGTTTTCACAAATGAATATACCTTTGAAAACATCACCACATTGAAGACAATGAATTCAACTATATAATCCCTTCCTCTCACCCTTTCTCGTTCTATTCCCCCTTCTCCAGGCAACTTATTATCTAATGTCTGTCCCTATAGTTTATATTAATTATTATTATATTTTCAAACACACACAAAACAATATAAAGAGTACTTGTACCCATCACTCAGCTTTAATAATTATCAACAGTCAATTTTATTTTACCTAATGCTTCCCATTATTTCTTTCTTCCTTCCTTCATTTTAAGCAAGCAAAGCTTTTATTGGAGTGTAAGAGTCACAGAGAAAGTAAACAAATCATAATCATAGTTCACTCAATTTTTACAAAGTCCACTGACTCATTTAACCAGCACCCACAATCAAGAAAAAGAACATCACTAGCATCTCCTAAGCACTTCATGAAGCCTCACTTGGTCACTAATCTCTCAAAGATAATCACTCCTGACACCAGAGATTAGTTTTGCCTTTTAATAAACTGTTATGGAAATTTTAAGCATACAAAAAAGTACACAGACGATACCTTTATCATATTCTAAAAACAGACAGATTGAGGTGTAATATACTTACACAAAAGTATACGAAACATAAATGCAGTTTACTGAATTTTCTCAAAGTGAATAATACACCTGTGTAAACAGTATCCTATCCAAGAAATAGAATCTATGCACACAGATGCACTTCTACCCTCTCTCCATCAGTATTCACTATCCTGATTTCTGACACATAATTCATTTTGCCTTTTTATGAACTTAAACTGAATGGAGTCATACAGTATGTATTCTTTTGTGTCTGGCTTCCTATACTCAACGTCATGCTTTTAAGATTTATCACAACATCGTGTTTGGTATTCTATCACATGAGCGTACTAGGATTTATTGACTCAACTCTTTATGGAAATCTGGGATGTTCTCAGTTTTGGGCTATTAATAACAATGTTGCTTTAACATTCTTATACATGCCTTTTGGTGAATATACGTGTACTATATAAACACAACATGTGCAGCCTTGGCAGATAAAGTTTACTAAAGTGGATGTCCCAATTCACATACCTGACAGCAGTATATAAGAGTTCTGAGTGATCCACATCCTTCTAAGTACTTTGTAGGGTGTGTATTTTCCATTTTAGCCATTCTGGGGTGTGTTCAAGTGGTATTGGATTGCAATCTTAAGCAATTTTCCTCATGGCTAATGAAATTGAATACCCTTTCACAGGTTTGCTAATCATCTGGATATCCTTTTTGTGTGTTAAGTGACTGCTCAAGAGTTGTACCTACCCTTCTATTAGCTTGTCTTCTCCATAACAAATTAGTAGGAATTCTGTACATAATCATCAGGTTTAGTTTTCACTTTCTTAACAGAGTCTTTAACGAACCTAGTCTTAACGTTAATGTAACCCAATTTATCAAATTTTTTTCTATCATGACTAGCACTTTCTATATCCCAGTGGAATAGGTTACATCCTTTATGTCTCTTTTTCTGTTTTCATTTTTTTCTGTGATATTTTCTAGTGATATCAAACCACTTTTCACTAACCCTCTCTTTCATTATCTCTATTCTTCTGTTAAGCCTATGTTATATATATATATACTCTGTATATCAAATATTTTATTTTTCAGTTCTAGAATTTTCATTTTCTTTTTTTTACGGACTGCAATTCTCTGGTAAAATTCTCCATCTTTTTACCTATTTTCTATACCTTTCTACTATTTTCCTTCTATGATTTAAACTCTTTCCCAAATAATTCTATCATCTTAGCCACCCTAAAGACTGTTTTTATTATCTGTATTTCTCCTCTTACTTTTTTGTGATTCTGTCCTATCACCTGGTATGCACTGTAATTTTTGACTGAATGCAAAGCACTACATATGAAAATTTGTAGAGGCTCTGGATGATGTTAATGTCTTTTAAAGAGAGTTCACCCTTTCTTCTAAGTGCTCAGTGTAGGGACTGATAACCTAAATCTCCAAATGGATTAGGGCAACCTGAGACTGGGTTATTTTACAGCAAGTCCAATATCTTCTGTCTACTTTCTCCCCATCTTCTACTTCCAAAAAAATGGTCAGTGACAAGCAAACTGCCTTACTACTTTAAAACTTAGTACCAACTTCAATACTTTTACAATGGAATTTCTAAAATTTTATATAATCTATTTTGATGGTACCAAGTCTTTATGAATTTCATTATGGACTCTTAAGACTATTCACTGTGAATGAGAATCTTTGCTTACTGAGATTGTGCCATTAATTCCATATATGATGCAGTAACAGCATTTTAATTGCTGCAAGCAAAGCACAAATCTGACGAATTACATTGTATATAATTAGAATAAAAACAAACAAGTTACAGGTTAAAAATACTTTCCAAAGGTAATTTATTTTCCATATGATGTAAATTAAATTCTTTTAGTGCTTCATCACTCTGGTACTAAACACTGACTCACAGTTTAACCCGTTTTTTTAGATAACAGATGTTATATAAGAAGTCTTATATTACCCATTGAATATAAAAAATTATTTGAAATATATAATAAAACTTATCGTCCATATTAACAAGGAGAAAAATGAAGCCTAATAGTTTTGCCAAATTTTTAGTTTTGGGTTTCTGCATATTTCAGAAAATAATTAATGTAGATTCATTACTATCTTACTTTTTATTTTGTATTACATTTAGAAATAGGAAGTTAAAATTGTACATAAGACTGAAATTAAATGTAACATTATTTTGGAAAACACGAAGAGGTCTTTCATGAAAATCATGTTTTTCTATCAGTTTGAAAAAATAAGTCTATAGGAGAAAAAACTGCAAATCACATATCTGCTACCAAACACATTCTTTGATACTTTTAACCATCCCTCAAATATCTGTATTTGCATACATATGGCAAATAAGCACATGAAAAGATAATCAACATGTTTGGTCCTTAAGAAAATGCAAATTAAAACAATGAAAGACAAGTACATGCCTATTAGAATGGCTAAAAAAAAAAAAAGTATGACAATACCAAGTATTGTCAAGGATACAGATCAAATGGACTGCTTACAAACTACTATAGAAGGAAAAATGGGGGGCGCCTGGGTGGCGCAGTCGGTTAAGCGTCCGACTTCAGCCAGGTCACGATCTCGCGGTCCGTGAGTTCGAGCCCCGCGTCAGGCTCTGGGCTGATGGCTCGGAGCCTGGAGCCTGTTTCCGATTCTGTGTCTCCCTCTCTCTCTGCCCCTCCCCCGTTCATGCTCTGTCTCTCTCTGTCCCAAAAATAAATAAAAAACGTTGAAAAAAAAATGGTACAGCCACTTGGGAAACCAGTTTGGTGGTTTCTTATAAAGTTAAACATACACTTAAAATATGACCCAGCAATTCCACTTCTAGGTAGTTTCCTAAGCAAAATGAAAATGTGTTCACAAAAAAGCTATATGCAAATTTTAAAAGCAAATGTTTATAGAAGCTTCACTCATAATCACCCAAAACTGGAAACAACCCAAATATACCTCAACTGGAGAATGGGTGAACCAACTGTGGTATATCCATACAATAGAACAATGCTCGGAAGTAAAAAAGAATGAAATAACCGATGCATCAACAGCATGGATGACTCTCAAAGGCACTATGATAAGTGGAAGAAGCTAGACTCAAAAGATACAAACCACATGGTTTAATTTATAGGATATCCTGAAAGAGGCAAAGGATGGGAATTGGAGAGGAATTTGGGGGAGTGACAACTGTTCTCTATCTTGACTGTGGTGGTGGTTACACAAATGTATAAATTTTATACATTTGTATACACAGTGCATACACTAAAAATAGTAAACCTTATTGTATGTATATTAAACCTCAGTTTAAAATAATGAAAAAAAGAAGTTTAAAGCCAAGAAAATATATTTCCCTTAAGAAGAAAAAGGTAATGAAAATTTAAACTATCTAAATGTATACGTATACAAAACACCAGAAAAATCCCCAGCTATTTTGCAAAATAAAATAAATCACTATTAGCCCATCTTCCTCCAAAAGATCGAAAGCTTTCCAACTCACAGAGGAATACATACAGTACTAGGAACTAAAGTTCTCTTTTGATTATTTTGATTTTCTCAGTGAAATAGGAAACAGACAATCAGCTGAAAGTGAGAGGGTAGGAGGAAATGTTGGAGGTTTATGAAAAGGCGAAGGTATGAAATATTTGGGAGAAAGGTTGGCAAGCTTTTTCTGTAAAAGATCAGACAGTGAATATTTTAGGCTTTCAGAGTCATACAATCTCTGTCACAGTTACTCAACTCTGGTACTGGAGGGAGAAAACAGCCACTGACATTCCATAAAGGAATGGATATGGCTATGTTCCAATAAAAGTTTAATTACCCTAACAGGCAACAGGTGGAACTGGCTCATGGGCTGAAATATGGACCCCATCTAGATGAGTGGTAGACTGAATGGACTGTGAGGGAATACACGATTTCCAAAAGGCATTAAGGGCCCCACTTAATGTTTAATGTGACCCTAATTCAGTACAGCTTTGTTTTATTTCAGAAACGGCAAGAGTTAAATTTCCCAAAGTTGTAATTTAGCCAAGTGAGTACTATGTATGAGAGAGAACAAAAAGTATGAGTTAAGCAAAGTAGTGATTACGATGACAACAGAATTTAAACTGGAAAGGAAAGAGATGCTGAGGAAAAGGAGCGCTAGTGAAAAGGAGGTATAATGACTGGACTGTAGGTCCTAGTAGAGATAAAAGATTGTTGAAACCTAAGTACCAGAAAGCATCAGCAGCAATGACAGGAGGTAGTGCTTAGAAAATGAGAAACTGAAATCATGAAGAGATTAAGGTTTGGTAACCACTAGCCTAAGGTATGACAAAGAGTGAAGTAGAATGAATGACAAGATCATCAATAAAGCAGAGGTCTAAGAACTGACAGAGTAGGACAGTCAAAGAATAAACTTTGACACTGGTTGGCAAACTTACCCTATAAAGAGTCAGATAGTAAATATATTAAGTTTTGTGGACAAAGAGGTAAAAATCAAGGATATTGTATACATACTTCTATAAGGAAAAAAACTTCCATGTATATTTTATTGATGAAATTCAACATATAATAATAATAAGGATGATAATAACAGAATAGCAAAGTAATAATAGAATATCATTTCTGACCATACAGATGTACTAATGAGAAGACTGGGATAATTTTTTATGGGAGGATGTTGTGTTTCACTGAATTGGGGTTGGAAGTTAATGTTCCTTATCATCAAAGTTGATTGCAAATGTTTATCTGCTAATGCTGATCTGTAATGAGATTTTATGTATTCTTTAAAACTCTTTTAAAAGTCACAAAGATACTGACATTAATCCATGAAAATAGAATTTTAATTAAGAATTATTCATCACTTGGAAGGCATTTATAGAATTGTTAGATTCTTTTCTTGATATTTGCCTTTTAGCATGCTATTACATTGGAGATGAATTACTTGCAAATGAAGGAGGAGGTGGCATTACAGTTGAATGGTTTGTGAAATACAAAAATTTCTTTTGCGCTTGCATCAAGGTCTAAAATCTAATGAAAATATAATTTGAGGCTGGAAAATGTATCTACCCCATATTTATGTGGGAATGGAGATTTTGCCTCTTGTAACTGGTAACAATAGGGGAAGTGTATAAAGCAGCATTTTGTGATTCAACATTAGCAGCTTTCAAAACGACTTTACCACTTAAGTTTCACTATCAACACTGTTTTCCCCTTGTAGCATTAGGTTTAACTTACTAAGAAACATTTTCAAGTCTTCAGCAAAACCTAATTTTCAGAGCCATTTTCCATTGTTCTATACAATAGTGGTTGGGAGTAGTTCTCATTCAGAAAAATTCTAACGTTACATCTATATTCGGAAACTCCCAGGGGTGCCTGGGTGGCTCAGTCAGTCAAGTATCTGACCCTTGATTTTAGCTCAGGTCATGATCTCACAGTTTGCAAGTTCAAGCCCCACAATGGGCTCTGTGCTGACAGTGTACAGCCTGCTTGGGATTCTCTCTCTCCCTTTCTTTCTCCCTCTCTCTCTCTCAAAAATAAACATTAAAAAAAAAAAAAAAAAAAAAAAAAGAACAACAACCTCCCAATGAAACTTTACCAATTCTAACATATTAAACTGCTATTAGAATAAGTCAGGATATTCGCTTCTGTTTCAGAGGAAAATTCATGGGAGCAATAAGGGTTAAATCCATTAGAGCAAATGAAGATTGCAGTTGATAACTACTGGTTCAATGACACATAATAAATTCAAATGTTTCCACAAAGTACCGCTCAGGTAATACAAATGAACAAGCTTTAAATGCTTTACATTTTCTCAAGCTCTGTAAATTAGTTCAACTAAACTTTTTCAGCTCCACATATATTTCTCCCACAATCAGTTGTAACACATCTTAGTGGAGTCCACTTTGGATTATACTGAAATAATGTTTTCTTGTGTATTCTTTTTAAGAAAATAAAACCACCTTTATTGAGATTTAATTTAACCATTTAAAGTGTATCATTCCATTTTGAAAATATTCTTGCCTACAGTTGTTCCACAGAGGCTAATTCTTCAGTCACTTCAAACCTGGCACAGACAGTCTCCTTGAATAAGTAACAATTGAGTAGTACTGGTAACATCTGTCAACTAATCAAGAGCCAAGGAGACCACCTGAAATAATTTCCCTTATTTTTTTAATTGACTATTGATGTTGCTCCATGTAGGATTTCATTTGAAACCCAGGGTTCCACAATAAAGGCTGAGAACCAACTGGCCTATACTGCCTTCACTCCATTAGTTACTTCTGTTTACACTGCTATTAAATTTCATCTATACTTATTCTTCCTTTAAAATATCTCTCACAACAATCTCATTCCATTTCTGGTCTTAATGTCTTGTTCATAAATTCAGATCCTCATTACTTTGCAAGAGTATGATAGTGGCATTCCTAAGAAACCTCATAAAAACAATTGTTGCAATGAGAGAGAAAAAGAAAGATTGGGATTCATTTCAGAAGTTACTTTCAGTAGAAAAAAAAAACTTAAAAAAAAATTTTTATCATTTATTTATTTTTGAGAGAGAGAGCAGAGAGGGGCAGAGAGAGAAGGAGACACAGAATCTGAAGCAGGCTCCAGGCTCCAAGCTGTCAGCACAGAGTCCAACGTGGAGCTCAAACCCAGGGACCATGAGATCATGACCTGAGCTGAAGTTGGACGCTTAACTGACTGAGCCACCTAGGCGTCCCGGGGAGGGGGGGGGGGGGGGGGGGGGGGGGTACACAAAAAAACTTTAATAGCTAATTAGTCAATCTAAAATTCAAACACTCCTGACCAAATAAATCCTGATTGTTAAAGAACAATGGCTTCAACTTTCAATTCACCACTGTAATGATTTAATGTAAACTTTGTTTATACACAATATTCAGGAACATATTTATCATTCAAGAACTGTCATCCAAAATGTTAAAATAATGCAAATGTTAACAGCTTAGAAATACAAAATATCACATGAAATACAAAGGGAAAAATGACCAAAACTGCTATTATTCTGCTAGAACAGTCTGTTACCATTGTCTATTTCGTGGCTACAATCTAATTCTTTTTAATATCATAAAAAACCTACACAACATCAGTTAGCCACTGAGCATATTCTCCTATTAAATAATAGAAGTCTCAACGGTTAAGTGCAGCATCAAGCAATGTTTTTAGTAGGTGGCCTCTACCCCTCCTTGTAACGATAGTTCTCTTCTCCACCCCTGCTTCGCATTTCATCTCCTTAATAACAGCCCCTCAAATATCTCCTAGTCCCTAATCATTTATGCCCATGGCTTTAGCATAAGGAAATCCTGGTATTTTTCACTGAATCCTAACAATTTAAAAGAATACCTTTCAGTTCCAGGTTTCCATGAGTCCATCCTCCATTTCCTCCCAATTCTGGCATTAGAAAAATAAAATGTCTTAACAGGAAGATCTGTCTATAGGTATAAAGCTACCTTCTTAAGACTCTATAGAGTTACTGCTGATCAGACTTCATGTCCCTCCCCTCTATCCAATGATACATAACTAAAAAGTAGATGAAGTAGGTAAGAACACACCTGACTGAATTTTAAGGATGAAGACCACTCTTCCATTATATAAGGAGAACAGGACTATATATGAGAATACTATTGTAGCTTCAAACAATAGCAATATATGCTATTCTTTTTGTGCCAGTATTTATTTTTTCACAATTGCGTCTGTCTTTTTAAATTTTAAATAATCTATAATCTAGTCAGCTCCCCCAGGTAATTAAGAGTTGACTGAATATACTTTCTAGAATAATTAAAAATGCACACTGAAAGTTCTTGCTTAGCAGTTATTCTTTATATGCCCTTAGAAAGTCAAAATCAAAATAGATAATGAAATGTAAGTAAAGAAGAATCAGTTAAGCCTTGGAAAGAATTTACAGATGGATGAAAATATATGGGGAGGGGGAATCAATAAACTTCTAGTTGATTTATTTTCTATGTCCTGTAGAAAATAAAGAGTAGGAAGTATTTCCATCAATGACCAATAATGCAAACAGCATAAAAGCAGCACAGGAGATGGAGCTGAAGAGATAAATTAACTACCTACTACTACATTAGGATGTCAGTCCTATGACATATTTGCTTCCTAACAGTATCATGAAGTTCATGTGACTCTCTCCAAAAGATCTATAGGAGAGCAAAAAAGTTATAAAATATGTAGAAGCAGTTCCTATTATTGTGGCTGCTTTCAAAGAATGTTAAGACACTTCCATAAAATTCAAAGTAAGAGTTGAAAATGATAATAACATTTAAGAACTTGTGAAAATCAGAAACTCTTCAGAGATAACGTCTAAGGAACTTAAAAGTATCCAGGAGGGGTGCCTGGGTGGCTCAAGTCAGTTAAATGTCCAGCTTTGGCTCAGGTCATGATCCCATGGTTCGTGAGTTCAAGCCCCACATCAGGCTCTGTGTTGACAGCTCAGAGCCTGGAGCCTGTTTCCGATTCTGTGTCTCCCTCTCTCTCTGCCTCATATCCATTCTCTCAAAAATAAATAAACATTAGAGGCACCTGGGTGGCTCAGTCGGTTGGGCGTCCGACTTCGGCCCAGGTCATAATCTCACAGTTCGTGGGCTTGAGCCCTGCACTGGGCTCTGTGCTGACAGCTCAGAGCCTGGAGCCTGCTTTGGATTCTGTGTCTCCCTCTCTCTCTGCCCCTTCCCTACTCACACTCTGTCTCTGTCTCTCAAAAATAAATAAACATTGAAAAAAAAATTTTTTAATAAAAATAAACATTAAAAAGAATTAAAGTATCCAGGAAAATAAGAACAAATAACCTTGATAAGTAAAATCAGATCGCCTTACTCTATATCCTATTTCTTCATCTTTTGTCCAAACCAGACAGTACATTTTGTCAGCCACTCTTCCATCAAAGACCCTAATAAAATATATGAATCCCGAAATTGTCATTAAGAGTTGTCAAATGAAAAACTTTTTCAACCAATAATTTTTTTTCTTTATCAGCCAATCCAAACATCTGAAAATGTAACGAATTCTAGATGTGAAAAGCATGAATGCTGGTAATCCACTCAAATGAATTCTGGAATAATAGGTAGTAGTTGTCAGAAAGCTTCAAATACTGAAGGTCTTCAGGTATTTGAATTCAAGGAAGTAACTGTATTCTTCCAAAAGAATGTGTACAAGAAACCATCAGATTTAGATTCAACTGTCTTAATGCTTCATCTTCTGTGGAGTATGAAATAATAAGGGGTAGGGGGGAGTCAGGGAAAGACCCATATTAAAGTAACTTATCTTGTTCTAGACTAACCACATTTTCTAAAGTAACTAAAAATGATTTTAAAACAATCAAAACTGAGAAACTGCTGCCCAGAAGTAACTTTCAAAAAATTTAGAAGTTCTATGTGTTAAGTTAAATGTGGGGAGTCCTTTTTTAGCTCTTTTCCTGAGAATTAGTGCATCCTATACTGTCCAAAAATGAAGAGAATCTTGGGCACCTCAGTGACTCAGTTGATTAAGCATCTGACTCTTGGTTTTAGCTCAGGCCATGATCTCAGGGTTCATGAGATCGAGTCCTGCGCCAGGTTCTGCACAGACAGCATGGAGACTGCTTGGGGTTCTCTCTCTACTCTCTCTCTGCCCCTTCCCCACTTGCTCTCTCTCTCAAAATACATAAATTTAAATATTAAAAACAACAATGAAGAGGATCTAAAGTCCAAAATACATAACTCTGTTTCACTGCAATACTCCATTGGTTTCCAAATTTTGCCTACTTCTCACAACTTGGTCACAAAACTGAAGTAATATTACATTCCTTAAAGCTTAACAATGTTGTTTCATTTGTTTAAAAACCTTTAATACCTGAAAATAAACTTGATTAATACATTTGCAATTATCTGAATAAATTATTCGTTTAGTTCTAAACAGTTAACAAAAAAAGTAACACATTCACTAAATTTCCACTTTTCTTCACAGACCAATAATATACTTCCAACATGGAATTTAAATGCCCTGATATTTTATAATGCTTACAGGATAATAAATTTGTCACTCCTTAGCCTGGCATCAAGATTTGACAATACAGTTCTAAAATCAAGCTTTCTAGTCTTAGCTCTTCACCCCCACTCTACACCATCCCCTTTTCTGCTCTACTCAGAATGGCCACTTATACACTGTGCATCTTGCTTTTGTTTACTCCATATCAGGTGGGACCTGCTCTTACTGCTACATCCACAGACTTCATTTCAGGCAGGCACACCCAGTTACCTACCTGCAAGCTGTAAGGCCAGGTCTGTGAGTGGCTCTGCTCTTACCTGAACAAAATAAAAACCTCCATGTTTAAAATCAAAAGTTTTTGTCAACCCAAAATTTTCTTGGTGCTTGATCTACCCTTTGAATAGCATACTGGTTAAGAGAATGAATTCTGAAGACCTGGACTGTGTTGTTAACCAACTGCGCACACTGAGGCAAGTTACTATTTAATCATTTTGACCCTCAGTTTCCTTACCTGTAAAAAAAAAAAAAAGTGGGGGGGGGGGGGAAGAATAGTAGCCTCTCCTTGCAGGACTGCTGTGAGGATAAAGTGAGATAACTTATGTACTGTTTAATTCAGTTCTTGGCAGAGAACAGGTACTCAATAAATTTATTTGACATTATTATTAGGGTCATGACCTGAATTCTTAGGAATTTCTAGCTTTTTAACTATCTTAAAGTACCTGCCTCTTTTTGGTTCTTTTAATCTAGCACATTTAGCATACCTAGCAAGACACACTGCTTGTCCTGTTATGTGGCATCTCCAATTGTCCTGATGTCTTTCAAAATGTCTGTCACTCTCTCTGTGTTTCTGAACTTATTATCTGCTTACCTATCTCTGCCCAAACATTCCCAACTTCAATACACCAGATTTTTCTCCTGGTCCTGGCTTCATCATGCTTCTGCTCTACTACCTATAGTTCCCGTGATGACACCTAACTGCCATGTAACACATGGAAAACTCTAACATCTTCCACGAAGTCACCGATCTGAATCTTCACTGGCCTAAATACTTCAAGCACATGTTGTCTGTACTTGCTTGTACAGGACTTGTCAAATTGTGAGTCATCTCACTCACATGTTCACTCATTCAATAATGATACAGATAAAAGAATGAGACTACTTCGAGATTCCCAATTTGTTAAACTAGAGACTGTCAAAACAAACGATAAACTTTTTTTTTTTTTTTTTTTAAACTACAGACACTATGAACTAACAAAGAACATTTCACATGGATTTGAGGGGAAGGGACTCACATACACAAAATATACACAATTGAAAACTAGGCAACTTTCATTATACAGCCTCTGGTTCTCCGTATTTCGGTACTAATGCATAATGTTAAAATGGAGTTAATTTTCAGAATGACTTCTCTGAACAAATAAAAAAACTTTAAAAGTATGACAGTTTTATTTATTTATGTACGTATGTGTGTGTATACACATGTGTATATGTGGGTGTGTGTATGATTTCTTTTACATCTTTACTGAGATACTTGGTTTTATAGTGTTAAAGCTTTATATGTATTTTATGTGTAATCAAATCTTTTAGTGTGAACTATCAACAGTTTTACAGAGGCAAAAAACCTGGTTTCTGGCTTTGTTAAACCAGAGAAATGTCAGTCACAGCAATCTGTAGTTAGTTCCCTGCTTAATCTTTCTTGGCAGGCTCTGCCCATGCCAGTGCTAGTATCTAGCTTCAGCAATCAAAGTGCCAGCAGCAAGTAATGCAGGCAACATCCTCAGTAGCAAAAACAGTATTCACTTCCTTCATCTCCACAAACAAGAGTTAAACTCTAACTAGGTCTGTAACATTTTCCTTTAATGAGACCTCTCTCTATTATAGCTAATAAACTACAGATTGGGGATTCAAATAAGAGAAAAAAATTGTATGTTTTATTAATAACTGAACTATAATGAAGGAAGTATAAAGTGTTGAGTTAATTTAGTCAAGGGTGAATCAACATTCTTACTCCACCCCACTAGCCCAACTGGTTTTTAAAAAAAGAAAATGCTATCGTTCAGCCTTTTTAACACGGTTGCGAATAAAAGTCAGAGTCAAAAGGAAAAGCAGCTCAACATGTTTCAGGTGTAAAGAGTGCTAACTTAGGTGACAGGTTTTCCAGGTTCTTATGTTTCATCTATACAATTGTATGTATGAAGAACTAAAGCTTTAAAAAAGCTTTTTCTTAACGTTTATTTTTAAGAGAGAGACGGACACACTGTGAGGGGGGAGGGGCAGAGAGAGAGGGAGACAGAATCTGAAGCCGGCTCCAGGCGGAGAGCTGTCAACACAGAGCCCAAAGTGGGGCTCGAACTCACAAACTCATGACCACGATCTGAGCCAAAGTCGGACACTTGACCAACCGAGCCACCCAGGCGCCCCCAAAGCCTTAAAGAAAAAAAAAAAAGGAAAAGAAACTAATGAAAATGCTTAACTCTGAATGATTTGGTTTATTTTCAAAATCCTTTTTATTTTAGGGAGGAAGAACATTCTATAAAAACTTCCCCACATACAAAAATGGCTCCTGACATCTTACTAACGAGATAAAAATAAATTATGAAAACTGCCATACTATAAAAATAACCATGATTTGCTAAAACAGGCAGAATAACAAGATAGGTATTCTGTGGTTTACTATTTATTGGAATTTAGAGAACTAATACAAAATTAAAATAAAATATTGAGGGGCAGCTGGGTGGTTCAGTCAGTTAAGCATCCGACTTGATTTCAGCTCAGTCATGATATCTCAAGGTTCGTGAGATCCAGCTCTGCATCAGGCTCTGCACTACAGCATGGAGCCTGCTTGGGATTCACATTCATTCTCTCTCTCCCCCTCTCCCCCTAAAACAAATAAAATAAAATAAAATATTGAAAATTATATTAAGTTCTTTACACCTCAAACCCATACCCCCTTCTCCATGGCAGTAAGACTGCCACTTCCTTAGAGTAAAAGTGTGACAAGGTGCCTAGAGAAGAACATAACTGGATATATGTTATTTGAAAATTTAGTCTATATATGCATTTGAAAATGCAAAGGAAAAGACACCGTAGATAAAATAAAAGTACATGATGACATCGTAAATCTGCCAGTGACAATGAATGCTTAACTTTGGTATGTACGTGACCCTAAACAAAATGATCAGTTAAGATGTTTATGTTCAATCTTGGCTTCAAGTCCACACCTTCTCTCCCATATTCCCAAACATACCATAAGCAAAGGGCCTAGAACACATTCACAAAGAAGATAGAAATCTCCCATAAATGCCAAAAATAGCAGTCCCAAGAATATTTGCCCTTTTCAATGCTTTAGGCTACAGCTTTAACCAGAATTTCATGGATCAGCCTCTAGATGAAACAGTACTCCCCCTAAAAATGATATTTCATAGGTTAATCCACATTCTGGAAACATTATTAAGTGGTAACCTATCCAAGCTGAGTTTTACAATTTTCTATTTGAAAAGCAAATCAAGCTTTTGGTTTTTAAAAGCCACAGATTTCTTGATTGGTGACAAAAGCAGTCAAGCAGGTAATGATTTTCAATCGTGTTGCAAATAGAGTAGAGTACAGGCTTGGAGGCTGGGAAAGCTACAGGAGTCAGTAGAATGAGGCCTAGAGGAATGAGGGAGACTGTAAGGAAAACTGAGCCTGTAGGAACTAGCAGTTCTTCTCATGACATGACCTTTGAGGATCAGTTGATAAATGACTCATTACCTTCTAGACAATTTAAAAATGGATAAAAATACACAAAATTTCTTTACTGCCATAACTACTTCGATGCATTCTTCTAAATTAAGAACCTAGAGAGAGAAAGCCTTGACATGGGCAAACTTTAGGGCACTGCCCCCCTCTCCAAAACTAAAAGCCATTTAAAACATGAAAGAAGAACAGTAAGGACAGAATAATACATGTTGGAGAACATATTTGTGGTTCTAAATATATATTCCCAGATAGGTATAGCTTACAGGTATCTCGATTACAAGACAAAAGTACCTTACTGTCTTCAGAAAGAGTCCATAAAAAGAACCAAGAAAATGAAGAAGGAAAAGCAATTCCCTTTTTGTCAGTTCCATTTGGGGGGTTGAGGTGGGGTGAACAGTGAAGCAAACTCAGTCTCTCTTCAAAAGAAACTTTTCTCTGTTAAGGAACCATAGTTACTGGTTTGCTCTGGTTGTTCCTCTCAATTTCTTATCTTTTTCTAACTGTATACTCTATAACATGAGAACCCCAGCCTTTGCTTCCGTCCTTTTTAGATATTACTAAATATCTTAGGAAGATATTTACTAAATAACTTAGGAAGGCTAAGCTGTAAGTGGCTTAGTGGCATAGCAAGAAAAACTCAAAAAAGTCCAAAGATATTGTTCTGCTTCTAGTCCCATTCTGCAGTTAAGTGATTTCACATGTATATCTGGAGTCACAGAGTTAAGCTGGAATCTTAGCTCCATCATATATTTACCAGATTATATAAATTTAGAAAAATTTCTTAACTTCTTCTGTGTGCTTCATCTTACTTCCTCAACAAAAAATGTGGACAGTAATAGCTCCTCTTTCAAGATTAATGTGAGAACTAAATGAGCTATTTAACAAAATATTTATTAGCAAAATATCTGATCTTAGTAAATTATCAATAAATATTAACTACCCATTATAACCTGTTTAAATCCAAGATACCCTTCCTGGCCTAGCAGAGTTGTTTTTCCAGTGAGATTACAGAGTTGTGACCAGCACATTAAAGAAAAATTTACTAGAACAGAACAGAAAATAGCAGAGTGCAGTAACAGAAAGTACTGTTTCAAAAATCTTGTCAGATACACACACACACACACACACACACACACACACACACACACACACACTCCCCCCTCTCTCCCCCCACCCCCTCTCTCTCAACTGAGCCTCCTGCAGTTTGTCTGTGTTCCCTTCCCTACATACCCTTAATAGCTAACACATCTGACTCTTGCTCAAGGGCACAACAGCATGTTGTATAAAACTCTACAACACTTCTCACACTGTGCTTGTTTATATGTATGTCTCTCCCGTTAGAATATAAATTTCATGGAAACTACCTTATATTGCCTATGTATTTCTGATACCTGAAAAATACTGAAGGCTCAGTAAATTTTTGTTGAATGAATGAGTATATCATCAAAACCTAATAGGTATTAAGAACATACAAAATTATTTAAGCAGTTTGTCATTACCTGATCAGGTTTTATTAGTGTACAGAAATATAAATTTGGCTACAAGTTGCATAAAATCAATAAAGTTGTTCTTTCTCCCAAAGTGCCTATTACACTCCCTTCCATCTGGAAGTGATGAATACATGTTTACTTAAGAAACTGAAATGGATGTTGTGCATAATGATCTCTGAAAAGTAGAACTTTAAAGTATATACATGTGCTGCACAGTTGGAAGTTTTATTTAAGGAGACCGGCCACATTCATGCTTCTTTGTTAGGGGCAAAAAGAAAGGGAAGTTATTAGGCAGAAGAAGTTGCTTCTTTTATATGACAAACTGTCCAGGATGCCCTTTCATAGGTACTACAGGTACCTTGAGAAAACATCGAAATAATAACACTGGGCAGATACTTGCTTAATTACTTAATATAGAAAAATATGAAGAACATTAGTATTTTCAATATTCATATATCACCACCATTACCAAATCTGTTTAAATGTAAGAATCAAAGTGATACCAATTCACCAACTCTGCTTTTGTTCCATCACAAAAAAGGCAAAACACTAGAAATAAATTGTAAAGAAACACTTTTCACCATGCTTATAGCCATCAAAGTCAAAAGCTAACAGTCTACTAAGTCAAGGTTATATATAAAACTTGGCTTTACATTTGTCAAAAAATAAAATAAAATAAAATAAAATAAAATAAAATAAAATAAAATAAAAGCAAATAAACACCTGCTCTAAAATAAGACTTAACTTTTTAAGGTATGGGTTCCTTTATAAGTGATCTGAAATATTTGTTTCTAAATCATTACAACTTAGCCCAAAAAACTGGAAGTCTCCAATTTATTAGGATTACAACTCTCTTGACACAGTAAGCTATATACATGAACTAGTAAGGGAAAAAAAGTGTGGTATCTTAGGGCTCAGGCATTTTGCTTCTTGCCACTAATTAATATGAACGATAATTACCTAACCCTAAACTTTTTAAACATCTTAGGAAAAAGCTATTTCACAAAAATCTTCTTACATCCTTTTAAATATATTTTATTATGAAATTCTATTTCAAAGTAATTTATTGGGCTTGGACATTAAAGCCATGTCTTAACAGTTAAGATTGATTTATTGAAAGGAAAAATCTAAACTATGATATACACTCTTAAGAAACAAAACTGATGAAAAGTGGCAAGCAGTTGCTATCTGTTAAAAATTTTTCCCCATATTTAGAATGATAAACTTAATGACCCTAAGAAGGGTGGCAACACTCACCAGTATGAATCTTCTCATGTCTCTGTAGCAGGTACTTCTGTATGAAACGCATGTCACATTGACTACATTGAAATGGTTTTTCACCTTAAAATAATTTCACATCCACAAATTAGTTACTGGATAAAACACAGTTCATAGTTACTATTTCTGAGGAAAGATAAATCTTGAAAGCCCAAATTCTTTAAAATTCCAAATTATCCATAAAATATTTTTATACTATTCATTAATTTAACAGAATTTTATTTCCTCAATTTTCCCCCCACAATTAGAAAATTCACATTCTCAATCATAGAAAGATGAGATCAAATCTGCTCTATGTCTGAAAAAAAGGAAAAGGAAAAGGAAAAGGAAAAGGAAAAGGAAAAGGAAAAGGAAAGGGAGAGAGAGAAGGAAAGGAAAGGGAGAGAGAGAAGGAAAGGAAAAGGAAAAGAACAAAGAGAGGGAAGGAGAAAACAATCGAAAAATCAGAAGACTAGAAAGAACTCTACAGGTTATCTATGCTATCTTAAACATCTCTTCTTCCTTTTTATCCAAAAGAAGATCCACCCACCTTGTTCTCTGTGGCTAACTATCACTTTATGCCCTTTCAATTATTTTCTCCAGGACTTTGGGAACTTTCAAACATCTTTTTCCTTTTTTTTTTTTTTTTTTTTTTTTTTAAAATCTTGTCTCTTCAATCATTCCTTCTCTGCTGGAACCCTTCCTAGTAAGTATTCTTCAGGTCTGTCCTTTGCAAACAAACTTTCCAGAAATCTTGAAACACTCCAACCTTATTACTTTCTCTCATTCCTTTTCACCATTTCTTCTTAATAGAGTAGTTTATCCCATGTCTCAAATCCTCCACCACCCACTGTGCTTTAACCCTTATACTCTGCTTTCTTAAAAGCTACTCGTGCTCTCTTTGCTATTTATTCTAACAGCTCTTCTTCAGTTCTCTATTCCTCTCTATCCTCTATGAAGGTTGTGCCATTGCTGATTATACCCTCCTTGGAACTGTCTCTTCTTTTAGTTTCTGGGATACTGTAATTTCCTAGTCCATCAAACGTACCTTACTACTCTATCTTCCCACCCCATATCCTTTAATTTAACCTACGTGTCCAGTGTGTTTCCCCAAGGATCTGTGATTAGTCTTTAGTTCTGCTCTCTATAATGTCATGTTCTTAATTATCATTTTTTAATATCTGATTCCCAAATTCATATTTCAAACTCCATCTGGATGTCTTGCAGAGAAAAATAAATGTTGATAGGCTTTTAATAATACATTCTTTAACAGTTTCTCTAACTGAAAAGAACACATTAAGCCAGATAAGTGTTTAATTATATTATATATAATTATATTATAATTATATTATGCACATTCGTGCCCATTGTTTTCTCATTTAAAGTTTTCCTGGTTTCCTTCTGATATTCTGGCCTATGAAATCCCTGATTTGAAATAAATACCTGGTTAGTTACAGTCTTAGAAATGAATGACATTTACACAAAGATGAAAATAGTAAAAATAATAATCTCTTAATGGCCATAGGCCCATTTTAATTCAAGAAATACCTGTATGAATGAACACATGTCTCTGTAAGTGATAGTTCGTTCTAAAGGCAGCATTGCAGTGCTCACAAACGTGAGATTTAGGGGTTTTCAAACCAAGTGATCCATCCTCATTTATTGTAAGGATCTAGTTAAAAACAAAAAAAGATAAAAACAAAAGAAGTCTTAAAAACATAATACTCACAAAGGTAACGCTTTTAATTTTTTTGTTTTTTAAGTGTTTAATTATTTTTGAGAGACAGAGCATAAATGGGGGAGGAGCAGAGAGAAAGAGACACAGAATCCAAAGCAGGCTCCAGGCTCTAGGCTCTGAGCTGTCAGCACAGAACCTGATGCAGGGCTCGAACCCACGAACTGTGAGATCAAGACCTGAGTCGGAGTCCGATGCTTAACCAACTGAGCCACCCAGGCGCCTCAAGGTAATGCCTTTTAATGCAAACAATGGTCACCAGAAATTATGACATTTTTCCCCCAAACTTGAAAAGGTTATTAGAATAATGTTATCACTAATTGTAGGAAGGTACAATGTGACTCAGAATGGTAAAAATTATTAGTAAAACCTTGGAACTTGGTTAAATAAGATCTCAGCACTCTGTCCCTTCTCCAAAGCTGATGTCTAACAGAGTCCCTAAGTGCTCTCTGCTAGGGTGAGTATAACTTTATTTTCAATTTCAAACTGTCACAAACATAGGACAAAAGTTTTATGTTTTAGATACATATGGCATAAATATCAATCAGCATAGGACTGGTTAAATAAATCATGGAAAATGAATACAATTTAATGTTATGTGGTTGTAACATAAAATGAGAAAACTCTCTATATATTTATATGGAAAAAGCTCCAGGATTTATTAAGTAAAATATTCAAGGTTTAGAATTTTGTACACAATTCTGCATATTTTTATATATAAAAAAGTACATACAAGGATATATATTTGTATATGCATAATATTTAAGAAGGGTACACATAAAACATGTATAGTAGCCTTGGTTGTGATGGCGGGAACTTGGCAGAGAGGAGATAAAGTGGGAGGGGGACTCTACACTGTTTACACTTAAACCCTTTTCTGAACTATATAAATGCTACCTGTTGCATCCCCCCCCCCCCCTTTTTTAAAGAAGAGAAAAAGAGCAATCTAAGTTTTCAAGTCATCCAGCATAGAATTTCGAGTCTGGTTCAGTCTAGGATGTCTAAGGTTATTTATTCTAAGACTACTAAGCTACTGTTGAGCACATTCCTAAAAACATTTATTGGATAAATAAATCAGAATGGCTATGGAGAAGGAAGATGGGTGACAAAGAAATCAACCTTATCTTCCTGGGCTTCATGAGGTTGAGAGTATTACGGGCCTGGTTTGGGCAGGGCCTGAGTGCAGCTCACCTTTGGGTTTCATGTATTCCAATTTATCAATCATTTGTTGCACATGCAACATTAAACTGACTCATCGGACACACAGCAGAGTAAAAATAAATAATCTTTTTTTTTCATTATTGAGGAGAGAAGAAATGAGATAGAATATGATGTGAAGATAACAAAGAAAACTAGTAGGAGATCAGATCAGGAGAAACACAGCAAGCAAGAGGGAAACAATACTGGAGGTGGGGGCATATAGAGTGGGAACTATGAAACTGTGTCCCACATAGGGTACAACAATCTATGTAACATCTTAGGAAATACAAAGGCCTGTGGAAACTGATTAGGGCCTGTAAACACAGCTATGACCCTTTCTCAAACCTAGAAAACAGGAGAGGTAAGAGGGGAAAGGCTTTAATTTTTTAAAACATTTTTTTACTTTAAATTCAGGAAGACTGTACTGTATGTAAATCAATGGTAATTATCATGCAAATTACACAGGATATTTGGGTTCTGGGCAAACTGCCAATGTGGTCAACAAAGCTTCAAAGTCTTATGCACCAGAGTCATAAAGAGAAACATTTGGCACAAAAATGGAAGTGGGTGTCACAGCTTCCTGATGAGAGTCAGTGAGAAGAGAAAGCTTCATCTCTGGCCAGTTTAAAATTTTTTGACCCCTCCAAGTCACAAAATAATATGCAAGTTAACACTGGGCAAAACAAAACAAAAACAAAACCCACACAAAATCTTTTAAAACAAGATTCAAAATATCTCTAACATAAAATAAATAACAAAAAGATGTTAAGCACTTTATATAAAACATAACCAAAAACAAGATAGCACCAGGTATTTTTCCACATATGTTGATAACAAATACAAAGATCCAAGTGCCAAAACCCATAGCAGCTCAATAGCTTTCTGTGGCATAGCAACTGCAAGGAAAGGCTCTGTAAGGAACCAATCTGGCCCAAGTTACTTAATGTGAAACGGATGTCATCCCTGATTGTACAAAGCCCTTTTATGAAGAGTTAAGGAGTCCCAGGTCATTGTTTTCTGGCATTGGAGGTAGTGCTGCCTTTTATTAAGGTGGATTTTATGGATGAAACAGCTAACACTGACTTGTGAATAAGAAGACTGAAAAATCTAGCATATTTTTAAATTCAAAGAAAAATTCTTGTACATTTTATATTTAATTTTTTTTTCTTTTTTTAGGCCAGAATAACAAACATATTTGTATAAAAGATACTGAGTAAAATTCATCTTGCCTCAGAACTCCAGTGGCTCTTCCAATTTGTAATCTGTTTTAAATAAAACCATGTAATTTTGTTGTTTTACTCATCACTATAGCCCCAGTATCCAAAATGGTGTCTGGAACATAGTGAGACTATAAATGTCTAATGACGTGGCTACCTGCTACCCATATGCAACATCCTCACAGCTCACCACTTTATTCTTTTTAAAAATTTCTGCCAAAAGTGATGCCTTTCAATTTTTCAAAGTTACTGAACAGCGCCAGAGAGGTGGGTATGCCAAGAACAAAAGTCCCTTAGTGAAAAGAAATGGCACATTAATATACGAAAAATTTTCTTCCTTGGTATAAATGTGGCTTCTGTTCTTGTTCACAATCTTTCAAGATCTTTTCGTAGAAGGCGATCTACCAGTTAAATGTGTCTGCCTTAGAGATTAGCAGTCCCATTTGCTACTAACCCAGTACCATAAAATATTTTTGCTTTGCTTTTCCCCCTCAACATATGAACATGATTACAACCAAAGATTTTAGATTTCAAGGTGTAAGTCCTAAAATGCCTCCTATAATATCGCCACATGCTTTATCGTGCTTCCTGTCACTCCCGCTTTTAGAGAAATATGGCATATTATACAGACCAAGCAATTGGGCTTTATCATTAATAGAGAAATTAGTAAGAGTCCAAACAATACTCAACATATTTGATTTTCTTAGCTGTTTATAAATTTAAGAGATAATTTCTTAGTAAAAAATTTCAAAACTGAATGGAACTCCTCAATCCACTTTCTTAATTTCATGGTCCATTAGTAGATATAGACACCCCTCAGTGAAAAAAAGTTTTACTGTCCGAAAAGACAGACATGATTTTCTCCATTCTCTATCTGCTATGTAATATTAAAAGCATTACAGCATATTTTAAGCTAATGATTGTAAGTTTTATCATACATTCTTTTTTTTTAAATGTTTATTTTTGAAAGAGAGAGCAAGTGAGAGAGCAGGGGAAGGACAGAAAATCCCAAGCAGGCTCCATGCTGTCTACACAGAGCCTGATGCAGGGCTTGAAACCACAAAACAAATCTTGAGATCATGACTTGAGCCCTGAGCTACCCAGATGCCCCATCATACATTCTTAAATCAATGTAAACCATCTTCTACACCAACAAAACCCAAAAGACAATGTAGAGGTGATAGTTTTAAGTTTCTCATCTGTTGTGAGTCAGTTCACTGCAAATGGAGGTGGAAAATGAGATCTTCTAAAATTCTCTTTATTCTGGGATGCCTGGGTGGTTCAGTTGGTTAGGCGTCCGACTTCGGCTCAGGTCATGATCTCACGTCTCATGAGTTTGAGCCCCACATCAGGCTCTGTGCTGACAGCTCGGAGCCTGGAGCCTACTTTCGACTCTGTGTGTGTCTCTCTCTGTCCCTACCTTGCTCACACTCTCTCTCAAAAATAAAACAGAACATTAAAAATAATAAATTAATTAATTAAAAATCTCTTTATTCTTCAAATCCTATTAGAAATAAAAGAATAGTGCAATTTCAAAGACATACGACAAAATAACACAGCAATAATCACCACAACATCTTGACCATCCTGGTTATCTCTGATAGCCCACCCTCACACTGTCACTTTGATTCTTCAGATTTTTACTATCTCTCCATACTAGATTTTATATATTACAAATTTCATTTTAAAATGAAAAGCTTTTCAGGCCATGTCATGGGATCAAGCCCTGTGTCAGGATTCATACTGAGTATGGAGTCTGCTTAAGATTCTCTCTTTCGGGGCGGCACCTGGGTGGCTCAGTTAAACATCCAACTTCAGCTCAGATCATGATCTCACGGTCCATGAGTTTGAGCCCCGAATTGGCATCACTGCTGTCAGCACAGAACCAGCTTTGGATCCTCTGCCCCCTGCCCCGCCCCTTCCCTGCTCTCTCTCTCAAAAATAAGTTAACATTAAAAAAAAAAAAAAAAGATTTTCTTTCTCTAAAATAAAAAAATAAACAATAATTTAAAATGACAAGCTTCTGATAGTGCCAGAACATGAAATTCACTATCTTGTAAGCATGGTACAATAACTAATGTTCAGCATAATAACCATGAGTTTTATTTATTTTTTTTTTTATTTTTTTTTTCAACATTTTTAATTTATTTTTGGGACAGAGAGAGACAGAGCATGAACGGGGGAGGGGCAGAGAGAGAGGGAGACACAGAATCGGAAACAGGCTCCAGGCTCCGAGCCATCAGCCCGGAGCCTGACGTGGGGCTCGAACTCACGGACCGCGAGATCGTGACCTGGCTGAAGTCGGACGCTTAACCGACTGCGCCACCCAGGCGCCCCTAACCATGAGTTTTAGAAAGAGTCATTTCTCTCAGGTTTCCTAAATACTAGGCAAAAAAAAATGTGCAATAGTTTTTAAAGAAAGGTTTACATCAAAATATTTTTTAAAGTTAGGGGGGTTTGGTTTTATGGGAAAATTATTTATCCAGAATACGGAACTCCCTGGGAAATGAGAGAAATAAAATATTAATACTTCTTTTACTAATGTTCCTCTTCATTTTTCTCTTAAATACTATTCTGTACTTCTATTCCTGGTCTTATAAGCAGTTCTTCAGCTTCAACACCACTTCTTCCACAATCAAGTTAACGCGTAGGAGAAAGTATGACAAATGCCTGGTAATATCTATTTCTCTGTCCCCTTTAATTAAGTTTTCTCAATTTTATATAATTTAAGATCTTTTTGATACCAAAATCACAAATCTTTTCTGGGAACCAATGGTTTATAATAAATTGCTAAGAAAGGATTCTCTATATTTACAATCTATGTGATTTGTGGAATATTCTATGCTTTCTGAGTTCAATATAACTTTGAATAATCAATTTCTACGCAGACCACCTAAAAAGTATTGTAACAAACATAGTTCCCTTCTTCAGCACTTGGTAAGAGATTCTGGCATATAATAGGCAACCAAATTGTTTGCTGAGAGAATGAAGAAAAAGGAGATAGATTTCAGAATAAAGAAGCAATTAAAAGTACTCTGCTCTATCTCATTCAATTACTAAGACATTTGAAAAGACCTATAAAATGTATACAATACTGAATTAAGATAATATTGTTATATTTTACTGAAAAAGATTCTTAGGGGCAGCTGGGTGGCTTAGCCCATTAAGTTTCCGATCTTGATTTCAGCTCAGGTCATAATCTCAGAATTCGTGTGTTAGAGCCCCACTTTGGGCACAGCACAGAGCCTGCTTGGGATTCTGTCTCCCTCTCTATCTGCCCCAACCACCTTTGTGCTCTCCCTCTCAAAAACAAATAAATAGGGGTGCCTGGGTGGCTCAGTTAAGTATTTGACTCTTGATTTTGGCTCAGGTCATGATCTCACGGTTTCATGAGTTTAAGCCCCACGTTGGGCTCTGTGCACTGACCAGGTGGAATCTGCTTGAGATTCTCCCTCTCTCCGTGTCCCTCCCCTGCTCTCACTCACTTTCAAAATAAACGTCAAAAATTTTTTTTTTAATTAAGATTTTTAGAGTTCATTGAGGTTAACTCAATAATCCTCATAAAAACTTTGTGGTGTGAAATGTTACTTCCTGATTCACATAACAAGTCAGTATCAAAGTAATATCTCATTTGTTCAGAAACTTCTAGTATTAAGACTTGAGATTCCTAAGCTTAAACATAAATCACAATTGCCTTGGACTCTTTTAAAGTACAAATGGAAAGCCCCACAACAAGAATCCCCAGGGATGAGGCCTGGGTATTTAAACCTGGAAAAGCCAGGGCAGGGTGCCTGGGTGGCTCAGCTGGGTGAGCATCCGACTCTTGGTTTCAGCTCAGGTCATGATCTCACAGTTTGTAAATTCAAGCCCCGAAACAGGCTCTGTGCTAACAGTGTGGAGCCTGCTTAGGATCTCTCTCTCCCTCTCTCTCTACCCCTCCCCCACTGTCTCTCGAAATAAATAAACTTAAGAAAAAAATTTTTTAACTGGAAAAGCCCTATAGGGGATTCTAATGACAGCCAGGAGGACACCCACTAACATGAATGTACTGAGAATGAATTAAGTTTACTAAGACTTTTCACACATTTCTAATAACTTCAGTTCTCCATAGTCCTAATCCACAACAAAACAGAAAGAGAGTCAAAGGGGCAATGGAACTAAGTATAGCAATGTAAAAATGAATAGCATGTCATTAAAAAAATGAGACAATGAGCAAGTATAAGCAGTCAAAAAATACTTAAAGTCTACCAGCCAGGAGTTTTCAGGGTAAGGGGGAAAAAAGCCCTAATATCTCAAGTCCTCCCAAAAGGCTTCGTTAGAATACATACGAGTTTTGTAAACATTTACATCATCAACATAGACATTAGACAAGACATTATAGTTCAAATGCGTTATATTTAAAAAGAAAACACATTAAAAATTTCCAATGAAGTGGTTAAAATTAAATTAAATTTGGCATTTAAAAGGGGCAAGATTTTATTATGTAGGGAACTTACTTTCATAAAACAGCTTAATCCAGGATACTACCAAATAACTTGACCTAGCTAACATTCCTTAGTTTGACTACCCTCTTCTTCTTCAGAGATGTTGCCAAGTGCATTTTAGCAATTTTCAATTTTTAAGATGACAATGCTTTGCCATATGATAAAGGCATAGAAAGCAATTATTGCTTCAAATCCACAGCAGCTAAACATGACGTAACAATACAGTACTTCTCACTACAAAGCTTATCTTGAAAGGAGCCACAATTATAGGGATGTAGAAGCTCTAATATTTTAACTAAAAGTCTACCACATTAGTTATATTTCCTATACAAGATCCCCAATCTAATATGACACAATGGTGGCACACACTCAAAATATTCATAATAACAAAATTCAAGATCTGGGAAAGGTTTTAGGGGAAAGTGGAGTCCTCTAAGCACAACAAGTTATAGTTCTTTGAGAAACTTAAAACTGTTTTTAAGGAATTTAAAACAAACAACACTTTCACTTATAAACACAAGATAACCTTTTCTTTCTCTTCTTATAAAAAGGCAGAAACAGTTACTTTAATGAAAAATATTATGTGTAAATTTTTTAAAACAAACTTGAGAAAATGTAAAATAACACACTGGTTCTGCCTCAGACTCCAGATGCAAAAATTATTCACCTGGAGACTTCAGACCAATGTTAAAAACCATCCAAAACCATTCTCTGTTACATTTAATGTGTCAAGACAATTCTCCCCACTTGCCCTTCCTCTCTCTCTCTCAAAATAAATAAATAAACTTTATAAAAAATGTTTAAAAAAATAAAAATAAAAATTACTGTTTTTCTTATTCTCAAACCCTCATCTCCCATGTATTATTTCTGGTTATTTCACTCTCCTAAGAATTCCCTAAAAAGACCTTTCCGAAACATTTTCTTGTATGTAATATACGTAAAATAGGCCAAATCCTTTATCTAGCAAGTACATACACATATACTTACAATACATTATAAATGAGTTTATCTACAAATTAGACAAGCAAAATAGCTTAAAACCTCTAAAACTCTGATCTGTATTTACAAACACCTAGAACATATCACCAAATAAAGATTCCAAATAACATCCTACTAGAAGATAACAATCTGAGTTTTAGTCAGAATTTCAGAATACATTACACTCAATAATAGCACCAGGAAAAAAAAATGGCAATGTCAAGGAGAATGTAGAACTTACACAAATCATGTTTTTTAAAAAGACTTTATTCCCCATAGAGTGGCAGTGAGCCCAAAGTAACATAATCTCTATTGCAATTTTATAAATTAATTTTTTCTCAAAACCCTGTATTGTTCTATACATGAAGAACTTGATTTATTCATTAATGTGGGGAAGAAAAGTATCATATAAATCACTGGGGAAAAAATTAACCCCCAGAAAAGAAGGGGAAGGAAAACAGGAGGGATTTCACAAAACATGAAAAACATATAAAATGCCAATAATTATGGCAGGAAAAAAGTTTAGTATGGCCAGTAATAAACCAAAATTTAAACTATAATGAGATGTCCACTTTAAGCTACGAAAAAGAAAGGTCTCACGCTTGAGAGTAAAGACAGACACACATCAGGTCCACTGTAGGTAGCAATGTAACTGGTACAACATTTCTGGAAGGAGTGATACTGTGAAGAACCCTTTTTAAAAATTCATGCCCTCTGACTCAGTAACACACAAAGATCTATACCCAAATATTTTAAGTGCGGCATGATTTAAAATGAAGGCAATGAGAACACAACTTCCAACAACACAGCAATCCCCGAATATAGTACGATGTATCAAAAGACATCTTTATAAAAACCATTAAGAACTTTAATGTAAAAATCACTTACACACTGTTAAAAAATCAGGAAATTCAATCTATTAATCTTTATATACAAAGCTGGCTCTAGCATATCACGGAGTCCAAAAATAGACAAAATATATAAATAATGATTACCTAAATCACAAATGCAAAAACAAGTAGCCATCAAAATTAGGTCATATTATAATATGACCTTATTAAAAAACCCTTCTTCACTATATGAGGGAAAACAGAATTTGAAAAGTTAACTATAAAGATATAAACATACTGCTCAAAGTTCAGATACTTCTTAGGAATACCAAAATGTCACCTATAGTCAACTATTACTGTACTGAAGAGGAAAAAGAGCAAACAATTACTACTAGTATTTACTAGGTCACTTATTTACCAATCCATCATTTACCCATCAAGTATTTATTAAGGGTCTAATATGCCTACTATTCCAGGCATGGAGTTTACATTGTAGTACAGGTATCCCACATTTCCCTGATGAATAACTGGTTAATTTTCTTGAAATTGTAATATTAATATGAATGAGCAGCAAGGGCAGAAAAGAGAGACATGGAAAAAGAAAAGTTTGTTTTTAGAAAAAAAGATAAGGTGAAAAAAGTGGAAAAATTGAAACCAATCGCCCACCACCTCCATGCAGACATGCATCCCATTCTCCTGATACAACATTCCAACTTTACGAAGCCACGTGAAATTTTTATGTCTGCTTTATGATCCAGCTAGGTTCCTGCCCATAAGATTAACCAACAGTTTGGAATCAATAGGTTAGGGACCACCACCTTAATATATTCTCTTACTTTTGCAGGAGAACGTTGTTTCCGTTTCTTCTTTTTCTGTAAGTCTACTGGCTCTCTGATTTGTTTTTTGTCTCTCATCAGTTGCTCAGACACATCAGTAAAAGTAATTTCCTGCTTTACACTTATCTGTTAAAAAAAAAAAAAAGAGTCAATTTTACAAATAAACAAAAAGTCCACTGTGACAAAGCCATTGCATGGTTAATCCTTTACTAAGCCTACATATAGGTGCTTCCAAAATGATTATCTGTGTGTGTGTGTGTGTGTGTGTGTGTGTGTGTGTGTGTGTGTGTAAGTAAATAATGTGTTGAAGAGTTCATTAACAGGCAATACAGTAATAAGAATCAAGAGTATACAAACTGAGAAATAAACCAAGATTTTACAAAAATCTATCTGGAAGAGAATATTAAAGACATTCTGGGAAAAGATTATCAGACCACAGAATAAAGCAGAAGTCAGGACAAACTAACATCAATTTCATTCCCATATTTAAGGAAACTGATGAAGTTAATTAAAAGCACAAAAAGGGGCCTAATTCGAAAATTCAGTAAAATACTGGAGGACGAAGGGAGTGTTTAGACTTCACAGGAGGCTTTCTCTCGATATACAAAATATGAAAACAACACAAAAATCCTAAAAGATAACCCACATCAAAAGAAAGGTCAAAAAATGAAAATTTAATTATCTGTAAACTCAACACTGACAGTATCTTAGCTTAGCCTGTATTTTCCTGACCTGTACATTAAATCATCACCAAATAAAGATGTTTATAGAACTGCATATAACTTTAGGTCACCGCTATGTATAAGACAGGATACTAATTACACAACAAATAAATGCTACAAGAAACATTAAGATGTCAACATTATTCCATCTTCAGCTCTGTTTTCACAGATATGAAAAGAGGTGCTTGTTCTAAAACAAAAACGCACCAAGGTTCTTAGATCAATAATGGTAATGTCAATTCTCATCACAACTGATGATCCTCAGTCATCCATTCTTTAGTACTACATTTTCAATCTATCCTTGAAATGAAAACAGAATCTTAAAACTAAAAACCGCCCAACTCAACAGCCTCTGGAATATATTACACATCCTGACCTTTCCACCATGTAAGGACACAAGAAGTGTCCTTACAATAAATGTACAACCATTACAACAAATTGTACAACCATTACAACAAATGTACAACCATAAATGTCCAATAAATGTACAACCTGGAAGAGGGCCCCTACCCTACCAGGCTAGCACCCTGATCCTGGACTTACAGCCTCCATAATCAGGAGAAATAAACTTCTGTTCTTTATAAGCTAAAGTAAAACAACAACTCCTTAATAATAATCCAGGAAATTCAATGTACTAGTGGCTACATTTTTCAAAAAATACACTAAAAAAAATGGTGCACAAGATTATAAACATCTTACAGAGTCAGTGGAAAGTTGGAAAATATAGTTATGTAGAAAGGGTTCATGAGGAAAATGCAACATAAGCTAGGGTTCAGGCTGACAAAATAAGGAATTGGAAGCTTTCATAAATTCCTGAAGTGCAGGCAGTATGAGAATCATAAATCAAGGAGAAGCTTGGCACAAAAACAGGAGGTAAATGATTAGTTAATTCTTTCTATCAGGTTATAGAATAGTAGTAGTGAACATTCTTAGGGCTTCTTTTGGTATCATTATTTGGAACATAAAGTGGTAAAATCACCACCAACAAGTCTTTGGAATACAAACATGTTCCCACCACTGAAGTGATGTATACTGAATATAACTAACGACTTGGGTTCGGTGTGAGACAGAAGAATGATTACAGACTATGCAACCAGTTGTTGAATGGCTCTGTCCCATTTTGCAGGGGCACGAAAAAGTAGTTCCAACATTTCTGTCCGTTTCTACACTGCAAAGAAACCATGAAAATGTAGCATGCAGCACTAAGAAACAGGAATCCTTTTTAGCCAAAGTGCCAAGTAGAGTAGAAGACAAATTCACAAATAAATCCTGTAATTAGCAGATATTCACAAACCAAAGAGTGAAAAAGATTAATAAATGTATCTAAGCCTTTCAGTTATTTCCACATATATAGAAAATGGTATTTGTACTAGCATTTTTTTTATTATAAGGAACAGTTTTAATATATGAAAGCAGACTCAAACCTAGAAGTATCAATGTATCAAAACATTGTGAATGTCAGGCACACAAGAAATTACATTTTCCGAGTGCACCAACAGGCTTATTACTCATTAATGGAATAAAGTAATCTCCTCTATATATAACATAATAACACACTGAAGTATACTGATCCAGCCTAAGGTGCTGAGAAAAGATGGAGGTAACTCCAAACCATAAGGAAATGTATATGATGCTGATAAGTCAGCTAAGAGTCAGTTGCAAAAAAATCTGAGAAAAGTTAAGTCTTCTTTGTAAGACAACCATAATCAATAAAAACATGAAACTTTCTTAAGCAAGACAAAAGAGACAATAATCATCCCTAAGTTGTCTATTCTTTCCTTGAGAACTGTCTTTACAAGAAAATCAAACTTTTAGTGTTATTTTTCATCTAAAATAAACCAAAGTATAATTAATCAGCAAGTACATGATATATAAAGAGAATGGTTTGCTGGATTTTTCAGATATACTCATTAAAGCATCAAGAAAATCAACGAACTGAGAAATATGTCAGATAAAAAAACAAAATAAAAACTGGTTTCTTCCTCGTCACTTAAGCTTTACCATTCTACCTTGTCCCATGTACAACTTCATACCTGCATTTGAGACCTGAATTTCAATGCTGTCCTCACTACCAATCCAGAAATAGCATCAAACCATCAGTCAGCCTAACTATACTTCTTTCAAAAGATAGGACTAAATCCAGGCATTTCTCTACCTAAACTTGAAGCCCTCTCTAGGCCTCCCACTCTGAGACTAGGGAAGCCATCAAGCAGGACTACCCTATCTACTTCCATACTCCTATAACTTCTTCCACAACACCCTTAGAAGAGGTAGAGTCCTATAGTGTCATGCTTCCAACCCCTTGCCACAGCTCAAAGCTGGTTCTTTATTACTACTTCTAAAATGTGTCCCTTAATTACCTTGTTTTCCTCATCTTTTGATCTTTCTCATTTCATTCTCCTAACCTTAAATATAAAGAGGTCTCTGTACACTGAAAAAATCCTTCCTTTGATTCCCATGATCACTAGTAACTCAACACCAGAATCCAGAACCACTCTTTTTCAAAACTTATTTCATTCCTGGCCCAAAAATAAACAAATGATCCTACTTACATATTTAACTATTTCATGCTCTTGTATCTTATCTTGATATCTGCAAGTAAGATATTCTTCTTCGGTATTTCTCATAATAGCTTTACTTACTCATGCAACAGCTATTAAGTGCTTGTTGTGTGCTAAACTCAGTCTAAAATAATACAACAAAAGCTTTAAATTTACTAAAATTCTAATGTGTACATAACACAATTCTAGATATTGAGAATATATTCTAAGCGTAAGGTCTCCTTCTCCATTTTTACTCCTTAAAAATGTACATGGGGAGTTTTGATGCATTATAAAAAAATAAAAAATAAAAAAACAACCTAGCAATTCAAGACAGCACATGTCAGGCTCAACCTAAATGAATGGTACAGGGAATAAAGGCAGGAATCAAAGGGAAAACTTAATCTTAAAACTTAAGATTTCTTCTTAATGAGATGAAATGAAAGACTTAATCAGAGCTGCAGGTTTATCTATGTATCCCCCTTTTATTTTTTTCCTTCCCAACCTGCTACCCTTCCCAACTTCTTTCTTCCAGACTCAATAATGCTAATAAGTTAATATGACAAATGTGAAATTTACTAAAATAATGTTACCAGAGTATACAATGAGCAAATATTTCATCTGGTTGCCCATTTTAGTCTACCCAATACCCACAGCTCCCAGGAAAGAAGGTGAGTTCCTTACTATCATTTTGGACTCTTCCTTCTCCTTATTCTCCGTATCTTACCATCCTTATCCAGCAACATCCATTTCACTCTAATTAACTTAATCAAATTTGCTACTTTAGGCTATTATCATCTCCCCCATATAGTCTCCCATGAAAAAATTAATATAAAACTGTTTTCTTGTCATATCCCTAGTGAGGAATCTATAATAGCCCCTTGTTGCCGGTGGTATCAATTATAATCTCCCCAGCTCAGCCTTCTAGATTCTAGATGATCTACTTTACAGAAAAGATGTAGGTCACCTGGCAGAAGTATCTGTCCTTACCACCCCTCCTCTCCATTTCTGGAGCCAGATGTTCAATTTTCAATTTCCTCTCTACTCTGTGCTGACTCTGTTCCTATCCATCTCCAAGGCTCTACTGCTTCACTGCCTCTCTAAAATAATTTTCCTTATTCCACCAGCTGCGTTTTCTCTGCCTAAAAGCACACTTATAGTTCCCCTATAAAGTCATTTCTTGTAAACCAAAATTTTTCTAACAATTTCCTTCTTCTTATGGACAAATTTTTACAAAGAATAATCTGTGATAAGAATATTGACAAAATAGGGGCACCTGGGTGGCTCAGTCAGTTAAGCATCCGACTCTTGGTTTCAGCTCAGGTCATGATCTTGTGGTTCAAGGGTTCAAGCCCTGCATCAGGTTCCACACTGGCAGTGTGGAGCCTGCTTGGGATTCGCTCTCTGCCCCTCACCCACTCATGTGCTCTCTCGCTCAAAAATAAATAAACTTAAAAAAAAGAAAGAATATAGGCAAAATAACTGCTCCAAAATTTAGAGAGATGATTATTCTGAGAGTACAAGTAGCACATATCCATATAAAAAGGATGTGTTTATCACTAGAAGGGAACTGTTCCAAAGTATTGCCTAGGAAACAAATTAAATCAAGGTGACTACAAATATAACAAGTGTTTGAATGAAGGAAAATGAAATCACAATTAACTAAACTGCAAACATACTGCCTAAAGAAAGAATGTTAGCAATATTGAGGGGGAATATTCATGGAGTCCAGAAAAAGAGAAAGTTAAGACCAAGAGTGTTTCTGTGTGTGTGGATGTATGTATTGTGTCTATTTCCAGGATAGTTTTGGCAAGAACAGTTCAATGTAACCGGTCAACAGGAGTATTTCTAATTCCAAGCTCACAGAGTCACAGATTAGGTCAAGGAGGAGAAGCGGTGCACTGATGGAATAGGCCTTTGTGTGAGTCATGAACTCTTAACTCTCCCTTCTGCCTGACCCACGATTGCATTCAAAATTTTGAAAGGAGCTACATTTGCCAGGGTTTTGAGGAAGTCCACAGTTATCTTCTGGTTTGAAAGGTTCAGGGATCCAGTTTACAGCAAACATTGTAGTCTGTTTCTCTGTATTTCTTACTGTAAATCTGTATTTTGGCTGGTATACTAGCAACTTATAAATTAGAGATAACTATAAGATGAAGTAGATGAAGTGCTCCGATCAAGCTATCTTACCTGAAACAGTGCTGACCCACCCCCATCCTACCTGGACATTCCTTTCTTTCAACTACCATAACATCATGATTTAAGTTCTCTCCTGTTCTTCATGGAAGTTCTTCCGAATCCATCCTTCCAGTATATATGTACCTTCGTTTTGTAAGAATTTCAGTAAATCTTTACCAGTGATTTTCAAAGTGTGGTCCAGGGACTCCTGAAGGTCCTTGACACCCTTTCAGGTGGTCATGAGATCAAAAATACTTTCATAGGGGCGCCTGGGTGGCGCAGTCGGTTAAGCGTCCGACTTCAGCCAGGTCACGATCTCGCGGTCCGTGAGTTCGAGCCCTGCGTCGGGCTCTGGGCTGATGGCTCGGAGCCTGGAGCCTGTTTCCGATTCTGTGTCTCCCTCTCTCTCTGCCCCTCCCCCGTTCATGCTCTGTCTCTCTCTGTCCCAAAAATAAATAAAAAAATGTTGAAAAAAAAATTAAAAAAAAAAAAAAAAACTTTCATAATAATACTTTTTTTTTCTTTTTTGCTTTCCTGAGTACAGAGTGGCATTTTCCGGAAGCTAACATGCGATGTCACTACAGACTGAATGTATTAGCAAATATGAGAATCCAGTTACGTTACAATAAGCCAGATAATATACAGATTTATGTAACTGTAAAACAAATTCTAATTTCACAGAACTAGAACATATAATTCCAAAATGTATACAGAACCACAAAAGACCCTATGAAAAGCAATATTGGGAAAGAAGAACAAAGCTAGGGATATCACCATCCCAGATTTCAAGATATACTACAAAGCTGTAGTAATCAAAACAGTATGGTGCTGGCACAAAAACAGACACATAAATCCATGGAAGAGAATAGAGCCCAGAAATAAACCCACACTCATATAGTCAATTAATCTAGGACAAAGGAGACAAGAATATACAATGGAGGAGATACGGTCTCTTTAACAAATGGTGCTGGGAAAACTGGACAGCTACATGCAAAAGAATGAAACTGGACCACTTTCTTACACCATACACAAAAATAAACTCAAAAGGGATGAAAGACCTAAATGTGAGGCGTGAAACTGTAAAACTCATACAAGAAAGGCAGTAATCTTTGTGACATCAGTTGGCCAAAGAAACATTTTTCTAGATATGTCTCCTCAGGCAAGGAAGATAAAAGCAAAAATAAACTATTAGGATTACACCAAAAGAAATTATCTTTTACACAACAAAAGAAATTATCAACAAAATGAAAAGGCAATCTATGGAATGGGAGAAGACATCTACAAAAGATCTTTCTGATAAGGGATTAATATCCAAAGTATATAAAGAACTTCTACAACTCAATACCATAAAAACAAGAACAAAAAATAAATAATTAGCAAGTGGGCAGAGGATCTGAATAAACATTTTTCCAATTAAGACATACAGATGGCCAACAGACACAAAAAGATGCTCACTCATTATCAGGGAAATACAAATCATAATCACCAGGAAATATCACCTCCATCCATCAGACTGGCTAAAATCAAAAAGATAAGAAATAACAAGTGCTGGTGAGGATGTGGAGAGAAAAAAACTCCTGTGTACTGTTGGTCAAATATAAACTGGTGTGGCCACTGTGGAAGAGTATGGAGGTTCCTCAAAAAATTAAAAACTAAAAAAAAAAAAAAAAAAACCCTGAAATACCTTACAATCCAGTAATTCTACTACTGGCTATTTACCCAAAGAAAGCAAAAACACTAACTTGAAAAGACATATGCACCCCTATGTTTACCGCAGCATTATTTACAGTAGCCAACATACAGAAGTAACCATACATAAATGGATAAAGAAGATGTGCTACACGCATAGACAATGGAGTATTACTCAGCCATAAAAAAGAATAAGATTGTACCATTTGCAACAACATGGATAGACCTATAGAGTACTATGCTAACTGAAATATATCAAAGAGAATTATCACATGATTCCATTTCTATGTGAAGTCTAAACAACAAATGTACAAACAAACCCAAAAAAGCAGAAACAGATCCATAAATCAGAGACAAAAATGGTGACTGACAGCAGGAAGAGAGGTGGGGGATGGGCAAAATAGGTGATGGCGAGTGGGAGGTACAGGCTCCAGTTATGAAATAAGTAACAGGGATAAAGGGTACAGCATAGAGAATATAGTCAGTGGTGTTATAATAGCATTGTATGGTGACAGATGATAGCTACACTTGTGGTAAGCATAATGTAACATACAGAGTTAAGAATCACTATGTTATACAACTGAAATTAATGTGACATTGTGTGCCAACTACACTTCAAAAAAACAATTAAAAAAGAAAGACAGCCTCTGTTTAGGAGACAGAAAAAATACTGCAATTGATGGGGAACAGTTAGCTAATGATCTGCCCATATAATTTTTTAAAAATATGTTCTACATTAACTTTGCAACTGGATTTTTTATAAATAAATAAAATTTTATTTCCCAGTTTTAATTTCTAAAATGGCAAAATATGATATAAGTAACCAAATAAACAAGAGTTACTGGGAGCACTCAAAAATTTTTTAAGAGTAAGGTCATGGGGGTGCTTGGGTGGCTCAGTTGGTTAAATGTCCAACTTCAGCTCAAGTCATGATCTCATGGTTCATGGGTTCAAGCCCCATGTCGCGCTCTGTGCTGATAATGCAGAGCCTGGAGCATGCTTCAGATTCTGTACCTCCCTCTCTCTCTCTGCCCCTCCCCGGCTCACACTGTTTCTCTTTCTCGCTCAAAAAGTAAATAAACATTTAAAAAAATATTTTTTTAAAAGAGTAAAAGGGTCATAAGACCAGTTTTGAGAGCTGCTGACCTAGATACATCTTAACTACAGTTTGCATTCCCTTCCTCTTCTCCATTCAATCTCTTGTAATACAGATGCCTGGACTTCACTAACAAAGAAATTAGTATAGATGTGTGTACATGTGTGGGTTGGTAGACATACATGTATTTCCTAGTTCTGTCCGTTGAGATTACCAAGGGGCAATGGTGTTCAACACACCTAGCACCCAGAACTTCGTTTCTAAATGCCATTATCCAAATAAAAGCAACTGGGGCTCAGTGGAAAAGTGACTAATTTCAGAGGTGGGCCAGGGAAAAATATAAGATGACCCTGTAACATCTTGTGGTAGCACAAACTAAAGAGCCAGAAAAAGGAACAGCACATGTCAAAAGGACATAAGAACCAGTCTGGAGGAGCTCTTAATGGACAAACCTGGAACAACTTGAGCAATGAAATCAATAATGCCAGCACTGGCATTCCCTTTGTTAATTACAAAGGGAAAAGTAGTGACCTTACAATGGGGAAAACTGGAAGATACCACCTTAAATAAGAATTAAGATTTGTATCACCAGTAATAAGATATAGCCACATTGTGTACGGACATCACTTCTGTGGGGTTGTCAAAAATTCAACGCTTTGATCTAATCATAAGAAAACATCAAACTCAAACTGAGAGACGTTCTACAAAATAACTGACCAATAACAAATCAAGTGTCAAGGTCCTAGAAAACAAGACTGACTATTGCCACAGAATGGAGGAGACTTAAGAAGATGCAAAAACTAAATGCAGTGTAGGATCTTGAATTGAATCCTCAAAAGGAAAAAAAGGACATTAGGGGATAAACAAATGAAATTCTGTACTTTTACCAACATTAACTTCCTGGTCTTGATAACTGCATTAGGGTTTATATGCACTCTACATTATTTCTACAACCTTTTTATAAATGTAAAATTATTACAAAATAAAAAGAACACTAAATATAAAAATACTTAGCATCCCAAACTTACCCTAGTGTATACATTAAATATGTGAAGATCTTCTGCATATCAATTATACCTCAATAATGCTGGTTTAAAAAAGTTAGCATTTATACGGTCATCTATATATTTGTGACTCCTCCTCAGCATGATAAATAAAGATTTATCTACCATCTACTGTGTACCAGGCACTGTCCTAGGTGCTAAGGATACAATGGTAGCAGGGTTGGGGGAGGCAGCACATGATCTAGCCTGTACAGTCTACTGCAGTTAATCTGACAGTAACACTGTTTTTATCCCATGTTCAAAATAAGAAAACCAAGGCCCAGGATGGTTACTTATCTAAAATCCTCTTTTTAAAAAAATTTTTTTAAATGTTTATTTATTTTTGAGAGAGACAGAAACAATGTGAGTGGGTTAGGGGCAGAGAGAGAGGGAGACACAGAAGCAGAAACAGGCTCCAGGCTCTGAGCTGTCAGCACAGAGCGAGACACGGGGCTCGAACTCACGAGCTGTGAGATCATGACCTGAGCTGAAGTCAGACGCTCAACCAACTAAGCCACCCAGGGGCCCCTAAAATCCTCTTAAGTAAGAGGGGAAGTCAAAATTTAAACCCAAGTCTTCCAAATCTAGCAACTGAAATTCTAACTGCAATGATCTGTGAATTAATTATTACCTTCATGTTACAAATAAGAAAACTAAAACTTCAGGGAGGTGTCTTACCCAAGCTACGTTATATTTCAAACACTAGGACTTAAACCAAGATCTTGTATCTTTTAGCTCAGTGTTATTTCCATAACTATTAACAGCTTCTTAATAAATGTGAATTATTAAAACTTCTTTTAAAATAATTTTTGCATGAACATTTTATTTCTCCAATTACAAACAACAGTATGCTTGCTGCCAGAATGTGGAAAAAAATTCTAGTGGTTCTAGAATGGCTACTACAAAAGGGAAAGAAAATAACTGAACAAATAACAAAGTGGACAAAACATCATCAATATTTAGGTGAAGAATAAGACTTGAGTTTCAATCCCACCTCTTCCAATTACTATCTGGCTGAACTCGGCTTCCAGAAATAGTATGAAAAAACAAGAAAAGCCTAGGTGGGGTGTTAAAGGAAATAAAACCTAATTCCAAAAAGTATTACCAGCAGTGTGAGACCAAACTAAAATTTAATCACTTACAACTTTCTTCACGCATAAAATGGAGGAAATAATCCTCACAGAGTTTCTGCAGAGTTGAAAGAGATTATATATGGAAAGTATTGCCTACGATACATAGCAGTAGATAGTAGATAGTTCTTGATGCCACTCATTATCATAATCATTTCTTCATCTCTTAATCGTGGTAATAATATCCAGCTTATACACAACAGAAAAATCAAATGAGATTATATAAAGAGCACCTTGAAAACTTTCAAGTTCCAAACAAATATTTATGGTTATTAATTATTATCCTACAATTACAGATGTCTAATTACTTACAGAGGGTTACCAATTTCTACATAACATCTCCACTTAGACATGCTATTATCTGCAACTCAATGTTGCTAAAAATAGCTTAATCTTTTCTTTCACATCAGAACCTTCTTCCAAATTCTCCACCTTTCAATATGCTGAATTATCTCAGCCTCCTGTCTAAAGACATGTTTTAATTTACTTCTCCACTGCCAACCTAAGACCAAGTACAGCTGTTTTCTTTTCCTCACATCATATTCAAACCTAGAAATTCTATTTCCCATTTCCTATTCTAGATCATTTATAAAGATATTAAGTTGGAAATCTCATACACTACTAGAAGAAGAATAAATTGATCAACTTTGTGGACTACAAATTGGCCAGGATATATCAAGAGCCTTAAGAAATCTATACTGAGGAAATAATTTCACATGGCAACAATGTTTACATATAAGAACATTCTTTAAGATAGTAAAAAAAGTGCAAACAGTCTAAATATCCAGTAATAAAGACTGAGATAAATTACACCTATTTGACATTATACAGTTATGAAAAATCTTAGTATTGGATAATATTAATGATGTAGTGAAATGTTCGTAGTTTGAGTGGTAAATATATAATTATGTAAGCAAATATATTTTACAATTTTATACAAACACACAAATATATATGCAGCAAATTGCATAGAAACACAAATACATACACAAAAAAACAAACAAAAAGGAAACACTAAAATGCTAACACACAAATGTTAGTAGTGATTACCCTAGAGGAGTGACATTAAAGCAAAATTTTGCTAACTTCTTTATACTTACAGAATTTTTACCTTTTTATCAAGTATGTTACTTTATAATCTTAAAGAGATGTTAAGTCCAGTATTAGTATAAATCCTTGGTATTAATCAAAGAGAAATCTGTTTGTCATTATCTTAACATATTAAGTTGCTCTAAGAACTAAAACATTAGGCCAGCAAAGTGAAACTGAAAAATGTCTATGGGTGAGTGGGGAAAAAAAGTCAACAAATAAACCTTGATCCCTATCTCACATCATCAGCAAATATCAACTGCAAATGGATTATTAATCTAAATGGGAGAGAAAACCATAAAGCTTCTAGAAGTTAACAAAGTATCTTTGATATTAGTCAATACCTTTGTGACTTTGAGGAAGGCAAAGAACTCTTAAATAAGATATACAGAACACTAACCAAAAGGAAGACTTCTAAACTGAATGTTAACATTAACTTTTGTTCATCAAAAGAGTTAAAGGGCAAATCAGAGTGGAAAACACAAGATATACATACAAAGATCAGATAGACAGATAGATCTCCAACAAATAAACTACAAATCTGTAAGAGAAATAATCTAGCCAAAAAATGGACAAAAGATAAGCATGTGCCTTACAAAAAAAATAATATTCAAATTGACAGTTAAGTATAAAACAGTTAAACAGAAAAACTCAATTTTGTTAGTTATCACTGAAACACAACCTAAAATCACATTGCAAAACTAGTACTGAACCAAAATGGCTAAAATTAAAAGCACTGACAGTTTCACATACCAAGGATATGGGCAATTACTATAAATTGGCAGAATCACTTAGAAAAACTTTCCCAGTACCTACTAAAGCTGAACATATGCATACCCATCAAATTCAACCCTAAGTATATAACCAACAAAAATGACTATGTACATGCACCAAAAGACACATCCAAGAAGAGTCACATCAATACTTTTCATAATAGCCCACATCTTGAAACAATCTAAATGCCTATTACACTAGAATGAATAAATTTTGATATATTTGTACAAATGATGCTTCTACAGAAATAAGAATTAACCACTATTACATGCAATAATGTATGGATATATCTCACAATCTGAACCACAGAAATCAGATACTAGAGAGTATATGATTCTATTTATATTCAGTGCAAAATCAGGTAAAACCAATAGGCCATGCTAAAAGTATTATGGTAGTGGTTATCTTTAGGAATTAGAAAAAGGTTGTGACTAACAAGGAGAGAGCCTCTGAGAGATCTGGGCAGTGTTATACAAGTATGTTCAGTTTTGAGAAAATTCCTTACAAGTTTTCTGTATAAATGTTGTATTTCAATAAAAAGACACACCACTAGAGAAAGGGTGTTACAAATCTGCAGGTACATATTGATAAATACAAGGAACATGCTTGTATATATAGGCATCTATGTCTATACCCATATATAAGGATGATCCTTTCATGATTACTTCAAACAAATCTAGAAACAACACAAATATCCATCAGTATTGCCTTAAATAAAGCACACCATTTAATCAGTCATTAAAATAAATAAGCCAGGGGCACCTGGGTGGCTCAGTCGGTAAAGCATCTGACTTCAGTTCAGGTCATGATATCGCGGTTCATGGGTTTGAGTCCCACACAGCTCTGCGCTGACAGCTCAGAGCCTGGAGCCTGCTTTGGATTTGGTGTCTCCCTCTCTCTCTGCCCCTCCCCCTTTTGCACTCTACCTCTCTAAAATAAACAAACACTAAAAAAAAGTTTTTTAAATAAAAAATATGCCAGTTTTATATACAATAACAAAATCTCTACAAGATGTGTTTTAAATGAATATAGCAAATTTCAAAATGATACAAATACTATAATCTATGTAAACCAAAATATATGATATTTTCATAAGAAATACATTTTAAAAACATTATATAGAGATATACACACTTTGCATGTTTGTAAATTAAAAATTTCCAAAATGCTATTAATATTAGTAGTTATCTCTTTTGAAGTAAAGTAAGTACTGGAAACAACTTTAACTTTTTACTTTGTTCTAAACTATTTTAATCTTTACAATCACTATGTAATCGTTTTATAATAAACAATATCATACCATTATTTAAAAAAAAATGATCTGAGACTGATCTGGCTAGGCTGACAATAATAGCTAGCCTTGTCAATAATGATTTTCAATTTGTGTTCTACTGTCCTAAGAGTACAATGCTCATTCAGTACTATTGTCCCACAATTCCGGATCAATTACACATCAAAGATCAGACAGAACTATATTAAAAGTGTTAAGAGACTAGCTATGTTATTAAAGTCATCTAGAAAGAAGTCTATTAACAATTTATGTCCACATAAAGGAAAAACAATGAATTAAATCAAACAACTTTAAGAGTGTAGGAGGATACTAAAAAACAGATCGTTCTGTGTTAGCTTCCTGAAATAATCTCCTAGAAGAAATACCTTGATTCATCAGCTTATCAAGTGAGTTGAAATAACAAGGAGTAATATGACTCATACCAGGGCAAACTATGAAGCAAGATTACTTAACTCTATGTATTCTGCTCAAATATTGATTCCTATCAAATACCACACTAGAATCTATATAGCATGTGAGTAAAGTCTTATTTAAAAACAAAAACAAAAAAAACCTTGTTGATACATTTTACCATCTCTTCTCCTTAAAATAAGCTCAGTTAATGAATCTATTTCTGAAAAATGATCTCCAAAGGGTATGCTCAAGTAAAAAGTATTTGAATGGGAAAAATAAAAGCACTTCTTAAAACATAGAGCCCTAATAACAGCCAGTGCATTCACCTCAAAGACAAGGACCTCAACAGCCAATGAACATTAACAAAACTATTTCTAAATCCCTCACATGAACTTAAAAGAAATGTAATGGTAATAAGAATTGGCTAAAAGTAATAAATGACTCTGTTATATTTATATATATAAATTTTTTTAAAAAGCTTACAATGTAATGGGGATATAACAAGTGGGGAGATAGCCAAAAAGAGAAGAAACATATCCTATCCAATGACTATTTAAAAGCAAATAAATACAAAGGCAAACAGAATTATCACCTTCCAGGATGACGGTGAAAGATCTTTTGTTACCAAAAGGCAATCCAATTCTGTAATTAAACCAGAGTACAAAATATGTGGCAAAACTAAAAAGTATCTTAAAATCACTGAAATGGGGAAAATGGTTTTTTTTCTTTTTTAATAAAAAAGTTACCCATTACAAGACATATACTCAAATTACTAGCATCAGTATATGTTAGGTGTTTACTGACTAGAGCAAGAGTTATATGGGAATATATCTATATAATCCTCCTTAAGTTAATAACAGGATTTAAGAAAATTTAAAGACTCAAAAATCAAACAAAGGTCTTACCAATAGCCAAATACATTTTGAGTTCCTTAGGCCATCAAATAAAATAATCATAAATATAAAATGCATGCAAGTATTCCTACAATTTTCTTCATGCTGCTTTATAGCACAAAAACTCATGGCTAAAATAAAATGCCACACAAATGCTGAAGTATATTTTTTCAGGAGTTATGAATACCTGAAATAACTTTACATTTTATTTTACCATCATATGACTAGAACGTGATTTTTTATAGCTCCTAATTTACAAAATCCTTTTGCTCAAGTGATATAATCCAACAGTTTTCTAAAAACAAATGTGGCATATATGATTATGAATTACAATTTGCTCCATTTTGTCAACACAAATTAAGTCTTTACTCCTCAACATGCTTGCTTGCCATCAAACTGGAAAAATAAAGACCATACAGAGTTATGGTTTCTTAAATCCTACTGAATGAATATAAGAACTAAAAGAATAAACCAAATACTTTTCTTCACATTCCTAAAATAAATTTAGTTTCTGAGTGAAGAAGCTTTCTGACTCAGTGTATCCAATAAAATTTTTTGCAATGATGGAAATGGTTCTTTATCTTTGCTGTCCAAAACAGAAGCCACTTAACCACCTGAAATGTGGCTAATGAGACCAATGAAATGAAAAACTAATTTTACTTAATTTTAATTCGTTTCTTTTTTTTTTTTAATTTTTTTAATGTTTATTTTTGAGAGAGAGAGAAAGACAAAGTGTGAGTGGGGGAAGTGCAGAGAGAGAGGAGACACAGAATTTGAAGCAGGCTCCAGGCTCTGAGCTGTCAGTACAGAGCCTGACGTGGGGCTTGGACTCACAGACTATGAGATCATAACCTGAGCCAAAGTCAGATGCTTAACCAAATGAGCCACCCAGGTGCCCCTTAATTCAAGTTTCTAATAAATTAGAAAACAAAGTTCTCTAAATGAATAAACTGTAGACATTCACAAGTTCGCCCGTAGACTGGAGCTGAAAATGTAGGGCCACTGAGGGTGGGTGACTGATACAGAATAGTAAGGTTAAGATAAATTCTGAAAATTAGCAGTTACCACAAATGAAGAACTTTTATTCAACTGTCACAAAACACTTGAGAGTTTACATAGGCTACAGAACCTAAACCGTTATTAACAATCTAAAAGAACTCAAAACTCAACTTTTGTTTTGAATTAACAAAAAAATAAATAAAAAGTTAATATGAAATAAAGTTTTTTTATGTCTTCCAAACGAACAAATAAAAGAAAATCATTAATATGCTCAATATGTATTTTTAAAAGTCTTTATTAACACAATCTAAAAAGGATGCAAGGCCTGGTAAATCAAGTTTTCACACTTTTGGGGACCTGAGTCATACTGTTCTAGATCACTGTCCTCTCTTTAATTCAAAAATGTATATTCATGATCCCAAGATTTGCCCTTCACCACATGCCATATTAGCAGGAATGCATAAATAAAAAGAAGGAATATGATTTCTCATGTCTGTTGTGTTCTACTATAAAGCAATGTTACACAAATCCTAAATTCTGCCTTTGGTGTATATAGTATGAGACAACTTTTCATTGATTCATTCCCAGCATGGACTCAAATTTATCATTACCTAGTAGGAGTAACAGGACTCAACTACAAATTATCCATACATATGGAATATGTAACAGACATTTAAGAAGTATTAGAAGAATAAGAAGTTACGAAAAGTTCAAAATATGCTGGTAAATGAAAACAGTAGATAAACAAGCAACATCATTCCATGCCTGGTATGCATATGAAAAAAGCATAGGGGTACATATACCAAAATGTTAGGAGTGACTATACCTGGTGGTGGGGATATAATAAGGTATTTACCCTGGAGATATGTACATCTATGTTCACACAAAAACCTATGCATGAGTGTTCATAGCAGCTTTATTTGTAGTAGCCAAAATGTGGAAAAAGCTACAATGTTCTTCAGTAAATGAATGGTTAAACCGTGGTCCATCAACACCATGAAATACTATTCTATAATAAAAAGGAACAAATTATTGATACACACAACTACTCACATGGCTCTCAAAGGCATTCTGTTAATTGAAAAAAGTCAATCTCAAAAGGTCACATACTGTAGGAGTCCACTAATATAACACATAAAATGACAACGACATAGAGGTAGAAAATAAATTAGGGGTAAGATAGCCAGGGGTTAGGAATGATGGTGTTGGAAGAAGAGGTGTGACTAGGGGTCGCACCAGGGAGGTCTCCTCATGATAGATTCATTCTGTTACCTTGGTTTCGATGGTAGTTACACATTATCTACATGTGTGATAAAGTATACAACACTGGACATATTATAGCACTGTCAACTGCCTGATTTTGAGACTGTACTATAATTATGTAGAATTTAACCACTAGAGGAAACTGGGTGAATGCTACACAGGACCTCTCTGTACTAATTTTGTAACTTCCTATGACTCTGTATAATTTCAAAATTAAGTTTCAACAAAAGTAAAAGAATAAATCTTGTCCCTTCCCCTTCCTGCCCCTCCCTATTCACCCGCTTTCCATGAATCATTCACTCCTAAAGCCATATGCTGTAGCATAACAGGGTACAAGATCCCAGACAAGATAAAGTCATCTGCTGCACAAATCAAGATGTCAGAATGTACGTAGGGTGAGGAGGTTCTTCACATAAGACAGCTCAGGGTGAGTTGTCAGAACCCAAGCAGCAAAAGGAAGGGTCTGTATTATATAGGAAGAGCAGCCTGGAGCAACGTGTCAGAAGCTAAGTGGGTGCGGAAGGTATCAAAGTATGAGTGTGGACCAGAACCACGTACAAGGAGGGCTCCATGTGGTGATGAGGCCCAGGACAAGTTGTCAAAGCACATGCAGGGGAGGGTATGAGCTGCAATGGAGTATAGGAGCCTGGGTAGAGGGAAGAGGGCATCTGCACAGGAAGATGGGGTGACAAATGGTTTTACACATGGGGGGTAGGGGAGGTCTAATCAAGTAAGTAAATATATTAATGATAATGGAAGCCAGGTTTCTCACTGTCTAAGAAGGGAGTTATAGTATATGTGCTGCCGAAGCGAGCACAAGAAGGGAATTATAAAATACAGAAGGGAAGGCTGCCTGGTTGGGTCAGTGGACGAGCATGCAAGTCAATCTCAGGGTCATGAGTTTGAGCTCCAAGTTGGGTACAGAGATTACAAAATAAATAAAATAAAATAAAATAAAATAAAATAAAATAAAATAAAATAAAAGTAATAAAATACAGAAGGGAGAAAACTGAAATATACTCTGTGGTAATGGACCATAATCAGAGGGTTAGTGTCAATTCAGTTTTATAATGCTGACAGGCAAATATAGGAGACAGTTATAGATGGAAGTGGGTATATAAATGTATGTAATTATGTATATACATACATTCCCTAGCTCTGTCCACTGAGAGCCCTGGAAGCAGCCAAACCCCAAGAACAATGAGCAACACATTAGGCACCCAGATCTTGCCTTTTAAATGTCATTTTCCACTAAAATGAACTAGGGTTCCTTAGAGAAATGGCTGACTCCAGGGGTGAGGCAGGAAAAATTCAAGACAGGCCTAAAACATCTTGGGGCAGAAAGCAAGGATGTGTTAAAAAGATTGATGGGATATAAAAAATGAACACAGAAGTCAGCCTAAAGAGGCTCCAATTGGCCAAATCTTCAACCATGCATTAAAATAATCATAGTAATAGATTTTAACCCAGTTAATAAAATTCCTAAGCCCATGCTGATACAAATAAATAAATGAATAAATTAAAAGATGTAATGAGAAATGAGATTAACATTACAGTGACAAAACCTGCCAGACATCACCTTAATCAACTTATCAAAGTGAACTATCAGAATGGGGCAAATAAAAATCATGTGCCTCCTGTTAGAGTGCAATGAGGGAGAAGACACAGCATCACTTTTTGCAACATCCCTCCCAAAGTTAGTACCTTAAGTACCATTAGAGTAAAAACCAGATAAATCCAAACCAAGAAACATTCTACAAAATATATGGTAATTTTCAAGTACTATGATCACAAAATTTTAAAGTGAGAAACTAGAGGTGCCTGGGTGGCTCAGTCAGTTGACTGTCTGGCTCTTGGCTTCGGCTCAGGTCATGATCGCATGGTCATGAGAATGAGCCCTATGTTGGTCTCTGCACTGAGCGTGGATCTTGCCTGGGATTCTCTCTCTCCCTCTCTCTCTCTCTGCCCCTACCTGCCTTCATTCTCTCTCTCTCTCTCTCTCTCTCTCTCTCAAAATAAATAAATAAAAACAAATAAAGTGAAGAACCAAGACAAAAGAAAACTAAAGAGACATGTCAAATAATGCAATATATAATTTTTTCAAATTAACTATTGGAAGACAAGTAGAACAGTAAAGAATATGTGTCAAAGACCAATCCAAAATATATAAAGAATTTAAAAGCTCAATACCCCAAAAATAAATAATCCAATTTAAAAATGTGCAGAAGACATGAACAGACATTTCTCCAAAGAAGACATAACAGGTGGCCAACAGACACAGGAAAAGATGTTCATCATCATTTATCATCAGGAAGTGCAAATCAAAACTACAATGAGATACTACCTCACACCTGTCACAATGGCTAAAATCAACAATACAAGAAACAGATATTGGCAAGGATGTAGAGAAAAAGGAACACTCATGCACTCTTGGTGGGAATGCAAACTAGTGCAACCACCATGGAAAACAGTATGGAGATTCCTCAAAAAGTTAAAAATAGAACTAACCTATGACCCAACAATCACACTACTGGAGATTTATCCAAAGAATTAAAAAACACTAACTCAAAGGGATACATGCCACCCCCCCCATGTTTACAGCAGCATTATTTACAATAACCAAGATATGGAAAGTGTCCATCAATTGATGAATAAAGAAAGATGTGGTATATACATATACAGCAGAATATTATTCAGCCATAAAAAAGAATGAAAGGTTGCCATTTGTAACATCACGGATGGAGCTAGAAAGTATTATGCTAAATGAAATACGCCAGTCAGAAAAAGAAAAACACCGTACGTTTTCACTCATATGGAATTTAAGAAACAAAACAAAGGGGAACTAAAGACGGAGACACACACAAATCAAGGAACAAACTCTTAATTATAAATGGTTACCAGAAGGGAGGGGCAGAAGAATGGGTTAAATAAATGATGGGGATTAAGAAGAGTCATTATGAGTACTAAGTGATATGCAGAATTGTTTAATCACTATATTGTACAACCGAAACTAATGTAATACTGTATGTGAACTAAATTAAAATTAAAAAAATTTTTTTAAAGTGTCAAAGATCAAAACTAGTCCAACTTGACCTGACATTTACAAAATAACCCACCCAATAACTTCCAAAATACATTCTTTTCAAGTGAGTATAGAACAATCACTGACTAATCATATATTGAGTGCTAAAAGAGTCTCTCAATGAATTTAAAAGGATTGAAATTATCCACTGCACATTCTCTGACCATGGTAATTAAATGATCAATGACAAAAAAATACCTGGAAAACTTCAGAACATTAGAAGTTAAGCAACACACTTCTAATTCATGAATCAAAATGAAAACACAAAGGAAGAGAAGTTTATAGCTCAAATGCTTATGTGAAAAATGAAGAAAGGTCTAAAACGGTCATCTAGGCTCCCATTGTAAAAGCTAAGAAAAGGGGCATCTGGGTGGCTCCACTGGGTAAGCATCCGACTTTGGCTCAGGTTATGATCTCACAGTTTGAGAGTTCGAGCCCTGCGCCAGGCTCTGTGTTGACAGCTCAGAGCATGGAGCCTGTTTTGGATTCTGTGTCTCCCTCTCTCTCTCTCTGCTCCTCCACCACTCACACACTATCTCTTTCTCTCAAAAATAAATTAAAAAATTTAAAAACAAAAAGCTAAGAAAAGAGCAAATTAAGAACAAAGTAAGTAGAAGGAAGGAAATAAGGAAATAATAAAAATGAGTTAAAGCTGAAATTCACAAAGGTAACAATCTATGAAACCAAAACCTGATTCTCTCAAGAGACCAATAAAATTGATAAATCTCTACCCAGACTAATCAAGAAAAGGACAAACTATCACTACCAGGAATGAGAAAGAAAAAAATTATAGATCAGACAATAAAAGAATTTTAAAAATTATGAAAAATTTTGTTCAATTAAACAAGAAATGGACGAATTCCTTAAAAAATACAACTTATCAAAACGGATTTAAGAAAAAAAAATTTAAATCTGGAGAAGCCTTATATATGTTTTAAAATTTGAACACGAAATTTAAAACTTCTCACAAAGAAAACTCAGTCCCATATTAGCTTCAGTGGTAAAGCCTTTCAAAAAGACATAGAGTAGGGGCGCCTGGGTGGCGCAGTCGGTTAAGCATCCGACTTCAGCCAGGTCACGATCTCGCGGTCCGTGAGTTCGAGCCCCGCGTCAGGCTCTGGGCTGATGGCTCGGAGCCTGGAGCCTGTTTCCGATTCTGTGTCTCCCTCTCTCTCTCTGCCCCTCCCCCGTTCATGCTCTGTCTCTCTCTGTCCCCAAAATAAATAAAAAACGTTGAAAAAAAAATTTAAAAAAAAAAAAAAAACAAAAAGACAGAGTAGAAATGAACAAATCTTAAACTCTTTCAAAAAATACAAGAGGAAATACTTCCTAACCCATTTATGAAGCCAGTATACCTAAAACAAAGATATGCAAGGAAACTAATATTCCTCATAAATGTACACTTAAAAATTGTTTTAAAAACAATTTAAAACCACCTGGGTGGCTCAGTTGGTTAAGCATCCGACTTTGGCTAAGGTCATGATTTTGCGGTTCGTGAGTTCGAGGCCCACATCAGGCTCTGCACTGACAGCTCAGAGCCTGAGCCTGCTTCAGAATCTGTGACTCCCTCTGTCTCTGACCCTCCCTAGATTGTGCTCTGTCACTCTGTCTCTCAAAAATGAATAAAAAGCTAAAAAAAATTTTTTTTAATTACTTTAAAAGGTTAGTAAACTGAATCCAGAAATGTATAAAAAGGATGACACATCATGACCAATTGTAGCTTATCCTAGGAATACAAGCTTGGTTTAATACTTGAAAATCAATCAATGCAATTCATCATATGAAGATAGTAAGAAAAAAAATCATTATCACCTAATAAATGCAGAAAAAGCATTTAAGTTACACATTCATTTATATGAAAAAATAATCTCAGCAGGGGTGGCTGGGTAGCTCAGTCAGTTTAACGTCTGACTCTGACTCTGAACCTTTACGTACCTGTAACAGTCACAAAAGACACAGCCAAAGTAAAAAGAATCAACCGCATTTGGGGCGCCTGGGTGGCTCAGTCAGTTAAGCCTCTGACTTTGGCTCAGGTTATGATCTCACAGTTTGTGGGCTTGAGCCCTGCATCGGGTTCTGTGCTAAAAGCTCAAGGCCTGGAGCCTGCTTCAGATTCTGTGTCACCCTCTCTCTCTGCCCCACCCCCGCTCACACTCTGGCTCTTTCAAAAATAAATAAACGTTAAAAAATTTTTTTGAAAAAGAAAAAACAAAATCAACCACATTTCTATATACTGGTCATTAACAATTAAACACTGAAATTTTTAAAAATACCATTTACAATTGCATTCAAAACATGAAATATTTAGGGGTAAATATTTCCAATAACTCTATACTTAAAACTACATAACAATGCTAAGATAAATTAAAGAAAACCTAAACAAAGTGATTATGCCATGTTCACGGACTAGAAACCACTACTGTTTAGATGCTGATCAAGTCAACATATAGAATCAATATAATCCCAATAAAAACCCAGCTGGTTCTTTTTATAGAAACTGAAAGGTTGATTCTACATTTTATACGAAAATACAAACAACCTAGAATGGTCAAAACAGTCTTGCAAGAAGAATAACAAAACTGGGAGACTACACTACCTGATTTCAAGATTTACTACACAAGATTCAACAATCAAGACAGTGTAATACTGATGCAAAAATATAGACACTGGATCAAACAAAATGAAAACACAAGAGAAACAGCTTAACTTCTAGAAAGACACCCCCCCCTCAAAAAATGAAAAAAAGATTCATACAAAAATGTTCATAGCAGTTTTATCCATAAAGATTGAAAAGTAGAGATAATACAACCATAACAGGGGAAATGAATAACCAAACTTTAGGATAATAAGGCAACAGAGTATTAATAATAGAGTATTAATCAACAATAAAAAGAAATGAACTACTTACTGATCCACTCAACCAACATGGATAAACCAAAAACATTATGCTGAGCAAAAGAAGCCAGACATAAGAGTTATATACGATGCCATTTGCATAAAGTTCTCAAGAGGACTGATTAGGAAGAAACACAAAGAAACCCTCTAAGATGACAGAAATATTCTGTCTGGACTGTAGCTTATACAAGTCTATGCAGTTGTCCAAACTCTGAACTTTAAAATTAGGAGCTGAGAGGGGCGCCTGGGTGGCTCAGTCGGTTAAGCGTCCGACTTCAGCTCAGGTCACGATCTTGCGGTCCGTGAGTTCGAGCCCCGCGTCGGGCTCTGGGCTGATGGCCCAGAGCCTGGAGCCTGCTTCCAATTCTGTGTCTCCCTCTCTCTCTGCCCCTCCCCCGTTCATACTCTGTCTCTCTCTCTCTCTCTGTCTCAAAAATAAATAAACGTTAAAAAAAAAAAATTAAAATTAGGAGCTGAGAGCATTCACTTTAAAGTTTTCCTCAATTAAAAAAAAATTTTTTTTTCACTCAAAATATATTTGACTGCCTACCATAGCCGAGGTATTGAAAACTTGCAAGAAAAAGAAGTCAATTATCAAAATGAAAAGCAAACAAAGAGAAACCTTTTAAGCTGAGAAATAAAAGCCAGTAGACTGCCAGTCAAAGAATGTTACAGGTATATACACAACATGTACAGAAGTAACAGAAAAAAAAAAAAAAATCACAGTGGATCTGGGCAACTAAAGTAATTAAAGTATGAAGCTCACATAGAGCACTCACAGACCACTTTCATAAAACACTCCTTCACAAATTTAAAAGAACAGAAATTATACAATATATGCTCTCAGACCACAAAGGACTTAAACTGAAAATTAATAACAGAAAAAGATGGAAAATACCCAAATACTTAGAGATTAAACAACACACTTCTAAATGATATGTGGATCAAAGAAGGTATCTGAGGAGAAATTAAAAGATATATTGAACTAAAGAAAAATAAAACAATTCATCAAAATTTGTGGGATGCAGTGAAAGCAGTGCTTAGAGGGAAACTCCTATCACTGAATGCATATATTAGAAAAGAAGATCTAAAATCAATCATCTAACCTTCCAACTTAGAAAACTAAACAAGACCAAATCAAACCCAAAATAACAGAAGAAATCATAAAAATTAGAGCAGAAATCAGTGAAATTAAAAACTAGAAATCAACAGAGAAAATAAAAAACTAACTCTTCTAAAATATCAATAAACTTGGTAAGACTCTACTAGGGTCTAGCAGAAAACAAGGAATTGTCCAATAGGTATGAGATTCAGTTTTGCAAGAAAAAACAGCTCTAGAGACCTGCTGAACAATAATGGATATTAAAAGGATAACAAAGGAATACTGTGAGCAACTCTATGCCCACAAATTTCAAAATCTAGATGAAACGGACTAATTCCTTGAAAGGCACAATCTGTAAAAACTCACACAAGAGAAAATAAATAATCTGAACAGGTCCTACATCTATTAAAGAAACTGAGTAATTAATAACCTTTAAAAACAAACAAACAAACAACCTTCCCAAAAGTACCAGGCTTTATGTACTCAACTGAGTTTTATCCTACATTTATGAAAGAAATTATACCAATTCTCTACAATCTCTTTCAGAAGTTAGAAGCAGAGCGAATAATCCTAGCTCATTCTTCAAGGCCAGGATTACCCTAATATCAAAATCAGAAACAAAGATATTACAAAAAAACTAGCCCAATATAACTCACAAACAGATACAAAAAATCCTCAACAACATATCAGCAAATTGAATCCAACAATGTATAACAAGAATTACACACAACAACCAAGTGGGATATATTAGAGGTATATAAGGGTGGTTCAGCATTCAAAAATCTGTCAATGTAAGCCATCACATGAACAGACTAAAAAAAGGTAAGGCTATTGCAAAGGGCTAGAAAAGTTGGTGGGCACATGTATTAGAATATAACTATAACAATTATTCATTCATTTACACTATGTGCCAATACCTGGGATACGATGGAAAATAAGACAAAATTCACGCTCTCATAGAGCCTACAATCTATTAGACAGACACTGAACAAGTAACCACGAGTCCCTATTGCAGAGACTCAACCTGGACTAAACAGAAGAGGCAGGCTGATAATGATGAACCACTAACTAGATTAAAAAACAGGAAGGGGGTATGGCTAAAGGGAATATTACAAGCAGGATGCATGAAGGTTCTGAAGCAAAAGAAAAAGTACAGTGTATTAGATATACTGAAAGAAATCCAAGTCTAATATCACAGAAAGGATAGAAGAGGATTACATTATGGTTATGGTTTTGTTGGTCAGTCATCAGGTAAAAAGAAAAACAAGAAGGCAAAAAAATTATGAGTGCCTACAAAAGAATATTTTAGGTGAGAAACAATGACATTTAGGATAAACAGGAAAAACTAAAAGGGTCGATATGCTTTTGAAAAAGGTAATGAAAAAAATACAGACACCAGGAATTGCCAAGTTACAGAACCCGAAGGAAAAACCTTCAGGTATATGATCTTTTTCTAGTTATACTCAAGATTCAATCTTTCTACTCTTTAAGGAAACCAAGAAGTTGAAACAAAATCTTTAAAATTTAAGCACTTAAAATTTAATACACAGTAATCCTGGAAAAGATAAGTTACTAAATGTATACAATACAAAAACCTGATTTTGCCTTTTTCAAATGTGATTTCTGTCAACATTTAGTGTATCCATTTAGTAACACCCAGTTAACTATTAAGACTTTAAACATTTTCTGAAATTTCTTCAATGACTTGAAGCATTACTTAACACAAAATTAATTATGTTTCTAACTATAAGTTAACATTAATTTTAAAAAGGAATTACTTACAGGGACATTAAGTGCATACTGTAGTCCTTGAGGAAGTCTTTCATGTGTTTCCATCTGCTCTTCATCATTTTTCACTGTCTCCTCATGGACCATGAGTTCATCATGTGATATCATATCCTGTTGTCTCATTTCGCTTTCTTGTAACACTTCATCTGCAGCAAGGATCTCCTGGTGAGGCATACTCCGATCTTGAAGTACCGACTCCTGCAGTTCCCCAGACACGGTAGACTGGCCAGACACTCCACCCATTACAACCATTGCCCTGGAAGACTGCATTTCGTCTATGCCGCCACATTTAAGAAATAATCCTTCCAGTTTGTCGTCAATGTTCATGCTTAAGTATAACTGCCTAGAAAGACCAAGTTTGGCAACAAAGCATAATAAATTAGTTTTATATGTCTACTTGATCCTTTTTAAATTTCAATTATGAAAGGTACACACTTTATTAGAAAAACTTTATTCATGTAATTCGTATTGTCTCCAATTTTAATAATATCAAGATAAGTTTCCAAAGGCTGGTGGAATAAAATGCAACTTCTCATTTTTGACATAAAGGCAAAAAATCGTAATCTATTTCATTATGAAAAAGGAGTATGACATAAAGGAAATTGGGGGGAAGTATCTGTAACAAAGGAGTCATGTTCTTTAATATATTAAAATGTCAAAAAAATTTTAAAGGTGTATAAAGAAATAAACTGACAAACCACTATCAGGCAAATCATAAAGAAAACTTAGAAAACAGTCACTAAATATACAAAATAATAGTCACTTACAGTAGTAATCAAAGAAATGAAAATTAAAACAGAACTACCATATTTCATCCACCAAACTGGTAGTGACTCTTTAAAAAAATATACGTCCAGGGGCGCCTGGGTGGCGCAGTCGGTTAGGCGTCCGACTTCAGCCAGGTCACGATCTCGCGGTCCGTGAGTTCGAGCCCCGCGTCGGGCTCTGGGCTGATGGCTCGGAGCCTGGAGCCTGTTTCCGATTCTGTGTCTCCCTCTCTCTCTGCCCCTCCCCCGTTCATGCTCTGTCTCTCTCTGTCCCAAAAATAAAATTAAAAAAACGTTGAAAAAAAAAAATTTAAAAAAAAAAAAAAAAAAAAATATACGTCCAATGTTGAGGTAGGTTTAAAAAAAAAAAAAGACACTCATTATGAACAGTAGGAGAATAAATTAGCTCAATTACTTTCAAAGGCAATTTGGTACTTTCTATCAAAAGCCATAAAAACACATATATTCTTTGAACTGGTAATTATACTTATAGGAACCTATCCCAATGAAACAAAATATATACATGAAAAATCACTACAGTAATTTACATTAGCAAAAAAATGGAAATACACTATTCAACAAACAAAACTGGTTAAAATATATTCATACATATGTCTTAAAACTACAGTGACAGCTATACAACTCAGTAAAAATCCCTGAAGTGAACACTTAAAATGGGTGGATTTTATCATATGTAAATTATATCTCACAGTTTTTCTCAAAAATAGAATCAGAATAATGGCTACCCTTGGGGGTGGGGGGGGGTTGCTGCTGATAACAACAGGCAGGCAACGGGGAGTGTATGGGAGCTAGCAATATTTTTTTCTTGAGTTGAATGCTGGTTGGACAGATATGCTCACTTTGTAAAATTTCAAGTTGTACATCTGCAAAATATGTATGTTTTTGTCAGTTACTACACTTCAATAAAAAGTTAAAATCTGCTGACACTACAAAACAGTAATAAAATTATTCTTGAAAAATATTTGAAAATGTGGGGGAATATCCCAGTATTAAAGGAAATGTATGTGCGTATTTAAAGATACATAAGTTTATGTAAAATGTTAACACCATTAACATTACCACTGGTGGTGAAATTACCAGAAGTTTTTTTCATATTTACATTTATCTCTAATTTGAAAACTTACTATAATAAAATTTTACTTTTTATACATGCTTTTAAATTTGTTAAAATGAAATAAAGGTGATACTTTCCTTACTAATACTTTTTTTTTTTTTAACATTTATTTATTTTAGTGAGACAGGGACAAAGCACCAGTGGGAAAAGAGCAGAGAAAGAGGGAGACATAGAAGCTGAAGCAGGCTCCAGGCTCCGAGCTGTCAGCACAAAGCCTGATGCAGGGCTTGAACCCACGAACCACGAGATCATAACCTGAGTGAAAGTCAGATACTGAACCAACTGAGCCACGCAGGTGCCCCACTAATATATTCTTAAATAACACATGATTAAATTTAACAGGTCATGAGACCTAGACACTATCAAATAATTATATTATTTCCTCCATTATTGTAGAAAAGATAGGCAATATTAAATCTGCCCTTCTAACTTTGGTTGCTGTAAATTCAAATTCCACTGTTACTCCAAGAACCAACATAATGATCATGAAAGCTAAAGAAACTTCATCTCAAAAAACATGAAAGCACTGGTGCAAAGTTTGTTTTCCAAAACTGATTTCTACTATCAGACTGTGTAAAAATAACATACATGCCCTCTGCAAAGGGACAAGTCCAAAAGTAGTAAATGCATTTAACTATTTGTCTCAGTTTAGTCACCTCTTTCCCAAATCAATCAGGTAGGTACTAGCTACTACCTTGATCATAGCTTTCAAAGGTAAAATAAATGATCAGTTAAATTCAAATGTACTACTGAAATTTAAATGCACTTTCACTTACTAAGGTTATCACTTAGAGAGAAACCTGTACTTAAATGAACAGCTCCAAAAAAAAAAGACCTTGTAAACAGCAAAGTAAAAAAAACACAAAAACATAATTCATACTTGCTAATCCTATCTTCCCTGGTACAAGATATTATCAGTCTAGAATACATAAAACAAAGTACCAAGAATCTGATTTTTACTTTTCAAAATCTTTAAATAGCAAGCTTGAAATCTACAGGACGATTTTAAATAAATCACCAAATAACTATTCTCTTCTAATATTGTATTTAGCACATTTCTTAGAAAATAAACTATCCTACAACTAAATGAAACTTAAGCCTTACAGGGCTAACTAAAATTTGCCTATTCTGGCCATTTCTTTGGAGGTTCTTACCAAATCATTATATTCTTCTAGTCTATTTACTGTTTTCTTAAAGAATGTGGAAAGCCCCTAACTTGAAAGGGAATTTTGATACCCAAAACTAACCTTTATTGCAAGTCATCATTGTTGCTACAGCTACAATATACCCTTGACCCAGGCAAGCTCACTGCTAGGAATATACACAATCCTATAAGGTAATTCATCAAAATTAACCAAAGATACATGTACAAGGATGTTTGCTGCACCCCTTTAGTGGAAAAAGACTGGAAACTAAGCATTCACTGATATAAGATTTCTTAAATTATGATTCAACCCTACAATGGAAGTTAATTTCACCTTGCATATAGTACAAGAAAAAGGACAAAACTACACTAAGAAAAATGGTAAGGAGGGGCCCCAGGGTGGCTCAGGAGGTTGAGCATCTGACTCTTAGTTTCAGCTCAGGTCATGATCCCACGGTCCTGTACTGACAGGATCCCAAGCTTTGTGATGACAGTGTGGAGTCCACTTGGGATTCTCTCTCTCTGTCCCTCTCCCCTACTCGTGCTGTCTCTCTCTTTAAAAAAAAAGGGGGGGGTGCGCCTGGATGGCTCAGTCAGTTAAGCGACTGACTTCAGCTCAGGTCATGATCTCGTGGTTTGAGAGTTCAAGCCCCGCATCGGGCTCCGTGCTGACAGCTCAGAGCCTGGAGCCTGCTTCAGATTCTGTGTCTCCTCTCTCTGCCCTTCCCACGCTCATGCTCTGTCTCTCAATAATAAATAAATGTTAAAAAAAAATTTTTTTTTAATGATAAGGAAAGTACATTTTTTACTGTCCCTGAAGCTCTCTTACATGCACTTATCATCTTTAACTTTCCCCCTTCTAACTCCTGCATGGTCTCAGTCAAAGCTCTCTTGTGCTTCACTGCACATTCAACAACCCAAATACAACAGAAGGTCCCATGCTCAAAAGGTCTCTTCTCTAACTTCTGTATTTCCAGGGAGGATCGGCCAAGTATAAAGAAAGGAAACTGATATAATCAATCCATGTTAAAATGTGAATAGTTATAAATGTCTCTTCCCGCTAAACCATCAAAAAGCCAACTGCTTTTTGACCCAAATATCTACACAATTAATGGAAATTCAGCTGTTAGGGATATTACACAGCTAAGAGGAAGAAAGAAATGATGCTTCCTTTAAATCATGTAATCATGTTGCTTACATAAAAGAGTGCTCTAGAAGAAAAAAAGAAACAATTATTCTGTGTTCCCAGGAGCCTCTGTCCAACTGGGGAAAAAAAGAAGGGCTAGGTAGAGTAACAATAAGCAACCAGCCACCCTGAGTCCCTTGTGATGACACATTATTTTGTAAGGGATGGTGGGCAGCTGACAAAGGGTATAAAACACCAGAGCTATTAAGAGCCAAAACAAGACGGACAATGATGTTCTAGGGCTAATTCAGCTAAAGGTGAAATGGCCACCCAAAACAGATCATTAAAAACTAGAACAGAGCAAAAGAGAGGAAAAAAGGAAGGAGCCAGCCCACCTCAGGCCAATTTCTCCTAAATCTTCCTTTAGCAGATTACTTCAAACTGTATTCTTTTCCCCTTTCCAAGTTTTATTCTTCCCTCATCTCCATCTCTCTGTCAAAAAAGTTGACAGGTACAGCAAAAGGGATATTTAGGGGATCACAATACAGTTTCCTGCTCCATTCAATTATCCCTCTCCCACACACTCCTCGCCATCCTTTCCTATTGAAAAATGTTTGGTTCAGCTGTACAAAAGTAATCCAAATTGTGGCCAATTAGGTAACCCCTAGTCATTGAAGCCTAATGGCAATGCTCTAGTCAAAGAGAACATAAATTATTAGCCATCACTTTCTCCTATCTTCCACAAGAGACAGCTGACTCTCCTTGTCATCACCTTCTAATTTAATGCTTCTAATCAACTGTGTGCAACCAATTAGAAAGCTTTATAGATTCATAAGATGAAATAAGAGTAAATAAGCTTTGAGTCAGGGTTTTCAATAAGGAATTAAACACATGGACTTTTAATACAAGCATTTGCGATAATTACTTCTAGGCTGAGGGGACTGTCTGGGCTTGCTTTCACAAGACAAAGTTAACAGAAGCATAACATATGGACAAGCTGGCCATTACTACTCATTTTTAATCAAGTATGCAAATGCCTACTGTTTTTTTATGCATTAATAAGGAAAATATCTTTCCAAATTTATTAATAGGTTTGGGTCTATATGATAAAGTTCAGAGATTATCATAACTTGCAGAGGAAGGACAACTAATATGTTTAGGATCTACTAGATGTAAGACACTGTGCTGGGCACATTTACATATATTAAATCACCTAACATTTATACTAAGGAACACTCAAGACACTAACAGTATATCCCCATCTAACAGATAAAGACACTGGGGTTTACTCTAAGGCACACAGCTGGAGATAAACTGGGATTTCAAAACAGGCTTAGCTGGTTTAGTGCGCTTTTTGCCACACCATACTAACCTCCCAACTTGAAAGGCTCTGAAATTGGGAGAAGCCAACTGAGGAAACTTGGATTGCTGTAGCAACCCAAGCAGTGGTGATAGTGTGGCCTCTAAGGTGAGTGAGAAGAGGAGGTCACTGAGTTCAATCAGCTTCAAGATCAAATGGTTAGACAAAGCCAGAGACAAAGAAACCCATGACCAATATGGAATTAAATAATTTCCACTGGCCATTCTTAAGAAGTTTCCTATTCTCTCTCATCCTTCACAAGCATAGTTTTATCTAAACAAAAACTGATTCACCTCTAATTTAAAAACAAAGTTTACTTCTCTTCTAGGCATATTCTACATTCAGAAACCCCTTCAGAAATATCTTTGTACAACTACAATTTTGCATCTATAAAGCTGAGCTTATAAACTACGCCCCATGACAATTTTTAAGTTGCTACTTAGTTCAAAACATTCTAAGAGGAACAAATGGGTCTTTCTGACTAGTGCTAGCAATGGTAAAAGACACAAAATAAGAGAGATTATAGGCTAAAATCCATCATTTTATACAATATAACAAAAAAAACCTTTGACCATTTTCTAACCACAGAAAAATAATCTATAAATATTTAAGTCAAAGTTAACGGGCATTTCTATATACTGCACCCCCCTCAAATAAAGCAGAATCTAAGCATATTCTGCATTCCAAATACTCATCACCAAAGTCTTCTAAAACAATGTAACAAAAAAATAGTGATATTTGAATGTTAAAACAAAATTTTCAGCAACTCATACTGTTTAAGAAACAGCTATAATTTATCTTAAAAAGGAGAGGGGGAGAGAAAAGTTTTAAAAAAAGTCCAAGCAAAACAGAACCCTACCTTCTGCTGGATCTACTTGTTTCATCCATCACACCTCATGCCAATATCAACAATTCAAATATTAATGTTAAAAATACTTATTCTGTTAGGAAACTATGAGTTTTCTACAGGCTTGTATAAGAAAAGGAATATCAAAAATACTTGTTAAAACAAACTTCCCTCTACACTACGAACATTAAACACCTACGTTATTTTTAGTATGTACTACATAGCAACCAAAACTCGTTTCAGAACAAAAAAGTATTAACTATTAAAACCGACATTTTTTAAACATTAGATAAATACTCTCACTTTAATAATACAAACACTATTTGTGAAGCACAGAACTAAGGATGCATTTTCACCTTCAATGCCAAGAACATCTATAATGTCTTATACTATTCCATCATAAACTAAAGTCAACCAGGCGACTATACTATAACAAGTATATAAATTTATCACAACTAAAGGGTACCAAGGCTAAAAGGTTGACATAAAACATGGTGGAAAACTGATAACTAGTTTCCAACCCTTTAATAACATCTATAATAGAATATATAATATTTGATACTTGTTTCAAAACACAGTATTTACAACAGGACAAAAATCATAAAATACAATGTACGATGAAGTATTTTTCATCTAAAAATAACTAACTGAAGTATATAATATCTTTGAGAAAAAGTTTTTCTGATCTTATCTAAACATTTAGAATAACACACTCTTTAGAATTAGAAGGAACTAGCTAGAGATCATTTAGCTTTATTTGTATCTAAAGAGATCCTCCTATCCAAGGCCTCCACCGCCTTGTGTTAGTCTAAAATATTAGATAAATCATTTCAACCTAATGATAGTGAAACAAGATGAGGAATTATCTCAAGTCAATTTTAACTTTTAATACCTTATTCCATTTTATGATATCAAGACTAGCAGTGTTTATTCATAAAAAATTTGAGAACTAGTCACAGAACTTGAACTGTCTCAGAATGTCCAGGCCAAGAGTTAATGTCTTGGATAATAAAAATTGTATTTTAATGTTAATCCAAACTAGACAAATGGAAAGTAAATCTGACACAAACCCTAACTGACAATAAACTCCCTCTCCCTGAATCTGTTCTTTTCTTCTTTCCTAATAAGTGAGACAAACTCATTTCCCAGCCTCCCTTACAGCTGACTGTAGTCACGTGACAGTGTTATAGCCATTGGAATATAAGGAGAAATGACATACATAACTCCTCTTAAGGGAAGAAAAATATCCTTTCTTCTTCCTATTGACATGCATAACGGTAACCATCTTGGACAACAAGAGAGAAGCCACATACTAAGAATAGCAAAGGACGACAAAGACGCCCAGGTCATGATGACTCAGGAACCTCTACAAAATCTCAAGATTGTTTTCATAGAGCAGTGCCTGGGGTGGCTTAGTCGGTTAAGCATCCAACTTTGGCTTAGGTCATGATCTCGTGCTTCATGAGTTCGAGCCCCGCACTGGGCTCTGGGCTGACAGCTCGGAGCCTGGAGCCTGCTTTGGCTTCTGTGTCTCCCTTTTTCTCTGCCCCTCCCCCACTCTCACTCTCACTCTCAAAAATAAATAATTAGAAAATAAATATACTTCTATCTTTAAAGTCTGTCACAGTGGTCACGTCTATATTTTAACTAATATCTCTAATATAAATGATTAATGAATTATCTACATGACTGCTTCCTTATATTAGTATAGGCATGCATGTACAAATGTACAATTAATTACTGGGATGTTTTTTCACATTTCAAAAATTATATGCCAAACACCATTAAATTTCATCAATTGGTCTCATTTTACCATGTATGAACACAGAGTTTCCATGGAAATTCTGAAAAATTTAACATGGATATGTATGTGTTAATGATAGGCAGGTAAAAAATACACTCTAAGAAAAGGGTTAAAGGAGAAAACATCTTCGCATCTAAATTTCATTTACTATTACATAAAGAGCTACACATATTTTTGTGTTAAACAAAACTTAAAATCAAAAATGATATCATTACTTATCAATTTTCTCTTAATACTGTTTTCTCAAGAAAAAATTAAAATCCCAGGTTTCTACCAGATATAAACACCAAAACATAAACTACAATACAAAAACTAACATGAAATTCTATCACCCAAAATGGTTTCATGTTTGAAAAAATTAACTTATTCATGATTATAAAACACAAGTGTTGACATTACCTGAGACTAAGATAAAAATGAAGACTTCAAGGAAGGGAATGCTGTAGAGTTGAAAAAGATATCATGGTTGAGTTTCTACCTTTCGTAAGCTTCAAATACCCTCCACACCACCTTAATCACTTATGCCATCCAAGTCCTACAAAAAAAAAAAAAAAAAAAATTACTTAGGAAGGGGAAAAAATACTGTATAAATACAATCTGGAGAAAGTGGTATGAATAATGAAGTGATCATTCTTTGTAAATACGAAAACTATGCCTGAATGACCAGAACAATGACTTGCTTTTAAGTCTGAAACCAGGAGAATAAAATAGTGGTAAATAGTAACTGTAAAATAACCTTGGCCTTATAAAGAACAATTTGCTTAAATCTGAATCTACAACTTCAGAGATAAGGGATGTTGAAGGAAATTCAGAGGGTTATAGACCTAAAAAGTTAGAAAAGAGAACGCAAAGAAACCACTTAAAAGATTAAGCAAAGATTAAGAAACCACTTAATAGCACTATTTACTGCTTTGTAAAGTCTATTAAGTGAAGAGGGAAGAAAATACAATACCAGGCTTGATAAATAAGAAAACAGAACTAGTCATGTACAGAATAAATATTTATTCACAACAGAAACAATTATAGTTGTAAAATGCTATAAAATATTTAGATACAGAAACATAATCAGCCAGGTCATCTTTGACAGAAAAAGGTGACAATAAGATGAGAATAATTAATCATAGGAAGACGGTGTACCATATCCAAAAAATACAAATAAAAATGAAGAACATAAGCTGTACACAATAAATCTGCCTGACAGTACTTCTGGGCAGTGTAAAGACTGAAGAGTTTATGGAATTCCCTACCATAGGTCTTTAAAAATATTAGATTCCTATCCATCAATAATAGTTTACATACAGTCCACAGGAGACGAGGTGATATATGAAACATAATATGATTGTATATCAATTTTTACAGTGGTGTAAAAGCAAGAAAAATGGTCTTCCTCATCTAGAACAAAGTAGTATTTCCATCTTTCAACTTCCAAAAAATATAATACTAATTTACTTTTTAAAAATATTTCAGTGCTGTATCCGTATTTTTTCAGAAGTTTACTTGTTTATTAACTAATCTCTACACCCAACGTGGGACTCAAATTCATGATCCCAAGATCAAGAGTCGCGTGCTCTTACAAATGAGCCATCCAGGCACACCTGTATCCATATTTTAGTTTAAATTCTGAGCACCTGGGTGGCTCAGTCAGTTAAGAATCCAACTCTTCATTTCGGCTCGGGTCATGATCCCAGGGCCTTGGGCTCGAGCACCATCCGTGCTGAGCATGAAGCCTGCCTAGGATTCTCTCTCTCTCCCTCTGCCCCTTCTCCTGTGCTCACACACTTTCTCAAAGATAAAATTAAAAGTTTAAATTCTGATGGGGATATTCATCCCTTAGTAACCTTCCATCTCAGAAATTTCCTTAATATTCATGCATGTCTATTTTTCCAGATAAACTTTTGTCCAAAATAAAATTTATTTTCTTTCAATAGGATTGTATAATATATAAACGGTAGTGAAATGACAGTAACAATAACCTAGGCAGGGGGAAGAGAGAGTCACAATACGGAGTTGCTTCAATATATTATCTACAATGCCCAGTTTTCAACAATAAATTATAAGATTACTAAAGAAATGGAAAGCATGACATTTATATTAACAAACACTACAGTATCTGAGTATCTCCAGACGTTGGTTTAAGCAAACAAATGTTTCAAAACATCTATTATACATATGTTAAAAGATTCCATGCTTTAAACTTCTTTAATTATGAAAATAATCAACAAATAACAGATTCTCAATAAATGTACAGAAATTATGTAAAAGAACCACACAGGAAACTCTGAAGTCGAAGAGTACAGTAATTAAAACAAATATTTCCTAGAAGTGCTCAACAGCAGATTCAAGATGGCAGAAAAAAATTAATGACCTTGAAGACATCTACTGAAATTATCCAATGTGAAGAACAGAGAGAAAAGAAGTTGAAGAAGATTAAACAGAACCTCAGAGACCAATTTATCAACACTTTTGGAGAGGAAAGAACAGAGCGAAACATTTTTAATAAAATATCTAACAAAACTTCCCAGATTTTACTTTAGTAAAAAGAAATAAAATCTATAGGTCTTAGGAATTCAATGAATCTCAGGTAGAATACAAAAAGACCCACACCTAGACACATCACAGTGAAACTGCTGAAAGCAAACACAAAGTGAAAAATAATGCAACCATAACAAGAAAAATCACTCAGCACTGTGCAGGGAATTCAACATGATTAACACCTTTCAATCATAAACAACAGAGGTCAGAAAACAGTGGAATGACATATTCAAAGTGCTGAAAGAAAAAAGGTGTCAACCAAGATGGCAGCAGAATTATCCAATAATGAAGGCAAAATAAAGTGTCTCAGACAAAGAAAGGATGAGAGAATTTTTTACTAGCAAACCTGCCTAACAAGAAATTTTAAAGGAAGTCCATCAAGCTGAAAGGAAAAGACAAAAGATTCAGATACAGAGGAAAAACAGAAGAGCATCAAAAATGGAAAATATGTAGGTTAATCTAAAGGACTCTATAAATATATTTTCTCATTTCTTCTCTCAGCATCTTTTAATGACATAAGAATATATGAAGCAATGATTATAATATCATATTGCTGGTTTTATAGCATACATAAATGTGAAATATATACAATAACAGTGGCACAATAGAGGAAGGAAAAAAATGGGAGCTATACTGGAGTAAAGTTTCCATATTTTACTGACAATGAGTTAAAGTTAATATTAAGCAGACTGTTAAAATGCATAATGTAAACCCTAAAGCAACCACAAAGAATATATCTTTATATTTATATTTAATAAAGAAAAAAAAAATCAATGGAGTAATTATATGATACACTAAAAAATACTTGACATAAAAAGAGGCACTAAAGGAGGCACAGAGGAACAAAAATAAGAGACATACATAAAACAAGTGGCAAAATGACAAATGTAAACCCAGCCATGTCCATAATTAAATGTGAATGGTCTAAACAGCCCAATGCGAAGGCCAGAGGGTGTCAGATTGGACCAAAAATGCCTGCAAGATTTAACTATATTCTGTCAACAAGAGACACACTTTACATTCAAGACTGAAAGTTAAAAGATGAGTGGGAAAGGATATTCTATGGAAACAGTAACTGTAAAGAAGTGGATAGTTCTATTAATAACATAAATATATTAGTATTTGCCTTAAGACAAATATTACTGATGACAAAGAAAAGTATTTCATGATGATAAAATATCAATAAATCAGGAAGATATTGTTAACAATTATAAATGTATATGCACCTAAAAAGAGCCCCAAAATAATGAAGCAATAACATTATTGAAAAAACAGAAAATTCAACAATAGTTGGAGATTTCAATTCTCCATTCTATATAATTGATAGAATAACTAGACAGAAAATTAGCAAAGATACAGAAAACCTGACTCATACTAACAACAAACTAGACTTAACTGGCTTATACAAAAAACCTCCATAAACAACAGAATACATGTTGTTTTCAAGCACACAAGGAACATTCTCCAGGTCAGACCAAAAAGTAGGCTACATAACAAGTCTCATAAATTTAAAAGGACGGAACTCATACAAAATACGTTCTTCAATCATAACAGAATTAAATATCCACTAAATTAGAAACTGGAAAATCCATATGTGTTCAGGAATTAAACTTCACACTTCTAAATAATTTAGGAGTCAAAAAAGAAATTAAAAGAACAATTAGAGAATATTTTTAACTGAATGAAAACAAAAACATCAAAATTTATGAGATGCAGCTAAAGTACTTAGAAGGAAATTTATAAATTTAACTAAACCCTAAAGTAAGCAAAGGGAGTAATAAAGAGAGCAGAAATTAACGAAATTCAAAACAGAAAAAAACCTGATTCTTTAAGATCAACAAAACTGACAAACTTTTAGGCAGACTAAGAACAAAGAGAAAACACAATTACCAAAAACAGGAATGAAAGAGGGGATGGTAATACTGACCTCACAAAAATTAAGTTATAAGACGGAAATACAAGGTTATATGTAAATAATACCTCAAAAAAATTTTTAAGAATTATAAAGGAAGGAATATTATAAGCAAATTTATGCCAACACATTATACAACTTTGTAACATGAACAAATTCCTAAAATGACACATATTATCAAAACTGACTAAAGAGGAAATAGAAAAATCTGAATGTAACAATTAAACAAACTGAATTAGTATTTCAAAATTTCCCACAAAGAGGAATGCCTGGGTGGCTCAGTCGGTTAAAATCTGACTTCGGCTCAGGTCACAATCTCACGGTTGGTGAGTTCGAGCCCTGCGTCGTGCTCTGTGCTGGCAGCTCAGAGCCTGGAGCCTGCTTCGGATTCTGTGCCTCCCTCTTTATCTGCTCCTCCCTTGTTCACGCTCTTTCTCTCAAAAATAAACATACATTTAAAAAAAATTTTTTTTAATTAAATTTCCCACAAAGAAAAGAACAGGCCAAAATGGCTTCACTGATGAATTCCACCAAATATTTAAGGAAGAAATACTAATCCTTCACAAATTCCTTCACAAAACAGGAAAACGGTACATTCTGAAACTCAATCTGTGAAGCCAGTTAACTTGATACCAAAGTCAAAGAAAATTACATGAAAACTACTCAGTGATGCCTGTAACTATAAAATTAGATTAAAAAAAAATTCTTACAAAATACTAGCAAACTGAATCTAGCAACATATAAAAAGGCCTACACGCCATGACCAAGTAGGATGTACCCCATGAATGCAAAGGTAGTTTAACATCTGAAAATCAAGTAAGATGATACACTATATTAAGAGAATACAGGAAAAACCCATATGGGAGCCTCAATAGAAAAAAAGCACCCAACAAAATTCAACACCTATTCATGATAAAAACTCTCAACAAACTAAGACTAGAAAGAGAACTAATAAATGAGTTCAGCAAAGTCACCATTAACGAGTTAAACAAGATCATAAAATATTAAATCAATAAATAAAATCAATTTTATTTTTAGAGTGATATCATAACATTCTATCAAAAATTTGAAAAAATTTAAAAAAAAAAAAAAAAAAAAAAAAAAAGGGGCGCCTGGGTGGCGCAGTCGGTTAAGCGTCCGACTTCAGCCAGGTCACGATCTTGCGGTCCGTGAGTTCGAGCCCCGCGTCAGGCTCTGGGCTGATGGCTCGGAGCCTGGAGCCTGTTTCCGATTCTGTGTCTTCCTCTCTCTCTGCCCCTCCCCCGTTCATGCTCTGTCTCTCTCTGTCCCAAAAATAAATAAAAAACGTTGAAAAAAAAAAAAAAAAATTTGAATTGATGGGGCGCCATTGAGCCTTCCAGCTCAGGTCCTGATCTCACTGAACACTTAGTGAGTTTGAGCCCCGCATCAGACTCCCTGCTGTCAGCACAGAGCCCACCCACTTCATATCTTCTGTCCCCCTTTCTCTCTGCCCCTCCCCCACCACCTGTTGGTGTGGACGTGCACATGTTCTCTTTCGACAGAAAGAAAGAAAGAAGGACAGAAAGACAGATGAAAGAGAGAAAGAAAGAAAGAAAGAAAGAAAGAAAGAAAGAAAGAAAGAAAAGAAAAGAAAAGAAAAGAAAAGAAAAGAAAAGAAAAGAAAAGAAAAGAAAAGAAAAGAAAAGAAAAGAAAAGAAAAGAAAAGAAAAAAGAAAAGAAGTTTGAATTGATTCAGGGGCACCAGGGTCTGTTAAGCTCCAACTTCAACTCAGGTCATGATCTCACAGTTTGTGGGTTTGAGCCCTGCATTGGGCTCTATGCTGACAGCTGAAAGCCTGGAGCCTGCTTTGGATCTTTCTTTCTCTCTCTCTCTCTCTCTCTCTCTCTCTCTCTCTCTCTCTCTCTGCTCCTCGCCCACTCACGCTCTATCTCTTTCTCCTTCAAATATAAACATTAAAAATATTTTTTTAATTTGAATTGGTTCAAATTTTCTTTCTTATCCCTCAGTAGAGTTTCAAAATTTTCTTCAGACTGCTCCCATTTTATCTTTTTAGTTATTATGAATGTATACCATTTCTTACATGATTAGTCCTAATGCCTCTTATATTTGTATAAAAAATTATTTGTGTATATTACTTTTATAAGCAGTTCCTTTACTGAATTCTCTTAATACTATCAATACACAGACAAGCAGATGAACTGAACAGAAATGATTTCAGAAACATGTTCTCCAAAAACATGGAAATTCAGTATATGAGAAATGTGGCATTTCAAAATGTAAAAAAGAAATGCATCATTCAATAATTGGAATGGGGACAACTAGTTAGCCTGCTGGAAAAAAAGGAAAGCTAAATCTCTACATCTACTGTTTATTATAAGCCAAATATATTCAACATTAAATGAAGATTTTAAGCGAAGTAAACCATAAAAAAAATTAACAGAAAACCCGTATAACTTTTTCAAGTACCATAATTCACTGAATCTAAAACTACCAATCTTAAGATACATGACTATTTTATGTGCTAACTAGGAAAGAAAATAATAATAATGTCAAATTATGACAAACCAGCAATTCATGTCATTTCGGAGATGTGACAACACAGAGGAAAAAGTGAGCCCTGCAGTCAACGACGGAGACCTTTTAAACTTTATACAGAAACCCCCCATGCCCAGCCATAAAGGAAACGACTAAATTCAATCATAAAATATGAAAACTTCCATAAGGTAAAATCAAAATCAGAAGATCAGAAGAAGAAAAATTCAGTGAAAATAATTTGCCTAATGAATGACTAGGGACTCAGCACAGAACCAAAGAGATCACTGAAAATATACATACAGCCAATAATGGAAAAATGCTGAAGCTCACTCATAATGAAATTTTGGAAAGCAATACTAAACAACAAAATACTAACAAATTATTAAAAAGTTTGACACTAGCTAGCGTGGTCATTGAGCTAGAGATTCCCATTTTCCTAGACTTACTGATACTGGAATAATCCTTTTAGGCAATTCATCCACCTAATTATTAAATGTACATGCTCTCTGGCCCAACAATTTTTCCCTTAGGGATTTATACTGCATGTACTTTTTAAAATATATGCAAAGACATGTCCAAGAATATCTACCATATTACCATTTATTATAGCAAAAGCACCTGAAAACCTAAAGAGCCATTAATAAGTAAGCAGTTAATAAAATTATGGTATACCCAAATACTGGAATACTACACATAATGAAAAGAGAAGAAATGATATGCAAAAATGCAGAAATTAACAACAAAAAAGATATATTGCTAAACAATATGTATGGTGTGACCTCAATTGTGTAAAGAATATGTAAATACAGGTATACATATAAATACCATATATATAGAAAATGTCTGAAAGAATACACACATACATATACACACATACTACAGACATAATACACACATTAACTGTGAAAAGGAACAAGGAAAACCTTTTTTTTTTTAACCTTATAACATTCTCTAATGCCTAAGTGTGTCTCATCTTATAATAAACCTGGGTAAGGAAATGTTGAAGGAGTGAGAAATGTTGAAGGAGTGAGAAATGTTGAACTTGACAATTACCAGAAAACTTGGAAAAAGAAGGAAATCTTAAAATACAGCCACTAATATTGTCACATACTCATTTTTAAAGAATTCTCAAAACTAAATTTATGAGAATCTTCAGAATTTTTATAATCATTAACAACTGACATGCGAATATGTGCCACTGACAGATATGTAAATACCCTGAAAACTGTTAAATATTTAATTTTCTTTCACTTGTTTGAAGGATAAAGCAAAGGCCTAACATATGTACCAACATAAGCCAACAAGAAAGGAGAGGATCATCTGTCTTCCTAAAATAAGGGAACTGGGCCTAAAAAAGAAACATGCAAGTAATCTAGTTAAGTGAGAAAAGATAATGATCTACATCCTATAAAACTAATACCATTAACTCTTTTCAATGTACAGACATTCGTTATTTATATATAGAAATACCATGCCATATATGTGTGTGTGTGTATTTTATATATATATAAATATATATATATATATATATATATATATATATATATATGTCATGCTTATATGTAAGTGGGTATAAAAGGAAAAACGATCATCCAGTAAATACAGCGTGCTATCCAATAGTTGTGATTAGTGCTGTTCATAATACAAGCACATGGGCATCTATCACAGGTAAAAATAAAGACTGAGTAAAACAGTGTTAGATTACCTCTATATAGTATGTCAGGCAAATGCCCATCCCACCAGATCACTTGGCTGAATTTCCAAGTTCCCGATTCCTCCCCTCTATCCTATAAAAGTACAAAAATACAGGTTATCCCCCAAAAGAACCAGAATTAGACATATTCTTAAAGTCGGATAAAATAATTATACCTAGATATGCTAAATCTAACAACATTCTTTCCAAGCCAGATACTGGATTAATAGATATGGTTGGATTAAATAGAATTAGTAGCAACTAATACTTAATGACCCATCAGTGATAAATGATATTCCAAGGAAATGACCAGAACCTAATTGGACTTTTTCAAGCTTAATTTCTAGTTGAGGATTAAGATCTCTTTAAAATCAGAGCAATAACCCAAAATTATCTTAAACAACTATGAAATAAAAAAAGTAAACACAAAATGTGCTTCATTAAAGCACATTAATGTTGATACCCTCCATTATTCAAAGAGTACTACTTCCTGACGAAACCCCAAAATAACATTTCCCTCAGCTCAAAAGTCTAGCTACATTAATATAGCTTTGAAAAAAAAACATTAAGTATTTAAAATTTTCAAGGTGGGGCATCTGGGCAGCTCAGTCAGGTAAGCATCTGACTCTTGATTTCTGCTCAGGTCATGATCTCACAGTTCATGAGTTAAGCCTGCATCTGCCTCTGCACTGACTGAGGAACCTGCTTGGGATTCTCTCTCTCCCTCACCACCACCCCCCCCATCTTTCTCTGCCCCTCCCCCACTCGTGCACACGCTGTCTCTCTCAAAAAACCATTTAAAAATTTTTTTCAGGGGCGCCTGGGTGACTCAGTTGGCTGAGCGTCCATCTTCACCTCAGGTCACAATCTCATGTTTAGTGAGTTCGAGCCCCATGTCGGACTCTGCTGACAGTTCAGAGCCTGGAGCCTGCTTCACATTCTGTGTCTCCCTCTCTCTCTGCCCCTCCCCCGCTCATGCTCCCTCTGTGTGTGTGTGTGTGTCTCTCTCTCTCTCCCTCCCTCTCTCTCTGTCAAAAATAAACATTAAGGGGCGCCTGGGTAGCTTGGTCGGTTAAGCGTCCGACTTCGGCTCAGGTCACGATCTCACGGTCCGTGAGTTCGAGCCCCGCGTAGGGCTCTGTGCTGACAGCTCAGAGCCTGGAGCCTGTTTCAGATTCTGTCTCCCTCTCTCTCTGCTCCTCCCCGTTCATGCTCTGTCTCTCTGTCTCAAAAATAAATAAACGTTAAAAAAAAATTTTTTTTAATAAACATTAAAAAATTTTTTTTTTAATTTTTTTTTTCAAGGCAAAGGTATTTAATAATACCAATATGGTCCATACATATTTTTTAAGTGTTATGCTATAATCAACCTTTTAACAGAGACTAACACAGAAAGTTAATATCCTATGTTGGTACTGCATTAATACTGGACACATATAATTTCCTTTATGCAACTGGGGTATTTTTTGCTGGCATATGAAAGGGAGGTAATAAAGACAATGAAGACTGAAAGCTGAAACTTTATTAGAAACAAAGAATAGGCCAAATTTAATTTTTTATTCAGAAATAACAAAGCATTTATATAACAGCCCTAACACACATTTTTCAGGGCTCAGCAAATCAATAAAAGCTATAAACGTAAAAGCAAAACAATTAAACTTTAAATCGAGGAAATAACCAATATATTAATCCAAAATTATGTTTATATAATTTTATCGAGGGATCACAAACACTACAGCCTTTCTGATAATGCAGCATTTTCTATTCCTCAGCCAGTCAGTAGCTTTGTTGCTAAAATAATTACCAATCAAGAAATCTATTTAAAATTTTTTTCTACTAAGCTCTTAATTGCCTGCTTCAAAGCTTTGTTTCCAAGCACTCAGAAGAGCATATATGCCATCATTCTCAATTATGTAAAACAATTTTTGAATACATACTTGCCATAAAACTATACTACTGTGGTGGACATTATTAAAAACAGGTAAAGTAAAGCAAAACTGTATTTGCACTACACTGCTATCTATGGTCTTCACTGTGTTCAACTTTTAGAATTTTTTAATTTAATGTTTATTATTTATTTTTGAGAGGGAGAGAGAGTGCAAGCAGGGGAGGGACAGAGAGAGAGAGAGGGAGACAGAATCCAAAGCAGGCTCCAGGCTCTGAGCTGTCAGCACAGAGCCTGACATGGGGCTAGAACTATCAAACTGTGAGATCATGACCTGAGCTGAAGTCAGACATTTAACCAATGGAGCCACCCAGGTGTCCTCAACTTTTAGAATTTCTAAAGCTATAGAACAGTGTAAACTTGAACAGAAAAAGCAGAGCAAAGTCTACATACAAGAAATAAAAATGTCTTCTAATTATATATTTTAGTATTACATTATGAGTCTTTTTGAAAGTTGACTGGGTATATTTACCCTGCAATCAAGACAGCATTTCATATGCCATCACGGAATATGGTAAAATAAAATCTACAGACTGGACAAATGTTTTCGAAATGTTAATATTCTGTTGAAAACATTTTCACAAAAAGCCTACTCATCTTCTTGCATCACTTTTGATTCAAAGCCCTAAATTGAGGGTATAATACATCAAAGAACATAACTAGACATGTTAAAAGAGAAACAAAAAATAAAATAGTAAAGCAAAAAGGAAACATGCTCCCCACACACACACACACATACACACCCACATGCACAAAATATTATTACCTCAAGGTCTAAACCTGTAACAGAAATTTTGGAATATATTTCCCATTACAGTGTTTCCTCTACCATGGAAACACACAGTTTTCCCTAACTCACTTGCCACACAGTCTCTGTCTCTGGAACTCTAATTCATTTAGCATCATCTACCAATTGCACTTCTCCTTCCAAGTCTCTATTCTTCCTTTAAATCTCCCACTCCTCTCTGCCAACAATAAGGAAAGAACCTACCAAGCTGGAAACTGAAGACCCTGCAAATACAAAAAGAGAGGTACAAAGCTCCTGAACCACCCAAAGGTCAATTATAATCTTCCTCTTTCAACATGCTTCACTCCCTCACTTCAGGGGTTATAGTGAATATTCCTTCTTGGCAATTCCTAGGATTTAAGATTTTGCTAGCTAAATATTCCCTAATTATATCACTTGTGCAGATATAAACAGTGAAATTAAGACTAAAACTGTTTTAAGGTAGCATTATATTTATGCTGTCAATAAAAATATTTTTAACCAATGATAGATGTTAATATAACAGATCCATACTATACTGTGAATATGGACTTTTAATTTCACATGGTATAAACTCTCACACTTAGTTAATAATTAAGGCAATTTTCTACCAATACCAATTTTAATAACTATGGCACATTAAGAAAATAAATGAAGTATTTTTCAGGGACCATTAGCTACTGTCCTCCCATTATTTAGTTTTGAAAGACTGGCAATATTCCAATATACATACCAGCAGGTGGGCTGATTCATTAATTAAGCCAACATTTTTGTCATTAATTTGAGTCAATGTTCTGAACACCTGATATGCATGTACAACATGCTATCTAAGATTCCTAAGACATGCATAAAATACCATGGTCTCTGCCCATAGGAGTTCAAAAGGTAGCAAAGATGCTAAGTACACATACAACAAATAATATTAATAATAGTAACATTATGTAGTAAGGGCTATAATTAAAGTTTAAGCAATTTATTATAGAAAAAAATCAAAGCAGAGAGCACTCACTTCTTCCTCTGCTACCTTTTCAAATGAAAAATAATTAACCTTTTAATGTTCACTTTACCTTTAAAGATGCAATGAGTATATACTTTAGACTTTGCTTAGTAGTGTTCCTAGGACTTTGCAGGTATTAACTCTCATAATCCAAACAACAAACTTATGAGAGTGGTGTTATTAACTACTCACATTTTACAAGAGAGAAAAACTGAAGGGTTAAATAACTTACCAAAGGTTACAAAACTAGTAAGTGGCAGAACCAAAGTCCTTATAATGGTCTGCAAGGCCCTCCACAATCCACCACCACCACCTTTCAGACCTCATCTTCTATACTTTCCCCCTTGCTCCACTTGAGTTCAGTAACCAGACTTTCTTACCTCCCTGTATCTTCTGGCATGCCATTGCCTTAGGCCTATTGTACTGGCTATTCTAGGCCTGGTATACTTTCCCCCAGAGATACTTATAACTAAATCCTTTACCTACTTTCAGTCTTTGCTCAATCATCATCTTGTTAATGAGGCTTTTTCCTGCTATGTGATTTAAAACTGTCCCCACATGCACTCACACCCAATCCCCCTTTTATCTGTTATACATTTTTCCATAATAGTTACCACCTCTTAACATGCTAGGTAATCTACTTGCTTATGATGTTTACCGTTTTCTGCCCCTAACTATACAACATAAGCTCCACAAGGGCAGGAATTTCGTTTTGTTCACTGATCTTAAGAGCCTAAAACAATGTATTGCACCTAGTAGATACTTGGTATTTTTTAAATGATTATAAATAAAGTTGAACTCCAATACAGAAATCAAGCTCCAGAAGCTTAACCACACACACGACACTATCTCTCAATTACAGAATCACAGATAACAAAATTGAAGCATCTAGAAAAGTCACATTAACCTAATGCAGCAGAGAACCTCATATCAAAACCAGCCTAGTGGGGATTTGGCAACATTACCCTTCAGCTTGGGAATTTCCCTAAAAAGGCTTGTTGGTTTTAACAATAAATTAGCTTACTGAGGAGTCTACTATATACATACTATATACATTGTATATATAGTATATATATATATATACTATATACATTGTATATATAGTATATATACAATGTATATAGACATTGTATCAAATAGAAAATAATTCTGAGCAATGTAAAGAATAGTTTAATCCCAGCTAATTTCCAGTCTTTGTTTTAAAAGATTGTTAATAATGAATTTCAGAAGTACTCTGTTAGAAAAGCTACAAAACGGCATGCACATTAAAACAGACAGGAAGAAACTTCTTCAGTTCCTTCAAATTTTTCACACCCTCCTAGAGAAACCTAAGCAACTTCATTAAGTATTTTCAAAGTATCTTTATGTTGTTGGCCCAGAGTACATTCAGTCTACCAAATTATGTTTCAGCTGTCATCTTTGTCTAGAAAAGTAAGATTGCAAAAGATGAGGTTTTATGAATTAATGATCGAAACTCAGATAAGAAACTCCCACAAAAACTGTCAAGAATATAGAGTTCTAAGACAATAAAAAAAATTTTTTTAAAGTGGGGCGCCTGGGTGGCTCAGTCAGTTATGCCTCCAACTTCGGCTCAGGTCATGATCTCATGGTTTGTGAGCTCAAGCCCCTATGTCAGGCTCTGTGCTGACAGCTGAGAGCCTGGAACCTGCTTCGGATTCTGTATCTCCCTCTCTCTCTGCCCCTTTCCTGCTTGCACCCTGTCTGTCTCTCTCAAAAATAAAAAATAAATTTTTTTTTAAATTTTTTAAAATAAAAATAAATAAATAAATAAATGAAAGAGGGGTGGGTACCTGGGTGGTTCAGTTAGGTAAGTGTCCAACTATTGATTTCGGCTCAGGTCAGTGGAATCTAGCCCCAAGACGGGGCTCCACGCTGAGCATGAGTTGAGGATGCTTGGGATTCTCTCCCCTCTCTCAGCCCCTCCTGCGTGTGTGTGTGTGTGTGTGTGTGTGTGCGCGCGCGCATGCGTGTGCATGTACAGGCACATGGACATAGTCTCTCTCTCTCAAAATAAACTCTTAAAAAAATTAAAAAAGAATATAACCAAAACTTAGCTGTTTTATAAGTATTTCATTATATCATGTACCTTAATGTTACTTCCAAATATAACCATTGTAGAAAAGCCATTCATTGATAAAAATCATAGTTCTTGGTTAATTAAGATTATCTCTTTTAAAGCGTCATTTTAAACAGAGGGAAGCAAACCATAAAGACACTTGAATACAGAGAACAAACAGGGTTGCTAGAGGGATTCTGGGTGGGGGAATGGGTTAAATGGATGATGGGCATTAGGGAGGGCACTTGCTTGGGACTTGGGATGAGCACTTGGTGTTGTAGGTAAGTGAAAGATCACTAAATTCTTTCTACTCCTGAAATCATTATTACACTATATGTTAACTTGGATTTAAATTTAAAATATAAAACAAAGTCATTTTTAGTTTCACTGAAATGTGTATGCTTACAAAATTTTAACTACTGATGCTTCTATGCACTGCCAAATAAAAAGGCTACCTCTTGCCCTTTAAATGTAATCAAGAAAAGCACAAAGCAATGAAAAGAATAATAGCACATATGGTATAAGAATCTGAAACAAAAAATGCTTTAGCATCTTTTAAAGTCCTTTAGCATATTTTAACTACATCACACTTTAAGGTTAATTAGTCAAGTTCTGGTTTTACATTAGTTCTAACTTTTGTGATTTATATGAAAAGACATACATAGACATGCATAGACATACATGTTCTTTAATTTACACCAGCTGCTTTGAAAATTAAAAGGTATTAGAACTCTATCTGAATGATGGTCATCCAACAGTGTATTTTTCATGACCTGATCTATCGCAAGCAGGAATGACAGACAGCCCAACAAATTCAAACCAACCACCCCAGAAATTACCCTGACCAGGTCTCTCTTCTTTTTCTTTTTAAATTTTTTTAATGTTTATTTATTTTTGAGAGAGACAGACAGACAGGGTAAATGACACAGAATCCAAAGCAGGCTCCAGACTCTGAACTGTCAGCACAGACCACGACATGGGGCTCGAACTCACGAACCTTGAGATCATGAGCTGAGCCAAAGTCAGATGCTTTAACTGACTGAGCCACCCAGGGGTCTCCTGCCCAGGTCTTTCTACAACCATTTTCCATTTCCACTCTCAACAAAAGTCAGGCCAAAATCTTATAAACTTTGCAATTAATGTAGTTAATCCACTTAGTTGAGAATGAAAATCCTACAAAGTGGTAATCAAATTCTTAAAAGAAAACAGCCCAAAGTGAGTAAAATAAGCCCATGAACTGAAAACTTTCACCTGTCCTGGACCTTTTCAAATCACCTAGCCAGTAAACATTTGTCAAACAAGAAACTTGTCTACCACAAGCATTTTTATAAACTCCTTAGACTAAACTAACTTTTAAATCTAAATTACATGTTGAGGGGAGACACCGTCCCAAAACTGTGGCACACTATCAAGCAACTATGTAATCTTCCCCCAATTTTACTAACAGAAATTCACTATTAAGGGGCGCCTGGGTGGCGCAGTCGGTTAAGCGTCCGACTTCAGCCAGGTCACGATCTCGCGGTCCGTGAGTTCGAGCCCCGCGTCAGGCTCTGGGCTGATGGCTCGGAGCCTGGAGCCCGTTTCTGATTCTGTGTCTCCCTCTCTCTCTGCCCCTCCCCTGTTCATGCTCTGTCTCTCTCTGTCCCAAAAATAAATAAAAAACGTTGAAAAAAAAAAAAAAAAGAAATTCACTATTAAGATTAGTAAGCCACTCTGAAATCACTGTTGCACCATGTAACTTGAATGTAAATTTTAAAAAAGTAAAAAAAAAAAAAGATTAGTAAGCCACTAAACTCAAGGAAAAGCTGCTTTACTTTTACTTGTACATAAATTTTTACTGAATACACGTTAATTTGTAAATATTTTATACTATCATGATCAAGATGACTCAGGCAATATAAGCATACTCTAATAAAGTATTGCATGGTATACAAAGTGCTTTCACTTGTCCCATTTCACCTGACCTCCTACAATTACTTAAGCAGGTTTTAATATCTCTGAAATTCATCAGGTTAAGTACCCAAGTTTACACAACACATAAGTGTCAAAGACTTCAACCAGATCCTCTGCCTCCTAATAAATGTCTACTCTAACATAGCACCACCACAGGAAAGGTCTTCCCAAAATTAAAATATACTTAATGTTACTCTTAATGTCCTGGCAATCAAAAAAATTTTTGAAGTATATTACCAATGAACATAAAATTTAAATTAAAATGCTATCTACAGGGGCACCTGGGTGGCTCAGTCCGTTAAGGGTGCTGACAGCTCAGAGCCTGGAACCTGCTTCAGATGGTGTCTCCCTCTGTCTCTGCCCCTCCCCCGCTTGCCCTCTGTCTCTTTCAAAAGTGAACATTTAAAAAAATAAAAATAAATAAAATGCTACCTACAATAGTTACCACGTAAATAAACAGAAAATTAAATTCATCTGCTTTTTGTAACATAAAAATTATCCCACTCTAATAACTAAAGAAACCCTAAAAAATTTTAATACCCAATTAAAAATTAAAGTTTAGGGACACTGGGTGGCTCAGTTGATTGAGCATCTGACTTCAGCTCAGGTCATGACCACGTGGTTGGTGGGTTCGAGCTCCACATCAGGCTCACTGTTGTCAGGCAGAGCCCACTTTGGATCCTCTGTCACCCTTCTCTCTACCCCTCCCCCTGGTTTGCACTCTCTCTCAAAAGTAAACATTAAAAAAAATTTAACATTTATTTACATTTGATTTTTTTAAAGTGTCAAAGTGAACAAAAACATCTTATTAAAATATTATTACAAATCATAGACAGAACTGGAATTATTACTTCTCATATGAAATATAACTTAAAACGCTCACTTAATAACTTATAAATGGTCCACTAAAGTCAGTTCATCTTTTGACAATTTTCATCTTATTCGATACCAGAGTCAATCATTCTTCTCTCCTCTGTCTAGAATGCATGCATGGAATTACACTAAGCACTAGACACAATGTAGAGGTGTGCCCACAAATAAAACAAATGGTTTTTAATCTGATTAGGAAATTGAGATTTGCCATCAGAGTCGCTCAGAGAATACCTCAAAAAGAGGCTGCAAAGAACTCCAGTGATTTCTCCCAATAAATGCAGTAAATATATTAAGTTTGAACAATTCATGAAACATGTCTGTGAGATTGCTTTTCTAAATAGGAGAAGTTGATGTAGCAAGTTAACTCGTCATTTAGAAACACAAGCTTCTACTAACATAGAATGGACATTTTCTTATTTGGCTCAATTTATCCTCAATTAGAAAACCAGGAAATGTAAAAGCAGGACATTTTATCTGCCCATTTCAATCTATGAATTAGAAACAGATTACATTGGCTGCATAACACAAGATTTTCAGTATTGTTTTGAAAAATATTTGTTAATATTAAAATACTATAATGTATCACTGGAATTACTAAACATCTTAAGTGTAAATAATTAAACACATCCTTGAAGAAAGCACTCAGAATTTATAACCTCATTTTTAATTAACTACATAACAAGATTCTGTTCATGTGACAGATGCCTAGTCCTGCCACCCTCTTGAACTGGTTATGACTGACTTCCCCAAAACTTAGGTGTCTGATATTCTGATTTGTAACTGAAGCAAACATTTATATAGTGCTTAAAACCTCACAAAGCACATATCCGTATGCTATTATTTTCAAAGCTGATATAACCTACTGTCTGGAGATCATGATGGTTGACAAAAATTAAGGAACTTGAATTTCCAGTCTAGGTAAGATGGCACAGAGCTGTGTTCCCCTGCCCCTCCTCATTAAGCACAATTATAAACCATGGAAATAACACAAGAGACAACCAGAGGTAAACTCTGCAAATAGTAAGGCAATGAACCAGTTTGGGACTACAAGTATGGAGAAACAAAAGAACAGCAGGGTGTTTTTAGTCCCCACACCCAACAGAAAAAGGCAACCCAGACTGCCATTTCCTGGCCACCAACTTAGCAACAGAAGGCAGACCAGGCAGTCACATTCCTCCCCCCAAATTACACTGGAGTCCCTCTGCAACATAAAAGGAAGATTAACTGGAAGCCCAACCAACAACAAAACCGAGGTAAAAAATTCTTCCTTACCCATTTGGCATGAGACTCCTGTTTTCCACCTAGAGATACAGAGACAAGTAGGCAAACTGAGGGACCCAACCACAACAAGCTGCTAGCTAGTTTGGGCTAAGACTCTCCTCTCTCACCCAGAGACAGGGGGACAGGGAAGAATGACATGGGAGGAATAATAGGAGGATCTACCAAAATCATCTCTCATCTAGATATAACAAGAAGCCCCGCATAGGGAAAACCCTTTTGCTCCGTCAGTCACCACCAGCAAGGACTAGTGGCAACCCAGCAGCATCGGATCAATTAAGGTGACCACAAAGGCTCTGAAAATTAAAACTGCCATTGGAAACACAGCCTACAAAAGGGGGCCAAGATCTGTATTCTAAACCTAAATAGGGGGACTGTCCACTAAAATGAAAAATATAAATAGGGCTCAGAACTTCCTAACTAAAAGATAAAATAGAAAGGACTCAAGAAGTCATGATTAAGAAAAGATAATCAACTAAGGCCAATGCAGAGATGCATCGGACACTGGAATTATTTGACAAATTATCTTTTATTTAAAACACAATAATAAAAATGTTTCAGCAATTAAGAATTTTCCCAAAACAAGTGAGAAAATGGAAAATCTCAGCAAAGACACAGCATTTATTAAAAAAAAAAAGCAAAAGAAAATTATAGAACTAAAAAATAATAGAAAAATTTTGAACTCACTGCATAAACTCAATACAAACACAGAGATGATAGGGAAGAGAATCACTGAAGGTCAGTACAGAAAAACAGAACTCACCCAATCTGAACAAGAGAGAAAACAGGAAAAAAAAAAAAATTAACAGTCTTGAAGAACTACAGGCCAATAACATAAGATCCAACATTCTTATCACTGGAGTCCCAGAAAGGAGAGGGGCTGAAATAGTATTTGAAGAAACAATGGCTGAATTCAAATGTGGCAAATACAAACTTACAGATCCAAAAAACTGAGCAAACCCAAGACAGAATAAACAAACAAATTTACACCAAGACACATAGTAATTAAATGTTCAAAATTAAAACCAAAGAAGAAACTTTGAAGGCACCAGAAACAACCGTATTACTTATAATGGAAAATTTAAATGACCCCAGATTTCTCATCTAAAACCACAGAGGCCAAGAAGTGGGACAGCACTTTTTGAATACTAGAAAAACAAAGAACTGACAACCAAGAATTCTGTATCCAGTGAAACTATTTTTCAGGAATTTTGAGATATCCATTTAACAATTAATCCATTTTAACTGCTGCAACAAAATACTACAAAATGGGTGCCTTATAAACAACAGAAATTTATTTCTCACAGTTCTGGAGGCTAGAAGTCCAAGATCAGGATGTCAATATGGTTTGGTGAGGGCTCACTTCCAGGTAAAAGACTCCTTTCTGTATCCTCACAAGACAGAAATGGCCAAGGGAGCTCTTCTGGCTTCTTTTACAACAGTACCAATCCCATTCATGAGGGCTCCTCCCTCATACCTAATCACCTTCCAAAGGCCCCAACTCCTAATAGGATTTCAACATATGAATTTTAGGGAAATACATTCAGACCACAGCAAGGAACAAAGGGGCCATTTTTAAAAAGCATTCCCAAAAGAAGAAAAACTAAAAGAATGTGTCATAAAGACTGGCTGAAGAAAATGTTTCAAACAGCAGGAAGAAAAGAAATATGGGTATACACAACAGATTATCTTTTCCATCATTAGCTTTATAAATCGTACTTGATGACTGAAAGCAAAAATTACGACACTATTTCATACCCAAGACAATTATGTTTAAAAGTTGAGAAGGTAGGGGGCACCTGGGTGGCTCACTCGGTTAAGCACCCAACTTGGGCTCAGGTCAGGATCTCATGGTTTATGGGCTGGAGCCCAGTGTCAGGCTCTGTGCTGACAACTCAGAGCCTGGAGCCTGCTTCAGAATCTGTCTCCCTCTCTCTGCTTCTCCCCGACTTGAGCACGCACTTCTCTCTCTCTCAAAAACAAACATTAAAAAATAATAATAATAAATAAATAAAAGTTGGAAAGGTAAAGGGTAGAACAGAAGGGAAATTTACACACTTCAGTTGAAACTATAAAATGTGGATACTAGTAGACTGTTATAAATCACGTATGCATACTGTAATAACTACAACCACTGCAAAAACTACAGCAAGACAGACTCCAAAACATTATAAATAGACCTTCTACAAATTATAAAAGATGGAATCCTAAAAAATGTTCCAATAATCTGCAGGAGGGCAAGAAAAGAGAAGCAAAAACCAAAAGCCAGAGAAAATAAGCAAAAAATAATAAAATAGCAGCTATAAGGACTGACAGATCATTAATTACCTCAAATGCAGATAGTCTAAATAAACCAATCAAAGACAGACTGGCACAGCAAATTTTTTTAAATGGCCCCATATGTTGCTAACAAGAAATGTGGTACCATACGTTGAAAAGAATGCTAAAGCTATAGCAATACTTTTTTTTTTTTTTTAGAAAAGCAGAGTGGTTATATTAATAACACATTTAACCAACAGAATTGAATTGATATACAGATGAACCCTGAACAACTCCCTCACACAAAATCCATGTATGACTTCTGACTCCCCAAAAACTTAATTCCTAATAGCCTACTACTGACCAGAAACTTTACAGATAAAAAACAATCCATTAACATACATTTTGTATATTACATTATATACTGTATTCTTAAAGTTAGATAAAAGAAAATGTTACTGAGAAAATAAGGAAAACACATTTACAGTCCTGTACTGTAAAAAATCCAAATATAAGTAGACCAGCACAATTCAAACCCATGTGGTTCGAAGGTCAACTGTATATGAAATACTCCACCCAATGACAGCAGAACACACATTTCTTTTCAAGCACCCATGGAACATTCACCAAGGCAGATCATATCCTGAGCCACAAAACAAACCTCAACAAATTTATAAGAATTAAAATAATAGAGTGCATTCTCTGACCATAATGGACCTAAACTAGAAATCAGTAACAGAAAGACAACAGGATCGCCTGAGGGCTCAGTAGGTTGAGCATCTGACTTTGGCTTGGGTCATGATCTCACGGTGGGTTCGAGCCCTGCGTCAGGCTCTGTGCTAACAGTTCAGAGCCTGCAGCCTGCTTTGGATTCTGTGTCTCCCTCTCTCTCTGCTCCTCCCCCACTCACACGGTCTCTCAAAAATAAAAAATTTAAAAAAAGAAAAAACAAAACCTAGAAACATCAGGAAAAAACAACACAATTCTAAAAAGTGCATGGGTCAAGGTGGAAATTTCAAAGAAAACTTTAAAATACAGACACATAAAAATGAATGAAAATAAAAACACAACATGCCAAAATTTGTGAGATGCAGCCAAAGCAGTAATTAAAAGGATATCTATAGCACTAAATGCTTACAATAGAAATGAAGAAAGATCTCAGGGGTCCCTGGGTGGCTCAGCTGGTTGAGTGTCCGACTCGATTTCAGCTCAGGTCATGATCTCACGACCCTTGTGGAGCTTGCTTGAGGTTATCTTTGTCCCTCTCCCTCTGTCCCTCCCTCTCAAAAAAAAAATAAATACATAGTAAAAATAAATAAAAATAAATGAAGATCTCAAATCAAAAACCTAATTGCCTACCACAAGAAACTTAAAAAAAAAAAAAAAGCAAAATATATATAAACCCAAAGCAAGCAGTAGGAAGGAAACAATATAGAACAGAAATTAATAAAATTGAAAACTGGAAAATAGAAAAAAATCTGTGAAGCAAAAATTTTGTAAGTATTTAATAGGACTAACAAATAAAAAACAGAGAAGACACAAATCACTAATGTAATAATGATTCAAAAGTGGATATCACTACAGAACTTGCACCAACTAAAATACAGTAAGGAAGGGGCGCCTGGGTGGCGCAGTCGGTTAAGCGTCCGACTTCAGCCAGGTCACGATCTCGCGGTCCGTGAGTTCGAGCCCCGCGTCAGGCTCTGGGCTGATGGCTCGGAGCCTGGAGCCTGTTTCCGATTCTGTGTCTCCCTCTCTCTCTGCCCCTCCCCCGTTCATGCTCTGTCTCTCTCTGTCCCAAAAATAAATAAAAAATGTTGAAAAAAAAAAAAATTTTAAAAAAAAATAAAATACAGTAAGGAAAATACTACAAAACAACTTTACATTCTTAAATTTATCACTTCGAAGAAATTTCCCAATTTCTCAGAATTACACTACCTAAACTAAACCAAGGTGAAATAATCTAAATAGTTCTATAACAAATGAATTCTTAATTTAAAAGCTCCCAAAAAGAAGACTCCAAGCTCAGCTTCACTGGGAAGTTCTACCAAAAAAATTTAATAAAGAATTAAATTCCAGTTGTTCACAAACTCCTCCCAAAAATAGATGAAGGCACATTTCTTAATTTATTTTATAAGATCAGTATCACTGATACCAAAACAAAATAAAGATGTCACAAGAAAAGAAAATGGCAGGGCGCCTGAGTGGCTCAGTCAGTTGAGCAGCTTTTGATTTTGGCTCAGGTCACTATCTCACGGTTCATGGGATCGAGCCCCATGTAGGGCTCTGCACTGACAGCTTGGGATCCTCTCTTTTCCCTCTCTCTGCCCCTCCCCAACTTGTGCATGTGTGCTCTCTCAAAATAAACATTAAATTTTAAAAAAGAAAATGACAAGCCATTATCTCTGATTATAGACATTAAAATCCTCAACAAATACTAGCAGACCGAATTCACTAACACAGAAAAATGAATATGCACAATAACCAAGTAGATTTATCTCAGAAATGCAAGATTGGTTTAAGATCTGAAAATCAAGTAAATACACCCTACCAACCGAATAGAGGACAAAACCTTTATTTTTTGTAGATCATCTCAGCAGATGCAGAAAAGCATGTGGCAAAATCCAACATCCTTAAATAACAAAAACATTCAAGAAATTAGGCACAGAAGAGAATCTCCTCAACCTGATAAAGGCCATCTACAAAAATTCTAATGTTATACTTAATGATGAAATACTGAATGCTTTCCCCCTATGACCAGAAACAAGACAAAGAGGTCTACTCTCACTACTTTGATTCGACACTGTACTAGATGTTCTAACAAGGAAAATCAGGCAAGAAAACTAAAAAGCATTCACATTGGAAAGGAAGCAGTAAACTGTACCCCTATTTACAGATGGCATCCGATATACATAAAACCATAAAGAATACACTAAAAAACTACAAGAATAAATAAGTTCAGCAAGGTTGTACAGTACAAGAATATACAAAACTCAATGGTATACTAGCAGTGAACAAAATATGAAATTAAGAAAGTAATGTCACTTATAATAGTAACATTACTTTACTTTACGTAGAATAAAGTACTTAGAAAAACTTAACCCAAGGAGGCAAAAGACTTGTAAACTGAAAAACACAAAACACTGATGAAAAAAATTAAAACACAAATAAATAGAAAGACATCCCATGTCCATGGATTATTAAAACGTCCATACTACCCAAAGTGATCTACATCTACAGATACAGTGCAGTCCCTACCAAAATCCCAATAGCATTTTTACAGAAGTAGGGGAGAAAAAACCTAAAATTCATATGGAAACCCAAAGAACCCCAAATAGACAAAACATCTTAAAGAACAAAGCTGGAGGCCTCACATTTTCTAATTTCAAAACATAATACAAAGCTATAATAATTAAAAAGTAATAGTATTAGCATAAAGACAGACATACAGACCAACAGAAGAAAACAGAGCCCTGAAATAAACCCACATGTTTACAGATGACTGATCTTCAACAAGGGTACCAAGAATACACAATGGGGAAAGGATAGCCTGTTCAACAAATGGTTTTGGGAAAACTGGATATCCACATGCAAAAGGAATGAAATTGGACCCTTATACTATACACAAAAAATCAATTCAAAATGGATTAAAGACTCGAGCATGGGGTCTAAAACTATAAAACTCCTAAAAGAAAATACAAGGGGGAAGAGTTCATGACACTAGTCCTGGCAATGATTTCTTGAATATGACTCAGCAAGTCCACTCCTAGGTATATACCCAAGAGAAGTGAAAACAAATATTCACATAAAAACTTGCACATGAATGTTCATAGCAATTATTAGCTATTATTCATAATAGCTAAAAAGTGGAAGCAACCCAAATGTCAGTCAACTGATGGATTTAAAAAATGTGGTATATCTATACAACAGAATACTATTCAGCAATAAACAGAATGAACTCCTGACACATGCTACATCGTGTAACATTATGCTACATGAAACAAGCAAAACATAAAAGATCACCTATTGTATGATTCCATTAATCTGAAATGTTCAGAATAGATAAATCCATAGACATAGAAAATAAATTAGTTGTTGCCAGGGGCTAGGACAAAGGGGGAAAGACGACTGTTTGTTAATGGACAGAGTTTCTTTTTAGGGCGATGGAAATGTTCTAAAATTGATTACGGTAATGGCTGCACAACTGTTTGAATACGCTAAAAACAACTGAATTATATACACTTTCAATGAATAAATTATATGGTACATAAAGTTATATCTTAATAAAGCTGTTTAAAGAAAACTATATGCCTAGAATTTGCTTCAAAAAATATGGAAGATCTAAATTAATGATGAGACATTTGTAGTCATGGATTGAAAATCTCTGTATAATAAAGGAATTCTCCCAAATTTAATTACAGATTTATTCAATTCCTATCAAAATCCCAGCAATACTTTTTGGTATACAGCAACAAGATTCTTCTAAAGCATATATGAAAAGGCAAAGAGACTACAAAAGCTAAAACAATCTTGACAAAGTGGAAGGAATCATCTACTTGATCTTAGTACTATTATACAGTTACATTAATCAAGACAGTGTGGACTGACAAAAGGGATAGACACCTATATCAATGCAACAAAAAACCCAAAATTAACTAGACTAACACAAATATGCCCAACAGATAATACAATTCAATGGAGGAAAGATAGTCTTTCCAACAAATAGTACTGGAACAACTGGACATCCATCCATACGCAAAAAAAAAAGTCTTGTCCTAGGGGTGCCTGGGTAGCTCAGCCGGTTAAGCATCCGACTTCAGCCCAAGTCATGATCCTGCACTTCATGGGTTCGAGCCCGGCATTCAGCTCTGTGCTGACAGCTCAGAGCCTGCAGCCTGCTTCAGATTCTGTGTCTCCCTCTCATTCTGCCCCTCCCCCGCTTGTGCTGTCTCCCCAAAATAAACATTAAAAAAATTAAAAAAAAAAAAAAGTCTTGACCTAAACCTCACAACTTTATATAAAAACTAAATGGATCATGAATTTAACGTAAACATAAAACTACAGAACTATCAGAGACATCCTTCAGGACTAAAGAAAAAGGTTCCTGGATTTGGCACCAAAGTATGATTCGTAGAAGAAACAGACTTCATTAAAACTGAAAACATCTCCCCTGTGAAAGAACTTGTGAAGAAAATGAAAAGATAAGCCGTGGAGTGAGAAAATGTTTGCAAACAATGTTTCTGATGAATTCTTATCTGGACTATATAAAGAACTCTCAAAACTTAAGAGTAAAAATATACATATATTCAGATTAGAAAATAAGCAAAAGGCATAAACAGCCAATAAATACATATAAAGATGTTCAATATCATTAGTCAATAAGGAAATGCAAATTAAAACTACAATAATATATCACTATATACCTATTACAACAGCTAAAATAAAAAATAGTAACAAATGTTGCCAAGCATTTAGAACAAGTAGATCTCTCATAAAATGGTACAGTCACTCTGGAAAAACAGTTTGGAATTTTCTTATAAAACTAAACTTGCCCTGGGCGCCTGGGTGGCTCAATCAGTTAAGCATCCGAATTGGATTCAAGGTCATCATCTCGAAGTCTGTGAGTTCCAGCCCCTCGTTGGGCTCTGTGCTGACAGCTCAGAGCCTGGAGCCTGCTCCGGATTCTGTGTCTTCCTCTCTCCTGCTCACACTCTGTCTCTCTCTCTCTCTCTCTTTCAGAAGTAAACATTAAAACAACAACAACAACAACTAAACTTGCCCTTGCCATACAACCTAAAAAGCTCACTCTTGGGCATTTATCTCAGACAACTGTACACAAATTGCTATACATGAATTTTTATAACCACTTTTTTTTTTAATTTTTTTTAATTTACTTATTTTTGACAGAGAGAGAGAGACAGAACATGAGCAGGGGAGAGGCAGAGAGAGAGGGAGACACAGAATCCGAAGAAGTCTCCAGGCTCTGAGCCGTCAGCACAGAGCCCAACATGGGGCTCAAACTCACAAACTGTGAGATCATGACCTGAGCTGAATTCAGACATTTAACTGACTGAGCCACCTAGGCGCCCCTCATAACACTTTATTTCTTAATAGCAAAATACTGAATATACTCAAAGTTCAACACATGAATTTTGATTCAAAAAAGTATGTTATTAATACATTATTCTTAAGATGACAAAACTACAGGGATGGAAAATAAGATTGCCAAGAGACAGGGAGGGGTTTTGAGGTGGAATGCAAATACAAAGGCCTAGCAAGAGGGGTTTTCTTTGTGATGATGGAACAGCTCTGTATCTTCACTGTGGTAGTAGTTATACGAACTTACTATGTATGGGAGAAAATTGCAAAGAACCATACACACACACAGACAGACACACACACACACACACACACACACACACACACACAAATGAATTCAGGTTTAAAAAAAAATGGTGCAGGGGCGCATGAGTGGCTCAGTCGGTTGAGTGTCCGACTTCGGCTCAGGTCATGATCTCACTGTTCGAGAGTCCAAACCCTGAGTCGGGCTCTGTGCTGACAGCTCAGAGCCTGGAGCCTGCTTCAGATGCTGTCTCCCTTTCTCTCTGCCCCTCCCCCGCTCATGCTCTCTCTGTCAAAAATAAACAAACATTAAAAAAAAAAATTTTTTTTAATGGTGCAAAGTAAGTATTTCCGGCAGTTCAGTTAAGAATAATGAACCAATGTCAATTTCCTGGTTTTGATGTTACTAGAGCTTTATACGATTTATCACCACTGGGAAAAGCTGGGCAAAGGATATACAGGACTCTGTACTAATTTTGCAACTTCCTGTGAGTCTATAATTATTTCAAAATAAAGTTTCTTTAAAAACAATATGAAAGGGGAGAAATGAGGTAGAGGTATAGATGAAACAAGAATAGCCATTAATTGCTAACTATTGAAGCTAGGTCATAGGTATATGGAGGTTCATTGTACAATTCAATTTTTTACCCATTTAAATTTTTCTAAAATAAAAAGTTAATGAAATTATAAGAAGACCATATATCAAAATATTAACAGCAGCTTTTCCAGTTGAGCTTTTTGCTAATATGCACTGTAAATTTCTTCTATAAATTTTTTACTTAAACCATTTAAAGAAATCTTTGCTCATACGATCCTTTGTCTTCATTTGTTTTACTCATTTACAAAAAAGTACACCATCGAAAAAAATTTTTTTAAGTTTATTTATTTACTTACTTTGAGAGAGTGGGGGGAGAGGGGGCAGAGAGAGAGGGAGAGAGAAAGTGAATCCCAGGCAGGCTCCCCTGTCAGTGCAGAGCCCCACGCAGAGCTCAGCTCTAAATCACAAACCATGAGATCATGACCTGAGGGCAGTCAGACACTTAACCGACTGAGCCACCCAGGTACCCCTCTACTGAAAAAAAAATTTAAACATAAAAAGAACCCCATTGATACTTCTTCCTCCGACAATAATACACTGCTTAATTTGAAAATACTTCATCTTAGGCGCCTGGGTGAGCTCGTGCCCCGCACTGAGTGAGCCCCACTTCTCTCTCTGCGCCCCCCACCTCTGTGCCCCTCACTCACTTGTGCCCTCTCTCAAAAAAATTTTTTTTCATCTAAATACTCAATTTATATTTCACCCAATTACATACAGTTCACCTGAAAGTTCCAATATCTTTTTCTAAAATTAAACCAAAAGGATCTTGCTAGAATCAATTTACAACTAGCACAGTAATTCACCATTATGGTGATCTTCACACAAATCTGCAAAACAGATGTCTAAGTTCAAGACACCCACAGATGTCTGAACAACTCCAATTGGGTTTGCATTTGCAATGTTGCCTAAAGTATCATAATTAACTTTAAATATGTTTTTGTTTTAAAAGTATATGTGGTCTTTTTCAATTTTTCAAACACTTTTTTAAAAAGCACATGCTGAAAAGTTTACAACCATTACAAACCATGCTGATGAATTCAACAAACACATGTGAATCTGAAAAAGCTATCAATAATTCACTAAATACTGAGATTCTCACAATGCAATTATTTCTTAATTCAATTATTTAAATGTCTTTGTATATCAAGCAAAAATTATCAATACTGTTTCCCTCAGTAATAATCAAAATTAATTTTAATTAGGTAAATTAAATTATAATACAAAGAAGAGACCTGAACTCTGTTCTCTGTGAGAACTTGGAAGTCACAATCCCTCTGAAACTCCATTATCTACATACAAAAAGCCTTAATAAACTTGTTAATTTTGCAGCTCCAAAATCACATGTATTGATGACCTAAAGTATACTTCATAACCTTTGACCCATGATCATTCTCATGACAACTCTGGAAAAAGATTCCTAACAATATGGTACAGACATGTCAATTACATTATAAATAACTTTTATGATATTTAATTTGGGAGAATGTTATTTTCAATATATGAGGTCAAGGGTTCTCAACATCAACACTACTGACATTTTGCATTGGATAATTCTTTGTTGTAGGGCTATCATGTGCACTGTAGGATGTTTAGCATCTACCCACTAGATACCAACAGAATCCCCCAGCATGGCAACCAAAAATGTCTCCAGACATTGCCAAAATCACTTCTGGTGGAGAATTATTGCATTACATTAATAAATGTCCAGGGTTTTTTGGAGATGGAAGGAAGAAAGAATGTTTTTGTGATTTAAAGGCATAAGACAGGTTAGGAATGAACAAAATAAAAAAGTTCAATTGCAACTCACATACTATGAAAAGAAATGGTACTCTTTCAAAAAAAAAAAAAACACAGAAAATGTACTCTTTTCTGTGAGGCCTACCGAAACACATGTTAATAACCAAATATTGTTATGTATAGCTAATGTAATAATAGTAGCGAGAATAAGAGTATATAAAGCTGAGGAGGAGAAAATCCACAAGTATCCCCATCTGTACCTTTTCAAGTATCTTCAATAATAAGAGCCAAGTTTTTAAGTCAGAGATTAATGAAGTTAACATAATGCCTATTCTCCCCAGCATTTGTGAGAAGGCTAAACATTCTCAAGTTACCTGCTATTCTCTAACCAGGGAGAATATCCACATGAAAAACACAACTACCCAAAGTTAATTACAATAAGCATCGATCTATTTTAATCAAGTGTAAGTGTGCTACAAATGCCATGAAAAGTAACACTGAAGAATATCCTAAAGTTCCTTATATATTCAAAGAAAGACCAAAGGCATGTGGAGAAACTTCGTTTAAATGTTACAACAGAAAATATAAATGTTCACCCATTCACTTTTTGGCCCTTTAAAACTCACTACAAAATCAACTCAGCCATATTTTCCACCAAACAGAAAAATACCCAGTTTCCTTAGTCTATTCTTGGATAGGTCACCAGACTGGGAATAAGAGACCCAGAGTCTATTCCCAGTTGCAAAACAGACTGGTAATCTCAAGCAAATTATTCACTCAGGTTAAGGTTCTACGTCCGTATCATGCTGACAATACTGAAAATCTGCCCAGAAACAAGCACCGTGAAACCCAGGACTTCCTCCTGCACCCAAAGGACAACTGCAAACGTATTTTTAGATATATTAAATCTAAAAATCTGAATAGGATTTTATTTATAGCAACATTTAACATAGTTGAAATTTCAAAATGTGTGGTGCCTTTACCATTGCCCCTTATAAAAATAAGAAACGCTTTTTTAGATCACACCATGCCCAATTTTGCAAAACTCTACGAACTACACAATCATAATTATGTAAAACAAAACAAAAAGCTGTTTTTAATTCTGGGAAGGGCTTTAACTTTTGCATTTCCTAACTTTATCTAGCTTTTAGTCTTGTACGCAGAGTTCTTTCCTGGCACTGTAAAAAGTGCTTCACAAAGTCTGGAGAGCAAAAGTTTACCCCATAGCCTCATTACGGAGAGGCCTTAGCACGGTTCTTACCACTAAACATGCAGGTTTTACTAGCGCAACCAATATACATATCCCGGCGTACATTTCTGTTCTTGATATCGAGTAAAAAACTATTCGTCTAGCAGACCAAATTACCCATCTGACCTTACGGCACACCGTAAGACGGTAAACACAACCCAGTCCAACAGAAAATTTGAAAAACGCAGGAGAGAAACGGGGGGGGGGGGGGGGGCTGTCAATTAGCATTCGGCGGTCCCCACTGACAGGCAGACACTTGTTGGCCGCCAAGAAGCCACTCACAAAGTTCGCCATCTCGCTGCGCCGCGGGCCCCGACCCGGAAGACGGGCGTCTGGGAGGCCCCGCCGCCCGCCGAGGCACCCCGGCAGGCAAAGCCCCGGCTTCTCGGCGCTCCTCCGCCGCCTCCCTGCACACGGGCGCACTCACGCACGCGCGCGCACACTCACACGTACACACACAACAAAAGGAAGCCTTGCGAGCCGCGTGCGGAGGTCCGCTGGGGGCGCTCCAGAAAGCTCCTCCTCCCGGCCCCCACCGCACAGCCCGCGCGGCCTGCTCACTTACTGAAGCGCCCTGGGAGAGGCCCGGTAGTGCGGAGCGCCGCGCCGGTGGCCCTCCCGGCTGTGCTCTGCCGTGGCGGCTCTTGGGCCCAGCACGGCGCAGCCCCTCGCCTCCGCTGCGTCCGCCCCCCGGCCGAGCGCAGACAAAACCCCGCCAGTGCGGGGATCGGATCCGGGCCTGGGTTCCCGACTGCCCCGGCTTCTCAAGAAAGGTAACTCTTCCGCCTAACTGTCCCCACCCCTACAGACGGAGGGACGTTTAAGCCCCCTACATTACCGAACCACTATTCAAAAGTAGTATCCAACAAAGCACTCCTCACGATGAGAAATCTTTCAGTAACCTCTTCCTTAACCCCTCCACGTACTGTTTCTCCACTCGTTGCAGTTGTCCCTTGCCTTCCTGTTTTTATTTTTTTTTTTTTTTATTTTTTCATTTTTTATTTATTTTTTTTTTTTTGGGACAGAGAGAGACAGAGCATGAACGGGGGAGGGGCAGAGAGAGAGGGAGACACAGAATCGGAAACAGGCTCCAGGCTCCGAGCCATCAGCCCAGAGCCTGACGCGGGGCTCGAACTCACGGACCGCGAGATCGTGACCTGGCTGAAGTCGGACGCTTAACCGACTGCGCCACCCAGGCGCCCCGCCTTCCTGTTTTTAACCTAAGAGCTGTATTCCCCTCAAAAAATAACCTCCCCTAAACCATCTCTCCAATTTTACTCTTGAATTTACTTTTGTAATATCAAGCTTCCTCATAAATTACATCTCCCACTTACCTATTCAAAACCTCTCCACAGCTAACTTACAATTTTGATCAGCTCCCACCAAATCAACTCACCTTTCTCAAAACTGCATTTTGTGTTCCCTCATTTCCTCCAAACTAACACTCTCCAACTTAACACACAAATTTGCCCCAAATTGCCCTCAAATTTTGTGAACCTATTCCAGAATGGCCACCACAGTCACTAAAAAATTCATTTCCCAAGCACACTCCCAATAATTTGACAATGATCTTTCCAAATATTCTCTACTGATTCACTGGAATCACTCATAACTCAAGACTACCATGCCCATTTCCCTAAAGACTCTAATTATAGAGCCTATTCAAATTAACACAGTATGTGTCATTAAATGTGTACATGTTGACAAACACACATATATGGGACCCTGCAAAACATCAAGTATGTATTTCATTCTAGCCATTATAAATGGGCTTTTCTCAAATTTACAAGGAAAACTCCTTAAGCCAACCAAGATTTTCAGGTATCCAACCCCTATCTTGTAAAGTCACTTATCTGTTAAATTAATATAATTACCATTAAACATTCTCTGTTTCCACTACAGTAATGCCCAACACCTTCCTTAAGATGTCCACCATCAATCAGTCTAACCCACACCACCCACTTGCCAAGGCCTAGCTATGTCTGAGGTATGTCCTGGAAACAACTCTAGACCAAATCAGGCAGCTTACAGCAGAAAAGTAAGATGGGCAAAATGACCTCCCTGAACCCTGTTAGGCCTTTTTAAAGCTCTGGGTCTCCACAGGTCCTTCATTACTAAGTTTGGTGACTGACTAAATGTAGAAGGGAGGGTGGGAAACGTAATGAATGACCTGGGGCTGCATTCTGGAAGTAATCCTGAAGCAAAGCTGCACCTGGGTCAAACACCAATAATGCCTATTTTATGTCTTGTCATATTCTTCTCACTGCCGCTAAATATGCTCTCTCTGAAACATGGAGTAACATCAAAAACCCTGCTCTAGGGGCACCTGGGTGGCTTAGTCGGTTGAGCGTCCGACTTCGGCTCAGGTCACGATCTCGCAGTCCGTGAGTTCGAGCCCCGCATCGGGCTCTGTGCTGACTGCTCAGAGCCTGGAGCCTGTTTCAGATTCTGTGTCTCCCTCTCTCTCTGACCCTCCCCCATTCATGCTCTGTCTCTCTCTGTCTCAAAAATAAATAAACGTTAAAAAAAAATTAAAAAAAAAAAAAAAACCCTGCTCTAAACAGGGAAGATCAGAAAGTATTCTTTGTTCAGAGGATGACCATGTGAATTAATCATGTAAGGAATGTAATGCAAATACAAAGGGTCTGAAGGATACCAGCACTGGACTGGTAATAGTTTAAAATGTCAGCTTCCAGGACCACAGCAAGGCACTGAGAGAGAATCTCAAAAACCAGTCAGGTAAGCACCTGAGAGTCAAGCCTTTGATAATACAAAGGAAAAATTGACAGACAATAAAGACTGACAAAAATGAATACAACTGCAGAACTGGACAAGCAAAAGTTTGAGAGCAAAGCCAAAGCATTAGAGGCCTGGTCTAGGTCTTAAGTATCACCAATGGAAGATGATGAAGGTTTCAAGCACTGAGATTAAAAACAAACAAACAAAAAAAAAAAATCAAAAGGGGAACCTGGTGGTTCATTCAGTTAAGCATCCAACTCCTGATTTCTCAGCTCAGGTCATGATTTGTGGGACTGAACCCTGTGTCGGGCTCTGCTCGGACAGCCCGAAGCCTGCTTGGGATTCTCTCTCTCTTTCCCTCTCTATGCCCGCCAACTGTTGGCACGCTCACTCTCAAAAATAAATAAAATCTTAAAATAAATAATAAATAAATAAATAAGTAGTAATGTTAAACTATATTTTGGTTTTGGAGTTGGCAATATAGCTCCTTTAGACATCTTCAATAAATAATAAATAACTACAAACAAGACAGTGTATGTATTTAGAACTATATTTCTGGGGCTCATCTCTATATAGATATTTTCTCATCTATATAGAAAACAAAGCAGCCACCCTAAGAACAATAAGAAATTTGGAGATAAAAGTCACTATAGACAAAACAACAACAGCAGCAACAACAACAAAACTATAGAGGCCATTTTAGACGGCTTAGGATGTCTCCTTCCTAACATCCACCCATTCTTTCTACTTTTTACCTGAACCTCTCTATCTATACAAATTATCACCACACAGTTTCTGCAAACAAAGACTGATATGGTTTTGAGGAACTCAAGTAGAGTTCAAAAGATCTCAATACCTCTATTATTATGCTATTTTTAAAAATACTCACGCATATGCACTATTATCTTTATAAGACCATGGGTGGCAAGGACTGTCCTTATATGCACAAAGAAAGAACAGGCTCCTGGCATTATTTCCTAGATAGAGTTATGTTTTCCCCCTATTTTCTCTGCTGCAACAGACTTACTCTCCTTTTCATCTTATTCAGATTCAGGCCAAGCCCAATCTCCTCATTCATTTCTGTTCTACCCATTTACTAGCTTCTATCAGTTTATCCATGTTCTACTGTCAACAAACTACCCTGTGTCTTTTGCCTTTCATATTAGTATACCTCCACCTTACCTTTTTTTCCCTTGCACATGAAAGGCTACGATTTTGCAAGTATAATTTATTTCTAAAGAAATTTAAAGAACTGGTGAATGTAACAAATCTATTTATCTCCATCCCCACACCACAAGTCAGATATTATCATCTCTTGCCTGGATTGTTGTGACCACCTCTGCATCTTATCTCAAGCTTGGCTTTTTCTGAACAACCTGCTTCTCTCCTGACTTAACTATCCACTCTTCTACTCCTTCAGCTTGCTAAAAGACCAACTGCTTCTTGCTCCCAAGGGCCACTCCTATCACTAAAATATCTCTTTGCAGTTTACACTACTTACTTAAACCATTCCACTTGCAACGTCTACCAAGCTCCAGAATACACTCCCATCTTCCTTCCCCAAAGACCAATTCTACTTTGTCCCACATTCAGCAATTATTCTCAGTAACTTCAACAATGATGCTGAAGTACTTTCCTGACCCTGACCCTGACCCTGACCTTCCTCAACTCTTAAAACCTTCAGCTGCACTTCAGCCACTCACACATATATAATGAAAATAGGTCATCAACTGGAAGTGCTGTACCACAAGGATTGTAAATTCAGAGACCTCCCTTTTTTTTTTTTTTTAAACCACGACTTTATTTCATACTTCTACACCTGCTCTTTACGTCCCTTTGGCTTCACTTGTCTCCCCACACAATTGAAATCTGTCCATCAGCCATTTAATACTGCCCTCTCTAGAACATCATGACCTTCTATTATATTCACCATGCACCTCCCTAATGACAGACAATCTTCACCATCTGTTTTCTTCACACCCACACACTGGGTGTTAAGTACCACCAGAAAGCTATGAAATCTTCCACAACTGATTTATTCTAAATACAACTCTCTATGTCATTGACTAATTCCAAGTCATTTTCATATTTAAGTCTATAATCCCATCAAATACTCAATAACTTCCATAAAATTCCCTCAAATCACACCTTCTCCACCTGTAATGAAATCCTCTTTACAGCTTCTAAAATGCTGTATCTTCATCCATCTGCTACTTCTTGCCTCTAGTTTTGGAAAAAGAGCTGTTCCTCCTTCTTAAAATAAACTTCTTAATACAATTCCTACCTTCAATGTTTCCATATTCTCCCAACCTACTCAGTCCTTTACCCTCATGCACTCTGGTCTCTGAACTGCTCTCCTGAAGACCAAAATAAAAACAATTCCATGTACCAAATCATATGACCCCCCACCCAAGTCCTTATCCTCTCTTTGGCAATGACACTTGAACTACCTCCTCTGGGTTATGTCACTGTACAGCAGGATTCTACTGTGGTCTCTCCAGTTGCTGCTTCTATCTCCAATGACCACTGGTCCTCTTCTCAGCCCGAATAGTGGGTATTTTCTCCAGTTCTATCCTGGAGCTTTCTACCATTCTCTCTCCACTCCCTTCAGGATCTCATCCCTTAATACTGCTTCTACATTTTCATTCCTCATATGGATATCTTCCCCCAGCTCCCAAAAATAATCTTTAAACCATCACCCTCTGCTACAATCTAATTTATTCCTTAGGAACTGGAATATATAATGATTTTTTTAACTAGACTCTTCAATTACTGCTTCAATTAACACCTCAATTATCAGTACAAAAATTTCATGCCATTAGCACCCTACCAAATCCAGAATTAGCAGCTTCAATTATCAACTCTAGGTACATATTCCCAAATCTCTATTGGACCTCCTCAGCTGAATCCAGTATTTCTAACTCTAGCTAAATAATTCCCCTTGCATAATTCCATTTGGTGCTTCACACACTGGCCATGTATCTTAAAATGAAAGTAATTATTCTTCCCCACCAAAACAGTTCTGTTAACTGATCCAATAATTTTTGTTAATGGCACTACCATTCTCAGTTACCCAAGAAAAGCCCCAAAGTTTCCCTTTTCTTTTTGCCGTCAAACCCTTCAATTCTTTCTTTAAGGTATTTCTTCTGTATATCTCTTTTCTTTGATTACCACTAACACCATCACAACTTAGACTCTCAACACTTCACACTTTTGTCAGAGCCTTCTGACTTTGTCTCCTAATCACTAGGTTCTCTCTTCATTGCAAAAACAAAACAAAAACAGGTCACCATATTTTTATTCTTAAATCACCTCATTTCCCCAGTCAAAAATCATCAATGGTTCCCCCACTGCATACTGAGTCAAATTAAAAGTCCTTAGACTTCCAGGGGTGACTGGGTGGCTCAGTCAGTTGGGCATCCAGCTCTTGATTTCGGCTCAGGTCATGATCCCAGGGTCGTGGGATCAAGCCCTGTGTAGGACTTTGCGCTGACAGTGTGAAGCCTGATTGGAATTCTCTCTCCCTCTCTCTGCCCCTCCCCTGCTTGTGCTCACTCTTCTCAAAATATATAAACTCTAAAAAAAAAAGTCCTTAGATTTCCAAAAAATAGAAACTAGCCAACAGTCCAACAATCATGAAATGAATAAATACACTGTGATATGTTCATAATGGAATCCCACAGAGCAATGAAAAAGAATAAACTACTGCTATATGCATCATGGATGAATCTCACAGACATATGTTAAGCATGAGAAACCAGACACGGATGTATGATTCCACTGATAAGAAATTCCAAAACAAACTACTCTGTTACAATAAAGATCAGAATAGTACAGCTGACCCCTGAACAACACAGAGGCTGGGGAATCCAACCTCCCTCTCACCCCATGGTCGAAAATCTGGGTGTAACTTTTGACTCCCAAAAACTTAACTACCAGTAGCCTACTGTTGACCAGAAGCCTTACTAATAGCACACTGTAGATTAACACATATTTTGTAGATTAGATGTAATATATACTGCATTCTTATAATAAAGTAAGCTTAAGAAAAGGTTATTAAGAAAATCATAAAAACACAGTACTGTACCATAATTATCAAAAAAATTCCACTTATAAGTGGATCTGCACAGTTCAAACCCATGTTGTTCAAGGGTCACTGTAGTTACTTTTGGTTGAAGGAGACATCAACTTGGAGTGACAAATGAAGGAGTCTTCTGGAGTGTTGGAAATGTCTACCTACAAAAATTCATTGACCTATAACCTTAAGATTTGAGCACTTTATCTTTTTAAAAAACCTGTTTAGTCTAGATTTTTAGATGTTTCTTCTACTTTACAGCCTTATTTCCCTCCATTCATAAGATGATCCCTAGCTAATCTAGACCATGAACCCCTAAGCACATCCAGAACTTTTCTGTTACTCGTATCACACTCTCTCTTCTTGGAATACCAATCCTCACTATCTTGCCTACTATAACCATATTTATACTTCAAGGCCTAATTTGCACACCAACTCCTCCACAAAGTCAAATCAGCCACAGTACTTCTGTCATAGACAGTCATAGACAGACAGGGACATTTCTATCCCTGGTCAAACTCCTGAAGAAAATGAACTCCATCATATATAAACATGGGTCCTTCACATTGCCTACCACAGAATCTTGAACACAGTAAGTATACAAAAATATTCCCTGAAGAAATTCTGGCAGTCCTTCAAAAGCACCCTTCAATCTCACCCCTCTTTCTCAAACCTATCCACCATGACTGTCTCTACTTGGAATTCAAATTCCCCAATTTACATATTTAATCATTAAACAAATAATTGAGGACCCACTATATGCAAGAAACTGTAACTACCTATTCTAATGTACCCCCAGTGAACTACCCCAACATGTGTTCGTTTCAGCTGTTGCCTTTTGAATCTTACCACAGCTCTAAATTCCCAGTCATCCTCCCCTCCTCTCACCATCCAATCACATCCTACCCCCTCATTTCTAATCCTGCTATCAAACTAATTCAAGCCCTTCTTAAGTTTCTCCAGTGGCCTCATAACTGAGTTTCTCTCCCCCCAATCTTACTCTACCATCACATTGCCACCAATCTATCCTGCCAAGTATAGCTATCGGCAGGTTAAGGTATTAATATACAGTCTTTGCTTCCATTCTCTACTCAGAAAAGTTCAGAAGCTATACATTAATGATACATTAACATACTTTAATCCTATGCTAATATATTTTCATCCTCAAATCTTCACCACAACCCTTGCCAAAAGGTGTTAAGAATTAAAAATTTCTTGATGGGAAAACGGAGTCTCAGAAAGGAAGTAATTCTCTCCATAATCATAGCACAGGTAAACAGAAGGGCCAAGACTAAAACCTAGCTTCTGTTTTGCTTCCTCAGCACAACACTACATCATGTCAAATACAAACTATTTAGCTTAGCTTTCAAGGCCATCCATTTTCTACTCAACCCCACTGACTCTTCCTACCTTTTATCATATTATGCCCTATTCATGAACTCCGTGTTCCAAACTAGAAGCTGTGATCAACTATTTAGTCACAAAATTAGTTTATGAGTGACAGACATCTTTTTTTCTTAGCCAAACAGAATAGAATGGAAAACACACGAGTGCATCCAACATGTAAAGGTTATGGTTATTGAAGCTTTTTGTTTTATACATACACACAAACATTCACACATGCATATATCAGGTGAGGATGTGACATGTATTTCTTACTGTGGGTCAGTTAAAAAAAAAATTAAAAACTCACTATTCCCCACATATCCATGGCTTCTCAACTCCGAGTCTTTGCTTTTGCTAATACCTCAGATTGGAATGCTCTCTTTCCATTCATTTCTATCAGCCAGAATCCTATCCATCCCTTCAAAAACTAACTAAAATGCCGCTTGCATGCCATTAAGGGTAGTCCCAGATTTTCCCCCAAATATTTTTTCTTACCTTTTAACTTCAGTAACATTTGGTTTTTCTTATGATACATTGGTCATGATGTAGTTATTTGTGCACAAGTTCAGCTCCACTACTAGAATATAAATCCCAAAGGATTTATTCCTGACTCCTCTAACAATGCTTTTGCATGTAACAAATGTTCATTATCTGTTGACTAAAGAGAATGCACCCCACCACTTTCTGAAACCTCAGTTATAAATCCACATCATAAATAATTTCTGCTACATTCTAAACTTGTCTACTCTTATCCTTCAAATTGTCTTACAATCTTCCTCCCCAAAATAACCATTTCGAGTAATCCTCTACACCTTCAATCTTCTCTTGCTGTCCTCTAAACACAACCTATCATATATCAATTATGTTTTCCTTCTTTCAGAATCATACTTTCTGTAGGATAACCTTTCCTTCTCCATCTGGTTGTCTTCCACTTTATTCCTAGTTCTCTAGCATTCATAATAATAGACCTTATGATCTTTAAACAGATTCTTTCATTTTCTCTTCAGCTAGACCTCCTCAATTATTTCAATTCATTTACAGTGTACATATTTCTGTCAGCCCCCATAAAATCCTTTGTAGAAAAAGGGCAGGTAGGGGTGCCTGGGTGGCTCAGTCTGTTAAGCGTCCAGCTTCAGCACAGGTCATGATTTTACGGTTCATGAGTTTGAACCCTGCATTGGGCTCACTGCCATCAGCAGAAAGACCACTTTGGATCCTCTGTCCCCAACTCTCTCTCAAAAATAAGTAAACATAAAAAAAAGAAAAAGAGAGTGAGAGAGAAAGAAAGAAAAAGAAAAAAGGCACGTAATGAATTGAAACAAACAGAAATAGATCATTTAGATCTTCTAAATTATCTGATACTTACTTTCTCATTCATTCATTTATTCAACAAGCATGTGTCTACTAGACATATGCCCTCAATTCTGTCTATTCTATTCTGTAATTCAGAAAGCAGCTTTGAGAAAAGCATGCAGGAAAATGCCAGGATAGCAGAGCCAAGTTGACTCATGCTCTTCACTCACAGAGACCAAGTAATTTGTGGGGTACAGGCTCATAAAAGGAAAAACTAAAAGTTACACTAGACATAGATGGAAACAGATTCCCCCCTCCCCGTTGTTCCAGGGAGCTCAAAATCTACCCAGCAAAGAATTTGAAAAGGAACAAACCAGTAGGAGTAGCTAAAATGAAATAGGCAGAAAGCATTAAGACAAAAATAGATTCAGACTCTAGGTTCATTCTAGGGCTGCAAGAGAAATCTGGAGCAATTTAGTTCCTCTCCTGAGATCCCTAAGGAATCCTTTCAAATATCTAGCTAAAGTATGGTACACTTAAATCCTTTCCCCAAACCTTAGCCAATATTCATTTCTCCATTCCCTGAACTCCTACAGCATTCACTATCCATAAAACTCATTTGCGAGCTTAATCATAAACCATCTTGTTCCCAGTAATGAAAAGTGTTTATTAACAAATTTAGCCAGAATTTATTTACATATTAAAATCAATGAGGTCCTCTTTAAAGTAGTTACCTTGGGAGGCTACCACTTACTCATTTATTCACTCCATCCATCCAACCAGTTCATGCACTTAACTAACATCTAGTGTTCAACTACCTCCAAGTGAAGTTATCACCACTCTTCAAAGTATTTCTGACTTCCTCACTGGGAGTATTTTCCAAAGTAACTCAGTTAATAAGTCAACCACAAAAATCATTCCTATATCTGTGACTAACCGAATTTAAACCAAAACTATTCTTTATTCACTCTCTTTGTTATCAACATATCTTCAGCATTTCTAAAAATCAAATCTTTCAAACTAAAAAGGTTTGTCACCAATAAGGCTATTCAGAATAACATTATGCCTCATATTGTTTGTAACTGTGCCCTTCTAAAGGGATTATGAACTCTGAGGATAGGGACCATGTTTAACCCACCTTTAAAAGCTCCATCCCCCCAGAGCACACAATAGGTACTTAATAATTAGATAAATTGTATAGAACGTGCTAGAGGCTCAGAAGGGAATTCAGAAAAGGTGATCCAAAAAAGTTCTGAACTCTACTACTGAAAACGACTACCAAAATACAAAAATTCTCACCTGGAGGTATACTTTTTTTTTTTTTTTTTTTTTTTTGAAGAGAGAGAATCTTAAGTAGGCTCCACGCTCAGGGCTCAATCCCATGACCCTGGGATCATGACCTAAACCGAAAATCAAGAGTTGGATGCTCAAACGACTGAGCCACCCAGGTACCCCTGGAGGTATACTGCTGATACTTGTTTTAAAAAATCAACTTTCTGAAATCTTACACTATTACTAAATTACTTCACAACTGTCCTTCTCCCCGTAAATGAATATAAATACTATAAATTCCTTGAGGCAAGAAATTGTACCTAACACTTTTTTATTACCATACCAAAATGAATTAAATCAGATTCTTAAAACAGCTAAAAAAATCTCTAGTCATTTAGATCTGAAGTAAGAAAACAGAAATTAAATCAGCCACCAACTCCAGATTTAAAATTTATTCAGATTAAACTAGCCTCAGATTAGAACAGAAACTTTGGTCCACCCCTTCAGTGTTTTTGCAGGATTGTTCTAGTCACATTCTAATCCATTCGGTCTTCTTCCCTTAAATCTAAAGGCTTCACCAATCAGATATCCGTTTTATCCCTCACTCTCTAAACACAATTTAGTCTACAATACTCCCATGGTGTTCAGCAATTTCACACAGTCCCACTATTATCACGACAGTGAACACTACTTTCTATCAGTCGTTCAACAGGTTATTTACTAAGCACTTAAACTGTTCTGAGTTTCCCCAAAGATTAAGATCTAGCCACCCTCTGCAAAACAAAGAGAGAATAATTCCCATAAGCAAACACAAGATTTAGCAGTATATAATCTACATGTGAATGCTTTCTTACTCAAAGATTCTCAAGAGGTAATGTTACTTAAACAAGACTTCCGAAAAGGGGAGCAAGTTCTTTCTATTCTTTCCATATCCATCATACTAACTTGGTGATGTTAAGCCCCATATACAAATTTCAAAAACCCAATATTTTATTAATCTATCCTAATATATAAGCAGCATACTTTTTCCCACCATATTTCCACCATATTAGTGACGTAAATATGCATATTTCCTTGTAACTGCCACAAATCTATCTCACCACTATAATTTTAAATCCCCTTCACATCCACTATATCCAAATGTCCTCAGAATTCTTTACCCTTTCTTCAGCCTCCCACAAAATTACCACCACCTCCATCATACCCTGACCTTCATCCTCTTCCCCCTGCGATCACACTTCCCCATCCCTCCCTCCCTCCACAAAAAAAGAAACACATTATCCACACCGATTCACTCCTTCCTAAAAACTCTTATAAGAATTGCCATAGAAGCCTGGAAAGAACAATAAGGAGTCATTTAATCCATTCCCAGAGTCCTCACTCTAAACTCTCCAGAAGACTGTCAAAGAACACTGCACAGTTGACCTGATAACTAATTCCAAGATGAATAACTATCATTGCCAAGCAACTCTTCCTCATCACTAACCAGCAACCCTTTTGCTGCAAAGATGTCTCCTACAACCTAGTTTTTCTTACAGATCCATCCATCAAACTTACCTTTACCTTCTCACCCAGTCTATTTCCAGTATAATTTTAAATGCTTTCTATTTAAGCATATTATTTAAAGATATACAGTTAATAAAAAAGCTAAAATAATAACTATCAAAGGTTTGAAAGGAGGAGAAAGGGGATAATATCAGCGACACGAATCCTTTTCATTCACAGAGGTCTTTCAACTCCTTCATAATGTCATTTTAATCAATCAAGAAATTACAGTACATGTATATTACTTGGAGACCTGAAGAAAAGCATGATACGAACTACAGAAATTAATGCTTACAAGTAGTAGCCTCTGGAAAGTGGGATTGTGATGGACAGGTGAGACGAGGGCTCACCCTTGTGAGCTTTTCATTATAAGCTCTCTCAGGACAATTTTACTTTTTAATTATGTACATGTATAATTCCATACAATTTAAAAGGGGGAAAAATAATGATGACATACTATATTTAAGTCCATTAAAGTTACAAAAATTAAAAGAAATGATAATATACAGTGCAGGTGAGGGGAAAGAAAACAGACCCTCTCATTCTGTGATGACAATAAAAATGGGTACATCCTACGATGTAATATACTGAAGCCCTTGAAAAAAGTAAATTTAAATATACTGACATTGGCTCTGGGCTGATGGCTCGGAGCCTGGAGCCTGTTTCCGATTCTGTGTCTCCCTCTCTCTCTGCCCCTCCCCCGTTCATGCTCTGTCTCTCTCTGTCCCAAAAATAAATAAAAAACGTTGAAAAAAAAAAAATTAAAAAAAAAAATAATAAATATACTGACATAAAAAGTTTTCCAAATTTAAAAAAAGTAATCCTGGCTTATTTCCATTAAAAAATTTTTTTTAATAAAAGCCCCTCTCATCTCTAATGCTAAATTCTCATCCTCCTTAGATATATTTGCTAAACGAATAAAAGACTGAATTTTCCCATCCCTCTCCCAAACTTCTTCCCCATCAATCCCTCCACCCTCTACTTCCATAAAAAGATATTTCATGCTACCCTCTCTTCATCTGAATTAATATTACAATGTTATGTGTACAGTCTTTCTTAACAATAAAAAGTGAATAATTTTCAGGCAAATCTTAAGAGTATGGTTCTAGCCTAGATTTCCCTCTTGGAAATCCAGTCTGGTGGGAGCTAGAGAAATCCAATAGGCCTTGGTTCATTTCCTGATATGAAAATGCTAATATTCCCTCTAATTTGGCTCTAGAATCATCTAGTCTCTTCAGGTTCCCCTAAACCTCAACCCAACCAGTCCTGACCTCCTTGCAACCTAAGACCAAAACAGATATTCTAGATCCTCCATTCTGCAGGCCCATACTTTGCAGACTGATGCATTTTCTTCAATACCACAATGCCTCGGTGAGAGTATACATTCAGGAACCATGAATAGCAAAAAGTCTCCCACCAGCTCCAGAGTTATGGAACCAATCCAGTCAGGCTAATTTGAGCTCCAAATGGAATCCTCAAAGAAAGGCCACTGTGCATGGACTCCCCCCACCCACCATTAATTATAACCCTGGGGTGAATAATATGGCATCAGTTCTCCTGGACCAGATAAGCTGGGCAGTGAAGAAGAAAACCGCCAAGTCCAGTAATTTCCATGCCGGCATTAGTGTTCACCCTGACTCTAGTAAATGACAGTACTTTAAATTTGCTAAAATCTAAACTCACGGCCTAGGGAATCCCTGGAGGCCAGGCGTTTTTTTTTTACCGTCTGTTTCAGAGATTCTAATATTCACTGGTGCAGGTTTAAAAGGTCTCAGATCAAACTACAGGCTAAGGTCTAATTCTCAGTGACCCCCAACCACTGCGGGACCCACACTTACCAGATGTCATCTACAGAAGAGCCCAAACAGGTTCAGAACTAGGCCATCCCGGCCCATCTGGAATAACTCTTTAGTCCTTGGGCCAACATTTATTAATTCTACTACATCTGTCTATTCTATCATGCATTCTCTTCATAGTGTCTAGTATTTAGCACTTCCTCTGGCTTCGAACGCTATCCTTTCTATTCGCGGAAACTCCTTGTATCCGTTCTTTCCTTTCCTTAGAAACGCTTCAGTTCTTTCCATAACGAAATACCTAATGTATCTGCACAATGAACACCCTCCGGACTCCTGGATACTCCTCCACGGGCACCCTCTGCATTCCTCCACCTATCCGGCATCTTTCCCTCCGGCCGCTCTCCCTGAACACACTCCCACTATGTTTCCCGCAAGGATTCCCTTTTCTCCAACCCCTGCCCTTCCCTTCCCTTCCCTTCTCCCAAAGAACACTCCGGCAGCAACACTGACTGAGGCCTGCGGTGCATAAAGCACTGCACCAGGCACGACGGACAGAGACCTGGTGTCTCTCTAGCCTTTTCACACCCACACCCAGCACCCTCCGGCCTCCCCCTGCAAACCTCCCACCTCCTTCCCTACCTCTGACACCCGCCTCAGGCCTCGGAGGCCGCCTTCTCGCCTCCGCCACCCCCGTCATTATCCTTTCTCAACCCCCCAACCCACCATCCGCGCCCTGCTTCCTCCCGTCCCCCAGCCAGCTCCTGCGCTTCGCTCGGCCTCGGCCGCTCCCCAGGCCACCCCAAGCCTCGCCACGGCTCGCTCCCCCCCCCCCTCCGGGGTCAGGCCGTTACCGCCGCGCGCTACCCCCGCGCGCCGTCGCTTCCCCCTCCCCCACCCTCCCCAGGGCCCGGGCCTGCCAGGCCCAGCGCTTTACCGCGGGCGGGCGCCGAGTCGCGCGGTCACCGACTGCAGGCGGCGGCAGCTCCAACCCTCCTAGAGGCCTTGAGAGAAGGGGAAGGGGGGAGGGGAGAGAACTTTTGCTGTGGCAGCTTCAGCAACAGCTCCCACCCCTGCGCCTTTCTCCTCTTCCTCCCCCTCCTCCTCCTCCTCTTCCTCCTTCTCTTCCTCCTCCCAGAGCAGTCGAGACGCAGACATGCCGCGGCTAGAGCGCCGCCGCGGTCGCCGCCACTGCCGGCGCGGTGGATTGTGGGAAGCCCCGCACACGGGAAGCGCTCCGCGGCGCCCTCCCTTCCTGGCCCGGGGACCAGGTTGGGACGACCCAGCGTGGCTCCGATTCCGGCGCCTGCGTGTCACTGGCCCAGCGTGGCCGGGGAAGCTGGCCCCAATCCTCAGGTTTCCCGAGCTGGGCCCGGATGAAAGCAATTCGAGAAATGTCGGCACTGAGGAAATCTCTTTGATAGGGAGTCAGCCTTCATCCATAATCCGTGCCTAGCGCCCTAAGAGGAGAGGGCTCGGGGGTCGGGTGCGTTTCAGGCCCTAGGAAAAGGAAGGGGCGGGACCTAGGTGAAGGACCTACTGACCAAAATGCCTTGGCTTTTTCATTTCTCCTCTCTTACCTGCCCTCTCTCCCGCTGCCTCCAGTCGTTGGCCTTCACCACCCGAAATGCCACCGTTTCCGGAAACGGCGCTCCAGATCCCTTGAAACCAACAAACCCTGTTAGCGTCTGCAAACTGAGAAGCAGAGTGCGAGTCTAAAGAAAGATCAGGAGATCCTGGACCCTGTTGCGCAAGGTCTTACAGGTTTTCCCCTGTCACATCACCTGGGGCCCAAACCTCACTCTTTTTGGCAAAGATTTGGTAATGATCTATATACAGAGCTAGAATTACAGTTGTGTCGTCCGTTGGAGGCCCTTTAAGTGACCTTAGCCAAATTGTGACCTCCTTAAACATGCTTTTATTCAACTAACATTTTTTAAGCACCGTGAGGTGCTTGTGCATACTGCAGTGGTTTACAATTACTCATCTTTGTGTCCCCACCCTAGCACAAGGTCAGCCGTGTAACGTAAAAGATGCTCAGTGAATGTTGAGTGATTATGAACAAGGGATGAAGCACCTTAATCACGATTTCTTCAGAACAGTCTGAAGATTTATTTAGCATCTCTCTGCAGTAAACATAACCTCTGAGGAGAGAGGGAAATGAAAGGCGTTACAATATCTATATAACCATTTCTGGTGTTCTCCTTCCCTTGTCCACGCCCACCTTCCCACCCCTTTCCAACTGAATGTTCATTTGAATACTGCTTTTTGGCAAAGCTCCAAACTCCCGCATTATGCACTTGTGATGGCACTGAGTTAGTGTCTGCAAGGTTAATGTTCCCCCAGGCATTAACGTGATGCCTGTTTAGAAATAGCTAAGGCCCAGAGGGTCAGCTTAATTTAGACACAGGTAACTAAGAAGAGCACGGATAAACCACAGCTCCACAATCAACTCTCCATGTGCTTTCTCCATTAGAAAATATAAATTTTAATAAGATGACAATGCATATTCTGAATGCTAATTGCAATAAAACAGTAATACAAGTTAGAGCATAAGACAGTTACCTGGAGGACAGCCTTCTGGCAACTTCTAGCATCTGCAATGGCATCGAATTCAGGTGTTAAAATAAAAAACACCTCTGGCAGCAAAGAAACAGACTCTTGAATATCAGGTAGTAGAAAAACTAATAACTGAAAAGAATTGAAGGACCGGTGATTCCACTCAATGGGTTGAGATTGATTGATTGATCGGTGTGCCTTTCAGCATAGTTCTCTGCTCAGCACCATAACAGGAACAATAGAGAAACAACTGTCTAACAAGGGCAGACTAAAGAGCACTAAAGAGGTAATGACAGCAGGAGAGATGATGGGGAGCAAGTTTAAGGCTTTTGTAGGTTAAACTTCTAGAAATGTTTCTCAGCCCCAATTTACTTCTCCATACTCCTCTTGCTCACCTCCGCAAACACCAGCCCTAGGCATTCAGCTTACTTTCCTTTCTTTTTTTCTAATTTTTGTTTTGAAGTAATTATAGACTCACAAGAAGTTGCAAAAATAGTAGAAAGAGTCCCATTTAGCCTTCACCGAGCTTCTCCCAGTGGTGACATCGTATAGAGTTCTAATAAGATATCAAAACCAGGAAATTGACAATGGTACATTACCTTTAACTACACTTACAGAACTTACTTAGTTTTTACCATTTGCTTTAAATCTGCATTTGTGTGTGTTTGTGTGTAGTCTTGTTCTATGTATAGATTTGTGTAACTGCCACTACAACCAAGATACAGAACTGTTCTATAACCGCAGAAGAACTCCCTTATGCTACCTTATTGTATTCATAAATTCACCTCCCCTTCTGACCCCCCTACTCCATCCCTGTCCCCTAGTAACCACTGATCTGCTTTTTATGTCTATAGTTATCTCAAGAATGTTATATAAATGGAATCCAACAGCATATAACCTTTGAGACTGAAGTTTTTACCTAAACATAATGCCCTTGAGGACCAGCCAGATTGTTGTAGGAATCAAACGTTCATTCCTTTTTGTTGCTGACTATTGCTCTGTTGTGTGTATCAGGTTGTGTTCATTCATTCCCCAGATGAGGTACAGTTGGGTTGTTTCCTATTTTTTGCTATTACAAATAAATCTGTGTACAGGTTTTTTGCATGAACTTAAGTTTTCATTTTCGTCACATAAATGCCTGAGAGTATGAGTGATGGGTCATGTAGTAAATGTGTATTTAATTTTTTAAGAAACTGCCAAACTATTTTCCAGAGTAGCTATATCATTTTACATTCCTGTTACCAATGTATGAGAGATCTAGTTTCTCCTCATCTTCACCAGTACTTTGTGTTATCACTCTTTATTATTTCAGCTGTTTTAATAGGTATGTAGTTCTCTCTCCCCAAAACTGGCTCCTGAATAGGATGCAAGGTATATCTGTAACTCCTACTTTCCTTGGTGCGCTTTTAAACAAGCTCACAGGCCCCTTTCATTGAAGGATTTCATCACATATCACTGAACAGAAACATAGTTCTTATGGGTAAATTATAAAGTTTCTTGAAATATTAAGTTTATATAGCTAATGTCTCTTTTTGACACCCTTTTTGAGATAGCTCCAGGAAATATCTGTTAAGTGGGCCTAGAAATTTCTTTTAAGAGATGATCTACATTAGACTAAGCTACTCAGGGAGTGCCAAGCATCAGACTTCTGCTCAGGTCATGATCTCACTGCTTGTGAGTTTGAGCCTGGCATTGGGCTCTGTGCTGATACTTCAGATCCTGGAGCCTGCTTCAGATTCTGTGTCTCCCTCTCTGCCCCTCCCCCGCTTGCGCATGCGTGCTTTCTCTCTCTCTGTCTCTCTCTGTCTCTGTCTCTCTCTCTCTCTCTCTCTCTCTCTCTCTCAAAAAAAACATTAAAAAATTTAAGGGGTGCCTGGGTGGCTCAGTCAGTTAAATGTCTGACTTGGGCTCAGGTCATGATCTCACAGTTCATGAATTCAAGTCCCACATCGGGCTCCGTGCTGACAGCCCGGAGCCTGCTTCAGATTCTGTGTCTCCCTCCCTCTCTGTTCCTCACCCACTCGCACTCTGTCTCTCTCTCTCTCTCAAAAATAAATAAAGATTTAAAAAAAAATTTTTTTAAAGACGAAGCTGCTCAGGATATAGTTCACAGGTGGCAAACTTAAATGCCCAACAAGCCAAGCAGGTAACATGAATAGATGAAGAAGGGCAGGTGCAAAGACAATCGACAGTGAAAGGGGCTATGAAGAACCAGAGAGCTCAAACCAATCTGAAGGGCACAGCCACTACTCATTTCCAGCTGATGATTTCCTGAAGATCAAGAAATGAAGAGAAATCAGGAATCCAGTGAACTCTCCCAAGTATCAATGTTGGCAACTAACTCCATTTCTTTAAAACAGGAAAGCATGTCAGACAAAACATGTCTGTGGGTCAGATGTGGCATACAGCCATCATTCTATCTTATCTGAGATGCACTTAACTCATGGAGGGCTGGCAGCACTGCTCCGACTGGCAGGATTTTCAGTGCCTCCCGGTGCCTCTTTCCTTTCCTCTGGTTCTGGAATGGGTTTTCAGTCTTGTCCCTCTCGCTTCTGTAGGAGAGGAACGTACCATCTCTTGTCCCCAAAGACTTCACCAAGTCTTCAAAACCTCCTGTACTAACCATCCTCCAAGTTTCCTGGATGTCTCAGGCTCAGAAATATGTGGAAGGACTATCTCTACCCATATGGTTGCCTGCAGCACAAGCTGTTTGTCAAGGCTGGTTCTACCTTAAGGAGAAATGTGGCTTCTTTTTGCAAAGCTCCAAATTCATAGCCTTGTCAGAGATTGGTCCACAGGAGCCTGCCCTCACTACATCTTGTCATTCCTATAAGACCCAGGAGAACATGACTTTTCCTGTTTCCATGGGCCATCTCAGCCTGAGACACCTCCCCCTGAGTTTCTCCCTCAGATCTGAAGGGCATTTCCAGATCATTGATATATTCTAAAACTAATGACCAAGATATGGAAACAAATTAAGTGCCCATTAACAGATGAATAGGTAAAGAAAATTTGTATATATGCAACAGAATATTTATTCAGTCTTTAAAAGAAAGGAAATCCTACCATTTGTGACAACATGAATGAACCGAGAAGACATTGTAGTAAATGAAATCAGTCAATCACAGAAAGACAAATACTGTATGATTTCACCTATATCAGGTATCTAAAATAGTCAATCTCATTGAAGCAGAGAATAGTGGTTGACAAGGGCTGGAGGGCAAGGGAAATAGAGAGTTGTTATTCAATGGGTATAATAAAGTTTCAGTTATGTAAGATAAGTTCTAGAGATCTGCAGTACAACATTGTACCTGCAATTAACAATAAGGTATTGTGCACTTCAAAATTTGTTTTCTTAAATCTCATGGGCACCTGGATGGCTCAGTTGGTTAAGTGTCCTACTTTGGCTCAGGTCATGATCTCACAGTTCATGGGTTCGAGCCCCATATCAGGCTCTATGCTAAGAGCCCGGAGCCTGCTTAAGATTCTCTCTCACTCCCTCTCTCTCTGCTCCTCCCCAGCTCATTCTCTCTCTCTCTCTCTCTCTCTCTCTCAAAAATAAATAAATGAATCTTAAAAAAAAATCTCATTTTAAGTGTTCTTACCACAAAAAAAGACAGACAGACAGATAGCCATACAAGGAAACTCTGAGAGGTGTTGAATATGTCTACAGTCTTGATTGTGGTGATAGCAACAGGGTTTGCATATGTCCAAACTCAGCAAATTGTACACATTAAATATGTGCAGTTCTTTGTATATTAACTGTACTTCAATAAAGCTGTTTTTTATACATTTTTGAAATTTTTTTTTTAATGTTTATTTTTGAGACAGAGAGAGACAGAGCATGAACGGGGGAGGGGCAGAGAGAGAGGGAGACACAGAATCTGAACCAGGCTCCAGGCTCTGAGCTGTCAGCACAGAGCCCGATGCGGGGCTCGAACTCACAGACCGTGAGATCATGACCTGAGCCGAAGTCGGACGCTTAACCGACTGAGCCACCCAGGCGCCCCTACATTTTTGAAATTTTTTTATATTTATTTTTGCAAGAAACGCAGAACATGAGCTAGGGAGGGGCAGAGAGAAAGGAAGACACAGAATCCGAAGCAGCTCCAGTGTCTGAGCTGTCAGCATGGAGCTGGACCATGAGATCATGACCTTAGCCAAAGTCCAGACACTTAACCGACTGAGCCACCCAGATGTCCCCAGTAAAGCTGTTTTCTAAAAAATTAATGAATGCCCTAACTCTCTCCTACTTAGGATGTAGAGTGTAGATAATAAATTCTGGGGTTTTTTTTAAGTTCATTTTTGAGAAAGAGACCACGATCAGGGAAGGGGCAGTGAGAGAGGATCCCAAGCAGGCTCTGCTCTGTCAGCACAGAGCCCGATGTGGGGTTCGAAATCATGAACCATGAGATCATGACCTGAGCTGAAATCAAGAGTCAGACATTTAACCAACTGAGCCGTCCAGGTGCCCCTAGATAATAAATTCTTGAGTTGAGGAAGACAAGCAGCCCTCCACCTCCCTAGAGCATCTGAGTACTGAGTTGCACTAACTTTCATCAGCTGTGAGTGTGGAGGGATTCGTGGGAAGACATGAGAGAAAAGTCAAGATGCACAAGAACACAAGAATTGATGAAAATAAGGCCTTGTACAGGAATCATATCAGTGAGAAAGGAAAAAATAAAAATTAAATGAAAAGAAAGTAAAATAAAACAACATTATGAGGATAATATCCTGTTAGAACCTAAAGGTTAAGTCCACAGCCACAACTAAATCCTCCTGGGTTTGAATCCTGCCTCGCTACCATTTACTAGCTTTGCAACCTTAGTTACTTTACGTCTCTGTGCTGTCAAGTTCCCCACCTAGAAAATGAGACTAATAATAGTAACTTCCTCTTAGGGTTGTTAAGAATAGCAAATATTAATACATGTATTTAGAACAATTTCTGGCACATAGCTAGATGTTCTGTATGTTGCACATACAGATGTTCCTGACTTCCAATGGTTCGGCTTATGATTCTTTGATTTTATGATGGTGTGAAAGCAATATGTATTCAGTAGAAACCATACTTTGAATTGTGCATTTTGATCCTTTCCCCAGGCTAGCGATGTGCAGTGTGATGCTGTCTTGTGATGCTGGGCAGCAGCTCCCAGTCAACCACAAGACCAGGAGAGTAAACAACAGGTACACTCACATCATTCTGCACCCACACGACCATTCTGTTTCTCACTTTCACTACCATATTCAACAAATTACATGCGATAGTCAACATTTTATTATAAAAGAGGCTGTTGTGTTACATGGCTTTGCCCAACTTCCATAGACTAATGGAAGTGTTCTGAGAATGTCTAAGGTAGGCTAAGCTATCATGTTCACTAGGTTAAGGGTATTAAATGCATTTTCAACTTACAATATTTTCAGCTCACGAAGGGTTCGTCAGGATTAATCCCATCATAAACTGAGGAAGATCCGTGTTCTTGTTCTTGTTATGGTTATTGTCACTGTTAAAAAGGACTTAAGGATGGTGTTGAACCGAATTTCCTAAAAATAGAATTTAATAGGGGAAAAAAGTCAGTTCCTGCAAGTAGATTGAGGCAAGGGAAAAGAGAAACCACACAAGTACCAAAAAAATGATTTAAGTGGAAAAGTATTTTACAGGATATTTAGCATGAGGAATAAAAAGGTTATATGATAGCTAGATGGAGCTAGGAACAAACTAGGCAATTAAACTACAGGGAAAATTTGTAACATTATTCGAAGAATTTATTTCGGAGCATAATCTTTGCCTGAGTCATTTTATTTACAAGGCTGATGAAATTGGTCTATTGTGAAGATGCTTGCTATTTTCTACTCAGTAAATACCAGTAAATCAAGTTTCTACCTCTTCTCTCTCAAAGTTTAAGCAGAATGAAGACAAGTTAATTACTCTTATATATATTAAAGCTGTGGGTTTCCATAAAAAAAGAAAGAATGGCAATTGGAAATTTTTATTATTCTAGAGTTTTCAAAGATTTCATACATTTGCATTTCATTCACACTGCCAGATAGCGCAATATAATGCCCAGATGAATTTTTCTTTCCTGTTTTTACCATTTTCTTATAATTTAAAAACATGTCAGAATTGCGGACTTCCCAGGAAATATTAAAACTACGCTGTTGCTAGACACTGTTCACTGGAGAGCCTGTGCAGTAGAGTGCAGATCCTTTCATGTACTGTATACCTGATTCTATAAACATACTGTGATGATAATGTCTCACATGGAAATAAGAGAAAACTCTGGGATAGCAGCAAGCAATAGGGTTTTTTTTTTTAAGTTTTAAGTTTTTTTTATTTATTTATGTCGAGAGAGAGAGAGAGAGAGAGAGAGTGGGAGAAGGGCAGAGAGAGAGAGGAAGAGAGAGAGAATCCCAAGCAGGCTACGCACTGTCCACGCAGAGCCCGATGCAGGGCTTGAACCCAGGAACCGTGAGATCATGACCTGAGCCAAAATCAAGAGTCAGATGCTCAATCAACTGAGCCACCCAAGCACCTCAAGCTGCAGTTTTTAAAACTATTTTTAGTTAAACTTTGAGGAGAAAAAAAAAAAAAGGTTCTCCCCCCTAAGTGTCATGTGTGAACCTACAACACCCTGACCTCTTTCTCTCCTCCCTGATTATATGAATAACCCTGAGATCACCTCTTAGAACTGGTTTTAACCTTTAGCTGCAGAGGCTGCATTGCCATGTGTGTATGTATATGATGTTGTATGTTGCACATAACCTTGGACCCCCACAGTTTGGTCCCTTTCTCAGCTACCCCTTGATAGTATGATGAGTTAACAAGTTGGTGGGTGACCTGCACAAAGCGAGACACAGCTATTTAAATTTTTTTTTTTCAACGTTTTTTTTTTTTTTATTTATTTTTTGGGACAGAGAGAGACAGAGCATGAACGGGGGAGGGGCAGAGAGAGAGGGAGACACAGAATCTGAAACAGGCTCCAGGCTCTGAGCCATCAGCCCAGAGCCCGATGCGGGGCTTGAACTCACAGACTGCTAGATCTTGACCTGAGCTAAAGTCGGACGCTTAACCGACTGAGCCACCCAGGTGCCCCTGTTTTGTTTTCTTTCTAATCAAGGTACAAAAAAGCCCTAGGTTCAGTTGAAGTTCCTGATGAAGAAACACACTGAGATTTTTTTCAGTGATCAAATCTGCATATTTAGGCATGCCTGGGTAGCTCAGTCAGTTAAGTGTCTGACTCTTGATTTCCGCTCAGGTCATTATCCCAGGGTCATGGGATCAAGCCCCATGTTGGGCTTCACACTGCGTGTGGAGCCTGCTTGAGATTCTCTCCCTCTCTCCTCCTGCCCCTCTCCTCAAGTGTGCTCTCTCCCTGTCTCAAAACAAAAAACAAAAACTGCATATTTGTATTTCAAACAATGTAGCTAAAACTTGATGTAAATTCCTTCTTCCCCTTTTTTTTTTGGCTTAACGAATATCATTTATTCAGCATAAAATCTTTGTATGTTCCATGTGTTAAGAATAAATGTACATTAAATCTAAAAAAAAACAAAAAAAACAAAAATCAAAAAACCTACCCGGTTGCCAAACAATCGTGGAGATCAACACAAAGAAAGAGTTCATTTCCCGAAAAATGACCATTTTCCTACCTGCCAACGTTCACTATAAACATTTATTACAAACTCACAGGACTCAACAGGAGGTAAAAAAGGTACAGGTTGCACTAAAGTTCATCAGCTCTGAGGTAACTATGGTTTGGACGACATCACAGGAAAACATGAGTGAAAAGTCAAGACGCACAAGAACACAAGAATGAAGTACTGGGATGGAGGCTGTGTTACCTTCTCATTTGCCAATTGATTGTTCATAAAGGTCACCATTTTACACTTTCCTGAAGATTATGCTGCTACATAAGAACACAAGCGCTGGGGTTCAGAGAAGGCTAGGACATGGTCTAAGCTCATGAGAAGCTCTTAGACTAATGGAGAAGACAGATAAATGATATAATTTCAGTATAACATGCTGTGATAACACAGAGGTATACAGAGAGTGCTCTGGACTCCCTCACCGAGGAAGCCTATGGACTAGCATATCAGTCTGATACCAAAACAATGGTTTCCATTCTGTTCATACATCTTAAAATGTACATGTGAAATTCTGTACAAATATCAAACATTATGCAGGACTTTCACATTTAAGAAGCGTTTATTTCCTGATAAAAAAAGTGTAAGCTTTGAAGCAAATCCTTTCCAACTCACATACACACATGCACACACACACACTACACGCCTTGAAATGGCTGCAGAATAATTCTCCATACTGCATGAACAAAATGTGAACAAGTAAAGATGAAGAACAAATGCAAGTTGAAAATGAGGTGAGAGTGCTCTATAGCAATGATGGTGAACAGAAAAACGACAGCATCGGTGATAAAGTAGATCATCTTCTGATGGGAAGAGACTTTTATCGTTTCATTCGCTAATTGACATTTTATAAAGTCAACCATTTTACACTTTGCTGAAGGAAATTATTTAGCTATGTAAGGTTTATGTTTCCCTTATGAAAAAAGGGGAAAGGGAATGGCTCAAATCAGTCGATTGGGGTTTACTTTTGTTTGTAAGAAAATGTTTCAGCATCAGAGCTAAAGTTATCACCTCTTTAGCCCCAGGTGCCCTATCATCTGAGTCCCTATGTGTGCTCCTTAGACCTCTAGCATGGACAGATATGGTGTCCAAATACCTGGAGTCCAAAGGGAGAGCTCCTGGTCAGCATGGCTCTGTTAATATTTGGGGCATTTTGTTTCAAAAGCCAGAGGAGTGTGCAGCATATTGGGAAAGTTCCCATCTTTTTTGTTTTTTAATGTTTTGGTTGTTTTACAAGACTAAACATCAGTTATTTGGAAGTTCCATTTATACCAAATACCATAGTCCCCAAGATGCCAGATAGTGGAGTCATTACAGAAAAGAGAAATAAAAATCTTTGAGCAGAATTGAGTTGCTGTAAAACCTTTATTACCTATGGCACACATTGTTGTAAGAAACATTGTTACTATCAGTCTTTCATTTAAATGTTTATTTTGAGAGAGTGAGAAAGCGCCTGTGTGTGGCAAGTGGGGGAGGGTCAGAGAGAGAGAGAGAAAAAGGGAGAGAGAGAGAGAGAGAGAGAGAGAGAATCCCAAGCACACTCTGCACTGTCAGCACAGAGCCCAAAGCAAGGTCTCAATCTCACAAACCACTCGATCCAGCCTGACCTGAGCTTAAATCAAGAGTTGGACACTTAACCAACTGAGCCACCCACCCAGGCACCTTTTTTTTTTTTTTTTTAATGTTTAACTATCAGTCTTAAACATTGTATAGGTTGTAGAATCTCAGAAAATAGGGATAATGGCATCAAACTCTGGATACAGGTAACCTGTGCTTTTTCAAAGTTCATGTTATACCTCTTCACTTTTATGAAAGGCCTACATTAGTACCTGTTTTCAGTGATGGAAAGAAATCCCAAGAGGATTTTCATTTTTACCAAAAAAAAAAAAAAAAAAAAGGATTTTTTACCAAAATGTTCAGCATTTGTTCTGCAGGAAGATGTCATAGAGGCAGCATGCACCGGGAGCAGTGAGGGTGACCCCCCCCCCCCAAGCTCCTTCTCCCGGAACCACACTCAGCCTCTCAGTATCTAGCTGTCACAGTTCCGAACTGTGTCATCTGTGAGCATCTCTCTGTGCTTTATCTTGATTTATCCTGCATATTCATTAGCAAGCTGTGTCCTAAGGTTTCAGAAAAGCCTAAGAGAAGTCATGTTAGGGGTCTGGAAATGCTCAAACATTTTTTCATATGCATTCACGGTAATCGTTTCTTTGCTGTATGCCATTTCAGCTTACATCAGTTTTCAAAGGAATGCTCTACTTTCAGATAGTGGGGGGAAACTATATGTAATAAAATAACATTAAATGTACTGAAAACATGCATGGAGTATGGATTTTAATATTATTTCAAATGTTGAGGCACCTCGGTGGCTCACTCAGTTAAGCGTCCAACTTCAGCTCAGGTCATGATCTCACAGCCCGTGAGTTTGAGCCCCGCGTCAGGCTCTGTGCTGACAGCTCAGAGCCTGGAGCCTGCTTCAGATTCTGTGTCTCCCTCTCTTTCTGCCCCTCCCCCACTCATGCTCTGTCTCTGTCTCTGTCAAAAATAAACATTAAAATTTTTTTGATATTAATTCAAATGTTTACTATTTACATTATAGCTACTTCACACTTCATACAGATATGTACCCCCACACACCCCACCCTCTGTCAGTATACACTAGTTTACCAAGGGACCAAAAACCTCTTAGGCCACAGATAGACATTTTACCTCATTTCTGACCTCTTCCTGGGCAGAGAGAAGAGAATCATGTCATGTGGAGCAAAGACATTAGAATTTGAGACTACCTCTCAAATAATGAAACAAAAGGTAATGTCCCCAGGTCAAGGAGCAGTCCTCACTGTTTTCAGCCCCTGAAAGATGCTTTCTGAGTGACTAGTATGTGTCAGACAATGTGCTGAGTGTTAGTGGCATTCGTTTCCTTGAGAAATCCGTGCTTTTTTTTTTTATTCATTAACCAAATTGCTACTGAATGTCTGGTACTATACTTAAAACCAGAAATACTACAGTAAATAAGATACTCTTCCTCCCCAAAAGGACATGCAGTCTTCAGTTGGAGTACAAGATATGAAGAAGCCACTTTGCTTCAGGGGATGCATTCTGAGACGGGGTAAGCAGGGGATCCCAGACCCACCAGCTTCCCCAAGGTGACATTTATGCTAGACCTGAAAGGGGGTGAGGTGGGGGTGCTGGTGGAGCTCAGAAAAGAGGAAGCAGATGGCAGTACAAAGTCCTAGAGCCAGAGAGAACTCAGTGCATTCAGGGACCGGCCAGTTATTCAGAATGAATGAGTGCAGGAAGTGGTAGAGAGAAAGAGAGACTGCACTAGTGGAAAGCACCAGTAAGCTCCAAAGTGCCTCGAAGGCCAAGCCAAGGCATCTGCCCTTTGTCCTGAGAGCAGGTTTCCCCAGAGTGTGGCTGGGTGGTAAGCAACAGAAGTTTAGATGGTACACAAACCAGCATTTTTTATTTGGACAGTTAATGAATTTAATACACATTAGAAAAATATATAACCCATTCATCCGATATATTACTTCTCTTAGTTTACCACTTGAGATGAGGCTGAGTGAGAAAAAGTGATTCAATTTGTAAACAAAAATATTAAATGCATTATTATATGATAGTTGGTACACTAGCAACCGTAAACGACTGGTGTTTGGGGAAAACAGTCTAAGACCAACAGAGTTCCATGGAAAGATTTCATGCAGGGAAGTAACCTGACAAGACTTCCAAGTTGGAAAGAAGACTGGTTGTGGAGAATGCAAGAGTAGCGTTTGTAGAACTTCCAGTTAAAGTCCAGATTCTGAAACCAAGTTTAAAGTTGTCCATCAACTGATGAATGCATAAAGAAGATGTGGTTTATATATACAATGGAATACTACTTAGCAATGAGAAAGAATGAAATCTGGCCATTTGTAGCAATGTGGATAAAACTGGAGAACATTATGCTAAGTGAAATAAGCCAGGCAGAGAAAGACAGATACCATATGTTTTCACTCATATGTGGATCCTGAGAAACTTAACAGAAGACCAGGGGGGAGGGGAAGGGGGAGTGGAAAGTTACAGAGAGGGAAGGAGGCAAACCATAAGAGACTCTTAAATACTGAGAACAAACTGAGGGTTGATGGGGCATGGGGGAGAGGGGAAAGTGGGTGATGGGCATTGAGGAAGGCACCTGTTGGGATGAGCACTGGGTGTTGTATGGAAACCAATTTGACTATATATATATATATGTATATATATATAAAGTTGTAAGGGGCAGGGATTTTTCAGTGAAACATAATGGGATAGAATAAAGAATACCAGACGGCATCGCATATAACACAATGCACATAGACCGACAAAGTGTCATTCAACTAGTATGTACCAAACACGTATTGTATGCAAGGTGCAGTCCTAGGCACTGAGAATACAGTTGGTGAACACGACAGACAATGTCCTTGATCTCACAAGGTTGACATGTTGCTGAGGAAAGGACACAACAAGGGAGTAACCAAGTACGTACATAAGACGCTTTAAGAGGTGATAAACTTTTAAAGGCAATACATCCAAGGGGAGAAATGTAAGCTCCATACAGGCTGTCTCTCACTGCTGTGTCCCAACAATAGGAACAGTGCCTGGAACATAGTAGCTGCTCAAAAAGTATTCTTTGAATGAACGAACAAGAGATGTGGTTGGCTCAACTTAAGGAGTAACAATAGAAATTAAGAGAAACAGATGGGTTCAAGTTATATTTAAGAGATAAAATACGCAGGGCTTAGTGTGCAAAATAGATTTAAGGGCTGAGAGATAAAAAGAAGAGGAACAATTTCTCAATAGCCTATTCTAAACATAGCAACCAGACTGACCATGGGATTTCTGCACTCAAACCCTCCCACGGCTCCCTATGGTACTCAGAGAAAAACCCCACATCTTTACAATGGCAATAAGGCTGTACATGATCTGGGCTGGGTATCTCACTGACCTCGTTTCTAATCATCTCCCCCTCGTTCTCTCTGTTCCAGCCACACTGGCCACCTTGCTGTTCCTCAAAGCCCCAGTTAAATTCCCAGCCAAAGCCTTTGAACTAGCTGTCCTCTCTTCCTGAAATGCTCTTTTTCCCAGTACTCACATAGCACAGTCCTCATACCTGCAGGTGTCTCCTTCTTTGTGAGACCTACTCTGACCACCCCATCTAATACCACGAATTCACTCTCCATGAAATTCATTGCTTTGCCTGCTCAGTTTCCCCCAATAGCATTTATTGTGATATATATCTCACTCTAACATGGTACATACTTTATTTATTATCTTCATTGTCTGTCTCCCCACAAGATTGTAAACTCTCCTAGAGCCTATAACACTGCTTGGCACACTGTAGGTGCCCCATAAATACTTGTTAAATAGGGGCACCTGGGTGGCTCAGTCGGTTAAGCGGCCGACGTTGGCTCAGGTCATGATCTCACGGTTTGTGGGTTTGAGCCCCGCATTGGGCTCTGTGCTGACAGCTCGGAGCCTGGAGCTGGCTTTGGATTCTGTGTCTCCTGATCTCTCTCTCTGCCCCTCCCCCAGTTGTGCTCTATTTCTCAAAAATAAATAAACAGTTAAAAAAAGTTTCTTTAAATATTTGTTAAATAAAGAAATGAAAGATGACTCTTAGTTTTCTGGTTTGACCAACTGGAACCATCTGGTTTGACCAACCATCAGGTGGCTCACTGAGGCAGGAAACATAGGAAGTTGAGGGCTTTGGTGGGAAACAAGTTCTGTTTGGGACATGCTGAGTCTGAGTGTCTTTGAGAACAACACCTAGGTGAGAATGACCTTTACACAGTTGCATTTATGGGCCTGCTGCTTAAAAGAGGGTCACTGGATTATAAATTTGAGGATCATTTGATTATAGATGGCATATGAATGGGTGTCACGGGCCAGAAAATGTATGTAGAGAAGAAGAGAAGAACCTTGAGAAACAGTAGGAGGTAAGAGAGCATAGTCAGAAGAACCCAGGGAGCAGAGATAAAGAGGAAACAGGGAGGAAAACCAGGGGTTGTGAAAGTCCATGGGAAAGTAGTTTTAAGAAGGAAGATAAATAAGTTATCTATAGCTGTGGAGCAATTACTCCAAAATTTAGTGGCTGAAAACAATTCCTGTTTAACATCTCACTCTTCCTGTGGGTCACAAAGAGTTTTAGGATATCTTACAAGTCTGTAATAAGGTGTTAGCCAAGGCTGTGGGCTCATCTGAAGGCCTGATTGGAAAGTGATCCTCTTCCAAACTGTTAGCAAACTGTTCCAATTGTTGGCAGGATTCAGTTTTCCGAGAGCTGTTAGGATGAAGGCCACAGATCCTCCTCAGGTACCTTACAACCTGGGAGTTTGCTTCAACAGAGCAAATGAACAAGAAGATTCAGAGGAAAAGTGCAAGCAAGTCTTTCATAACTTAACCTTAAAAGTGCCACATCATCATCCCATCTCACTTTTGTCTGACTCTCTTCATTAGAACAAAGTTTCCAGGCTCAGTCTACACACCAGGGGAGAGGATTATAAAAGGGAGTGAATACCAGGAGGTGGAGATCACTAGGATCCATTTTTGAAACCGCCTCCCATAGAAGATGTGTCTGCAGTGTTAGGTGTCGAAGAGTATCCAGTATCCAGAAGATTTGGCAATAAGGAGGGCCCATTTGTTTTTTCAGAAAGAACTGGTTTAGGGGACTGTGGAAGCAAAGTCCAGACCATACTACACTGAGAAGTGAGTTGAATGGAAGAAGTAGAGAGAGCAATCCTAAACAATTCTTTCAAGATGCTTAAATATGAAGAAAAGGATAGAGATAGGGTGGCTGAAGGAAGGAATGGAGTCAAAGCCGGGTGACAGGCTTTTTACAAATTGAAGATTTGAACATATTTAAATGTTTTGGGGCAGGCATGAGTAGAAAGGAAAGGATTGTGGTCAGAGACAAATCATGCAGATGGTTCGATAAGGGATGGAGAAGGCCAGTAGTAAGTCCAAGAGAAGATGGTAAGGACTGAATAACCACCTTCTCTTCTTCTCTACATACACCTTCTTTTATTAAGCCCTTACTTGCACAGTCTTATTGTATTGAGTGCTTTACCTATATTATCTCATTTAATTCAGCTCTCAAAGGTAACCTTTATCACCATTGTATAGACCAAGAAACAGTCTTGGAGAAAATAAGGAACTCACCTAAGGTCACACGATACATAAGAAGAGTAAAATTTTAGATCAACCTGTAGGCCAATGGGTCTCAAAGTGCAGCCCCAGACCAGCAGTAACAGCTGACAGGAACTTATTAGAAATGCAAATGAGCGGGTCCTACCCCAGACCTAGTGAATCTGAAACTCTGAGGGCAGAGCCTCAGTAACTTGTGTTTGAACACACTCACCCTCCAGATAACTCTGAAGTTTGAGCAGCAAGCACTGTCCAGAGTGATACTGCCTCTCAAGGTCCAAACTGGGGCAGATGACAGAATTATTTAGAAAGTTGAGGAAGAGTAACAGGGTGCAGAAACCCAGGATGTCGTCTGGGATTCTAGCTTGGGTGACTGACAGAGAAATCGCCAGAAGAAGAAGGAGGTAGGGTAGAGAAAGATGGTGAATTTAGTTTTGGACAAGATGATTCTGAAGTTCTTTTAGGCAAACAGGTGGGACTATCTAGTAGATAAATATGTGTCAGGTGGTTGAAGGACAGGCCATGACAGAGACAAGTCTGTCCCTAACATTTGCAGGGCCTGAGACAAGAGTACAAGTTACCATACAACATAGACCTAAATATTAAAGAGTTATAAATCAAACTAACTTACTGTAAAAATACTGTCTCCATTTACCTTGATACACATACCTACATAATGATGAAAAATTTTAAATCATGCATAAAGCAATGGCTTTTATATGACTGAACATTGGCAAAATGACAAAGACACCTTGGGAGTTCTCTTGATGGGTTGGCAGTTGGATGAGTCATAAAATATACACATAATTCATGAATTGCTGTTTATTTACTCCATGAAATTTATTTTTTCATGCCTTCATTTCAGCAAAATTTTCAGTAATGTTATAATGAAGATTTTCACATAATTTGTATTCAGTGGATAACAGTGATTCAAAGTGCTAACAAAATAAATGTAACTACTAAAAGTACACAAAATTTTAAATAAATTGTCATGAAAAATATAAATCAAAGAAATGTAAGGATTTAAAAATTATCTTTCATGTAAGTTTTTCAAAGTTATTTTCTTCTAAACTATTCAAAACTGTTAAAATTAAAAAGCAAAATACAAATTATAATTAGTATCAACCATTTAAATCAAAACTATTTAAATTTGAAAGCTTTAATTTTCTGACAATTTAAATCTTATTGAATATTGTTATTAAGATAGAATTATTCTCAACTCTAGCGATGTTCAGATTTTAGTTATCTTTTGCTGCATGACAAAGTACCTCAAAACTTAGTGGTTAAAAATAATGATCTATTAATTTCTTATTCTATGTGTTGGCTGCCAGTTCCACTGGTCTCCCTTGGGCTCATTCATGAGACTGTAGTCATGGGGTGGCTCAGTGGGAGCTAGGAGGTCTAAGATGACCTCATTCACATGTCTGGGGCCTCTGAGGGAATAGCTAGGAGGTCAGGATCTCTCTCTCTCTCTCTCTCTCTCTACATGGTTTTCTCATCATTCAGTAGTCTGAATGAATGTGGCTTCCTTGCATTATGGCTGGATCCTAGCAGGAAAGCAGAAAGCTGCTAGGCCTAAGGCTCAGCCCCTGAAATGACTCAGCTACTTCTGTCCCAATCTACTGGTCAAGGCAAGTTATAAAGTCATCCCAGATTCAAATGGAGAGAAACGGACCCTACTTTTTTTTTTTTTTAACTAGGCTCCATGCCCAACATGGGGCTTGAACTCATAACCCTGAGACCAAGAGTCATATGCTCCACTGACTGAGCCAGCCTGGCACCCCAGTCTCTAGTTCTTGATGGGAGAAATGGCATGAGTGGACAGGGATGGGAAGAATTATTGACAGCTCTCTTTGCAAACAATTTACCACAAGCCATCTGGTTGGTTATTTCCATAGCTTCACTTATGTGTGCCTAGACCTTACCATACACACAAATTTAAAATAATCCTATTAACTAGTTTGTATGATTAACAATAATATTGTTTAATATAGTACAATGTTCCTCCATCATTCTGTGCAACTATTGTGAATACCAAGAGAATTACAATTTAGAATGTGAAAAGAAGCAAGAAAATGATGTTCAGCACTACTGGGAAACACTTTGTTATGCAATTATCTATTACACAGTCTAAGAAGGAGTTGACAAGTTAATTGTCTAAATACTTACTCTGCTCAAATCCTCTCTGAACTCAGAAGCAGTATCCATCTCCAATGTCAGAAACATAAATTTGGAGGCAGTTGCTTTTTTGGGGGGGAACACAGGGCAAGAGATGAGGAGAAGTATTTCCCCAGGGACCTGAACAACACTAGTTGGTATAGGGGATGTTTCAAGATATGGGTCACATTGTACCTGTACTGGATCCTGAATGACAGTGGTGCCTAGGTAGTCCTCAGTCAACTTACACTGTGTATGTTTGCATGTGCAGGGACCTCAAAAGTACACAATCTAGGGTGGCACCCTCTTATCTAATGGAGGTACTGGGGAGATCTCATTGGATAGGGGGTAACATGAGAGTGAAGGAGAGATAATCCAGGGAGAGGGGGTAGGAGTGAGAAGAGTAGTGGGCTAAAACGGTGAAACTCTGGGGAATAAACACACTGTTTACAGAATAGATGGGCTGAAATATCCACCAAGAGAGGAAGTAATTAAAGAAATTCTGGCATGTTCATTCTATGAATACTAAGAACTCCTTTCTCTCATTGTCTCGGTCTCTCTGTCTTTGTCTCTGTCTCTCTCTATATATATAGTGTCCATATATGCATGGATTGATAACTAAAGTAAAACATAAAATAAAAATAACCAGCAAGGTGTAGAACAATAAGTATAACATGATTTATATTACATTTATATCACACACACACACACACACACACGACTACATAAAAAAGGACTGAGAAGCAAATACTGCTTCTAGTTTGCTAGAGCTTGGAGGTGCGAAGGCAAATTTTCACATTTTATTCAGCAACTTAGAATAATTTGTTGCCTCTGAAACTGAGTTTTCTTTTATGTAAAACAGAGATAATAGTCACCTTACAGAGTTATTTTTTTAAACAATTGAGGAAATAAATAATTGAGATATAATTCACTCACCACAAAATTCACCCTTTTAAAGTGTATAATTCAGTTTTTTGGTGCATTCACAAAGTTGTGCAACCATCACCACTTCTAACCCAGAATGTTTCATCACCCCATACAGAAGCCCTATACGCATTAGCAGTCATTCCCCTCTACCCCTTCCTTCCAATCCCCAGGGACCACTAATCTGCTCTCTGCCTCTACGAATTTGGCTATTCCAGCTGCACATTTCATACAAGTGGAATCATATAATATTTTCAAGGCTCATCCATGTTATAACATGTAACAGTACTTTATTCCTTCTTATGGCTAAATAATAGTCCATGGGATGAGTGTATCACAATTTGTTTATCCATTCATCAGTTGGCAGACTTTTGGGTTGTTCCCATCTTTTTGCTACTATTAATATTGTTGCTCTGAACATTCCTGTACAAGTTTTTGTTGTGGACATGTGTTCTCATTTCTCTGGGTTATACATCTAAAAATCAAATTGCTGAGTCATGGGGAGCTTGGGTGGTTCAGGTGGTTAAGTGTCATGACTTTGGCTCGTGTCATGATCTTGTGGTTCATGCGCGCGAGCCCCACATCAGATTCTGTGATGACAGCTCAGAGCCTGGAGCGTGCTTCCGATTCTGTGTCTCCCTCTCTCTCCACCCCCACCCTTTGCTTCATCTGTCTTTCAAAAATGAATAAACATTAAAATTTTTTTTTAATTTGAAAAAGATTGCTGAGTCATATGTTAACTCTATGTTTAACTTTTTGAGGAATTGTCATTCTTTTCTACAGCAACAGCACTATTTTACATTCCCATCAACAATGTATGAAGGCTCCAATTGTTCCATATCTCTGTCAACATTTGGTGTAGCCATCCTAGTGGGTATGATGATGTGGTATCTCATTGTGGTTTTAATTTGCATGTCCTTGACAACTAATAATGTTGAGCATCTTTTCACATGCTTATTTTCCACTTGCATATCTTCTTTGAAGAAATGTGTGTTTCCTTTGCCCATTTTAAAATCAGAGTATTTGTGGGGTGGCTGGGTGGCTCAGTCAGTTAGGTGTCTTTGACTCAGGTCATGATCTCACAGTTGGTGGGTTTGAGCTCCACATAGGGCTCTGTGCTGACAGCTCAGAGCCTGGAGCCTGCTTCAGATTCTGTGTCTCCCTCTCTCTGCCCCTCCCCTGCTCGTGCTCTCTCTCTCTCTCTCTCTCTCTCAAAATAATAAATTAACATTAAAAAAAATTAAAATAGGAGTATTTGTCTTTTTATTGTTGCAGGGTAAGGGTTCTTTATATATACTGGATATTAATCCTTTATCAGATATGTGACTTGCAAATATCTTCCATTCAGTGGATTGTCTTTTTACTTTCTTGATAGTGCTATTTGAAGCGCAAAAGCTTTTAATTTTGATGAAATCCAAATTATCTATTTTTTTGAATTGCTTGTGCTTTTGGTGTGATAGTTTTAAAAACATTGCCTAATATAAGGTCACAAGAATTTACACCTATGTTTTTTTCGAAGAGTTTTAGCTATAAAACTATATGTTTTAGCTCTTACATTTGGGTTGTTGATCCATTTTGAGTTAATTTTTATATATGGTGATAGACCACAGAGTTCTTCTGTGGTCACATCTTCTTTTTGAGAAAAAACATAATCACCCAGGTTGATTACTCACCTTATCCACCATCTTTGGTAACTGCTAGTTGTTTCCAAAAGATGAAGACTTGGCATAAGTAGAGATTTCAAAGCAGAGGCGGTTCTCAAAGGCAGCCTCAGCACCAACCTAGATAGTGGGGCACTTCTGGCCCAAGCATAAACCTTCCCAGGATGACTGCATAGGAAGGAAACCATGCATTTTGACATAAATATTTGTCATGAAACTTCACAGTTTCATCTTTGTGTTCCTATGTTCATCTCCATATGTATTTCATCATATGAGCTTTAGGTAGAATTAATTACCTTTTGAGGATTTACTACTGCCCAAATTCTTCACTTAAGTCTAAGCCCCAGCTACCAAAACATGCCAGATATCTTCTCTGAATCTTCAACATTCCCAGGGGCTCCACACAGGACTCTCTTTGGGACAGTCTCACTGAAATCTCAGTGTTTTCGAGGGGGAGTTGGGACGGGGTAGGGGAAACTTTGCCGCCAGGGTACATTTGGCCATGTCTGGAGATATTTTTGGCTGTTACAACTGAGGGGGTACTACTGGCAGCTAGTGGGTAGAGACCAGGGATACTGCTAAACATCCTACAATGCACAGAACAGCCCTCCAAAACAAAAACGCATCCAGATGTCAGTTGTGCCAAGGCTGAGAAGTCCTAACTAGACATATGAGAGTTGATTGTGCTGACGTCTTGGACTAGGGCAGGAAGATGTGATGGTTCTGGAATTAGATGTACCTGGGTTCAAACTTCAGCTCTTGAGCTCCTCTTAGCACCTCTATGGACTTGAGCAAGTTTCTTAACCTCTTTGAGCCTTAGTTTTTTCATCTAATAACCCTCTAACCATATATATATATATATATATATATATACAGATATATATGTATATATACACACATATATACAAAATGTATAGCATAGTGGCTGGCACATATTAAATATTCAAATATTAGCTCACATGAACATAAGTGATAATAATATCTTAATAAAAATACCTTAGGGCTTTTTTAAAGTCAGGTTTAGTGAGTTAATTTAGATAGAGTGAAATCATCCTTTTTAAATGTACAGTTCAGTGAGTTTTGACAAATCTGCACAACTGTGTAACCACACACAATCAGGGTATCGGTTTCATCATGCCCCAGATTCCCCCATACCCTATGGTAGAAAAATCCCCACCACATTGATCTACTTTCTGTCCCTGTCATTGTTTTGGCCTTTTCAAAGTGTCATGTAAATGGAATCGCAGAGCATGTAGCCTTTGAGTCTGGCTTCTTTACTTTCATAATGCTTTTGCAATTTCACTATGATTTGCACGCATCAGTAGCTTTGCTCCTTTTTATTGCTGAGTAGTATTCCGTGGTTGATATGTACGACAGTCTGTTCATTTACCAGTTCACAGAATTTGGTTGTTTCCAGTTGTCGGACTATTATGAATAAAGCCGTTATAAAAATTAGCATAAAGGGCTTTGCGCGGACACATGTTTTGTTTCTCTTGGAATAAACAAGTTTAACACCAGGAGCGCGATTTCTGGGTACTATGGTGAATGCATGTTTAACTTTGTAAGAAACTGCCAAACTGCTTTCCAAAGTGACTGTACCATGTAGTATCGTTGACCTACACCCTCTACAACCTAGCTAGCGCCTGGTGTTGTCAGATTTTTGTTTTGTTTTGTAATTTAATCTCTGTCATCCTAGAAAGTAGGTGGTGGGTGGTATCGTGGTTTTAATTTGCATTTTTCCTAATAACTAGTGATGTTGAGTTCCTTTGTTTTGATTTCATTTTACCACATACAGACCATTTTGGATCCTTTAAACCTCACAACAACTATATTAGGTAGGTAGAAACAAAACAGCATGTTCATACTGACAAGAATACTGCCTTCTCTCCACCCCACCATCTCCAAAGTGACTGCTTCCTCATTTCCCATAAGAAAAGAAACGTCTGGTTTTGGATACTCTCTGGCAACCTCGAGCTGTGGCCAATCTGCGTCATTCTTACTGTGTAATTAGAGGCTAGGTGCCCACGTGTCTCATTTTTAGGATCCTGTGGGCTACATTTGGCCCAGATTAGGTTATACTTTAGGCATTTTGCTGCATATCTCTTCTTTCTCCCTCAATGTTCCTTTCCTCAGAAGGCGCTTCAAAGAACAAACAGATCTGGGTAGGAGTGAATGAGGAGTCTTGCTCTCTGAGGATGGTGGGGTGATAGAGACCTCCATCGGGCGCTCTCTCTAAGCAGGAAAGCAAAGAAAACCCAAACCCACCAGCCCACGATGGCGCAGAGTCCTGCCTTCAAACCCAGCAACAGCGAGAGCTGCTCCACATACTAAAATCATCGGTCCACAGGGATCCTGCCTATGTCACCAAGTGGACATCGGCCTGCCCACAGTGTCTGTATTTTCCTCTGCCTCCTTCGCACATAGACCCCGTCACCCCCTCCAGTTTTCCTTGCCCTCCTAGTTATGGTTTACCAGAGAAAATGTAAGATCCGTTGTTAAATTTGAATTTCAAGTAAACAATAAATAATTTTTGGCACAAGTATATCCCATGTGATATTTGAAGCCTTCCTTCACCGCCAGTGTTGGAGAAGTTAGCTTATTTTTATTAAGGAAATCAAGCTCTTACTTGGGGAGAAAGAAAAGAACCTATTTGATTTTTAAACCTATGTTTGTTTCTGTTTTGTATTTTCCCCAGGCACAGGGTATATAAACAACTACTTATTTTCCCCAGCCCTGCATCAGTCATGACACTTCAGAAGCATAAAGCACCAGAGCTAGGTGGCAGTGACCTACCTTTCAGTAACAATTCCTGTAAGAAACAGAAAAACAAAGCTGCTTCTGGGCTGGCTTTGGGTATAGTCAGATGAAAAACTGACTACCCCTCCTGTTAGCCTCAGCATGGCTAGGAAGGAGGCGAGCCAACCTCTCTTAAAAGGTCACTTAAATTCATTTCAGGAATCAGCTTGATGTAAATTTAACATTAAACTTTTTGAGTTATTGCACTGTTCCCACACTCACCAATAGCAAGCCTCCCCTGTAGAGAGGGCACAAGCCAATTCAAGTGCTCCATTATCTCACACAGGTGAACAGGAAAATAAATGCAAAATATAAATAAAAGTGAATGCAGTAAGGATTGCTTGTAAAATACGAGAGAAAAAAATGTATTGACTCCTTCCTATGCCCAAGTTCCCTATGAGCATCGCCCAAACGCATCTAGTTTTACTTAAGATATTTATGAGTTGTGTGTTCTACAACTCTGAATAGGTTAGGAATTTCTCCAACTCTAGTGGAGTAGCTTGGATTTGAATTAGGATCAGTGTGATTCTCGAAATGGGTCTCCCTACTAATCTACACAAGTCTGGTGCCATAATTACTCAGGGGGAAAGAAAGAGAAACTTCCTAGTAAAAATGCTCAGTAGTGTTATAGGAATTATAGTCAATCAGCCCCAGAGCACAAGGCCTGTGATTCCACCAAGTAAGCAGGGCCCATCTAGGCAGCTTTGACAGTGATGAGAAGGATGGGTTCCAGGTGCCCCAGCCGTGGACTGTTTCAGAGGCAGTACTGGGGGGCTCCAGTGGAGTGTCAGGACTGGGTGTGGGTGTCCAAAAATCATTGACACAGAGGGGAATAAAACTATCTTATAATTGCCAGAGACCAGAGCGGGAGGAAATGAGAGCCCAGCAGGCAGGAAAATCCAATCACGTTTCTAGCCACCATGGGGTACTGTGACTCTGAGGTAATGTCTGGGCCAGCCATGGCTTGCTTCGGGACTGAGACCTCTGTCCTCAGGTGTGAATGCCAACAATAACAAGAGTTAACACTCACAGAGCTCTTTCCAGGTGCTAGGCTCTCTGCACTGAACATCTATAAACCACTTAATCCTCACCACAACCCTTTGAGAGAAATCATCTTATTGTCTTCCTTTCATCTGTGAGGAAACTGAGGCAGAGAGAGGTTAAGTAACTTTTCCAAGATCCCACAGTATAAAGTGGCAGAGCTGGGATTCAAAGAGGACAGTCTGGCTCCAGAGTCTGTGCTCTTAACCATCCCACCATACTGCTATGTGCTCAGTATCTGCACCTGTCCAGGAGGCAGACCCAGGCAGTGCTAGTAAGGTCTGAAGAAAGGGTTGAAATTATGAGCTGGAATCAGCTTACTAAAGGAGGGAAAATCAATGGAGAAGGGCCACAGTTAAAGGACAGAGAGAGAGTGGGAAGCTGCTGAGATACACAAAGAAAGAACAATCAGAGGGGTGGGGAGGGAATCAGGCTTGTGCAATAGCAGGGGAGCAGAAGGAGGAGAAAGCTTCAGAAAGAAAGGGCATCTACAGTGCCCAGTGCTGCAGAGAAATCTAGAAGAGTAGGGGCTGAGAAATGGACATTGGAATTGGCAATTTGAAGCAGCTTGCATTGATAAGATGTGGTTATTCTGTAAGAAAACAGATTTGGCTTCAATAATAAGGCCAAAACAATAGTGTGAAGTGTATTTCCTCTCACACAACCGTCCAGCATAAACACTTCAGGACTAATATGGCCATGCCATCTTATTGGGGACCCATGCTCCTTCTGTCTTGTCTGGTTCTGCCATCTTGAGCCTAAGGTTTCTATCTCAGATCTAAAATTACTAGTTCCTGTCATCCCTCCACAGGATGAAGATAAAAAGGAAAAGTGGATGGCATGCCCCATCCTTTCAAGGGAATACCCAGAAGTCACATACATGGCAACACCTACCTGCACGGGAAACTGGAAAATGCCACTGTTGGCTGGGCAGTCTGGTACTCAGCTAAAACTGATGGGTTCCATTTCTAAAGGAATAAAAAGATCAACAGACATTGGGACACAACTCTCTGTCATAGAGGTCATTGGTCACTTTTGCAGTTAGTTTCATCCAGGGGGCTGTAAGGAGTTTGCAGGGAGAGGATGGAGTGCACAGAGAGGAGGAAGTACCATGTGAGAAGGTTGGTGCTCACTGGAAATAGAGGAAATGATGGTATTTGGAGGAAGAGCAGAAGAGGGAGATGGTCTGTACAAGAGGGGGAGAACTAGGTATGTTAAATGGAATACAGAAAAAATCAAGAGGGGAGAAAGAAAGACCAGATGCTGGAGAGGGTGAGGACAGCTGGAGAGGTCAGCCTTGGACGCTGCTTTCTCTGAAACCAGAGGGAAGGAGAAGACAATGTCTAAAGATACAGAGACATTTTAATGTGGAGAGCAGGGAAGTGGAACAAGCTTGGGTTCAGGTGGCCCCAATACCCAGTCATGTGGGTGAGATCATCTGCCTCCATAACTGTGTTTCCAAATGTGAAGGCTGCTGGGAGCCCACAAGCAGCTAAGAGTGATGCTCCATTTGCCAGACCAGCATCTGATCAGCTGGGGCCACCCTGCATCTCAGGAGGAGGTTAGTGAATATGCACTCTCTCTCCTACAAAGTTAGAATCTGATGGCAGAGCTCTTTCTAACCTGGGAAGCCAAATACACACTGTGGACACAGTTGGCTCTCAATAAATACTTGTTAAGTAAATGAATAAATGAATATATGAATGAGTGAACGAACAAGCACCTTTCGCATTCCGTCACTTCGGATACTTGCACAGGCTCAGGACATTTAAATTCCTCTTCAGGCAGTATAATTCCTTGCAGGCTGACATTCGTTTCAACAGATGCCATTTCCAAACCAGCTTCCATCTCCTCTAAAACATGAGAATGTTATATCCCTGGAATTTTGGAGATGCTGTGGGTTTTATTGGGCAGTATCTAGGTCCTTTGTTAGAGTAATTAGAGGAGATTAACCACTCAGGTTAAATATTAACTGCCTCTAGTTTAAAGAAATAGCATCAATAATAGGTGGGGTTTTTTTCCCCTAAAAGGAAAATATCCATTGAGGGAAGTTCTTTGTGTGTATTTGTTTCCAAATGCCATCTGTCACAAGGTTTCAGATGTCGGGCAAGCCATGACAGAGCTCAGGAATCCAGATATTTCAGACAGAGAAACAACCTCCCCTCAATCCCCCATCCTCAGTTTATGTATTAATTATTTCTTGTCTCTACTTTGCATTTCAGAAGATTATATCCAGGAAGATGATGAAGTAAGAGGGAGAAAATCATATCACATGTCACCTTATCAGCCAGCAAACCCCACAAAATCAGAAAGCCTTTTATTATAAAGTCACTGTATGTGGTGATGTATTCAGAACTAAACAAACAGAATGACTAAGAGCTAGTGGCTGCTCCCTGGGCCAGTGTCAACATAGGCCTGGTGGCCCCCTCCTGTAGGAAGGTCCCAGCCCCGTGACCGCTTGAGACCTTGGCCCTCCCCTGAGTCTCCTTCTGAAACAAGCCCATTCTGTGGTGAGACACAGAACATCTTCACTGCAGAGGGAGACTCTCCGGGTTCAAACTATTACAACTGCAGGAATTACAAGCCAGCAGAATGATTACCTCATTTCTAATTACAATTCCTCTTTCTGGCTCTAACACGAGGAAACAGTGTGCCTGCTTTTATCCTCACCTCCAGACTGCCAGCTTTCCAACCAGCCTTCACCTTCTGAAGGACAAAGCTGCCTCTGGTCTTCTACCCCTTGGAAATCTCTCTGAACTTGCCTCCTTCTAAGACAAGACATTCTTTAAAGTATCTGTGAAAGCCCCGACTCCCTGGCACGAGACAAAAACAGGTGTGTAAGGGAGCTAAGACAACTGTCTTCTTCCTTCCTCAAGAGGAGTGGCTTTTGATGAACATATTTGGGGCATTACCTCAGCCTCCACTATGCTCTCCTAGAACACCGAGCCTGCTGATGTTCTCTTCAGGGGAGCAAGGCACTCATACCAACATCAGCTATTGGTCTCAATCCCTTCCTGCCTTCTAGATTATTCTAGCAGCTTTTGGCTGGGGACCACCCAGTTATCCAATATCACTTTTGTTTGACACCAGCCAGCATTGCAGAGGGACCAACGGGGATTCTTTCCGCCCATCACAAAGGGAGCACTTTCTTACTTCCCTTTTCATTGTTTTCCATCTATGAAGCCCCTCTTTTCCATACGACAAAGACAACACACAGAGCAGACCACACGTTTTCAAGATGTTTACTAACAAAAATTAAAGGAGTAATTGTGGGGCGCCTGGGTGGCTCAGTCGGTTAAGCGTCTGACTTCGGCTCAGGTCATGATCTCATGGTCCGTGAGTTCGAGCCCCGCGTCAGGCTCTGTGCTGACAGCTCAGAGCCTGGAGCCTGCTTCAGATTCTGTGTCTCCCTCTCTCTCTGACCCTCCCCCGTTCATGCTCTGTCTCTCTCTGTCTCAAAAATAAATAAACATTAAAAAAAAATTAAAAAAAAAAAAAAATTAAAGGAGTAATTGTACTAAAACTACAAAGTGGTGTTTATGTCTAATCTTTTGTTACAAATTGGTGCTAAATCTTGTCTGTCCTCCTCTGACCACACAGTTATGATCACTTCAGATCTACAGCTCTCTCAGGCCTAGCTCAGACCATTCCAGAGTCCCCACTCTGGCATGCTCCAGCCTGGGCCTGGCCTCCCCTTCTCATTATGGAGAAACTAGACTGTAGTGGTTTTGTGTGTGAATCTTGCCACAACGCTCCTTGATGCATCTGAGATTTCATACCCAGCGTTTGGTTCTGGATGTCATAGTGACAGATCTGAGAGAACCACCACGTGGCAAGGGGTCTAGAAATCATCTTATGCCTAGAAAGGTCAGAGAAAGTGAGGACACAGGCTAGAGAAGAGAGGACATGGGGAGTGGACATGGCCGCCATAAGTAGTCCAGCCCTGGAAGAGGGGCAGAACGGGGACTGATGAGGCACACTTGTACTTTTCAGCCCAACCCAAAGATGTACATTTCTTACACAAACCCAGCTATACTAAAGCAGTACAGACTGTTCTAGGACACAATAAGTGCCTCTTTATCTAAATTGTACTAGCAGGATTAGCTGGCCCTCCAGCAGAGATGTTCCAGACAGGATTCTTTTGTTGGGTAAGGGCTGGCCTTCCAAACCCATCATTGTTTATTTCTACGAAGAAGATGGAGAGAGAGCCCGGAGGTTTGGGGGAACTGTAAGACTGTTAAACCTTGCTGCCTGCTTGGCTCTAGACATCAGTCAGCTTTTACCTATTATTATTATCCTTTGAAATTCTGACATGCTCTCCAGGAATTTAAAATATTCCTTTCTGCGGGATGACACAGCTTGCCAGCTTTAAATTTTAAACTTCAAATCTGCTTTGGAACTAAAAGTTTGCTAAACTTTTAAAGGTTTCTAGCCACAGGAAAAGTGACTTGAACTTTGGAAATTTGCTTTTGAAATTTAGACCTATTGACCGACTTACTGGTGAGCTTGAAAGTCCCTCCGGCATGTACAAGCAGCCTGTTTAACTTACCTTTGCTCTCTGATAGATTAGGCCTGCTTGCCATGTAGAACACTCTAGAGGAGTGGTTCCCAAATCTGGCTGCATATCAGCATCACTGGGAGCTTTAAAAAAAAGAGAAAAAAAGTGAAGTAAATGCCCAGGCCCCCTACTCAGAGCCACTGATTTAACTTGGCTGCATTGGAGTCTAGTATGGGTAAGTTTTAAAGTTCTCTGGCTCACTCTAATGCACAGCCAGAGGTGAGAAGCTGTTCTTGAAGGTTCGAGAGCTGCCATTTGACCCCACGTTCCTCCCAGACACCATTTCAGATCAAACCAGTTTACCTGGGTTCTAGAGGCTTAACAATGCTGTCATTTTCTAAAACACCATTCAGGAATGAATCAGTTCCTTAAATCTGTTGTTTTGATTCTCCATAGACCTCGTGTCTCAAGTCCAATAGACCCAACAATGATGGTGGAGTGAGGGTGGGGTGGAGGTTGAGAGATGTTTTTACATCTCAAATGACAAAATTGGTGGGGTTATAGTCAAGCTAAACTCAGCTGCAGGTGTTCTGAGCGTTTCTCTTGGGTGCCCTTGTCAACCCAGAGCTTCCTGATGTCTGGATGAAAATGTCTTTCTCTGAAGCCTCAAAGTCTCAGACAAGAGAAAGCATTCCTTTAAAGAAGCTTTTTGACACGCCGATGCACAGCTGTTTATATTCAAGAATAGCTATCCACTCGGAAAATCACATCTGTGCTGACATTGGAATAGAACTGCCCATGGGAGTTGATGAGCCAGCAGGACCCATCCTTCTGGATGGTGCTAAATCCATATCATCTCCACACAAAAGTAAACTCCACAGACATACAGACCTCATGGCTCTTCCCCACTCTTGTAGAATAGCATCTGCCACAAAGGGGGTGCTCAAGAAATTTATTCAGTGGGTGAATATGTGAATAAATGAATCAGGTGATAGCCAGGGCCCAGACAGAACTCCAGAAACTACCCAGATGACTTGAAAATAAATAAAGTTTTGATTTCCAAATTCTGGTTTCCCTAGAGCTTCATATACATGCTCGGACACCAGCAGAGGAAGACCTCAACAACTTCACATGTTAACCTGGAGAGCGACTGGGCAGCAGGACAAAGACAGGTTGATATATACGAAGCCTTGGATCTAGCACTAACCACTCAGCCTAAACTCTCCCATTGTCAGAGTTCCCTAGCCTCCATCCCCCTACACAGAGCTGCCTCCACCAACCCAGGGGCACCCTGCTATTAGTTATACTAATTAATCCACTCCTATCCAGGGGTAGCCCCTCTCAAATCCACTTCCTGTGCCCCAGGCCTCAAGCCCATCCCCCACACCCTTGCATAATCCTAGTTTTAGCAATTACAGAACACTCCGCCCTGCCCAGCTGGGTGATGCATCACCAAACCCTCCTCAGAGAAAGCAGATGAGAAAATCTTTTTTTTTTGTACCTCGAAAAATTAGAACTAGGCTTGTCCAGCCCCGGCAGTGTTAGCAATCATCTGCTAGAGAAGCATACAAATTTGAGTAGAAAAAAAGCCAAGCAGCTGCATTCTCCCAAACCCCAGGGCCCTAGAACACACCCCACAGAGAGTAGAGAGATTCTTTCTTGGAATATGGAATGTGAGACTCAGTCAAAAGATTCCAAACTAACCATCTTTTTCCTGAGCTTTCCCATTATCCACCTAGAAGAGACCTGGGTATAAAGGGAAATGTTCACATCCGACGCTTTTTAGTTTCCCTGTCAGCTTGGTCGCAGACCACATGACTTGGCAGAACTGAGCAGTTCTCCCTGAGCGTCTGACTGGTACAATAAGGAATTTTTACTTTGAGGCTCGGTCAGCTTTCTGATGAAAGGAATTCACTATGTCTCAATGTAGGTATTGCCTGTGTCGATGTGCATGTGGAAAAATCAGATGTTTGGACCTAAGAGTTAACGTATTGAATCTCTTGTATTTGTCACATTCTCTGGCTGAGATTCAAAATGAGGGATTAAATGCTGGTGACCTGGGCACTAGCATCATGGGCTCTAGAAATGTCCCCTCTGTGATGCATCATTTATACCGTGGAGATTGTTCCCTAGGGACCACACCTCTAGGGATGTACATCTTAACTGAAGAGGGAGATATTCAAGCAACTCGATCTGTAACAATAACCTGTGAGTGTTAACTACAGGTTATGGTCTAAGAAGAGCAGCATTCAGATTTCTAATCAAGGGGCCATTGTCATTGATAATAATCATTCCCTCTCTGCTTACGTCTATCTCTGAAATATGCATCTTACACTAGGTGGAAAGTGATCACTTGTTTAGGAAACCCCACTCCGTCCACATCATCACAACCTCTGACAGGTTCACTTAATGGGGATGACAGGATTAGAGAGGAATAGGCAAGACTGAGAGAGACACTACATTTAAAGTAGCATCTAGTTAGCAGCCGCCTGATGTAGCTTTCCCCAACTCTCCCCTAAAATACACACAGACACAGAAAAAGATTAAAACTCCAAGTCATCCAGTCATTTAAAAAATATTCATCTGGCAAGCGCTGAGTAAACAGTCACTGCTTTCAAGGAATTTCTGGTCTAGTCACCAACCCAAATTCTGTCTTGCTAACTATTGCTGTGTAACAAACTACCCCAAAACATAGGGGCTTAAAACAACATTTTTTCCCCATAGTTCCTGCGGGTCAGAGTCCAGGAATGGCTTAGCTGGGTCCCCTGGCTATAGGTTTCTCGCAAAGCCATCCATAGTCATCTTGAGGCTCAAAAAGGAAGGACCTACGTCCTTCCTCACTCATGGGGTTGTTGGAGGGATTTGTTGGAAGGATGAGGATCCCTTCATTCCTTGGGATATAAGCTTCTCCATAGAGCATATCACAACATGGCAGCTTTGGAGTTTTGCGGGTTTTTTTTAAGTTTGTTTATTTATTTTGAGAGGGGGGAGCAGAGAGGGAGAGGGAGAGAGAGAGAGAGAGAGAGAGAGAGAGAGAATCTCAAGCAGGCTCCATACTGTCAGCGCAGAGCCCCACGCAGGACTTGAAAGCACAAACCATGAAATTATGACCTCAGCCAAAATTAAGAGTTGGGAGGCTTAACCCACTGAGCCATTCAGGTGCCCCTGGAGGAGTTTGTATACTAAAATGAGATGGAGTAAACCTGGTGACAAGCAGAAGCACCTCCAAATTCCCCACCCACCCCCCACTTGTTACTGGGATTTGAAAGGTATCTTAAATGTCTCATGCCTACCCGTCTACATCTAGATTTTCTTCTTGTCCCTTCCTTCACTGATTTATCCATTCAAGTAATACTGTGGGTCTCTCTCCATGTACCAAGAACTATTGTAGGTAGTGGGAATACAACAGTGAACAAAATACATTTCCAGTTCTTAGATTGTTTACGTTCCCATAGAGAAGACGGGTAATAAATAAGAAATATGTAGTGTACCAGAGGATAAGTGTTATAGAAAAAATAAAGTTGAATAAGTGGGGGAAGTAGTGCTAAGAAGCACACGTGCGTGCGTGTGTGTGTGTGTGTGTGTTATGGGAGGTTATAATGTGAGAACTGAGCAAAGAACCAAGGAAGATAGAGCTCTTGGGGTGGCGGGGCACTGGGCATGTTCAAGGAACAGCAGTGAAGTCAATGGAGCTGGGGCAAAGTCAATGAAACTGATAATAGACACAAGATCAGAGGGCTGGTTGGGTAGAGGAAAATAGTGGAGTTCACTGCACAATATTTTGAAAGCTTTTGTTTTTAAAATTTTTTTTTTTTAACGTTTATTTATTTTTGAGACAGAGAGAGACAGAGCATGAACGGGGGAGGGGCAGAGAGAGAGAGGGAGACACAGAATCGGAAGCAGGCTCCAGGCTCTGAGCCATCAGCCCAGAGCCTGACGCGGGGCTCGAACTCACGGACCGCGAGATCGTGACCTGAGCCGAAGTCGGACGCTTAACCGACTGAGCCACCCAGGCGCCCCTTTTTTTTTTTTTTTTTTTTTTAAATTTTTTTTTTTTTAACGTTTATTTATTTTTGAGACAGAGAGAGACAGAGCATGAACGGGGGAGGGGCAGAGAGAGAGAGGGAGACACAGAATCGGAAGCAGGCTCCAGGCTCTGAGCCATCAGCCCAGAGCCTGACGCGGGGCTCGAACTCACGGACCGCGTGAAAGCTTTTGTAACCCACTTCAAGACTTCGGATTTTCCTCTGAGATGGAACACAAGGGTCAGATTTGGAGAAGAGCAGTAACATGATCTATGTAAGACCACTAGGTTGCTAGGTTTGAGAAGAAACAGCGGGGCAAGAGTGGAAGCCAGGAGACCAGTTGCAAAACCATGGGAATAAACCAGGCAAGAGTGGTGAGAAGTGATTGGATTCTGGATTTATTTTAAAGAAGAACAAATAGGATTTAATGAAAGATTGAATATAGGAATTGAAGAAAAGAGGGCATTAAGGACAACTCTATCTTTGGGCCTGAGCAACTGGTGCCATTTATAGGGAAGAGGAGCACTGGAGAGGGAGCAAGATGGGAAGGATTTAGAAATCAAGAATTCTATTTCAAATATGTTAATTTGAGATGCTTACTAGACATCCAGATGGACATGTCAAGCAGGCAATTGGATAAATTAATCTGGCATTCAGGGGAATGATTCTGGGCTAGAGATAGAAATATGGGAGTCATCAGTTTGTAGACATTATTTAAAGCAATAAGACTTGATGAATTCACTAGGAAGTTAGAGTAGATAGAAAAGAGATCCAAAAACTGGTCCCTAGGGCACCCCAACATTTAGAGGGGGATGACAGGAAAGCCACAAAAAAACTAGCTAGGTAGGAGGTAAAGCAAGAAAGAGCAGTATTCGGGAAAACAAGTGAAGAAAGTATGCCAGGTTTTTGGATCTTCCTTTTGTTCATCTGTTTTTCTTTCTCTTTTTTTAAAATTTCTAAATGTTTATTATTTATTTTTGAGAGAGTGAGAGTAAGAGTAAGAGAAAGAGAGAGAGAGAGAGAGAGAGAGAACCCAAAGAACGCTCCAGGCTCTGAGCTGTCAGCACAGAGCCCAACGTGGGGTTCCAACTCACTAGCTGTGAGATCATGACCTGAGCCAAAGTTGAATGCTTAACTGACTGAACCACCCCGGGCACCCCTGTTGATCTGTTTTTCAAATGCTGATGTACATAAGAATCACTCTACAAGGCTTACGAAGAACAATACCTTATTTAATTACTTCATCGGAAATTTAAAGGATTTTCAAGGTAATTTTGACTTGTCTTGATGTTAGCAGTAGATGCTGAGTGAAGAATGTAACTGGGGCAGGATGGGACCCATTGCAGGTCCTTCGGTGAAAGAGGTTATTTCACTGACTGTTTTGGGATTATTGCAATTTTTAAAACTTTTTATTATAGACAATGTCAGATGTGGAAAATCAACAGAATGGTACAATGAGTAACAGCCTCTAAGGTGTTCCTATCACACAGTTCAACAATTATCAACTCATGGCCAATCTTGTTTCTTTTATATTCCATTCACTCCCCACTTGAAACAGACTCTCAATATCATATCATTTCATCCGTAAATATTTTACATGTATTTTTAAAAATAAATAATTTTTTCACATTAATACAGTATCACTATTACCCCAGCAGTTCATATAATTTCTTAATATTGTAAGAAATCCTTGGGGCGCCTGGGTGGCTCAGTCGGTTGAGTGGCCGACTTCAGCTCAGGTCATGATCTCACGGCCTGTGAGTTCGAGCCCCGCGTCAGGCTCTGTGCTGACCGCTCAGAGCCTGGAGCCTGTTTCAGATTCTGTGTCTCCCTCTCTCTGACCCTCCCCCGTTCATGCTCTGTCTCTCTCTGTCTCAAAAATAAGTAAACGTTAAAAAAAAATTAAAAAAAAATATTGTAAGAAATCCAGTCAGTGCTCAAGTTTTCAATTGTTTGATAAATATCATGACTTTTTAAGACAGTTTGTTTGACTCAGGATCCAAATAAGGTCCGTACATTGGGGATACATCTTTTTAGATTCTATACATTCTCCCTCTACCATTATATATCCCCTAGGAAATTGTTTGTTGAGGGAAGCAGGTGGAGTTTCCTGCAATCTGGCTTTCGATGATTGCATCCTCATGTTGTTGGTGGCAAAATGTTTAGCATGTTCCTCTATCCTCTGAATTTCCTGTAAAAGGGAATTGAACCTAGAGGCTTGGTCAGGTTAGATATTTTTGGTAAGTCTACTTTATAGGTGTTGCTGTGTTCTTCCACCAGGAGTCCCTTAATGTCTGGTTGCAACTCTTTCTTTGTGATGTTAGTAGCTGTTGATGATTCAAGCCTAGAGCCATTATTACCTTACGGGTTGCCAATGATTGTAATTCTATCTTTCCTTCATTTATCAACTGTGATACTTCTATAAAAAGTAACTCCCCTACAATCTGTATTTGGTTTCTCAGTGATACAATTCATACAGGAAAGGCTACATTAATGCTTGATTTCCTACCTTTATTTAAAATAATGGGCTGGTCTCTAGCACCCTTCCACAGAGACCAATCAGGGCTTGAGGGGGCGGCGGTATTGTCAATGCATGGATTTAATTATGTGATGTGTTTTGATCCATTGCAATTATCCTCACTGATATTCAAATTATTCATCATTGGCATTGAAAGCCCCTTCAAATTGGTCTCTGAATCCTTTTGATGCATAATCTTCACTATCTGGTATGATGAGATGTTCAAGTTTATTTTGCGTATTTCCAACCTAGACCTGGAATCCTCCATTTCCCCTAGAAGCTGGATTCCTTTTAATGGAAAAGGAATTGAAATTGTCATGTACCATATGGGGTCATAGAATCAAAGAGCCAGGCAGTAGGTGTTGAAGAAGACGTCACCTCAGTGAGCAAAGCTGTACTAGAGTCCGCTAGAACTCAGAATTTCACTGGGAACCATTCACACCAACCTCCTCTCAAGCTGTTGATCTAAGAAAAGGATGCTATTATCTCCCAAGCAGGAGATAATTGTTTCATTCAATCTAAGTAAGTAAAAAGAGAAAAAAATGGAGCCCATGAAAAAATGCTACTGAATAAGAGGAAGGACAAATCCCTTCCTCCCTAGATAACAAGAGGAAGGGACTAAATCCCTGAAAATGCAGGCTACTGCAGGATACAGGAAGAAAATACCGGGAAATTGTTTAGTGTCCTTGATAGAATGGAAGAAGAGATGTCTTTCATAAAACATGAGCCGACAGTCACAGGAAGAAAACAAGCTGAGAAGAAAAATTACAAAATAAATAGAAAGGTAAATGCATGTAATAAAGAATTCTAAGGGAAAATTAAAAACACAAGAGCAAAAACACGACCAGGCTATACATATGTAACACTGTCATTTTCACCTAACAATGTATGAGAAACGTCTTTCCATATGTCACTGAATATTTTTTTACCATGACAGTCCTAATGACTGCACTGCATAGGAAGTTCATTGAACTTATCCCCTCAGATTAGAAAATGCTATATTTTCTAGGTTTTTCTGCCATTTTGTGCAATGTGGAGAGGACACATCCTTGTATGTCTTCCTATGCATTCAATAACTATTTACTGAGAATCTAATGATTACTGGGCACAGTGGTATATGCTAGGGTGCATGGTGGTGAAAAACTTAGACACAGTTTTTGTCTTCATGCAGGAACTTGCAGTCCTGCAGGGAAACAGGACAATTATGAAATTTCAACACTTTTGCGGTAAACGGTAAAGAAATTGTATGGTGATTTATTTAACAAAGCACATGGCCAGGAACCCTAAACTACTTTAGATTTTCCCGAAAAAGTGACATTGAATCTGAGATGTAAAGAATAGGAGGAGGTAAGCTAAGAAGAGAATTGCAAGTCATGTTTTAGAGAAAGAAAACAGCTGTGCAAAGGCCTGAGTGTGAGAAGAGCAAGGCACACTCCAGACAAAAGAAATTCAGTGGCCAGTCCCAAAGGGACTGTCTCTGAAGGATAAGCATGGAAGTGTCATGGTCAATGTTTTTGTGAGAGAAGCAGCATTCTGGAGCACAGTGGACACTAGGTTGTAGGGTGGCACGGCCAAAGGTAGGGAGGCCATTGGGGGAGCTATTCAGTTAGCCAGGCAAGAGAGCATGGTGGGTCAGAAGAGGGTGTTGGTGGTGAGCTTGCCAGGAAGCAAGTGGACTTTGAAAAGTATTTAGGAAAGTCTGGTCTATTTGAGGTGGGCGGTTAAGGGAGAGGGATTCAAAGCTGGATCCCAGGCTTCTGATTTTAGCAACCAGGTGGTGCCATTTACTAGTAACAGGAGAAAGAGATGGGAGAAATGACAAGTTCAGTTGGGCAGTGTGGAATTTTGAGGTTCCTAAAAAATTCCTAAATAGAAATATCCAATATGCAATTGGATATACAGATCTGGAGCTCAGGATCTCTCGTGAGACCTGGACTGGAATTCTAGATTTGGGATCCATCAGCATGTGAGCTGTAACTAAAGCTCTGGGAGTGCTTACAGAAAGAAGGAGAAAAAAAGCACCCAGGGCAGCCCCCTGAGGAACAGTACCAACATTTAAGGGATGGGCACAGGAAAAAGACACTTAGAAGTAGTAGTCAGAGAGACAGGAAAAATGCAGCTTTATAGAAGCCTATGTCAGGAGTACAGGTTTGGCTAATAGCGCCAAATATTTCCAAGAGGTTAAGAAAGACAAGGTCTGAAGAGACTCCATTGGATTGAGTGGCCATCTACATTTCATGACAAGAACAGAGACAGTGGTGAGTTGGATATGATGGCCAGATTTCACCATAAAGAGTAAGCTTCAGGTGAGAAGCAGTCAGTCTCTCATTTGATAGTTGACCCAATTTGAGAATCACTGTCGTTTACTCAAGGCAAGCTTCACTCATCTACATTCATTTTCGTAATGGTTTTATTTGGGCTTGCTTCTTTCATTTTGTTTTATGCTTTCTAGTTTTTATGTTCCCTTGCTATTTCTTTTTAATTCTGCTTTTTGGCTGAGTACACCATTGTGTTTACTATTATTTCTCAAAGTAAACTTTTAATTCTACTCAGTAGTGAAATGAGAATTTGAAGCCAGGCAGAAGCCAGTGGAACCAGAATTTAAACTCTGGAGTCCAGTCTCAACCACTGTGCTATACTTCCTCTCATGTGACCCAAAACATCCTAATAGACACAGCAAATTGACTTGCTCTTGAAAATCATTACACCATAAGGACAATAATTTCATTTCTAGAAATATACCTTAAAGAACTAATCAGAGAATTATACACATAAAAGTATTCATTGCAGCATTGTTTATAATAGCAAAACAATGTGAATGTACATAGATTTTCCTTTTTAAAAAATAATATCCAGGAGCTGTTCCTTTCTAGGGCTTGACTTGTCTTTTAGTCCGTATTAGCAGTTTTTTGGTCTTAGATCTGAATTTTAGTTGTAAATTGATCACATCCTTTAAAACCTGATTGAAGAAATGTTTTCAGTATAATTTGTGCCCTGCTCTCTACCTGAGTGGGTGTTTACCACACCAAATAAGACTTGACGTATAGGAAAGAAACAGCTCAGAGTCCATCTGAAGGTGGCAGAAGGAGCAGGCATTTTCTGGCATCAGAGTTGACGTATTATAAGATCTCAGAAATTTGGTTTTAAGGTATCTGGCAATGAAGCAAAAAGAAACACAATCACTTACATAATTTTCATTGTCCAATAAGGCAAAGAATTCTAACTAATTCTTCTGTGGAGGCAGCTTTTTCTGGGATCTAAAATCAAGCAGGAACAGGGACACCTGCATGGCTTAGTTGGTCAAGTGTCCGATTTTGGCTCAGGTCATGATCTCACGGTTCATGAGTTCTAGCCCCGCATCGGGCTCTGTGCTGACAGCTTAGAGCCTAGAGCCTGCTTCAGATTCTGTGTCTCTCTCTCTCTCTGCCCCTCCCCTGCTCACTCTCTCTCTCTCCCCCCCTCTCTCTCACAAAAATAAATAAACATTAAAAATTGTTTTAAATCAAGCAGGAATTGATTATGTGAGTCCTCATATAAAGGGCATCAAGGAACATTGAAGACTGTCTGTGATATTGTGATTCATAATAGGAAGTACATGTTTGGTCTTCATCCCCATTTCTGGCACAGAACTGTCCAAACCTTTGGAATTTCCTGAACTATAAGAGAAATAAGAGCATCTTTTGTTGTAATATTTGGTCTTGTCCTCAGTTTCTGAAATTACTCAGGGCTGTGAAGTGAAATGAGTGTTTTGTTATTTGTAACAAATCCATTTCAACCACAACTGACTTTATGTTAATGCGGTGACTTTTGGAAAGTCCCTAAAGATGGGGGGCTGGTTACCAAAAGAACCAACCATGTGATTAGAGCTTTTAGTATGTCCTGAACTGGAAGAGAGGAGAAGGGATGGAGGGCAAATCAGTTGTCAATGGGTAATGATTTAATCAACCATGTCTATGTAATGAACCCTCCATAAAAACCCAAAAGGACAGGGTTCAGAGAGCTTCTGGGTTAGTGAACACATGGAGAGGAGGGGAGAGTGGTGCACCCAGAGAGCATGGAGGCTCCTTGCCCCTTCCCATACCTTGTCTTATGCATCTCTTTCACCTGTTCCTGAGTTATAGCCTTCCATAATAAACCAGCAACCTAGCAAATAAAAGCTTTCCCTGAGTTCTATGGGCCATTCTGGCAAATTAATTGAATGCAAGGAAGGGTTGCTGGAACCTCCAATTTACAGCTTGTCAGTCAGAAGCACAGGTGATAGCCTGGGCTTAACCTGGGCTAGTGACTTGCCTCTGAAGTGGTGGGATTGGGAACAGTCTTGTGGGACTGAGCCCTTAACCTAGGGGGGTATGACACTATCTCCAAGTAGATAGTGCCAGAACTGAGTTGAATCATAGCACATTCAGCTGGTGTTGGAGAATGGCTTATTGGTATGGGAAACATATCCTCTACTCCCCACACGTTGGAACTGGATGCTCAGATCCCTTATTTTCTCTAAACAGTTTATAAAGAAATTTTGTCAAACCCATTCGCCTAAGCAGCTCTCTGTGAACCTGCCATAAACGCACGGGGCGAGTTAGCTGTTCCTAACCTAGGGAAGGTACTTATGCAAACAGCTGAAAGGCAGGGTCTGGGTACTTTGTCTTCTGGTCATGTTGCTGTCTTCCTCTCAAATGTGGAGCTCTACCACCAGCAAGGCACTTTCAGATCCCGTGCTTCCTCGGCTTTGCCATGAAAGCACCCTCACGTGAATACGAGCTGGGGGCGGGTGAGAAGAGGTTGTAGCCCAAAAAGGCCAGCTGTAAGCTAAAATTTCTTTGAAGATTTGCAATTTATATTTAAAATCCATGTGAATTTTACAGTCTGTTTCATAATGTGTTATACATAAAAATGTGTTTCCCCCTTAAAAGTTCTAACAAAATTGGTGCTCCAGGAAGATGGGCTATATTTATCCTAGTATGAGTAGCCCTTACCATGCTCCCCACCCCCCACAGACACACCTTTATTTTAATTTGATGTGGGGCCAGTTCTTCCAGAGTCTACATTAGTAAACTGCTTCTTTCCAATATTAGATGTCTTAGAACAGAACATCACATATTTTTCTAACTTACAGAGAAGAGGGTCTGTGTAAGTTCTGCTCAACAGGTTTTTTTTTTTCCCTTTCTTAAGTTTATCTATTTATTTTGGGAGGGAATGGTACAGAGAAACAGGGAAAGAGAGAATCCCAAGCTGGCTCCCTGCTGTCAGCACTAAGGCTGACACGGGGCCTGAACTCACGAACTTGTGAATTCATGATCTGAGCTAAGATCAAGAGTCAGACACTTGACCGAGTGAGCCACCCAGGCACCCCAACAGGTATTTTTTTTAAGTTAACATTGAAAAAACAAACAAACAAACAAGGAGCTCTAAAGACAGGTCTAAGCTGGGATTCCTGGGTGGCTCAGTCATTTGAGCAGCCAACTCTCGATTTCAGCTCAGATCATGATCCAGCATTGTGGAATTGAGCCCTGCATCAGGCTCCACACTGAGCATGGAGCCTGGTTGAGATTCTCCCCCTCTCCCTCCCTCCCTTCCTCCCTTTCTCTTTCTCTCTCTCTCTCTCTCTCTCTCTCTCCCCCTCCCTCCCTCTAAAAGAAAAAAAAAAAAAAGACAGGTCTAAGCCTATGCAGTACTTGTAAATTTTGTCTACTCGTAAGGGTTGAATGTGTCTACCAAAAAGATATGTTGAGGGGCTCCTGGGTGGCTCAGTCGGTTAGGCGGCCAACTTCGGCTCATGTCATGATCTCGTGGTCTGTGAGTTTGAGCCCCGTGTCGGGCTCTGGGCTGACAGCTCAGAGCCTGGAGCCTCTTTCAGATTCTGTGTCTCCCTCTCTCTGACCCTCCCCCGTTCATGCTCTGTCTCCCTCTGTGTCAAAAATAAATACACGTTAAAAAAATTAAAAAAAAAAAGATATGTTGAAATACCAACCCTCTCAGAATGTGATTTTATTTGGAAATAGGGTTGTTGCAGATGTTCTGCATGAGGTAGTTATGATGAGGTCATACTGGAGTAGGCTGGGCTCTAATCCAGTATGACTGGTGTCCTCATAAGAAGACAGACACACACACACACACACAAACACACACACACACGGAGGGAAAACAACCATGTGAAGATGGAGGCAGAGATTGCATTGATGCTGTTACAAGCCAAGGAACACCTGAGGCTCCCAGAAGCTAGAAAAGGGAAGGAAGGATCCTCTTCTAGAGACTTCAGAGGGAGAACAGCCCTGCCAAGATCTGGATTTTGGACTTCCAGCCATCAGAAGTGTGAGAAAATAAATTTCTGTTGTTTTAAGCCATCCAGTTTATAGTACTTTGTTACAGCAGCTCTAGGAAACTAATCCATCAGCTGTCCTCAAATTCTCAATACAGTTTCATTGAAAGTTCCCAAAAGAGAATTGATGTTACCTCACAACTATTATGACTTGGACTTCCTATACAACCATCAGAGAAAGCTACTGCTCCACATAGGTACAAACATCAAGAATGACCACATTAGGCAGGAGCCAATAATTATTTCTCAAGAAATAAGGATTTTATCTTCAGCATTCATGATTGATCATGACCTACCTGAAGTTCCAAGGAAGGGATGCCTCGATGGTGGACACTTGGTAGGGCTGACCTCACTAGAATAACAAGGCTCTAATGAGAGGTTTGAGAACTCCAACCTGGCATAGGTTCTCTGTGAGAGCAAGCAAATCCCAAGAACTTTGCAGTTGACTTATTTATCCTATAAACTCAGTCCCGTTCAGTTGGCCTTTTCTCTGGCAAAGACTCCTGACTCTTCAAAGCCTAGAATTAGCTAACACAGCTCTGGAGGGAGGGAGGTTGCTGTGCAAATCCTCTAACTGGATTTAGGACTGGGCCAGGCCATCATATGTATTTATGGAAGGATGAAAGGCCTTTTGGGAAAAGATGTACTGTTCTGAAATTGGAGGCCACTATCTCCATGAGCAAGACTTTTAAAGTGCAGGCGAAGAGGAGGCCAATAGGCATCTTGACATTCCATCTCACAAGGAAGAAAATAATTCTTTGTGAAAAAGTATCTAAAGCAGATACTGTCCACTCCTTCCATGGAAGAACTTCAGAATAGCCTCAGTGGTGCAACTATTCTAAGAAAAATTTCCTTTCAATGAACCATCAAAATGAATAAGCTACAAATTGCATCCCTAAAAAGCTAAAAGACTGAACCGTTGTTTGGTACCATTTTTAAAGAGTCATATAAATAGTGGCAACACCAAGACCTAAGACTACACAGGTTGGGCAGTGGGAGGCACCAGCAGGAGGTAAGGGAGGCGGTGCGTTCTGCCTCCAGGGCCCTCCCTACAGGGTTCTTAGCTGACAGCAGCTGCATTTCTTTACCAAGGTTACAGTCCTGTTAAGTAGCCCTCTCCTACAGCTACACCTCTCACCTGATTCTGGCCACTACTCTCTCTCCCGTCACTTCAGATTTGGGGTGTTAACACTGGCCTGAGATGTTTTACCATCCCCTGTTGCTTTCTGCTAAGTGTGAGCAGGATGTCAGGCTTGTGGATGGTTCTGTCTTTAAACATTCCTCAACGTCTCTTCTGCCATGTCATCTTTGCCTTGCTGGGCCCCTGACCCAGACACAGTCCTCACTCCAGGGTCAGGCTAATGACACAGCCACCAGCTGCAAACTGACTAGAACAAGAACACAGAGGATTATACCTTGTCCTTAAGGCTTCTCCCTGGAAATAATACTTCTGTCCATCGTCACAGGCCAAAGCAAGTCATAAGGTATCAGTTATGTGTTGCTGTATGACAGATAACCCCAAAACTTAATGGAAAACAATAAATATTTATGATCTCACACAGTTTCTGGATTCAGGAATCTGGGAGCAGCTTAGCTGGGTGTTTCTGGCCTAGGGTCTCTCACGAGGCTGCAGTCAAGATGCCAGGGCCGCAGGTGTTTGAAGGGTTAACAGGAGCTGGGGGACCTAAGGTGACTCACTAACATGTCTGGCAATTTAACACTAGTTGTTGGCAGCAGGCCACCATTCCTTGCCACGTGGGCCTCTCTAAAGTGCTGCTTGAGTGTTCTCATGACATGGCAGCTGGCTTCCCCTGGAATGAGCAAGTCAAGACAGAACCCAAGAAGGAAGCCTGAAAACCTTTTATGACCTCGTCTCAGGAGTCATATAACATCACTTCCAGAATCTTCTACTTATTCTAAGTGAGTCATTAACTCCAGCACATACCGTATAGGCAAACCTAAGCCCCACCTCCTGAAGGGAAGAGTATCAAAGAACATATGGATATTTTTAAACCATCACACATGCCTGCACCTAACTTCAAAGCATACGATATGGCCAGGAGATGAAGTACAAACATTTGGTGAATGGTACCAATGACTGGAGGCATCCTAGGAGATTTTATTGGCTACTCAAGAGTTAAACAAAATCTAGATCCATGCTTTACTGTTGTGTTTATAGAAATCTCTACTATATGGATCTTGGGGTTATGGTATTGAAACATAATGTGAACCCAACCCAGAAATCCTTGGAGTGGAAGAGGGGCAGCGCAATACACACTTCCTTGAGGTGAGGTCATTCCCAGGGCTAATCCCCTCTTCTGGAGTGAAAAGTTCTTCACTCAGGAAAATGAATTATTAAATGAGGCCCTAGGCAGGCAGGAGTGAGGAATCCACTTTTTTCCACAAGCCTCATTGTCCTGACCTCGGGGTGGCTAAGGTGGTATCTACCCTATGGAGCTGGAGGCCTCGGGGCAGAGACAAACCTCTGGAGAGAGTCACAAAGTAAGCCCTGCCTTGTGAGCCAGATTGCTGCCTCCATATTCCTCTTTGTGTTCATTTCTCATTTGTATGTCCTAAGCTTTTGGTAAAACTTATTTAAAAAGGTGAGTCATATCTCAGCTGTCCAGATCATGAGAGAAAGGTGATGTATCCACACTTGACACAGGGCGTCAAGGGGGAGCAGTGAGTGGGAGGCAGGGGTAGCTGAGGAGAGACTGGGGAGAGGTTGGGCTCCAGCTCCAAGCTGCTCTCTCGCCAACAAGAGAGTCTGCTCTCATGACTGGACATAGCAGTTCAGGGTCATATCTTACCAATGTATGTGGCATTTCCTTACTACCAGCTACTCCCAGTCTGTTTGACTCCACAACTAGAGCCTTCCACAGAGCAGCCCAGGCATCTAGGCACTATTAAGATCTTTAGGTGCAGATACCCAATGACCTATCTGTGAGAGATGAGTGCAGTGATTTCTAGACCCAAGACTCAAGGCAGAAAGAGACAGAGGACACCTCCAGGACAGGGGAAAAGGTCCACAGTGTTGGGGATAGTTTCTCTATCTGCTGGATCTGAGGCCTTGCAGAGAAATGAAAATCCTTTCCACCTTGGGGAAGGCTTCCAAGGATGTGAGTGAACTTTCTAGTGAGCCTCTCTCCCCCTAAGCAAAGCAAGGTCAATAAGACAAACAACCTGCACAACACTTAGCTCTCTGCCCTGCTCCACACCATGGCCTTCGGACTGTGGGACCATGGCCCCATTCCAGCTGTGGAGTGGCAGACCCAGTGCTGGGATCTGCTGGGGCACTGTTCATTGACTGCACCTTTATGATGAACAGGCATTGTTCGTGACTAGATAAACCTTTTTTTTTTTTTTTTTTTTTTTTTTTTTGGTTTCCCACTACCTTTTAAACTTTATTCAGTGGGGAAAGCTTTTCTTCTGCTACAGGATGAAAACTCAGCAGGCCTCATGATTTTTCTGTGCCCAGTTATCGTCACTTTAGTTGTGAGAGGCAACATCATTCAGTGGTTATATATTAGTCACTCTTCAGTCTTCATTTAAAATAGAGTCTTCTCAGGGCACCTGGGTGGCTCAGTTGGTTAAGCGCCTCACTCTGGATTTCGGCTCAGGTCATGATCTCATGGCTCCTGGGATCGAGCCCCATGTAGGGCTCTGCTGCCCTGACAGCAGAGCCTGCTTGGGATTCTCTCTCTCCCTCTCTCTCTCTGCCCCTCCCCCACTGGTGCACACACACTCTCTCTCTCAAAATAAATAAATAAACATTAAAAAAAATAACAACAGAGTCTCTCCCCTCTCACAGAAGTTGGTGCGTCTCTGGGAAAGGCTTCTTCCTTCAACCAGTACCCCTCATGTCCCCACCTCACAGTGGCTGTTCCCATCATCACCAGATGAGGGGAAAGGGCAGGAAAGGAGGTAAGGGGCCTAGTCACATGCTACATGGCAGCTTTGTACTCTCAGGGCAGACAGGGTTAGAGCAGAATTTCTGTTATGTATTTTTTTATGGATTGCTCAAGACTCCCACACTTAGGACCTTCCTCCCATAGTTCCCTCGATACACATGATGCATCTGTTTTCTGGGTGGCCACTCATGATATCTTACTTTGAGCTTCTTGCTCAGGCCCCATGGGCTCACTCCTCTGCTTAGTCCACTTCTGATCCTTGGGAAACACTCACACTTCCCTTGGCTCCAGTGAAGTCCAGAATGATCCTAAGATACCAGCAAGCTCCTGGCTCTGCCCCCAAAGCCCTGAATCAGTGCAAGTCCATCCTACTCCAGAAAAGGGCAATAGCTACCAGGTTCCACACACCCCCTCAACTCCAGAGGTCTTGTGGTTTGGTTGCCCTCTCCGAAAATGGCCACCATCCATTCCTGCCCTTCCTTTATATGCACGCCCACCCAGCTATCAAGAAGAGGAATCTATTACTCTACCCCTTGAATCTAAGCTAGCTTGTGACTGCTTACCCAACTGTGTGTGCTGGAAGGGACTCTGCTGGTCCCGGGCCCATCCTTTAAGAGGACTGGCACCTTCCTCTTCCTCTCTGTTGGCACCTAGCCTCCATGCTATGAGGAAGCCCAGGAAGCCACATAGAGAAGAACCATACCCCTTGGCCAACAATCCCAGTTGAACTCCCAGTCATCAGTCAGTGCCAGCTTGCCAGCCAGATGAGTGAGTCACTTTGGAGCTGACACCATTCAGAGCAGACAAACTGTCCACATTCAGCCTGGCCCACATACTAAAATTTTGAACCAATCAATGATTATAGTTGTTTGAAGGCACTGGTTTTTGTGGTGGTCTCTCTCACAGCAATAGGTAACTGAAACACTTGGTAAGCCCCACAGAAGACTTTCCGACTAGGTTGGAGGTGAAGTAGATGGCACCCCTTTCCTTCCCACGTGGTCAAGGTGGGGGATTCAGCGTGACAGCAGAGCTCTCTGAGGAAATCTCTTTGCAAACCATCCTCTCTCCCCACACACTAAACAATTTTCATATCTCTGATCTGTCTGAGGAGTCCAAGAGAGGTGGAACTAGTTCTTCAAATTTCTTTGTAAATTCAAGACATATGGGAATTCTGTCTCACATTCACTTAGATGTCTAGTATCTTTCACATTAACTCCCCCAGTTTAAGCCGAGGCCTGAAGAACGTCATGTTCAGATCATGTGGCACTGAGTCTGGGATTGCCTGGGGCATATACTGACACCTGAAAGTCTGCAGGAAGACGACGGATGGTGCAGGGCAGTGATCTTTTCAACATGTTTGTCAGCCAGGAAATCCTGGAAGAATCTTATTTCAGGGCCCAAACCAGTTAAAGGCTATGCGACAGCTGAAGAGAGAGTGGGGGTCCAAGCTGGGGCTGGGTCCCTTCCTTGCCCCTATAATGGCCCCCAAAGTGACATAAATGGCCTGGGTTCCACAGAGCACAGTTTGAACATCACCACATGAGGCAAAAAACTTGAGGTCTGGAACAGCTTTAACTTCTCTGCATCTCAGTTTCTTCATCTGTAAATGTGGAAGATAATACTACCTACCTCTCCGGTTCTTGGGACAATTTCATTAGACAGACTATAAGCGCAGCTGCACTTAGTTGGTCTTCCACAACTGTCTGTCCCCTTTCTCCTTTCATTTTGACTCCTGTTTACTTTAAGTAAACAGTCACACTGCCTTTCCTCCCTGGGCTCAGGGGAGAGCCTGCTGCCGCAGAATGTCACTGTATGGGACAACCCGAAGCTCCTCTTCCAGAGGGTGTCCAGACCATCCTGTGTCCTATCGCCAGAGTCTGTAACCAGACTCCTGGCAAGGATGGGGTTAACACAGGCACCACAACCCCCTCCCCCTCAGGGAGGAGGAGGTCCTCCAGTCAGGATGGATGAGCTCCAGTCAGAAGAGAGATAGGGCACACAATTGCTGGGGTGAACCCTCCCACCCTCCCACCGGCACCCCAAGGAACTCCTCCCTCACCACCATTGTTGGGTGCTTACTGAATGCTAGGCTGACACGAAGTGCTCTTTACATGCATTATCTTGTTTATTCCCCACAACAACCCTGTGGGAAGGATACTCTTACCCTGTTTGACCAGAAAATTGATGTTCAGAGAAGTGAAGCCAGTAATCTCCAAGTCCAGCTGATGATCAGACTAACTCAACTCCATAAATGACACACATGCATATTCCCAGGCTCCATCCCAGACCAAAAGAACCAGAACTGAGTTCTGTAAGGTTCAAATTTGCATACCTACCAGGCTGGGACTAGGGTGAGGCCATCAAGGGGACTGGTGCCAGGGTGCACCTCTTTCTCAGGTGCTGAACTGCTTGCAAGGTCCAGAGAAGCAGGGCCTTCTTACAATCTATGCCTTACAAGAGGTGTCCAGTGGCCTCACCCTAGTCCCATCCACCCAAAGCCAGAACTGGAGCGCAGGCCTGTCTATGGAACATCCACACGCTCAGCCACAAAGCTAGTACGGTCCCAGGAAGTCTTAGGGCCAGCTCCTTACCTCAAACACACCTCAGACTCACCTGGAGGGTACCAGTCCAGGGGCCACACTGGGACCCACTGCCTTAATGTGGAAGGAGGGGCAACAGCTGTCTTCCCCAGATTTCTTCTCACAGGTCTGTGATGAAGTGCTCCGAGCAGCTGGGATGCCTCACGCTTTGACCCCAAGAAGCTCCAAACTGGAGTCAATGTCCCTACGGGCTGCCCACCTGTACCCAAGCACCTTGATGCCAAGCTGCTCCCGGCTTCAATAAAGAAGAGTGTCGTGAAGAGGGGATCTAGGGTCTGCAGTGTAGGGAGGTCAGGCCTTACCAGATCGGGACAGGGTGGTCTCTGGTTTCTGATGGTGAAGTGTTGACCCCACCCGACAGCCTGCGGGCTTCTGGGGTGGTGTTGGTGCCTTTTCTGTCTCTGTGCTTTTTGCAACTCCACATTTATAAAGCTGCCTGGGAAAAGAAGGGCCTGATTTTTCAAAGGTTCTAGGTTCTCACTGCTCCCTCATTGAGTAATTGTCCTGAGAGCAGTTGTAGACATTTGCACTAATTAGTTAATTTAATTTTATGTGCGCCTTGTTAGGGCCCCAAATTCAATCTACAAGTTAATGGCAGCTCATATGCAAATGAGTGGAATTCACAGTCCCCAGACTTCATGGTTTTGGTTTTGGTTTTTAAACAGCCCTATAGCTCATAAACCAGTGCCGGGTATTTCCTTCTAATCCTCAAAAAAGTGTTTCTGATTCATTAGGCACCTAATTGCACAACTCTTGAGGAACTCTTGAGGGAAGTTCCTACTAAAAATGAAAACCAGCATCCAGCAGGCCCCTCGTCACTTCCACCCCACCAACTGCAAACTCAACTGCCCGCACAACACTCTGCAGTACTGACTTAACTAAACTCCTGACCCCTGACCCCTGACCCTTCTCTCTCCCTCCCAATTTCACCATTCTAACCTAGGCCCATTATGGTTTGGGGAAAGGGTTCTAAGCTGGGCGTCAGGACACGTGGGCTGAGCCCACTGACCAGCTGCGTGTCCTGGGCCACTCCCCTCTCTCAGGCTTCAATTTCCTCATCAAAACACAGGGGCAGCAGGATGCTAGTTTCTCCTGAAGGAAATGGGCAGGAATGATGGTGGCCCTAGGGACTGGGAGAGAAAGGACTTCCTCTGGAGTTTTAGGGATCCGACTTGGGTTTTGGGAGGACAGGGAGAAGCTCTGATGATGAGGGCAAGTTGATCCTGGCTAGGAGCGGGAGGAAGGTTCATAGCATCACTGGGCTGCCTTTTTTTTTTTTTTTTTTTTGCTAGCAAGTGCAGTGAGCCCCAGCCTCCAGCTTCAAGGTGAGCTGCTTTTCATGAGCTATGGGGGAAACTAGCACCGGCTGAAGAGAGCCTGTACACGGATAAGTTCAAAGAGCTCAGTCTCTAAAACACCATCTCCATGGGAGCCCAGGCTGGCCGGAGGCTGACCATAACCCTGCGGAGAGAGGAGTCTTCAACCCAGTCTTGAGCCCTGAGACACACCTGCAGCATGGGAGGCAGGCCTCAGAGGCCCAGGAGCTTCCTGAGTGGACATGGCCTTGCACTGCTAGGTACCTGCTTTCTCAGCAGCAGCCACATGAAGAAGGGCCCTTTTGACCTATTTGTATCTTCTCAGAGGTGAAGTGACCATGACTAGGAAGCACCCAGGGGTCTCTAGATTGATTATCGGTTGGATGCTTTTTAAAAATTTTTAACTTAAAAATTTATTTTTTAAAAGCTTTATTGAAGGGGGTACCTGGGGGTAGCTCAGTTGGTTAAGCATCCAACTCTTGGTTTCAGCCCAGGCCACTCACAGTTCGTGAGTTTGAGCCCCACGTCAGGCTCTGTGCTCAGTGTGGAGCCTGCTTGGGATTCTCTCTCTCCCTCTCTCTCTGCCCCTCCCCTTCTTGTGCTCTCTCTTTAAAAAATAATAAGTTTTAAAAGTCAAAAACTAAATTTAAACAATTTTTAAAAAGCTTTATTGAAGTATATTTGACTGGGTATATTTGACAGGGGCGCCTGGGTGGCTCAGTCAGTTAAGCATCGACTTCGGCTCAGGTCATGGATCTTGTGGTTCATGGGTTCAAGCCCCACGTTGGGCTCTGTGCTGACAGCTTGAAGCCTGCTTCATATTCTGAGTCTCCCTCTCTCTCTGACCCTCCCCTGCTCATGATCTGTCTCTCTCTCTCTCCCAAAAACGAATAAACATTAAAAAAAATTTGAAGTATATTTGACAAATAATAGGAAAACATCATTAGTTAGTAGTATGGTGGCTGCTTGGAATCACTTACTCAGACCTTAAAAAATAGCTCCTTATTTTCATTCAAGCTGATAAAGCAAGACACTTAGTTATTTAAGAAAATTAGACTCTCCTACTCCTTTCAAGCTGTTATAACAAATACCACAGACTAGGTGGCTTATAAACAACAGAAATTTATTTCTTACAGCTCTGGGGGCCAGAATGGTTGGATTCTGGTGAAGACCCTCTTCCTTCAGGGTAGCAGACTACCAGCTTCTCACTGTGTACTTGCCTGGCAGAGCAGGGGAGGAAGCTCTGTGGGGTCTTTTATAGGAGCACTAATCCCATTCATGAGGGCTCCACCCTCGGGACCAAAGGCCTCACCTCCTGATACCATCCCACTGGGCATTAGTACTTCAACATATAAATTCGGGGGGACACAAACATTCAGACCATAGCACAAACTATGATGGTGTCTGTGGGCCCATGAGCAGTAGTGGTCCATGATTTCATGAGCTGTCTCTGATTCTTTACTTAAACCAAACAATAGCCAACATTACTGAGCACTTAGGACAGCACGAGCTGGGCACTGTGCTAAGCACTTGATGTGCATTACTTTATCTAATACAACATTTCGGCACAGTAGGTGCTATATGTACTCACACTTTGCACTGAGAAACTGAGGTTCAGCAAACTTAGATAACTTACCAGAAATCACAGAACTTGTTAAAGGTGGAGCCAGGAGTCAAACCAGGCCTGAAACTCCACTTCAGAACCCTTGGATTGCAGCCTAGGGCCCCCAAACCGCCCTCCCTCCCCCCACCCCAGCTTCTCCTAGTTCACCCACCCCCCAGCTTTCCACCCCTTCCCGGAGGTCCCTAACTCCAGTACAGCCTGGGATGATGCAGAGAGACCCTCCCCAAGCCCTAGGAGGTCGTCAGCTCACAGCCAAGGACTCCACTGGGAGCGGCTTTGAGCTCAACCCGGGACCATCCAGGCAGAACCAGTGTGTAGTGGAATGTTAACAACATCCTATTTATGTTCTATTTCTGTTGAAATATAGTACAGTTCGACAAAATGAGCATGTGTTTGTGTTCAAATATGCTGTTGATCAAGAGGGGGAAATCAGAGAGCAAAAACCCTCATGCTTGTTCAAGAACTGTAAAAAGAAAAAATAATATTTATTTAATTACTTTTTTAAGGAGGCAGAACATCTCAGACTGTGACTGGAGGATGGAAGAAATGCGAGGGGTTTGTGGACTCTTAGATCAGAAAGAGGCACGCCCTTCTGAGTCGGGGATTTTCCCCCAAACCGGGACTATCTGAACCCCCTTGGAGGGCTCGGATGAGAACGCCCCCTCTCTAAACCAGATTCTGATAGGCTCTCCCAATGGAGGACTGCCCTGTAGCCGCGATTACTGCGGGGCTGCATTAGTGCGGGGTGGGGGGTGGGGGTGGGGGTGGGGTAAAGGCAGCATGGAGTGGGCAGCAAATCAGAATCATCCAAGTGCAGATGAGTTAGGAACAGACCTTTTCCCCCAAGGAATTATATTGATGAAATCTAGGCTAGAAAGGTCCAAGTTCAAAGGTCTGTTTATTTTATTATCTTTTTACCCCGAGGAATGTGCCTGCTGGGTTAATGTTTATTTTATTGAATAATCTAGTTTTAGGCATGTCAATAAGAGTCAGTGCTGCTTTTATGGGGAAAAAATGCAGTTTTGTGGCTAATTTCAGCTCTCAAGTGAAGTTCCTGAGCTCGTTGGCTATACTGCCACCTGGTGGTAGATTCCTCTAGAGGAGGGCTGTGGCGGTTTGGTCGCAGGCCAGAACCCGAGTTCAGGGTGGGTATCCTGGCTCCACTAGCTTAGAGCAGGGTGACCAGTTAGAGTTCTTCTCTCTGAATTTCAGTGTCCACATATTAAAATGGTGACCATAATACCTACTATGTGGTGGTGGGGGCGGGGGGTGGTGGTTGTGATGATCCAATGAGTTAACACATGTGTAGTGCCTAGTGCCTAGTAAATCTTTAATAAACTGTAACTATTAGTCTTATTGGAAAAGAACTCGATATCCTTATAGGGTTCTGTTTTCATCACTTCCATCCGGACTTGAGTGAAGCTACAGAAGACATGGACCCCACGTCGGTGGCAGTCAGTGCCAAATCAGAGGCTAAGAGATACTGGCAAGTTGGAGGGGATGGGCCAAATCTAACAGGCGATGTTTAGCAGAGATATTTTAAGTTCTCAATTACATATATTGTCTGCCAAGTGCACAAATATAGGGGATGCCTGATTGACAAAAAAGACGAAGCCAAAAACACTGAGGGATTTTAGGAAAAGATAGTTCAACGAGAGCCAACTGGGTGACTCTGCATTGAAAATTCTAATTTGGCCAACAGCTATGAAGAAACAACATACATGACAAGCCATTAAAATGTTCATATGCCATGACTTTGTAATTCCACTACTAGGAATAGAGGAATAGAGGAAATAATCTGAAATAATTGTATATGAAGATGCTAACTACAGTGTGATTTATAAAAGTGAAAAATTGGAAACAGTAAATACCTAATAATAGAGGACAAGTTCATTAAATTATAGTTTATCCATATGTAGCATCTATAGGTGTCCTTCAGTTTCCAAAGGAAAAATGCTCGTTACATAAGTGGGGGGGGGGGGGCGGGGACAAGTCAGGATATAATTAAAAACAGAGCATCATAACATATTGATAAAGGTTTCAATTAAGATATAAAAATTGGGTCCCCTGGGGGGCTCAGTCAGTTGAGCGTCTGACTCTTGATTTTGGCTCAGGTCATGATCCCAAGGTTGTGGGATCAAGCCCTGTGTTGGGCTCTGTGCTGAGTGTGGAGCCTGCTGCAGATTCTCTCTCTCTCCCTCTGCCCCCGTCCCCTACTCATGCTTTCTCTCTCTAAAATATTTTTAAATCTTTAAGAGATATAAAAATTAAAAGACTGCATACATCTAATAAAAGATTTCAACTTGTATCATACATAAACTGACAAAATTATAAGGATAAATTGCTAAGTCCTACATGGAAGTAGGAGATTTTAATACACCTTTCTCCATAATTGACAGATCAAGCAGACAAAAACAAAATTAAGGAAAAAAAGGCTTGAACCCCACAATTTAGAAGCTTAATATAATGGCCCTGCATGGCACACTGCACACTATAGCTAAACAAGATGTATTCTTTTCAAACACACGTGGGTCATTTATAGAACTTGGCCACACACATATTGAAACCAGTAATTTCAGTACCTGATGCTAAATTCTAAGACAGGGGAGGAATGGGGAATTTTAGGAGCCAGAGGCTTTTTGGTTAGAAGCTCAGAGAGAAGATCTCCCAGAGGAGATTATGGCTAAGAGGAGTGAGTCTGTGAGGATGGTTCTCCAGATAAAGGAGATGGGGCTGGGAGCTGAGCCCACCTCAGGCAGGAGAAGCAGCAGGTCCAAGGGCTCTGAGGCACACAAACACAATTGACTTTAGAGAACTGCAAGAAGCATCCCTTGCTCTCCATAATACCATGTTCTCTTAGCCTGCTTCCAAGCAGTGACCCTGTCATGAATATCCAGGGGCCCCACCAAAAGCTATGGTTCAGTTTCCATCTCTAATAGGAGAAAGGGGTCTTCAGTTACCTCCAAGCTGGGGCATGTCCCCCAGATAGGAACATGAGCTGGGCCCGAAAAGAAGCCACCGGGAGCTCAAGTGTCAGACAGGCTTGGTGACTCACAGCAGGTGGGAAGGTCACAGGACTCCTGAGGCTCTGCCAACAACTAAAGAAACCCTCTGCCCATCCTCTATGGGTACCCCTCAAAAGCCTTTAAGGACCTCTCTGGAGGTTGGGCCAAGCAAAGTGGGATCCAGGACTCCCAGGCCTGGTCTAGGCCATGCTGTGTGATCCAGCTCGCATATAGTTCCCTGGGGCTCAGGTCACCTGTTAAACACGGGTATCATTGGCTTCCTGCACCAAGGTGTCACATACACAGGCTCATGTTTAGGAGGGAACTCTAGAGTGTTTGCAACAGTAACTGTCCAAAGTCCCTGGATGGCTGAAATGCAGTCTATCCCAAACCTTCGTTTCAGCCAAATGCTTTCCTGTGCTCCCCACCAAAACCACTGGTGTAAAGGCTCATTTTCTCCCTTTTTCAGTCCCCCACCCACCCTCTGGCCATTGACCATGTGGTGAAATGTGATAGGCAGAGAGGCTTGGGCAAGCCACACAGCCCCGTTAGATTAGGAGACAAATATGGAAAGAAAATACTCAAAGGAAGGACCCTGTCCAGAAGTCAGCAATCTGCACTCACTTGCTGTGTTACTGTGAGCAAGTCACTTCCCCTCTCTGGTCCTGTTTCCTCATTTTTAAAATAGAAGAAATCATCTCTAAGCTCATTTCTAACTGAAGATTCTGGGATCCAATCACAGAAAGAGCTGAGTCTATGTTAAGGGTCAAGCAAGCAAGTTTTGTGGGGTTTTGTTGTTGTTGTTGTTGTTTTAAAGTTTATTTATTTTTGAGACAGGGAGAGACAGAGCATGAACAGGGGAGGGTCAGAGAGAGGGAGACACAGAATCTGAAGCGGGCTCCAGGCTCTGGGCTGTCAGCACAGAGCCCGATGCGGGGCTCAGACTCACGGACTGTGAGATCATGACCTGAGCTGAAGTCAGCTGCTTAACCGACTGAGCCACCCAGGCGCCCCAAGCAAGCAAGTTCTTAATCAGGGGATATAGTCCCTTCCATTGATTTTCCAGGGCTGCTCTGAGGTGGAAGGAAACAGAGGTGGGAGGCCCTGAGCCTGCTGGGTTATGCAACAGGAATGAGATGTCACAAGAGGCTGCCACAGGGACAGGAAGAAATAGGGGAGTTCTTCAGTCACCTCCTTAATCAACACAAGAGTGTTTGTTTCCCTCAGGTTGGGTCAACATTTTGATATGCTAATAAGCCCCAGTGAGAAGCCAATCCTCCGTGTGTGTGTGTGTGTGTGTGTGTGTGTGTGTCTATATCTATAAATCTACCTACAGATACAGATCTAGAGAACACTGATTTCTCTCTTCGTGTGTGTGTGTGTGTGTGTGTGTGCATGTGTGTGTGTGCGCGCGCGCGTGTGTGTGTAGCAAAGGCAAATTATTTGGCTCTGGAGAATTTTGAGGTATAAGGGAAGCAGTGAAGATCCCCGATTCACACAGTGGTCTTTAGCTTTCTGACAGGAATGAGTGATGCCTAATCACCAGCCCTGAGCAGTCTTCCTGTGCCCTGCTCACGTTGGGCTGACCTCTGGAGGGTCATACTTACTTCTGGGTGCTAACCATTTAGAAGGATCCTTCAAACCATACATTATGGTCTCTATGGATACCTTGTGGCCAAAAAAGAGGTGGAGGCATATGTATTGACATGGAACAGTCGTCAAGATGTTAAATACGTACAGTAGGCTCTCGTTTCCACAGCAGTGGTTACCCCTGTGGAGAAAAACAGGGAGACAGAGGGATGGGAAATGAGAGAGGAAGGACACAACTTTTCATGCCTACAGCACTATTTGGAATTTTTTTAAATTAAAAATTTTAAATGTTTATTCATTTTTGAGAGAGAGAGACAGAGCACCAGCAGGGTAGGGGCAGAGAGAGAGACAGAATCTGAAGCAGGCTCCAGGCTCTGAGCTGTCAGCACAGAACCCAATGCAGGGCTTGAACCCACGACCACAAAGTCATGACCTGAGCCAAAGTTGGAGGCTCAACCAACTGAGCCACCCAGGGGCCTCCCTGACCAGCCCTCTACTACAGTTGTTATCGTGTGTTTGGATGAGGTGATTGTTATGTTTCCATTATTATAGTTATGCAATATTTTTAACTGCAGAGCCATGTAGTAAATTCTGATTATAATTCTTTTTGTGTAAAACAGTTCCTTTTCTCTTGAATATTATAATAGCCTTGTGTTTTTTATTGCTTACTTTTTTTAAAAAATTTTTCTTTTTTTAAATTTATTTTTGAGACAGAGAGAGACACAGCATGGGCAGGGGAGGGGCAGAGAGAGTGGGAGACACAGAATCTGAAGCAGGCTCCAGGCTCCGAGCTGTCAGCACAGAGCCCGATGCAGGGCTCGAACTCACAGAATGTGAGATCGTGACCTGAGCCAAAGTCGGACGCTCAACCGACTAAGCCACCCAGGAGCCCCTATTGCTTACTTTTCTATCTATGGCTACATCGTCCCACTCAAACAGCCTCCAAATACAATATTCTACATTTGTCAACTCTTTACCTAAGCCTACAATTCTGACTTTTTTCCAGGTGATCTTCCCCCGGGATCCCCCGACTTTGACTCCACTCTGGACAGTGCCTTCCCAGGATTCCTTTTCATCATACACTGGGCATACCTTTCATCTCTCTTTTATGTTGGATCTCCTGTTTTCTGTATCTCATGGCTTCCTGATTTTTGGTCTATGCTCCTGTTTTGGAGAAGCACATCTTCTAATAGCTTCTTGAGAAAGGGTGCATAGGAAGGGAATTTTTTTTATTATTTTTAATGTTTATTCATTTTTGAGAGACAGAAAGAGACAGAGCACGAGTGGGGGGAGGGGCAGAGAGGGAGACACAGAATCCAAAGCAGGCTGCAGGCTTTGAACTGTTAGCACCAGCCCGACTCAGGGCTCAAACTTACAGACCGTGAGATCATGACCTTAGCCGAAGTCAGACACTCAGCCAACTGAGCCACCCAGGCGTCCCAGGAAAGTAATTTTTTGAGACTGCATATTCAAAAATGTCTTTGTTCTGCCTCACACATGATTGACAGTTTGGCCATCCAATTGGCTATTTTTTCTTCAGAATTCTGAATGCATCACTCTATTTTTTTCTGGCATCTAACAAATTTTGCTTTACAGAGAAGCCTGATGCTATTGTGAGGGCAATTCTTTGTATATTAACTGTTTTCCTGTTACTATTTATGACTTATTTTTTCCATAACTGGAAGCCTGTATCTCCCACTCGCCTTCACCCATCTTGCCCATCACCCCACTTGTCTCCCCTCTGACAACCATCAATCAGTTCACTGTATATATGGGTCTGTTTCTATTTTTTGTTTGCTTTGTTTTTTAGATTCCACATATAATCTAATTCTTCCTGGTACAGACTTTCAACCAATCCTTTCCCCACCCTTTTTAACCTCACACCTATTCCTTCTTACCAGTATGCCTGTTTCGTCTAATTCCTGAGTCTTTCTGGGATTCAACTGTGTCAGTTAGCTTGCTTCTTATTAGTAGTCCCAGCCACTGGCATGTAAGTTTCAGCAGCCACCATTTTTTTAAAGTCAATTAGCACCTCCTCCATCTTTTTATCTTCCAAAATTTTGTGAACACTTATTGTACACAGTTGTTATTTTCTTCCGTTCTCTTTGTCCTGAATGGTACTTTACAGACAAAAACAAAAACAAAAACACCTCCTTATTGTCATTTTAGAGGAATTTTTTAAAGGCACAAAGATAGACCCATGTCTAAATGACTGTATTTAACAAGAAGTCTCTCACCCTCATTAATACTATTGTTATTACCATATTATTGTTTCAGTCTTTATTTTTGATCATTACCCATCTACTCATCTTTATTAAGGCTTCACATGTTTTAAATTTAGCTTCTGATATCAACTTGTAAACTTGGAACTGAACTAAGAAACTGGTACTGCCTAATTTTTTGTACAACTTTTGTATAAATTTTTGTATTTGCTAAATAACTGTAAATAAATGGCTCTTGGTTTGGCCAGGCCATTAGCTTAAAAGCTAGTTATGATTCATATTTTATACTTATGTATATATTCTTTAACACTCACTACTCAGTTTGACCTGTAGCGCTGACATTATCTGGGAGCTTGTTAGAAATGCAGTGAGGCTCCACTCCAAACTACTGAAACAGAGCCTGTGCTTTAACTAGATTCCCAAGTGATTCACAAACACATTCAAGTTGGAGAACTGGTCTAGTATTTCCCCCACAGCCCACCTCATTCTGTTCTCTCTTCCTCTCCCATTCCCCTTAGTACCCAAGACATTTTCTTGTCAAGTATCTCGCAGTTTGAGCATCATGAAAGTTACCTTTTCCACCCCTCCCCCACCCTCATGGGTCTGTCCCAGAGGTTCTCTTCCAGGTATGTTGACATCTAAAGTCCCCTACTCCTCCAAAAGGGAAAAGCCTCAACAAGTACCAGGCTCTGGATGCATGCTACGTGAGGTCAAACTGCCTCTACCAGTTACTAGCTGTGGGATCTTGGGCAAGCCACATCACTGCACTGTGCCTGTTTCAGCTCTGATAGCTCTGATTTGATGCAATTGAAGCTATATCCTCTAAAATGAAGGCTTTAGCACTGAATATTTAGGAATTTCTCCTTGTCTTCTGCTGAATGGTGTTTCTATCACATAAGTACATGAAGGGAATATTTTATTCATTTGGGCTCTTTGCTGCTGAATCAACTAGTTTCACCTTCATCTGGGGATGGATTTTATAATTATCTGCTGAATCAATAGATTCCCCAAACCTTCTGACCTTGGGACTGCTTACCTGGCGAACATACTGAGCTTCACAGATGGGGCATTCATCTGCTTCACAGTTCAAATACTGAGAAAGACCTCGGCAATGAGCACAGGAACCAACAGGGGATGGCGATAGTTGCAGAAAGGTTGGGGTAAAAACTGGAGGAACCTCAGCAAAGGCAGAAGAGGGAGAAATGGGAACATATATTGTCTGACAGGCAGTTGTCCAGTGATGGGCTTAACTTTTCCAACGTTAGGTATGTTAGCTGTAGGTTTCCACAGATGCCCTTTATCAAATTAAGTTTCCTTCTTTTCCTAGTTTGCTGAGAGTTTTAGTATACGTGCTGCCGAAGAGAGCACTTAATTTGCTGAGAGTTTTAAATAATAAGTCAGTGTTGAATCTTGCCGAATGCTTTTTCTACATGTATGAAAATGGTCTTTATTTATTCTGTTAATATGATGGATTACAGTAATTAACTTTTAATGTTAAACCAACCTTGCATTCTGAGATAAACTCTACTTGATCATGACATATTATGCTCTTTACATACTGCTGTGTCAAATTAGCTAATAGTTTAGCAATTTCTGCATCTATGTTTATGACATATATTGATATATCACTTTTTCTCCAGGTATCTTTGGCCGGTTTTGGTACTGTGGTAATAATGCTTTTCTCATTAAAATTTTTTTTTAATGTTTATTTATTTTCGAGAAAGAGAGCGAGCACGAGCTGGGGAGGGGCAAAGAGAGAGAAAAGGAGACAGAGAATCTGAAGCAGGCTCCAGGCTCTGAGCTGTCAGCCCAGAGCTCAATGCAGGGCTTGAACTCACAAGCTGTGAGATCATGACCTGAGCTGAAGTTAACCGACTAAGCCACCTAGGTGCCCCTCATTTAAAAAAAATGGGAAGCAAGTATTCCCTTTTCCCTATTTTCTGAAAGTTTATGTAGAATGAAAGTTTTTTCTTCTTTAAGTGTTTGAGAAAACTCATCAATAAAGCCACAAGGACCTGGAGTTTTCTTCTGTAGGAATATTTTTTATAATAAATTTATTTGGTATAAGGCTACTCAAATTTTCTATTTCATCTTGTATCAGTTTTAGCAAGCTGTATTTTTTAAGGAATTTGTTGACTTCATCTAATTTATTGGTTTAAAGTTGCCCATAATTAAAAAAAAAAAAAAGTTGCCCATTATATTCCTTATTATCCTTTTAATTTCTGTAAGATCTATAATAACATCCCCCATCTCATTCCTGATAAGAATTTGTGCTTTTTCTTTTCTCATCTAGGTTTCCTAGAGCTTTAATTTTGTTAATCTTTTCAAAGAACCAACTTTTGGCTTTGTAACTTTATTTTTAATACCATTAATTTTGTGCTTCCTTTCTTCTACTTATTTTGGATTTAATGTGCTCATCTTTTTCAACAGCTTATTCCTTCCTTTAAATATAAGTATTAAAAGCTATATAATTTAGGAAGCAAATATAATTCTACTGATTTGACCTCTCTGGGTTACTCACCCTTGAAAGAAATTCTTTTTTTTTTTTTTTTTTTTAATTTTTTTTTTGACATTTATTTATTTTTGAGACAGAGACAGAGCATGAACGGGGGAGGGTCAGAGAGAGGGAGACACAGAATCTGAAACAGGCTCCAGGCTCTGAGCTGTCAGCACAGAGCCCGACGCGGGGCTCGAACTCACGGACCATGAGATCATGACCTGAGCTGAAGTCAGCCGCTTAGCTGACTGAGCCACCCAGGCGCCCCTGAAAGAAATTCTTAAATCTTTTTTTTAGGTAAAACTTTTTATGAGAATCAGTAAATTCTACCCAGGGGGAGACTATGAATATAAATCTAAAGAATGATTATAAAGATATAAAAAGCCTAGCATTCCTGTTATATAACTCTTGGTTTTTCATTCCATTCCAAGCTGGGTGTGTTTATTCTAAAGATGCTTGAATTTTAAGAACCCGCAGTTCCTGTTTTGGATGCTATGTTGTAATTACCAGTGACTCATTCAGACATACTTAAGTTTGGGATGTAAATGAAGGTTAAGTATGACTTCAGTTGATTTTAATGCTTTGACTATATCAACTGCATCACTAGTACACTGTCAAGATGAAATCTTCCTCTATTAGTATTTACATTAATGTAATGAGTCATTTTTCTTCAGTCATTGCTTATATTTTTATATTTAGCTTTGAAAATTTAAACTTCATCTCTCCTTAATAATTCATCTTAGAGTTCTGATTTTTAAATGGTGAAAAGGGTTATTGCACAGATTACTTTCTTTATACTTATTGTAGATCGTACAAAAAATAATTTCCATTCACAAAATTCCTTTAAAGAGTTTTATTTTGGGGGGGGTGGGGTGGGGTGCCTGGCTGGCTTAGTTGGTAGAGCATGTAACTCAGGATTGTGAGTTCAAGCCCCGTGTTGGGCATGCAGTCTACTTAAAAAAAAAAAAAAAAAAGTTTAAGAGGTTTTTTTTTTTTTTTAAAGGGATGATTTGTGCTATCAAATTAAACTTTTTAAAAAGTCAACCCAAATCAAGATATTCCTAAACATACAAACAACCAAGTGAATATCTGCATATTTTAGAAAAATATTTTTCCTAAACTCATCTCTTAAAACATAGATAACAGGGAACCTGGGTGGCTCAGTTGGTTAAGTGTCTGACTCTTGATTTCAGTTCAGGTCATGGTCTCACAGTTCATGAGACTGAGCTCCATGTGGGACTCTGTGCTCTCAGCACAGAGCCAGCTTGAGATTCTCTCTCTGCCTCTTCCTGGTTTGCACTCTCTCAAAATAAATAAACCTTAAAAAATAAATATTAAAAAAAAAAGGTAATAATGACCTTCTCAAACTAAGTCAGCTAGTAGGGAAAAATCGAATACATTTTACATTTAATTTAAGGTTAGTTTTGGAGAGAAGACTTTTGATTTTTAAGTGCCAAATGAAAAGCTGTTTTATTTCATGAGTCAAGAGATGATACAATTCAATGGAATGAGGTGAGTATACAAACGATTTTTGTTTCCGACAATTTTATCTTTAAAAAAAAAAGTAAAAATTTGAAAGTTATATCTCATTTCAGCATCTTATTTTTTTTAAATCCAAATTCTGGCCTAATATAAATTTACACAGTTAAATACTTCAAAACATAATATGGCATGTATTATTATTATTTTCTCACAGGGCATCAGATACTAATATGTATAAATCACCTTGTTAAAATAACAAAAATATGAAAATCAGCACAATACTTCATTTATTTATTGTAAGTCTGGCAAACAGCACAAAAATCCAGCAACATTTTAAACATGTAAAAAAGTCAAATGCTGAACAGTACTGGGGATTTTTTTTTTTACATTAATTAGTAATAATGAGAACACATTTAAAATACTGCAAAGCTAGCAAAATGAGGGTACTTGGCTTCTGAACATATACCACACACACAAACGCACACACACACACACACACACACACCATACAAACAATATAATTTATCTTTACAAAAATTACAGCCAAGCAATAGAGAAGGATGTTAATAATGAAGATACTAACACATATATTCACTACATGTATCTTATACAATGAAATGCTACATCTTGTACCCTGAAATGCCATGTGTAGAGAGCCAAGCATAGTAAATTTAGGCTCATCACTGAGGTTAAGAATTATTTGAGAAGAATTTAGTGCTTACAGGTAACATATTCAATTAAAACTTTCTATACAGCAATTCCTGGATCATAACAATGCGTTCCACTATATATCTGAGAAGTTGAGTCTTCTTTGTTGGCAGTATAAAATTTCTGACCAGTATCAAAATTCTGGTAAAACACAAATTGAAGGCATTTTCTAGTGTATGCAAATGTTATAGGGGGCATCAATGAATGTGAGAGAAAACCTTAGAGTTCACACTAAGTTTCTGCTGAGCTTTGTCAAACCAAACAGCTCAACTATAAGGCAAGAAAAAATAACCCCCTATAACAGATTAGTGGGTCTTACTAAGTAAAGACAGGAATGCAATCTTGGGGAAAAATTCCCTACAGAAACAGATCTGAAACAACTGGCATTGAAATAAACATATTATCTAACATCTTTCATTCAGTCACTGGTTCAGAAGCCTGACAAACAATATACTGGTATATATTATCAAATTAACATTTTGGAATCAGCACCAGTCCCCAAAACCTCAAATTATAATATTTAATATTCATTAAAATACATCCTTTTTGTGCTATTTTAACACAACTACAATCAAATTAAAGAAAGTTGAATTTACTCAACTTATATATATTTTTGTGTATACTGGATAGCAACTTTATTTTTTTTTTATTTACTTGTGCTTCTGTTCTGGGGCACTTTGATTGAAGAGAAATTCATTTCACAGGATTACATCTTGCTAAAGCATTCCTTAGCATTGGTCCAAACTTGAATTCCCTATTAAAAACAAAAACAAGAAAGAAAAAAACTTTAAAATGTAATCTTGGAAGGATTCTGAAAATCCAACTGTTTGGCTTACTGGTATGTTACTTTCACCTTTTGGAATAACTGTCAAGTCCAGCAAATATGACACTATTTCCAGCAATGACTAATGCTTCTGAAAAAAGAGAATTGCTTGTATAGCCTATCTTCAAGATGGGGAAAGAGCTACTACAACTTTTTGGAAAACTGAGTTTTCAAGGCTCATAACAAACATATTTATTCATATCACGTTTGCATTATTTCTATTTGTAAACCAAACAAGTTTTCAGGAAATTGTTCTACGTAATATTTAAAACAAAGGAAAAATACCTTACTAGTTTAACAATTAAATAAAAATTAATTATTTAAAAATTAATGGATTATTAAATTATTAGTCTAACAACACATGTTTTGATAAAAACCAATAATAGGCTGAATTATCAAATCCTTCTTAGTGTTCTGGCAGGCTATTTAGCACAAAGGTAATATAATATACCTAATATGCTTAAACAAAAATGCATGTATATAAAAATATAGCAGTAAAATCTAAGGAAGTGGTAGAAACAAAGGTATTTTTTCAACAAACAAGACACACATATTTTATGAAGAAGCAGTATTTTCTTTAATATTTAAGTATGCCAATATCTATCAATATTCGAAGCTTTGATAAATATCTTCAAATCTTAAATATCTTTGGCTGGATAAAGCAGTATCTAATAGAGTACTGGTTGTTAGAAAGGATAAGATATGGACTATCACAGTAAGAGATCTATAAGACATCAAATGAGCAAACAAAAACTACAAACTAGCACATACAATGCAATCCCATTTGTGCAGGGAAAAGGAAAGTGTATATTTTCTTAATGATTGTAAATGTGTAAGAATGTCTGGAAGGATACACATGAAGTCTGTAACAGTGGTAAGTTTCTAAAAAGGGATTTGGGGGAGGAGGGAGAGAATTTTTACTTAATATGCTTCTGGATTTTTAAAATTTTTGCAATGAGAGTATGTTACTTTTATGATAGTTTTTCTGCTCTGACCTTTATCATTTCCTTCCTTCTACTAACCTTGGCTTTGTTCTTTCCGTAAACCCTTTAGGTGTAGGTTACATTGTTTGAGACTTTTCTTCTTCTTTTTTCTGTATGTTTATTTATTTATTTGGTGTGGGGCGCAGGGGGTGGACAGAAAGAGGGAGAGATGGAGAATCCCAAGGCAGACTCCGCACTGTCAGCACAGAGCCCAATGCAGAGCTCAAACTCATGAACTGCGAGATCATGACTTGAGCCAAAATCAAGAGTCAGATACTCAACTGACTAAGCCACCCAGGTGCCCTGAGATTTTTCTTGTTTCTTGTATTGCTATAAATTCCTTCTTTGAACGGCTTTTGCTGCATCCCAAAGATTTTGAATCATTGTGTTTTCATTTTCATTTGTATTTTTTCATTGCCTCTTTGATTTCTCCATTAACTCATTGAAGGTTTGGTTAGCATACTGGTTAGCCTCCACAAGTTTGTGTTTTTCCAGTTTTTTTCTTGTGACTGATTCCTGGTTTCATGCAATTGTGGTCAGAAAAGATGATGATATTATTTCAGTTTTCTTCAATTTACTGAGACTTGTTTCGTGGCCTAACATGTGATCTATCCTGGAGAATATTCCATGTGCACTTGAAAAGAACGTGTATTCTGTTGTTTTTGGATGGAATGTTCTATATATATCTGTTAAGACCATGTGGGCTAAAGCATCACTCAAAGATACTATTTCCTTATTGATTTTCTGCCTTGATGATCTATTCATTGATATGAGTGGGGTGTTAAAACCCCCTACAATTAGGGGGCGCCTGGGTGGCGCAGTCGGTTAAGCGTCCGACTTCAGCCAGGTCACGATCTCGCGGTCCATGAGTTCGAGCCCCGCGTCAGGCTCTGGGCTGACGGCTCGGAGCCTGGAGCCTGTTTCCGATTCTGTGTCTCCCTCTCTCTCTGCCCCTCCCCCGTTCATGCTCTGTCTCTCTCTGTCCCAAAATAAATAAAAAATGTTGAAAAAAAAAAAAAAAAAAAAACCCTACAATTATTGTATTACCATCAATTTCTCCCTTTATGTCTGTTAATATTTACTTTATGTATTTAGGTGTTCCAGTGTTGGGTAAATATTTACAACTGTTATATCCTCTTACTGGATTGGCCCCTTTATCAGTATGTAATGCCCTTTGTCTACTGTTACAGTCTTTGTTTTAAAGTCTATTTTGTCTAAGTACTGCACCTTAGCTTTTTTTCCCACTTCTATTTGCATGGAGTATCTTTTTCCATATGATCATTTTTTTAATTTGAAAAGATAAAGTAGCTTAAAAATCAATCAAGTATTGGGGTGCCTGCATGGCTCAGTTGGTTGCGCACCTGATTTAGGCTCAGGTCATGATCTCACGGTTCATGGGTTTAAGCCCCATGTCAGGCTCTGTGCTAAAAGCTCAGAGCCTGGAGCCTACTCAGAATTCTGTGTCTCCCTCTCCCTCTCTGCCCCTTCCCCACTTGCACTCTATCTCAAAAATAAATGTTACAAAAAACAAATCAAGTATTTCGTAAAAGCTCAGTCCTTGATTCAACAAATTAGAAAATTCACTATAAAAAAGGTTAACCAAAATAATACTTAGAATAGTTGATTTTTAAATGCTAATATTGGGCGCCTGGGTGGCGCAGTCGGTTGAGCGTCCGACTTCAGCCAGGTCACGATCTCGCGGTCCGTGAGTTCGAGCCCCGCGTCAGGCTCTGGGCTGATGGCTCGGAGCCTGGAGCCTGTTTCCGATTCTGTGTCTCCCTCTCTCTCTGCCCCTCCCCCGTTCATGCTCTGTCTCTCTGTCCCAAAAAAAAAAAAAAAAAGTTGAAAAAAAAAAATTTAAAATAAATAAATAAATAAATAAATAAATGCTAATATTAATGCTTTTTATATAAAACTATTTTGGTTTGGTTTACCACTACTTCAATTCAGTCATTTGATTATATTCAATTACCACTTTGGATATCTGACACTATAACACGGTATGGTATATTTTAAAAGTTAATATACAACTAAAATAAAATATAGATAATCATATTTATCTAAAAAAAACTAGTATTAATCTTGACTTCTCGTACTTAATTTTAAGTTTCTAAAAAAAAAATACTGTAGATTTTCAAATACAAAAATCTATTATTCTACTTAAGGAAGAAAATAAAACATGATGAAACTTTATAGTACTGTTCCTGGGAAATAAGGTGAACACACATCTTTCAAACCTCATGTGAGTAAACTCTTGTTTACTGTAATGGTTTTCTTAGGAAACATGAGTAGACATACAAGCTATCCAACAGTATGTCCAAATACACCTACAGCGATATCCTTTTTATTCAGAGACTAATTTCTAGCACCCTCAACCACCCCGCCCTAGGTAAAATGGGGAGAAAAGTCCTTTGAGCCATTATATAGTCTGCATTTTCCTTTGGAAAAGCAGCAAACAGAAGATCACAAGGAGCTTACTGATGAGTCTTTTATGAAAACACAATAAAACCAACTCTAAAAAACGTGTGTTACCTGATCTTTCAGACCTCCTGAGATTAAAAAAGGTAGGCTAGAAAGATGACTAAATGTGAGGCACCCTGTAAAGCAGTAGGATGTGGCACAATGACAACAATAGATAAAACACCACCAAGCTGTAATCATACTCCACTGTCAGCATCTGCAGATGGTTTGGTCATGATTTTAACTTCTCTTAAGTGACCCCAAAGATCTATAACATGGAGTAACTTACACTTTAACTGGGGCATAAATATGAATTTGCCCAATACAAAAAAAAGCCCACTTGACTAATGCTAGAGTCTGGTGTTTACATCTTAAAATATCTTTGTTTACTATGCTTACTGCTAGTGATACAAGTGAAAAGGGCTAGGGAAGTGATGATGACTAGCCAGAAAATACACATTTCAGATGAATTAAAGCATAAGTTGTTTATATGAGCATGGTTTTTCCAAGAAGGTCTTCATAACTGAGAATTCACCTTGCTATTTACATGATTTACTGAGACAATGCATGTTAAGTTGCTTGGTAGACTGCAAAGTGCTGGTAAACTGTAAAGCACTGATAGTAGCTGATAGACACATAGGCAGGTCTTGGGTTATAAAAAAGAAGGAATGTTTCATAGTTTGTTCTTACAACAGCATTTTAGAAAGATTTTGGTATTGTCAAAACACTCCCCTGGGGCCCCTGGGTGGCTCATTCGGTTGAGCATCTGACTTTGGCTCAGGTCACATGATCTCATGGTTTGTGAGTTCGAGCCCCCCGCGCTGGGCTCTGTGCTGACAGCTCAGAGCCTGGAGCCTGCTTCAGATTCTGTGTCTCCCTCTCTCTCTGCCTCTCCCCCACTTGTGCTCTGTCTCTCTCTCTCTTAAAAATAATAAATAATAAAAAAATAATAATAAATAATAAAATAATAAATAATAAAAAAACCTCCCCAAAATGAAGCTTCCATGTTCATATCTTCTACTATGGACATCAGCTACATGGAAGACTCACTATGACAACAAACCATGTCATGACCACATTTTCCCCAATGTTTAAGCTATTTTCCAATCAAGGCACTATCTATCACTATTAGGAACAGTATTTTACCACCACATCCAAGAACACCATATAATCCAATTAAAGTTGTTGGTATATATTTGCAAATACTGGATATAAATAGAGAACAGAAATTTGGTACCTTAGGTGACTGAAGACTCAGTAATCGACATTTTGGTTATTAAAAAATACTTCTTTCAAAATTAAGTAAAGAAATTGGAAAACATTCTGGAAGGGGAGAAGGGGAGAAGAATGGGCTTTAAAATGAAAATGATAGGGGCGCCTGGGTGGCTCAGTCAGTTAAAGCACCCAGCATTGGCTCAGGTCATGATCTCATGGTTTGTGAGTTCAAGCCCTGCGTCGACCTCTGTGCTGGTAGCTCAGAGCCTGCTTCAGATTCTGTGTCTTTCTCTCTGCCCCTTCCCTGCTTGCACTCTGTCTCTCTCTCTCTCTCAAAATAAATAAATAAACATTAAAAAAATTAAATTAAATTAAAATGATAAGCTTTCTAGTCCAAGGAAGAGAAATTAGTTTTAAAGAAATTCATAAGCACTTTTGAATATACCGTATCTTCCCTGACACCAAAACCTACCTTTTTGCACATACTGATCTGCATAACTGCATAGCTTATGAGAGCTTCCTTTAAATCATGGTTCTTTTGTTCTTTGAAGCGTTCAATATCAGCCCAAGCATTTTTCACAAATTCTCTGAAATAAAATGTGTAGTCAACATTATTACTTACTCAAATTATGTAAACTATATTATAAATTCTAATAACCAGTTCTCATTCGCATTGGTTTTTGTCTATATAGATGAAAAAACTATTGTATATATGACAGGTTTTTTTTCTTCCTAAAAATTATACTAGAAAAAAAAAGCAGAGACAGTCATACATTCTTCTTCATTTTAATAATCAATATTTTTGCCCCAAGAATTCCAGCTTCAAATTATTCCTATAAATCAGCTATAAATGGCTCTTTCCACATGAAGTTGCCCTCCTGGAGTCACTGGAAAACATACACTCTTTTGACAAGATATACCATATCACAATCATCATGTACTTGCTTTAAATGACAACTAGAGTTTTCAAAATTCTGAGAGGCATTTACCTTTTTAACTCTACTCATAAAAGTTTACTTTTACTTATTTGGTGCCAGTTCTAAAAATTAACAAAAACACCTCAAAACCAATGATACACTCTTGGTCTGCCTTGATCTACGTACTATTGGACAAAAACAGCAATAAGGAAAATAAGTCAGTGACGGAAGACCTTTGAGTTGAATTTCTAGAAATACTTATGGAATAATCACATGCCAAGTCAATGTAAGGTGTTGGAACATAAAGACGAAACATACACAGTCACTGACTTAGAAGGGCTCCTGAACACCCAAAACAAAACTGCCATGCTATTGTGGCATGAGCTAAGTGCTATGACAGCCTGCAAGGCTAGGAGTAAGCTTCACAAAGAAAGTGCAAGAGCTGGGCACTGAAGAATCATCAGGCTTTTGTGAAGTGATGGAGAAGAAAGGGCAAAGGGAATATGCAAAGGCCAGAAATCAGGAAAAGTGCAGGAAAGTAATTTTATAAAGTTGAAATTCTTCTTTCTCTTTCCCCCATACTAAAACTGTTTCTGTAACATGATTTTTGATCATTCAAATTTCTTAGGAAGTCAATCACTACATGTTAGAAGAAAAGGTTATAGGGGTGTCTGGTTGGCCCAGTCATTGGAGCCTGTGACTTTGATCTCAGGGTTGGAAGTCTGAGCCTGATGTTGGGTGTAGGGATTACTGTTTTGTTTTTTTTTTGAGAGAGAGAGAGAGAGAGAATGCAATATGGGGAGAGGGAGAGTAAAAGAGAGAGAGAGAGAGAGAGAGAGAGAAAATTTAAGCAGGCTCCAGGCTCAGCATGGAGTCCGATGCAGGACTCAATCCCATGACCTTGGGATCACGACCTGAGCCAAAATAAGAGTCAGACACTCAATTGACTGAGCCACCCAGGTGCCCCAGAGATTACTTAAAAATAAAATCTTTAAAAAAATTTTTTTTTGAACGTTTATTTATTTTTAATCTTTATTTATTTTTGAAACAGAGAGACAGAGTGTCAGCAGGGAAGGAGCAGAGAGAGAGAGACACAGAATCCGAAGCAGGCTCCAGGCCCTGAGCTGTCAGCACAGAGCCCGACATGGGGTTCAAACTCATGAACTGTGAGATCATGACCTGAGCTGAAGTTGGACACGCAACCAACTGAGCCACCCAGGCTCCCCGAACGTTTATTTATTTTTAAGACAGAACACAAGGTGGGGGGGGGGGGTGGCGTGCGAGAGGAGGGGTAGAACACAGAGTGAGACACAGATTCCGAAGCAGGCTCCAGGCTGAGCTGTCAGCATGGAGTCCAATGCAGGGCTCGAACCCATGGAGTGATCATGACCTGAGCTGAAGCCAGATGCTCAACCACTGAGCCACCCAGGCACCCCTAAAAATAAAACCTTAAAAAAAAATTGCCCTTGAAGAACAGACTGTATTTCAGGGATGTTAATGAAGATGGGAAATGTTATATAAAAAAAAAACAAACCAACAATCCGCCATGTAGTACACATGTCTAGCTTTGTTAAACATCTCAGCATTTTTACCTGCCTTCCAGATTTTTAGACTTTAGCTGTTGCTCTCCTTCATTTATTTGTTCTTCTAGCACCTTTATTCTGGCTTCTCTTTGCTCTGGAGTTTCTTGGCCAAAGAGCTTGGTAGTCATTCCCTTCAAGGAAAATGTTCTCACAGTCTAAAATGAAATAGAAACAGGTGAATGGATGAACAAAATGTGGCATATACATATAAAGAAATATTATTATTCAGCCTGAGAAAGGAAAGAAATTCCAACACATGCTATAACATGGATGAACCTGAGAACATTATGCTAAGTGGAAATAAGCAAGTCATGAAAGGACAAATACTACATGATTCTACTTAATGTAAGGTATCTAGAGTAGTCAAAGTCATAGAGACAGAAAGTAGAATGGTGACTCTCAGGGGCTGAGGAGAGAGGGAAATTGATAGTTGATGTTCAATGGTATAGAGTTTCAATTTTGCAAGATGAAGAGAGTTCTAGAGGTTGGTTACACAACAATGTGAATGTACTTACTACTACTGAACTGTATACCACTTAAAAATGGTTAAGATTATCCCTAGTATAATCTTTCAATAACCTATGCTTCCATAAAATTGCTTTTAATTTATATCAATGTAAATTCAATAGCTGTACTAATTTCTTCCACTGTTTTCTGAGTTTGAAATAAGAGTAAAAATTAAAATATTTTTTAAAAAGAAAAATAAACAAGGGGCGCCTGGGTGGCTCAGTCGGTTAAGCGTCCAACTTTGGCTCAGGTCATGATCTTGCAGTTTGTGAGTTCGAGCCCCGCGTCGGGCTCTGTGCTGACAGCTTGGAGCCTGGAGCCTGCTTCGAATTCTGTGTCTCTGTCTCTCTCTGCCCCTCCCCCACTTGTGCTCTGTCTCTATCAAAAATAAATAAATGTAAAAAAAATTGTTTTTTAAAGAAAAATAAGCCACAGGTAAAAAAACAATGGTTAAGATGATAAATTTTGTTATGTATATTTAATCACAATTAAACATTTTTTTTAAAAAGGGAAACACAGGGGCACCTGCGTGGCTCAGTCGGTTAAGTGTCCAACTTTGGTTCAGATCATGATCTCACGGTTCGTGGGTTCGAGTCCCGCACTGGGCTCTGTGCTGACAGCCTAGAGCCTGGAGCTTGCTTCAGATTCTGTGTCTCCTTCTCTCTGCCCCTTCCCTGCTTGCTCGCTCTGTCTCTCTCTCTTAAAAATAAACATTTTTAAAAAATTTTTTTAAAAATTAAAAAAAAAGGGAAACAAAACTTTTGCCATTTCCTCCTAGCTCAGTACAGAAGCACCAATAAGTCTTACAACCAGGGGGCTCCTAATGTGATTCCTAACACTGGAATAATATGGAATAGTCAAAAAGAAAAAAATTCTAACTGAACTTCTTAATCAAATGGAAAACTTCTATGTGAAGCATTAGGCAAGTTATTTCTTTAGATTAGAGGTCATTTTGTAAACATTTCTCTATGACATAAAAAATAGATAAAAAAATCCAACAGGTGACAAAGGAAATAGGCCAAACTAAAACAAAAAACATTTAAAATCTGCGTAATACACACTGAAACTTGGTTATCAATTAAATAGGATGCCTTCCCTTGGAGGGTAGCCTCAAGCATCAGTGCTTTAACATTTCCTTACTCTCTGGAGATTACTAAGGGAAACACTTTTCCCTTCACATGTAAGAGTAGAGAATCATGCTCCCTGAAAATGGCCTGGGAGTTTCCCCTCAGTTCTAAAAATAAATCAAGCCTAGGGGTGCCTGGGTGGCTCAGTGGGTTGAGCTTACGACTTTGGCTCAGGTCAGGATCTCGCAGTTCAGGATCTCGCAGTCCAGGAGTTCGAGCCCTACATTGGGCTCTGTGCTGACAGCTCAGAGCCTGGAGCCTCTTCGGATTCTGTGTCTCCCTCTCTCTCTCTCTGCCCCTCCCCTGCTCATGCTCTGTCTCTCTCTCTCTCAAAAATAAACATTAAAAATAAATAAATAAATAAATAAATAAATAAATAGAAAGAAAGAAAGAAAGAAAGAAAGAAAGAAATCAAGCCTAGTATATACATGTTTCATAGTCAAATGGTCTTTTACTACAACATATATCTGTGACTTTTCAGAGATAACAAAGTACTTGTTAAGTATGAAGTGACTGGTAAATGGTAGCACTGTCACTTTTATTATTTCCAGATTGTGTACTCTCACTACGACAGCTAATTTATTCCAATAAAATGGCTAGACAGTAGAAAGCCGATTATAAAAATGATCTAAGGTTCATAAAATAAGATACAGAATTTTCTTCACAACTATTCCCTATACCAGAAGCTCCTTCTTATGAGAGATGAACTGATTCAAACTAGGCAAACCTTTTCAAAATAAGCTAAAATTTCTATGATTTACTTTGTAAAAGTCATTATTTCAATCACAAAGAATAATGCTTTTTCACTTGGACTGAATATAAATGAGAAGACACTATACAGAGCAATGTTGGCAGAATTTCTTACACTGCTATATAATATGATGTTTTAATGGCTTATATCTTTTTATATCAAGATCACAAACCAAGGAGTTACAAAGTTGCCCATAAATTATTCCCCTATAAAAGCTACAGGCATCTTGGGTATTACAACTGCAGCTTATTCCTTGTAAGGCCTGCTGCACTAATACCAGAGACTGAAATGGAAACACACTCACCCCAGTTGCCAGTTCCTCACATTGCTGCTTTTTGGATGCTAAGTCCTGAGCAGCCATCTCCAAGTCATACTGCATAAGTTCATGTTTCCTGCATACAGCCCTAGGGATGAAAAAAAGTGCTGCCACTTAATTTTTATGGCTTCTCTTTTAACATATTAAAATTTTTCAGGGGCACCTGGGTGCTTCAGTCGGTTAAGCATCCAACTATTCATTTCAGCTCAGGTCATGACTTCACAGTTGTGGGATCGAGCACCCATGTAGGGCTCTGTGCTGGGTGTGGAACATGCTTAGGATTCTCTTTCTCTTTCTCTGTCCCTGTCCCCCGGTTGCGCATACACATTGTTTTCTTTTTCAAGAAAAAAAATTTTTTTCTCCCCAGGGGTAGAGAGGAAATATTTACAATATGTACCTAGAATTTTCAAGTTTAAAATGCAATAGCCCAATATAAAATGAAATCTACCAGGGGTGCCTGAGTGGCTCAGTCAGTTAAGTCTAATCTTGATTTCAACTCAGGTCATGATCTCAAGGTTTGTGAGATTAGGATTCTCTCTCTCTCCCTCCCTCTGCCTCTCCCCTGTTGATGCTCTCTCTCTCAAAATAAATATTAAAAAAAATTAAATTTAGAACCTAAGCATAAAAAGTATACATAATAAAAGATGTTTTTTTTTAAGATGCTTGCAACATTTTTCTCAACAAACATACCATTATCACATACATTAATGAAATCTTTTGTGTAACATAGAAACTAATACTGGAATCTCACAAAGCAGCTGAGTATTCCTTAAATTCAAAATTTTCATCTTTATATAGAAATGTCTTAGTTTTTACTATCATATAAGTGACCCATGCTTAGTGTAAAAAAAAAAAAAAAACAAAACTAAGATTCTGGCACAGAAATGTACAAAATAAAAAAATTTTCAAGAACTCCTTCTCTTCCCAACTCCACTATCCAGACACAACCCATGTTAATATTAATAGATGGTGCATATTCTGCCAGACCTTAGGTAGGCACTTACAAATACACATATACACACGCCCCAAGTGATTCTACATATTATCTTACCTAACTATATACCATGGACATATCAATATACATTCATCTTTTCTATAGTTTTTAAGAACTGTACAGAATTCCACTCTGTTCAGCAACTTTCTTTTGCTTGGTAACATGAAAATACCTGGTGAAACTCCTGAGTACTCAAAGCTCTAGAAGGAGCAAGGTTAAAAATGTACAGATGTTTTGTATCAGCCACTAAACAGCTAAAGAAACACTGGTCCTCTATACTAACAGAATTCTTATATTGCTTTTAAAAATGACAGGAAAATAACCCAAAGTGGCTATAGCCAAAAGCCACCTATTTCAGGTAAATGGATTCATTTTTCTAAATTGGACAGAAAAAATATACTAATTTCTTCTTTTTTTAATATTTATTTTTGACAAGAGAGCATGTGAACTGGGGAGGGGCAGAGAGAGACGGAGACAGGTTCTGAAACGGGCTCTGTGCTGAGAGCAGAGGGCCCGATGTGGGGCTTGAACTCATGAACTGTGAGATCATGACCTGACTCAAAGTCAGATGTTTAACCACTTGAGCCACCCAGGCACCCCTATGCTAATTTCTGCTAAAATAGAACTATATACCAGAGAATTCTGTTTGCCTCTGCAAGAGATACCATAAAAACAGAAGACAAAGTCCTGATATTAAGAAGTTACACAACCTTACTAAGAAGATAAGCAGATGTGGGAAAAATTACAAAATTAAAAAGGCAACATATTGCCTAGTGACAGGGCTACCTACCTACACACACTCAATTTGTATTTTGCATCCAATCTTCAAACTGAACAAATAGAAAGAACAACATATAAACAGTTCTGTGGCTGGAGACTGACTAGTTTCATCAATACCACGTTTCAAGAACAGGGCTGGTCTTAAATACCTCTACCCAGCACTCTGCAATACAGAGGAATACAAGGAGACCTCATTCAATACCTGGGGGATGAATTCATTTAAAAATCACCTTACTATCTTTGGGGTCCCTGGGTGGCTCAGTCAGTTAAGCGTCCGACTTTGGCTCAGGTCATGATCTTGCAGCTTGTGAGTTCAAGCCGTGCACCAGGCTCTGTGCTGACAAATCGGAGCCTAGAGCCTGCTTTGGATTGTGTCTCCCTCTCTCTCTGCCCCTCCCCCACTCACACTCTGTGTGTGTCTCTCTCTCAAAAATAAAATAACATTTAAAAAAATGTTTTTAAATAAATAAATAAAAATCACCTTACTATCTTTACTTTCTGGCAACATATGAAGTGAAGAGAGTGGGGACTAGCCACAGGGCTGCATCTGGAACATTTATTATTATACTTACCGCAGTGCTTCTGCATAAAACAGATACTCCTTTAGCTGATCTGCATAATGTTCTTCATCTTCTAAAATATCATCAATAGAAGATGCATACCTGTTTAAAAAACATTGCATACAAACTTTTATCATGATACAAAGTATTAATGATAGAAAGAAGTGTTGTTCAAAGTATGTATGGTCCAACAGACCATTTGCTACCTTCAGTAACAAAATAAGTACACAGAGTGAGAATAAGTATTGAGAAACGTTTGTAGCAATTAAAAAAAAATTTTTTTAATGTTTATTTATTTTGGAGAGAAAGAGAGACAGAATGTGAGCAGGGGAGGGGCAGAGTGAGAGGGAGACACAGAATCTGAAACAGGCTCCAGGCTCTGAGCTGTTAGCACAGAGCCCGATGTGGGCTTGAACTCATGGACTATGAGATCATGACCTGAGCTGAAGTCAGAAGCTTAACTGAATTTTACCAAAATGTTTTGATCAGCAATGGCTTGGAAATAAAAAACAAAACAAACAAAAAGGTCCTTCTTACAGGTAGCTTAAGAAGCACCATAAGACAGCTCCTGGGTGGCTCAGTCGGTTGAGCGCCTGTCTTGGTTTCAGCTCAGGTCATGATTTAACAATTCATGAGTTCAAGCCCCATGTCAGGCTCTGTGCTCTCAGCAGAGAGCCTACTTTAGATCCTGTCTCCCTTTCTCTGCCCCTCCCCCACCCACGAGCACATGCATTTGCTCTCTCAAAAATAAATAAATGTTAAAAATAAAAAATACACAAGAAGCACCATAAGACTATAATATCTTTTGTTCAAAGATATTTTATGAAAGGGCTACAAAATCTGCAGAAAAAATAAGAGTTTAGTATAATTGGTGAACAAATATTCCTGGCACCAACTACATACAGTAATGCCAAAAAGCTGCAAAAGGAAAACTAGAGTAAATAAAGATTACAAAAAATTTTAGAAGGTTTATTTTATACTAATTGTCAATAGCAATCTCTTTTTTTTAACATGTTTTATTTTATTTTTTTTAATGTTTATTTATTTTTTGAGAGAGAGAGAGACAGAGAGAATGAGTGGGGGAGAGGCAGAGAGAGAGGGAGACACAGAATCTGAAGCAGGTTCCGGGCTCTGAGCTGTCAGCACACAGCCTGACGTGGGGCTCGAACTCAAAAGTGAGATCGTGACCTGAGCCAAAGTCAGATGCTTGACCGAATGAGCCACCCAGGTGCCCCAGCAACCTCTGCTTTGACCCATACAAGCCCCTTATTGCCATACCATTCTCATTCCTGGACAGGAGTCTTTCCTTGTACAGAAATGTGACCTGACTGACCGCTCTTGACACTGCTTCTCCAAATACTACAAGCACAGATCTCAGCACCTCTAGGAGATCTTCCCAGACTACTTTAGTCTCCAGTCACCACTTCTGGTCTTTTATCAACAATTCAGAAATTAAATTTTATCAAAGTAATGTCTTGTGTGTTATTTTATTTCTCCAATCACATTATGAATTCCATAAGGATGTGGGTTATGTCATGTACTACTTCTGTATGGTATATAACTTTTCAAATTAACTCTGATTACATAGCATGAGAATAGAAGAATAATATAATTTATGTCTCCAGGCCTGCTTCATGTAGGCAAGCAAACAAAATTTACTGAAGTTGTAAAAAATAAACCTTCTGAAAAACGATGTGCTTAGAGGGTTTCTAAAAGAGGCCAAGTACATATTCTGTAATTACAAATTTACATTTGTTAGACTATGGATGGAATTTCTTCTACATGACTGAAAAAAGTCTCAAGAATCATTATTAAGAACAAGAAAAACTGCCTTTAATTCATAAATCTATGATTCAGAAAGAATGTTAAGGAAACAAAAAACAGGGCTGGTGGCTTGAAGACAGGAAACATAGTATAAGGATAAATAGCACATCCTTGGGTACAAAAATTTAAATGGTAATGATTTTTAGATATCAGTACTGAAATTGTTTACTTGACACTTTAAATCACCTGAAGGGATAATCATAAATTCCTGAAAATACTGAAAATGCTAAATCAACACAATGCTGGAAGACTTTCTAAGGCTGAAAAGTAGCCAGTCAGCTTGAATATGGCCTGAAGAAATATTTAGAAAAAAATAAGTATTTTTTGTCTTTTTGTTACTGACTTGTAAGAGTTCTTTACATATTCTGGTTGGAAATGTTTACTCCCAGTCAGTAGCTAGCCTTTTCATTATTTTAATGGTGTGTGTGTAGTAAATAAACATAACATGAAATTTACCTTTTAATCATTTTAAGTGTCCAGTGGAGTGGCATTAAGTGCATTCACCTTTTTGTGCAGCTATCTCCACATCTCCAGACCATCTGTCTCCAAACCATCTGTCTCCAGAACTTTTTGATCTTCTCTAACACTAATTCCCCCATTTCTCCCTTCCCTAACATTATCTTTTTCTTAAGTTTATTTATCTTGAGAGAAAGGGAGAGAGAAGGAAAGAAAGAATCCCAAGCAGGCTCTGCACGGTCAGTGTGGAGACTGATGTGGGCCTTGAACCCATGAACCATGAGATCATGACTTGAGCCGAAACCTAGAGTTGGACGCTTAACTGACTGAGCCACCCAGGTGCCCCACAGTATCTTTTAATAAGCAAAATGTTTAATTTCGATAAAGAACAATTTACCATTTAAAAATGTCTTTGAAATTCCTTGTCCTTCTAAGTAAAAAAAAAAAAAAAGAAAGAAAAGAAAACAGAAAAAACTAAAAATTTGGTTTTTTTTCATGATTTTTTTTAAAGAAATTTTTGCTAACAGGGCGCCTGGGTGCCTCAGTCGGTTGAGCGTCCAACTTCGGCTCAGGTCATGATCTCGCAGTTCGTGAGTTTGAGCTCCGCATCGGGCCCTGTGCTGACAGCTCAGAGCCTGGAGCCTGCTTCAGATTCTGTGTCTCCCTTTCTCTCTGCCCCTTCCCTGCTCATGCTGTCTCTAAAAAATGAATAAACGTTAAATAAAAATAAAAAGAAATTTTTGCTAACTTGATTAATTTTTTTCCATGTACATATCCAGTTATTCCAGAACCATTTCTTGAAATGGACTATTTAAATCCCAGTCTATTTCTGGACTCTTCTCTGTTCCATTGATCTGTTTACCTTTATGCCAATACCTATCTTGTATTTACAGGATATAGCTTTACAGAAGTCTTGAAATCAGTTAATATATTCCAGGTTTGTTCTTTTTTCAAGACTGTTTTGGTTACTCTAGGTCCTTTAAATTTCTATATAAATTTTGGAATTAAGTAATACCAATTACTATTAAAAATTTATATCAGAATTTTGATTGGGACTGCAATCTGGGAAGAATGGAGATATTAACACTACTGACGCTTCCAATCCATGAACACAGTTTATCTCTCCATTTATTTAGGTCTTTAAATTTTTCTCTCAGCAGGGGCACCTGGGTGGCTCAGTCAGTTGAGCATCCAACTGAGCTCAGGTCATGATCTCAGGTCATGACCTCAACATGAGCTCAGGTCATGATCTCGCAATTCGTGAGTTTGAGCCCCACATCGGGCTCTGTGCTGACAGCTCAGAGCCTGGAGCCTGCTTCAGATTCTGTGTCTCCCTCTCTCTATGCTCCTCTCCTGCTCAGACCCTGTCTCTCTCTCAAGAATAAATAAAGAAAAAAAATTTTTTAATTTTTTTCTCAGCAGTGTTTATATATAAAGTTTTCAGTGTAGAGGTATTTCATTTAGTATTTTGTTTTGATGCAATTATAAAAAGCATTGTTTCTCCATTTTTATCTTCTAATTGTTGTTGCTAGTACATAAAAACATTTGTTTTTTATATATTGAGCTTGTATTCTGCATCCTTGTTAAATTTGGTTGTTAGTTCTATAATACTTTTAGTTGATTACGATTATCTATGTAAAAGATCCTGTTAACTACAAAAAGAGATCGTTTTACTTTTTCCTAAGATTTAAGCCTCGCATTTGATTTTCTTGTCTCTTCCTTGCTGGACTAGAGCCTCTAGTACAATGTTTACCAGGAGTGGTGAGAGCAGACAATCTTGCCTTATTCCTTGATGTTAGGAAAAAGCATCAATATTTCACTATTAAGTACAATACTAGCTGTAAGTTTTTAATACTTCACTATTAAGTACATTAGCTGTAAGTTTTAAAACTGAAGAAACTCCTCTTATTCCCAGTTTGATGAGAATTTTTATTGTGAGTGGATTTTAAAATGCCTTTTCTACATGTATTGAAATAAACATACAAGTTTTCTTTATTCTACTAACATATGAATTGGACTGATTGATTTTTGAATGTTTTAAATTAATCTTGCATTTCTGAAATAAGCTTGTGTAAGTCAGATCTGTATACACAGCATATAACATAAAAGCCAGCAAACTTGACAAAAGCAGAACAGAAGAATCACTATCATTTCATCACTGAACTTCACTTTGGATTTTACCTTAAATGCTCTAGGTACTTACACATCCATATGGTGACCAGCACTCTGCAGTCCATCCCCCATTTCTTTTTCTATGGCACTCCACTCACTAGGGAGAAAAAGATAAAATCAAACACATCATGAATTAGATATGGAATATTATTAAATGGAATATTGTGTAAGGTTTTTTTTCTAGCTAGCTTTTAAACAATATAGTACTGTATTTGGATTTATTTTCTAATTCAAATACGCTGCCTTCCTCTTAAGTTTAACAACTAAATGCAAGTGAATACTTTAAAATGTTAGTTCAGAAATTGCTATCTGCTGCTGCAAAGTATCATACCAGCTTCTGCTTATAGACAACTTTCTCAGCTAGGGTGCCTTTTCACATTAATTGTGGAGCTTTATTTTTTTTTTTTTTTAAATTTTTTTTTTCAACGTTTTTTATTTTTATTTTTGGGACAGAGAGAGACAGAGCATGAACGGGGAAGGGGCAGAGAGAGAGGGAGACACACAGAATTGGAAACAGGCTCCAGGCTCCGAGCCATCAGCCCAGAGCCTGACGCGGGGCTCGAACTCACAGACCGCGAGATCGTGACCTGGCTGAAGTCGGACGCTTAACCGACTGCGCCACCCAGGCGCCCCTAATTGTGGAGCTTTAAAAAACTACAGATGCTAGGGGCGCCTGGGTGGCTCAGTCGGTTAAGCATCCGACTTCGGCTCAGGTCATGATCTCACGGTCTGTGGGTTCGAGCCCCGCATCAGGCTCTGTGCTGACAGCTCACAGCCTGGAGCCTGTTTCTGATTCTGTGTCTCCCTCTCTCTCTGCCCTCCCCCATTCATGCTCTGTCTCTCTCTGTCTCAAAAATAAATAAACATTTAAAAAAAAAAATTAAAAAAAAAAAAAACAAACTACAGATGCTAGCCCTGCTCTTGATCTACTTAATCAGAATCTCTGGGGTAGAGGTGAGATATACATATACCTTTTAATTTTAATTTTTTTGAGAGACAGTGCATGTACAAGTGGAGGAGGGCGGAGATGGAGAGAGAATCTCAAGCTGGGCTTGGAGCCTGATATGGGGCTCAAGCTCACAACTGTGATCATGACCTGAACTGAAATCAGGACTCAGACCTGGGGCGCCTGGGTGGCTCAGTTGGTTAAACGTCCAACTTCAGCTCAGGTCATAACCTCATGTTTCGTGGGTTCAAGCCCCATGTCAGGCTCTGTGCTGATGCTGCAGAGCCTGGAGCCTGATTCACATTCTATGTCTCCCTCCCTCTCTCTGTCCCTCCCCGGCTCACACTCTGTTTATCTTTCAAAAAATAAATAAGCATTAAAAAAAAAAAAAAAAAAAAAGACTCAACCAACTGAGCCACCCGGGTGTCCCGAGACAGGTATACTCTTTAAAGTTCCACGGAAGAGTCTGATGAACACATCTAAGCTAACAAAAAAGGACGATTGTACCGAAATATTAAGTACACATTAAAACTTTAATAATATGCACTAAAGTTGCATGAGAAAGTCTACTAGAACCAAAGATCATTTTGTTGCCATTTTTTTAAGATTTTTATTTTTAAGTAATCTCTATACCCAACATGGGGCTCGACCCCGAAATCAAGAGTTGCGTGCTTTACTAACTGAGCCAGCCAGGTAGTTATATATATATATATTTATATTACAGTAAACTGAAAAAATAAGTCTGTAATCCCAAATACCAAGAGATGACCTAATTTGATATATTTCCTTCTAGTCTTTTTATTTACTCATTTTAATGTGGCTGAGATCATACGGTATATGCAATTTTGTATCATGCTTTTTTTCCTTCAGCATTTTCCCATATTATTAAAGCAATTTGTTTTAAGCACTGTCTCATTAGGCAACTCAATTTTTTACTTTTATTTTTTATTTTACTTATTTTTTTTTTGCAACTCAATTTTTTAAACCATTGTCCTGGCCATTCAGGTTGTTTGCAATTTTCCTCCTAGGTAAAGAATGTATAAGCCTCTCCACTTTCACCATATCATAAAAGAAAAAAAAAAATTTTAATTTTTTTTTTTTTCAACGTTTTTTTATTTATTTTTGGGACAGAGAGAGACAGAGCATGAACGGGGGAGGGGCAGAGAGAGAGGGAGACACAGAATCGGAAACAGGCTCCAGGCTCCGAGCCATCGGCCCAGAGCCCGACGCGGGGCTCGAACTCACGGGCCGCGAGATCGTGACCTGGCTGAAGTCGGACGCTCAACCGACTGCGCCACCCAGGCGCCCCAAGAAAAAAAAAATTTTTAACACTATTCTTTTGTTTTATACAGAATAAACCTGGCATTCTGTTGAAATACCAGACTATATGCTTATAGTATTAGAAGGAAGAAGACCTCACATGATTTTTAATATTGTCAAAGCAAAACAAACCTATAAATCACCTATGCAACACTATGGTTATGATTAAATACCAAAACAGCTATGGCTCCCTCTAATAATCTTCTCTCCTTAGATGTTTGTAACTACTCTCAAAGTAGTAATAGCAAGTTAACCCTTTTTAGTGTTTTGCTGTTTACCAAAAAAACAATTTTTAATATCTCTATATTATCTAAACTCTAAAGCCACATTTCTAATACCTCCAGGACAATTCTACTCTTATATACCTCTGTCACTTCAATTTCAATATATCCAAAGCCCTGTTCTTCACATGAAAAAGGAAATCTAGGGGTTTGGGCAGAACTAGCCAAATGTATAACATAGCAATCACAGTTAATGTAACTGTAGGTCATGCTAACAGAGTTAATGGATAGTCCAGATCAACTGTCTATTGGATAGCCCAAAACACTTCATCTGCCTAATTTTTGAGCACCTTACTATGTGCTACCAATTCAAGGCTAACATAACCAAATTTAATTCCTTTGTTTAGCAAACAACACTAAAAACTAGTTCAAGGAAGGTAGAGCTTATCCTTAATCAACTATATACGTATTCCTATTAAGTACTTTAGAATCTGATAAATACCTGGCTTTTTTTTTTTTTTTAATGTTTATTTATTTTGAGAGAGAGAGAGAGAGAGAGAGAGAGAGCAAGTGAGCACGTGAGGTGGGGAGGGGGCAGAAAGAGATGGAGAAAGAATCTTAACCTGCATCAGTGCAGAGCCTGATGTGGGGCTCAATCCCACAACACTGAGATCATGACTTGAGCTGAAATCAAGAGTCGGACACTTAACCAACTGAGCCACCCAGGTACCCCAAAATGTGGCATTTATTGTTTGTACGTAAAATGAAAAAATAAATAAGTGAATTAATAAATATGAAGAGACAAACATGTACTGGATTCTGTGTATCAACCACTGCTACACACAAGACCTACACACAAGAACTCATTTTAATAGTTCTCCAGGTGATTTGTATGCACATTAAAATTTAAGAAGCACTATCTAAACAAAAGGTTCTAACCTGGGGCCCAAGGATATGCCTAGGATTGGAAATAGAAAATGTTAACCAGTTTGCTGGGGAGAAGAGGAAACTATTAACATACAAGTAACTTTATAAAAGGGTAGTCGACTTAACATCAGCATTGTAAGAGAAAACTGAATCTTAAAGTACTTAATGGGTAGGTAATTGTCACATATGAACCAGATCAAAAAGGGTCTTGGATCTTTTGTAGCATCTGATAGAAGGAAAAGAAAGGAAAAGAAAATCACAAACATAAAGGTTTTGCATGTAATTTCAGAAGCTTCAGGCAACCTGAAGTCCATCTTCACCTCTTGGATTAAGAACGATGAAATACAGGAGGACCTAGCTGGCTCAGTCAGTACAGCATATGACTCTTGATGTCAGGGTTGTAAATTTGAGCCCCACAATTGGTGTAGAGATCACTTAAAAATAAAATCTTAAAAAAAAAAAAAAACAGAACTATGAACTTTAAAACCACTAAGGCCCTTCCTACTTCAGTATTTTACAATTTCAGTAAATGAAAGGAAGTAAAAGATTCCAAGAATGCCCAAGCATCAAAATTTAGGACAGGTATTAAATATATTATAACAAAATAAAGGTTTACAGATAAATCTCATCACCCAATCTGATGTTCATCAGGGACAGAGAGAAAGTCACTAGCGCAAGCAGGTCTGTGGTTATAGGTTTTATGTTTATAGTTCTATGTAAGATTTCATTTAAATATAAAATTCCATGTCAAGAAAGGGTTTGGAAATCACTCTCTCCATTTAACCCTAATATTGAATAGATACTTAAAATCAGGTTCAGAGATCTAACATTGCTTACTCCAAGTCAGGTAGCTGTTCAGAGACAGAGCTGCGACTAGAATCAACTGCCCTTAGTGTGCTCTATTAATCCCAAACTATGGTACTTCTAATGAGGGAGTGTGGGGCACACTTAAGGCAAAGTGCAGGGTAACAGCAACCCCTACCCCCAGGTGGGACATGTAGGATATTCCTTGGACACTCCCAGCTACCCAAAAACAGGAAAGGACAAAACCCAAATGGTTAAACTGTAAGAGTCCGTCAGTTTACCAGAAAAAGGCAATCCCATCAAGCCTAAAGTCCAGGAACTCCCTACAGTCTTAAGGTTAATGCTTTGCTAGAGGGAAAAACCACCTTAGCTTGACAATAGCTAGGCCTCCAGTAAGGCTTTAGCATGTGAAAGTCTCTTTGGAAACTCCCTCTTGACTTTATCTCCCTGGACTCCATAAAAAACGGTCCCCCCTACAACCCCAGTGCAGGTCTTGCTGCCCATGGGTCCCGTTCCCATGGTTTAATAAAATCATCTTTTTTGCACCAAAGACGTCTTCAAGAATTCTTCCTTGGCCATCAGCTCTGGACCCCACAAACTCCACCATCACCCCAAAACTTCATCACTTCCTTTTTTGTTCTCTTAATCAAAAGAACTCTTTACTCCCACTATGCACATAACCAAAAAATAAAAATTACAGAATCATTAAACAAACGTAGATCTGTGTCTGTGAGCTCTGAGTACATGACAAGTTTTGTGTATCCATGACATAAATTTGAAAGAAATGTTGCTCCTGTATTTTCCTGGAATTCCTCATAAGGAATCACATCAATTGAATCTGAAAGACATGTTTTTTTCTTGGTCGATTCTATATGGATTCACAATCTATAAATGAAGATGAATATTTAAAAATTAACAGAATAAACCATTTCAGGCTATGAGCTCCTGAAAGCTTTCATTAGCTTCAAATGCACAGTTACTAGTACTGACAACTCTTTCCTTTTTTTTTCTAGGTCTTTTGCAGAGTGAATCCCACCTATATATTCAGTCCAATTCTGGACAAGTGGATCTAAAGTTCCTAGCTCAGTCTGAAACTAGTGAAAATATAAGCTAGTTCTATAAGCACCCATGGGAATGGCCCTTTGGCCTACCCTACATTGGATCAAGTGCTGTAATGCAGGCGGAAACTGCAAAAAGCCCAGGAACTCAAGAAGAGCACAAAATAAACTCCTGACCTCCAAAAAAACTAAAAAAAAAAAAAAAAAAAAAAAAGAAATGAACAGCAACATGTGACATGAACATATTACTAAATTTATCCTATTTCCTCTCTGTGCACTTCATTCCTGCTTATTTCTTCCTTATATTTACATATATATGTATGTAAGTCATGTAAGTGTATGTCTCGCCAGTTGCCTTCTTAACATGTACAGTCTTGGGGTGCCTGGGTGACTCAGTCAGTTAAGTGTCCAACTTTGGCTCAGGTCATTATCTCATGGTTCACGAATTCCAGTCTCACGGTGAGCTCTGTGCGGACAGCTGAGAGCCTGTTTCGGATTCTGTGTCTGTCCCTCTTTCTCTGCCTCCCCACTTGCACTCTCTCTCTCTCTCTCTCTCTCTCAAAAATAACACCTGTGTATCAATTAAGAAACCAATCAGCCCAAAAGAAAAAAAAAGGACAAAAGATAAGAATAGATTATGAAATAGGAAAAAAAAAAAGGGCTGTTAATCATAAGAAAAAATAATTTGACATCAGTTATAATTTTTAAAATGTAAATTATAACTGCAGTAAAGAAACCATTCCTCATCATCAGTGTGATACAGACAAAAGTTTGCTAACATACTGCTGAGTAATGGTGTAAGAAAACAGATATTAATACTTTGTTGGTGAGAAGTTAACAGCTTCTATACAGGGCAATTTGGCAGTATCTACCGCAACTACAAATGCAATTATCCTTAGAGCCAGTAACAACACTTGTAGAATTTTATCCTACAAACATATTCATACACATGTGAAATGACATGAACAAGAACATTTATTGTAGCAATGAGTAAAATAAGACTAGAAATCATTAAGAAGAAATTAAATAAATTGTGATCCTCCTCTTTAATAAAACTCAAAGCAGTTATTTACTGATAACAATCTATCTCCAAGAGCAGTTCTTAAGTGAAAAAAGGTTAAACAAGTGAACATAGTGATGTATACAACATGCTCCCTTTTCATGTTTAAAAAGAGGGAACATGCATGTGTTTGTATGTTAATGTATTATACTTATAGTATTACATTTTACTAGGGGGATACATAAGAAACCAATAAACTGGTATTAGCTATCTCAGAGGAGACCTGAATGGTTAGCAGACAAGGGAGACTTTTCACTGTATAAGCTTTTATCCCTGTTGAATTTTGTGCCATATGGAATGTATTACCTATTCAAAAATGTAAAATGAATGTTTGTTTTTTTTTTTTTCCTTTAGAGAAAGAGAGAGAAAGACAGTGCCAGGGAGAGGGGCAGAGAGAGAGAGACAGAGAGACAGGGCTCGGATCCCATAACCCTGGGATCATGACTAAGCTGAAATCAAGAGTCAGATGCTCAACCGAATGAGCCACCCAGGCACCCCAAATGAATTATTTTTAAATTAATTCAATCAAAAGCACTTATAATGGAACACTAGCAAAGACATTTTCTTATAAAGAGCTTCGGATAATAATTTCTAAAATGTCAGAACCAAAATAATACACAGGAAAAAAAAAATCACAAAAGGTTCAAAAATAACCAAAATATGTAATATACGGTATATAAGTAGATATTCTAATTTACACTAAAATTACCCAAGACTGAAAAATTCATCTTGCAACATCCTTCAGAAACTATAAAGTGACACCAAGAAAGAAAAAAAAGAGAAAGTCACTAATTATTTAAAATAGAATCTTCTTGGGCATTCTGCCAACAAGGTAAAGGGCAGTGGACTTCCTATTTTTTATCGAAAGATACTTTAAAACAAAAACTTCGGGGCGCCTGGGTGGCGCAGTCGGTTAAACGTCCGACTTCAGCCAGGTCACGATCTCACGGTCCGTGAGTTTGAGCCCCGCGTCAGGCTCTGGGCTGATGGCTCAGAGCCTGGAGCCTGTTTCCGATTCTGTGTCTCCCTCTCTCTCTGCCCCTCCCCCATTCATGCTCTGTCTCTCTCTGTCCCAAAAATAAATAAACGTTGAAAAAAAAAAAATTTAAAAAATAAAAAAATAAAATAAAACAAAAACTTCAAAAACTACTATAGGACATCTATTAAAAACAAAACTTCGATATTTGAAGGAGCTGAGAGGATAAACAAAACTCACAAGGCTTTAACCATACTAATCAATAAAAAAAAAGATCAAATAACATCAGAAATGAAGGAAGAGAAATAAAAACCAATACCACAGACATAAAAAGAATTATATGAGATATTATGAAAAATTTTATGCCAACAAACTGAACGACCTAGAAGAAATGGGTAAAATTAAATGGAATCAGGAAGAAATAGAAAATTTGAACAGACTGATTGCTCACAATGAAAATGAATCAGTAAAAAAACACTCCCAAGGAACAAAAGTCCAGGATCAGATGGCTGCACAGGTGAATTTTACCAAATATTTAAGCCTGGGTGGCTCAGTAGGTTAAGTGTCCGACTCTTGATTTCAGCTAAGGTCATGATCTCAAGGTTGTGAGATCGAGTTCCATGTCAGGCTCTGTACTGACAGTGGGCACCTACTTTTTCTCCCTCTCTCTCTCTACCCCTGCCCTGGCTCGCACACATGCACATACTCTCTCTCCAAATAAACATTTTTTTAAAAAGAGAGTTAATACTTATTCTTCTCAAACTGTTCCAAAATAAAAAAGGAGGGATACAAAACCAGATACCAAAACCAGACAGGTACTACCAAAATAAAACAAAACAAAACAAAAATCCTGCAAAACTATAGGCCAATACATACCTCTGATGAATATAAGTGCAAAAACCTCCAACAAAATATTAGCAAACCAAATCCAACAATACATTAAAAGGATCTTTCATCACAGTCAAGTGGAGTTTATTCTAGGGATGCAAGGGTGGTTCAATATTCACAAATCCATCAACATGATAAATCACATTAACAACGGAAAGAATAAAAACCGTATGATCATCTCCATAAATGCAGAAGAAGCATTTGACAAAGTACAACATCCATTCATGATAAAAACTCTCAAGAAAGTGGGTGTAGAGGGAACATACCTCAACATAATAAAGGCCACATATGAAAAAATGCACAGCTAACATCATACTCTATGGTGAAAAACAGAGCTTTTCTTCTAAGATCAGTAACAGAAGAGAGAGGTCAACTCTCAGCACTGTTAGAGTACTGGAAGTCCTAGCCACCACAAGCAGACAAGAAAAAGAAATAAAAGCCATCCAAATTGGTAAGGAAGAAGTAAACTTTCACTATTTACAAATGATACTATATATATAGTAAACCCTAAAGACTCCACCATAAAACGACTAGAACTAATAAATGAATTCAGTAAAGTCACAGGACACAAAATTAATATACAGAAAACTATTGCATTTCTATAAGGTAATAACGTAGCAGAAAGAAAAATTAAGAAAACAATTCCATTTGCAACTGCACCAAAAATAATAAAATATCTAGGAATAAACTTAATCAATGAGGTGAAAGAGCTGTCATCTCTGAAAACTAAAACATGAATGAAAGAAATTGAAGATGACACAAATAAAAAGATGTTCCATGTTCATGAATTGAAAGAATCAATATTAAAATGTTCCACAATACCCAAAGCAATCTAGATTTAACACAATCCCTATAAAAATACCAAAGAGCAGTTTTCACAGAACTAGAACAAAAAATCCTAAAATCTGTATGGAACCATAGAAGACCCTGAATAGTCAAAGCAATCTTGAGAAACAAGAACAAAGCTGGAGGTATCACAATCCCAGATTTCAAGATACACTACAAACCTGTAGTAATCAAAACAGTATGGTACTGGCACAAAAACACAGAGATCAATGGAACAGAATACAGAGACCAAAAATAAACATACACTTATACGGTCAATTACTCTACAACAAAGGAAACAAGAATACACAATGGAAAAAAAGAGTCTCTTCAACAAATAGTGTTGGGACAGCTACATGCAAAAGAATGAAATTGGACTACTTTTATTCACCATCTACAAAAATAAACTCAAAATGGACTAAAGACGTAAATATGAGACCTAAAATCATAAAACTCCTAGAAGAAAACATAGGTAGTAACCTCTTTGACATCAGCCAAAGAAACATTTTTCTAGATCTGTCTCCTCAGGTAAGAGCAACAAAAGCTAAAATAAACTATTGGGACTACACCAAAATAAAAAGCTTTTGCACAGTGAAGGACTAGTGAAGGACTCAATCAACAAAATGAAAACACAACCTACTGAATAAGAGAAGATATCTGCAAATGATATATCCAATAAGGGGTTAATATTCATACTATATAAAGAACTTATACAATCCAACAGCAAAAAAACACAAATAATCCAATTAAAAGTAGGAAGAGGACCTGAATAGACATTTTTTCCAAGGAAGACATACCGATAGACAACAGACAAATGAAAAGATGCTCTAATATCACTCTAATCATCGGGGACATGCAAATCAAAACCACAATGAGGTATCCCCTCATGTCTGTCAGAATGGCAAGAAGTAACAAGGGTTGGTGAAGATGTGGAGAAAAAGGAATCCTCCTGCACTGTTGGCTTGCAAATTGGTACAACCACTATGGAGGTTCCTAAAAAAATTAAAAATAGTATTACCATGGGGCACCTGCGTGGCTCAGTAGGTTAAGCATCTGACTCTTGCTTTCAGCTCAGGTCATGATCACACAGTTCGTGAATTTGAGCCCCACGATGGGCTCTGCAATGAGACCACAGAGCCTGCTTGGGATTCTCTGTCTTGCTCTCACTCTGCCCCTGCCCCTGCCCTGCTCGCATGCTCTTCCTCAAAATAAATTAATTAACTTAAAAAAATAGTATTACCGTATGACCCAGTAATTCCACTACTAGGTATTTACTCAAAGACAACAAAAACACTAATTAAAAAAGATATATGCACCCCTATGTATATTGCAGCATTATTAATAGCCAAGATATGAAAGCAACCCAGTGCCTATCCATAGAGAAATGGATAAAGATGTGAAATAGATACATATATAAATATACATAAATGTTTATAAATAAGTATATAAATATCTATCTCATATCATCTCTATCCATTGTGTGTGTGTGTGTGTGTGTGTGTGTGTGTGAGTATATGTGTATATATAGAGAGAATATAATGCCAAGTGAAGTCAGACTGAGGAAAATAAATACCCTATGACTTCACTTGTATGTGGAATTTAAGAAATAAAACAAAGAGAAAAAAAGACAAACAAAAAACCCCCAAACTGTTAAATACAGAGAACAAACTGGTAGTTGCCAAAGGCAGGGGGGTGGGGAGAATATGGGTGAAATAGGTGAAGAGGGTTAAGAGGTACACTTATCTTGATGAGCACTGAGAAATGTATAGGATTGTTGAATCACTATATTGTACACCTGAAACTAATATAACACTGTATATTAATTATACTTGAATAAAAAATTAAGTAATTATGCCATAACATACAAAATAAATAAAAACTTAACATCTACATTTCAGACCCATAAATTTTCAAGAATTATAGTTGTCAGGAAAAAGCTAAACAGAGCTAATCATTTATTTTAAAAGGTCACATAATGCTTACCTGAAAACTCGCCCATAATTCCCATGCACTTTATATACACCATAGAGTCGATCTGCCACTCTCTGGAATAAATTTTTAAAAGAGATTACTATTAGGTCAAAGTTATATACAGATTATTCTTTAAAAAGATGTCATCTTCATTTAAAAAAAAAAAAAAGCTTAGTACAATAAACTTGAAAAATGTGAAAAATAAAAAAATTTCCCAAAGGCTCATCATGAGGTTGGGGAGGAACTAGTGCTATCATCATATTTATGTAACTGCTTTCATATATATATATATGTATCTGTGTATAATACATCTGTGTATAAATACACAGATATATATATATATACACACACAGATATATATATATATATATATATATATCTGTGTGTGTATATATATAAAGAACGTATAAAGATATATGTCTTAATTATTGCTTTAAAATTTCTTATGTTAAAAGTGGTAAGGGGCGTCTGGGTGGCTCAGTTGGTTAAGGGTCAGACTCTTATTTTTGGCTCAGGTCATGATCTCACAATTCGTGAATTCAAGCCACACCTTGGGCTCTGCACTGCTTGGGATTCTCTCACCCTCTCTCTCTGCCCTTCTCATGCACTCATGCTCTGTCTCAAAATAAATAAACTTTAAAAAAAAAAAAGGGACAATATTTTTATCCAGCAGGTCAATATTACATTTAATAAATATGACTTTAAATAGCTGCATAAAATTCCACCTAGCAGTGTATACAATATATAACCACTCCTTGTTGGATATTTAGTTATCCCTGATTTTTTCAGTATTATACATAATTTTGTAATAAGCACCTCTGAGAGTAAAGCTTTTCCCAAATTTCAGATTGTTTCCTTATGAAAAAGTCCTCAAAGTGGAATTTACCAGGGTAAAAATATAAACATTTTCAATTTTATTGATAGTTTTATACATAAGTGCCGAACACATACAATATACTTCTATGCTACTTTATCACTATAATGCTTTCTAACCAACACATTAGATGTTTTAATAATAGAATTATAATTTAGATCTAATTATAATTAGATAAATTTTACAAAAGACAAAACATCACATATGATACTTAATGCTTTACTCCCCTGCAAACTATTGTGGACATGAACTAAAGACCAAAAGTAATCCCACAAAAAACCCTAAACCCTAAAAAAAAAAAAATTCTTAGTATACAAAAAAATATTCTTGGTTACACAGTTTCTAAATGTAAACACTGAGGATAAATTACCTAATTTGTTACTCAAACATCTGAGGAATTAGGCATTAACCATACAACAAATCCTAACTCTTTCAATACCTCAGCTTAAAGTGAATGAACCAGTATTATAAATACACGGAGCAGATGTAAGAAGAACATAAACTGTTTTCCATCTCTTCTTGGCTTGCTCTAAAGGAACATGTACACACCAGACTAGAGAGCAATACACTACAGGACTGCAGCTTGTTTCTGTAGTCGTATTAGAACATTCAGGTTACCATTGTATATGGCTGCTTTCATAGCAGAACTGAATAGATTTGACATGGATCGTATGGCCCAAAAAGCTGAAAATATTTACTGTCTAGCCTTCTAGTCTGCCCACCTCTGCACCTGACTCAAGACAAAGCTTGTAGTCTTCATTCTGCTTGAAACATTCTAGAGTCATCCCCAGACCTCTCAACTACTTTCTCTAGGATGCTATTTCCCAATTATTTCTGAGCCCTATAGAGTGTCAAAGGTCATCTACTTAAAAAAATTTTTTTAAAATATTTATTCATTTTTGAGAAACAGACAGAGACAGAGCATGAGTGGGGAGGGGCAGAGAGAGAGGGAGATTCAGAATCCAAAGCAGGCTCCAGGCTCTGAGCTGCCAGCAGAGAGCCTGACTGGAGCTCAAACTAGTGACCTGAGCCAAAGTCAGACACTTAACCGACTGAGCCACCTGGGCGCCCCACTTGTTTACTTTTTTAAAGTGATTCCATCATCAAGTAAATTTGGGAAACACTGAGGTAATAAAATTTAACCAGTAACAGTTTTCCTTCCTATAGAACTTTTTAGCCCTTTAATGCCATATATTAATCATAACTATTCAAGAAAAAGATGGTTTGCACTAGAAAAAATACAGGACTGGCATTTCAGAGAATATAAAACGGAAAATGCCATTCTAGGACACTAACTTTTCTAGATCCTTGTACTTAAAAAAATTCTTTTTTCAATATATGAAATTTATTGTCAAATTGGTTTCCATACAACACCCAGTGCTCATCCCAAAAGGTGCCCTCCTCAATACCCATCACCCACCCTCCCCTCCCTCCTACCCCCCATCAACCCTCAGTTTGTTCTCAGTTTTTAAGAGTCTCTTATGCTTTGGCTCTCTCCCACTCTATCAAAAAAAATTTTAATGTTTGTTTATTTTTGAGACAGAGTACGAGTGGGGGAGGGGCAGAGAGCGAGGGAAACACAGAATCCGAAGCAGCCTCAAAGCTCTGAGCTGTCAGCACAGAGCCCGACGTGGGGCTCCAAACGCATGAACTGCGAGATTGTGACCTGAGCCAAAGTCGGACTTCAACCAACTGAGCCACCCAGGGCGGGGGGGGCGGGGGGGGGGGGTTCTTTAAAGATCAAACCTCTTCTTGAAAGCTGAGTGTTTTATCGTAAGATATTAAGTATGGAAGAGAGGGAGAGAGCTTATTAAGCAACCATGTAAAAACAAAAACTGCAAGAAACTTAAGTACAAATGCAGATCCAAAATAAATGTTCAAAGATAAAGTCTGTGAATCCCAATTACTTAAAAGTTTATTTCTTTAAAGTATATCACTCTTGGCAGCTGGTATAAAAGGAGCTTCTACCAGAGTAATTAGAACTCTGGAAAATATTTTGGTCCACAGAGTATGCCCAAAAGCGGCAAGAGTCTTCCTATATTAAAAAAGATGAGCAACCACATGAGGAATTACCTACCCATGAACTAGGCAATACACTTAGCAGTTGTTATGGGACCAACACTGTTTCTGATATCAACTATTCATGGAAACAAATGGATCTAGCTAACTAAAACATGAAATGACTTATCTAGATCATTAGGCAGTGGGAAAGAAAAACCAAAGAAAAACTATTAATCAAAAATTATCATTTCTAGAGAAAAGGAAAAAACAAAAATGACACAGAAATAAAACAGGAATAATTAAAACCTAAAACCATATTAATTCATTGGTCATTGGTAATCAAGAATTTTGGTGCCGGGAAAAGGGGCTGAACCCAATGACTTAGTCCAGACTGCTATTCGATTTCATTTCTATTGACAAGTCTTTCTTTCTGAAAACTGACCATCTGACAACTGACATGAAAAGAGTGACAACTAGCATATTCAGTGACAACAGAAGAAATGTAACAAACTCATCCAATCATTCTACCCAGCTCGGAATCATTTGGAACTGTAAGAATGCCCTACTCTATCCTCACTCAAGTAGTAGCTGATTAAATGTGAAAAAGGACACTTTTGGGACATTCTATTAGATGATCTTATTTTGAAAATCTAGACATGCCTAGCTGTTCTTTTCTTTCCTTCTTTTGAACTATCTCCTAAGGATTCAAGATTATGAGATTTAAGACTCTGGATACTTACTGCCACAACAGTTCCCAAAGAGCTGCATGTAATATTTTATACTGCCACCATCACTAAATAGTTCACAAATACTAGATATTACCATCTTTATGACTACAAATCAAATGTTGAGTAGTATCTTAATAACTATAATTTGCATTTTTACAATATTAGCAAACTTAAACATTCTTCCCTCCCTTTTAAATTTGAATTTTCCCTAAAGAGGCAGCAGATATTGTAATAGGAAATATGAGATTTGCAGTCAAACAAATGGGAGTTCAAATTCCAGCACCTTCTCACTTTAGGGTTTAACTTTGGAGATTTATTAAACCATGCAAGCCTTGGTATCATATCTTTCTTTTGCAAATGTGGAAATGACTTTCATCACATGACTTTGTGAGGATCAAATGACATTTGTTAGGGTCCTGGCTATAAGCAGGATGACTCAATGAAAATCTGTTCTCTTCTCAATCTTGAATTCATGTCCTCTGTCAATAAACTGTTTGTAGGCAGTTAAGAGCATGAGCTCTAGAGTCAGACAGACAAAATAGGAAATTCTGGCTCCACACATCTATTATAGTGTGGTACCACTTTAATTTCTTTTGCCTCTGTTTCCTAATCTACAAAATGGGAACAACAATAATATCTATCTTTAAGGACTATTGTGGGAACTGGGCAAGAATATTATATGTGTGAGCACTGGCTGATACACAGTGGTAAATATATGTTAGAAATCAGTATTATCTTTTTGTTGTTGTTTACAAAACACTTTATTTCATCTGAATCTCATAATTCTATGAATAAGGCACCTTCATATAACAAATATTTATTCAGTACCTACTATGTGCCAGGCATATATTCCCATTTTCTAGCAAAGAAACTAACCCTGAAAGGTTACTGAATTTGTCGGGAGGACCCAGTAAATGGCAGAGACAGGTCCAAAGCCAGCTCTTCTTGGTTCAAGGCCACCCACCCTTTCCTGTTGTTCTGTTTTGATGTCTTAAATATTTAAGTTTTTAACCGATCTATAACTTATTTTTTGTCTTTTCTATTTTGAAAAGAATTCTCCTTGACAGAAAAGACAATCAAATAATTCTATTTTTTTTTTTTAACGTTTATTTATTTTTGAGACAGAGAGAAACAGAGCATGAATGGGGGAGGGTCAGAGAGAGGGAGACACAGAATCTGAAACAGGCTCCGGGCTCTGAGCTGTCAGCACAGAACCGACACGGGGCTCGAACTCACGGACCGCGAGAGCATGACCTGAGCCGAAGTCAGCCGCTTAACCGACTGAGCCACCCAGGCACCCCTCAAATAATGCTATTTTCATCTGTTAAGAATTCATCATCTGTCTCAAAAAAATAAATAAAAAATAAATTTAAAAAACCCAATTCATCATCTGTCTCAAGAAGCATCTAAGCCTTCTTGACACTCTGTTACAAAAGGCCCTCCCTGTGGTGCTTTTTGTGTTGTTTGTAGGCTTCTCTCTGCGTTAGGACTTTAACCTTTCATTTTTACTTTTCTGTTACTGTCCATGACTAAATAGCCTTTCTCCCCATTTTAGAACAATGGAAATTTTAGCCAATCAGGGGCACCTGGATGGCTCAATTGGTTAAGCATCCAACTTTGGCTCAGGTCATGATCTCACAATTCATGGGTTTGAGCCCCATGTCGGGGTCTGTACAGAGCACCGAGCCTGCTTTGGATTCTGTGTCTCCCTCTCTCTCTCTCCGCCCCTCCCATGCTTGCTCTCTCTCTCTCTCTCAAAATTAAATAAACATTCAAAAAAGTTTTTTAAAAAAGGAAGAAATTTTAGCCAATCAGAAAGCATCCTGTATCGTTCACTGGCATTTCTCTCAATTACTCAGTCAGAATTTCAATTTGACTTATAGATCAAGTGCTGCTTTTCTTTCAATAGCTCAAGCTACCTTTAATGTCAATAAAGTTTCTAAAGTTTTCATCAAGTTTAGAATAGGGGCACCTGGCTGGTTCAATTGGTAGAGCATGTGACTCTTGATCTCAGGGTTTTGAGTTCAAGCCCCATGTTGGATGTAGAGATTACTTAAAAATAAAATCTCAAACAAACAAATAAAAAAAGTTTAGGATAAATACCTATACCCAGAATTCTCTTACTTATGTATTACAAACTCTTTGATGACAAAGCTGTTTTCTTTAAAGATTCTTTTCACATATAAATTATTAACCAGTTCTCCCAGGCTGGTTATAATTAAATTCAAGAATCAATTTATCTTAACTATAGAGAACAAACTGATGGTTACCAGAAGGGAGGTGAATGGGGGGGATGGGTAAAATAGGTGATGGGATTAAGGAGTGTACTTGTCGTGATGAGCACTGGGTGACATACAGAATTGCTGAATCACTATACTGTACACCTGAAACTAATATAACACTACAAGTTAACTACACTGGAATTTAAAATAAAATAAAAGTGGCTCCGGTCATGATCTCACAGTTTGGGAGTTCGAGCCCCGTGTCGGGCTCTGTGCTGACAGTTCAGAGCCTGGAGCCTGCTTCAGATTTTGTGTTTGCCTCTCCCCTGCTGGCATTCTGTCTGTCTCTCTCTCAAAAAAAAAAAAAATAAATAAATAAACAAACAAACAAACCTTAAATTTTTAAAAATAAAATAAGCAATTTATCTTTTTTCAGATATTTTTAAACATAAAAATGTCAGCATATACATTCGTTTGTTCATTCATTCAATGACTAGATAATGAATGTCTACTATGAGTTGGGCATTGTTCCAGGGATTTAGCAGTGAGAAAACAAAGCTGCTCTTGTGGAGCTCACATACACTAGTAGGGGAGATAATTAACAGATTAATCCAGAATACAATGTCAGATAGTGTTGTTATAAATAGCAATGACAGAATATGACAGAGAAATGACAGAATATGAAAAATGACAGAAAATGATAGAAAACTGCATCTTATTTCATGCAAGATTCCCAAGATAGATTTCTCTGAGGAGGCATCTAAGGCAAGAAATGAATGGCAAAAGAGAACAAGCCAAGAGAGGTTCTTGAAGGTGGGGCATGTGGGAAAAGTGATACAAGCATGGGGAAGAGCAAATAAAAGTCCTAGGGCAGAAACAAGTTTGGTATGGTTAAATTTTCCCATAATCTTTAAAGGTTATTAAATATTAACCACTTTTAAAAATATACTTTCAGCAGAAAGTCAGACATCATCACTATTGTATCATGCCTTATGACAATTTTCTCGTTTTATGAAAGCAATCACATAAACCTCTCTTCAGGACACAATCTGACAATGACAGTCCTGCCTCCCTCCTTAAGGTCTCACTTAAATGCACTCCCTATGCTTCATTGATTTTCTGAGTGTTTACCTGTTACACTCTGTTCAGTTCACCACTCATCTCTGAGATTTCTGATAAATCTGATTCTAGTTGGTTTTTCTGCTTTGTCCTTTAGTTTCTTCTGGGTCTGAACACTGTTTGAGAGCTTCTCAATACTTGGGGTTAGCCATGTGACTGTGTAATAGTGTACCTCTGCCTACTCCAACTCTCAGAACTGCTGACCCTGCTGTTAAACAAAGCTTTCTGCAGTGCCCTCTGCCCTTCCTTTTGGTTGAAGGCCTTTAAAAAGATACAGCGTTAACAATCCCTATCAAAGTTAACACCACCATTCTTCACAGAGCTGGAACAAACAATCCTAAAATTTGTATGAAACCAGAAAAGACCCCAAATAGCCAAAGCAATCCTGAAAAAGAAAACCAAAGCTGGAGGCATCACAATCCCAGACTTCAAGCTATATTACAAAGCTGTAATCATCAAGACAGTATGGTACTGGCACAAGAACAGACACTCAGATCAATGGAACAGAACAGAGAACCCAGAAATGGACCCACAAACATATGGCCAACTAATCTTTGACAAAGCAGGAAAAAATATCCAATGGAATGACAGTCTCTTCAGCAAACGGTAACTGGGAAAACTGGACAGTGACATGCAGAAAAATGAACCTTCATCACTTTCTTACCCCATACACAAAAACAAACTCAAAATGGATGAAAGACCTAAATGTAAGACAGGAAGCCATCAAAATCCTCAAGAAGAAAGCAGGCAGAAACCTCTATGACCTCGGCAGCAACAACTTCTTACTTGACATGTCTCCGGAGGCAAGGGAAACAAAAGCAAAAATGAACTACTGGGACCTCATCAAAATAAAAAGCTTCTGCACAGCAAAGGAAACAATCAAACTAAAAGGCAACCAATGGAATGAGAGGAGATTTTTGCAAATGATATAGCAGATAAAGGGTTAGTATCCAAAATCTATAAAGAACATATCAAACTCAACACCCAAAAAAGCAAATAATCCAGTGAAGAAATGGGCAAAAGACATGAATAGACACTTCTCCAAAGAAGACATCCAGGTGGCAAACTGACACATGAAAGATGCTCAACATCACTCATCATCAGGGAAAATACATATCAAAACCACAATGAGATATCACCTCACACCTGTCAGAATGGCTGGCATTAACAACTCAGGCAACAACAGATGTTGGCGAGGATGTGGAGAAAGAGGATCTCTTTTGCACTGCTGGTGGGAATGTAAACTGGTGCAGCCACTCTGGAACACAGTATGGAGGTTCCTCAAAAAATTAAAAATAAAACTACCTTATGACCCAGCAATTGCACTACTAGGTATTTATCCAAAGGATACAGGTGTGCTATTTCGAAGAGGCAAAGCACTCTAATGTTTATAGCTGCACTAATGACAATAGCCAAAGTATGGAAAGAGCCCAAATGTCCACCGACGGTTGAATAAAGATGATGTGGTGTATATATATATACACAATGCAATATCACTCAGCAATCAAAAGGAATGAAATCTTGCCTTTTGCAACAACGTGGATGGAACTAGGGTGTATTATGCTAAACGAAATTAGTCAGAGAAAGACAAATATCATTTTGACTTCATTCATATGTGGAATCTAATACACAAAACAGAGAACATAAGGGAAGGGAAGTAAAAATAATATAAAAACAGGGAAGGGGATAAACCATAAGAGACTCTTAAATACAGAGAACAAACTGAGGGTTGCTGGAGGCATTTTGGGTGGGGGGGATGCGCTAACTGGGCAAGGGGCATTAAAGAGGACACTTGGGATGAGCACTGGGTTTTATATGTAGGTGATGAATCACTGGATTCTACTCCTGAAATCATCACTGCACTGTATGTTAACTAACCTGATGTAAATTTTTAAAAATTTAATAAATTTTAAATAAACAAATAAATAAAATTTTAAAGATATAAAGAAATAAAAAGATACAGCTTCCATAATCAGCCAGACCTCTAATTTAAATAGATTCTCAGGGTGCCTGGGTGGTTTAGTTGGTTAAGCGTCCAACTTTGGCTCAGGTCATGATCTCATGGTTCGTGAGTTCGAGCCCCACATCAGACTCTGTGTTGACAGCTTGGAGCCTGCAGCCTGGTTTGGATGCTGTGTCTCCCTCTCTGTCAACCCTTCCCCTGCTCATGCTGTCTTGAAAATAAACAAACACTAAAAAAATTTTTTTTCTCATTTTTTCTAAAAAATAAATAGATTCTCGAAGGTTTCTAACATAAAAGTCAAAGCTGTATGAATTATTCTTCCAGTCTTCTGGGGTGTCTAGACACATGTCCTCTTCCCCAACCTTTCAACAAGAAGCAGTGTCTAGTTACCTTATAAACCCAGTTTCCCAGTACCCAGTTCTTGACGCTAGCCTACTAATTCTCACATGGACCTTTTATTAGAAAGTATGTTATAATTTATTTAAGAGGTCTAATGGTACTCTGAATGGTTAAACAGGAAATTGGGCCAATATAAAGACTTCAGGAAGAATTTTCTTCCCCTTATTTTAATACTTTTTACTATGGTAATCTTCAGAGAACAGTAGAATATATTTCCATTTCTCAACACCTACCTTCAACAATTATTATATGGCTGATCTAGTTTCATTTAAACTGCCCCCACTTTCCACTCTTCACCACTCATTAAAACAAATCCCAGATAATATATTCCACGAGGATTCCAATCAGCATAAATGTGATCCTAGACCTGGTAACCCAGGGTCTTTCAAAGTTTTTAGCAAGTTCTAAGGGTTCCATGTCTACCACAGCCAAACCATAGGGCTAAGTACAGTGATTATGCCTCAATTTTTAGTTTGTCATGGCAAACCATTACCCAAATAAGTTTATTTAGGACAATTTAAGAGTACAGACACAAGATGGCCTAACATATATAAACTTTTTCACAGACCTTTAAAACAACCTTGAAAGTATAAAGATATTATTACATGTGGATCTAAACTCCCACACTTATTTAATTATATTCCAACACTGAAATGGTAGGCCTTTTCACAAGCAGTCAAAACAACCATATATAAACTACAGAGAAACAACAGTTAAAATGCTTCAAGATGTCTGTACCAGAGAACATTTCATGTATCTTTTTAAATGCAGTTTGGATGATGAACACGCCAAATTTAAATGCAAGAATCAGCTATTTATCATAAATACCATCCATTACTTAAAAACGTGATTAGGTGAGAAGCACATCCTTATAAATGTGCATCAAAAAGCTCCTGGGGACCACTTACAGCTCTGACTCGAAGAAGATGTGAGATGACAGACTGTAGTTCATCACTGTAGTGTTTTAGTTCAGTAAATCTCCTGAAACAGGAAACAAGGGAAACATCATTTTTTTTCTCATGGAAACAAGTCAAAAACTGAAAGACAAAAACAGCAGTTCTTGAGAATAATGAAACTGATTCTATTTAACCATATGCTGGCCTTATGCACACACCAATACAAATTCAAAAAATTCTAAAATAAAGCAACCATATTTTCTTTTGGTATTACTAAAGACAAGAAAAATACTTCATAATTTATACTGTGGAACTGAGATAAAGATAAAAGTTATATGAAAAGTTACTTGAAAACAAAAAACAGGACAAAAACTTGTGCTAAAAAATGTTCTGATGCAACCATAAACTCATGGTCTCTAACCTCAATCTTCATGCTGATCAATAATCTTTGTTTCCCTAATCTAGTAACTACAGTTCTGCAAAAAGACCTGAAATTTCTGATACCACCACCTATCACTCTCCAACCAGGCTTCACAAATTAAACACAAGCCATTAGTAGGAACCACCTCCACCTCTATCTCCTGCCAGTAAACATATCTACATCTATTATTTCTTCCTTCCCTCTAAGATCCTTCTTCCCATCAATACTCTAGACTCTATCCCAGCTACACCCCATATTCCTATTTTCTAAATTCCTCTCTCTGCAAGCTCCTTCTCATTAGCATATCAATTAACTCTCCTATATTAAAACACATACATATATTCCCTTGACAACACATCCAACTGTTAACACTCTCATCCCCAGCCATTTCACAGGCACACTTTAACAAGGTACTCTCTCTAGCAACAGTCACTTTCCATGCACCGTGCGGCCCACTGCAACCTAGTTTTGCCTCCAACACCAGCAGAGAAATACTCCTGACAAACTCACTAACTATTCTCATGTTGCTTAAAACCCAACAACAGACTTTAGTCCTCATCTTTCTTGATCCTTTCAGCAAGTTAACAGCTAACCTCACCCTCCTCCCAACTTTAGCATGCAAAGAGGCCCTAAAGTGTCAGAAACACTAAGGAGGGCCTCTCAGTAGGACAAGTGTGTGAACAAGCAAAACTGTACACAAAGGCCCTAGAGGGACTCAAGAATCTGAAGGTATAACCCAAATAATCCAAATGGTGCTAATCTTCAGATGATACTTTGGAAAACACCCTCAAGGTGTTGGCACTCCTTAGGATCCAATCCTGGGTCCTCAGCCATCTTAATCAATCTTTCAATCTATACATTTCATGTGACTTACCATTCACAAAGCTTCACAGTTATGGCGTACGTGTTACTGAATTCCAAATGTCTACCTCCTGCCCGAATCTCTCTCCTAAACACCAGACCTTTGTACTTTTACATATCTAGAGCTTAACTTATCTTCCCCTGTCCCTCCCAAAACCCTCTTCCCTATGTTCCCTAGCATTCTAAAGAAGAAAACCTGGGTGCCATCTATATTTCCTGCCCCTCTTTTGCCCCATTCATTCTACTAATCACTTGGTCTACCTCCAAATATTGCCCAAATATTGTCTAAATATTGCCACATAAAAGTAGAAGACTCATCTCCAAAAGTAGAAAGTTCATCTCCAAACTGCTCTTAGCAGTCTAGTTTGAAGAAATTTATTTTATTTCAAAATTATTTATTTATTTATTTATTTATTTTATTATTATTTTTTTTTTTTTTAGTAATCTCTACACCCAACATATGAGTAAACTTACAACCTCAATCAAGAGCCACATGTTCTTCCGACTGAGCCAGCCAGGCACCCCAGTTTGAAAAAATATAAACATGCATGAAGCTAGTATCATTTTGGTAATCCCAACAATCTTTCCGGTTTTCTACATTTTAAGAAAGGGCAGAATAAAAGTATTTTAGTGCTGTAAACTATTTTAGTAACGGTATGAATAATAATTATATATTGGGCCAGCTAGACCCACTATATAAAATACATGTAATATATAATATAGCTAGAACAGAGATTCTGTATGTGAAGAATCTGGCTTAACAACAAATGGCATGAAGCACCTGGCTGGCTCAGTAGAAGGAGTATGTGATTCTTTGGGGTTTTTTTCTTTAATTTTATTTATTTATTCTGACAGAGTGAGAAAGGGAGGGCGAGAGAGAGAGAGAGAGAGAGAGAGAGAGAGAGAGAAGATCTTAAACAGGATCTGTGTTACCAGCCCAGAGTGCAACACAAGGCTCGAACTAATGAACCATGAGATAATGACCTGAGCCGAAACCAAGAGTCGGCTGCTCAACAGACTGAGCCATTCAAGCACCCCAGGAGTATGGGACTCTTGATCTCACGTCATTAGTTTGAGTCCCATATTGAGTATAGAGATTACTTAAAAATAAATAAAACTTTAAAAAAAAAAAAAAGAACGATATAGATAATTCTTTTATCTAGAACTTAAGGCAAACAAATTCTATTACTAATTATACATTAACTACACACTTTAATAAGAACAGGGGCAAAACTGCTTTGGTTATGTTACTGTTCATATCAAATTTAAAATTCCATATATAATATGGTTATTAAATAAAATTTTATAATCCAGAAACCTAGTTAGGTCAGAAAAGGGAAGATAAACATTCAATTGATAAAATATTTTTCATTAAATTGAAAAACATTCAAGACAAAATATTAATATTATAATATTAATTAATAATAGTCTCATCTACATGCTCCTCCAGTGCATGCACATTCACCAAAGTCATAAAGCTAGCTTACTAGGTTTTTCAAAGAGGTTGACTTAAAATTTTAGTTCTTTATCTAAAGAGCGTCTCTTGTATACCATACCCGTCATTATAACCCTTACAGTGGAACCTTAAATGCATATTACTAAGTGAAAAAAGCCTATCTGAAAAGGCTACATACTGTATATGACATTCTATAAAAGGCAAAACTATGGAGATTGCTGGTTGCCAGGGGCTGGGATGGAGGGATAAACAGGCAGAGCACAGAGGATTTTTAGGACACTGAAAATACTTTGGAGTTTTTTTTTTTTTTTTGGTGGGGGTGGGAGGGTCTTGGTGTTGTTTTTTGTTTAAATTTCAAGTGGGTTCCATGCCCAACACGGGGCTTGAATTCATGACCCTGAGATTAACAGTCACGTGCTCTACCAAGTGAGCCAACCAGGCACCCCAGCCCCAGGACAGTTAAAATACCTTATATGATACTATTAATGATAGACATATGCCATTATACATTTGTCATAATATACAACACCAAGAGTGAACCCTAATGTAACGTCTTCAGGTGATAACAGTGTCTTAATATAGGTTCATCGATTATAACAAATGTACCATTCTGGTGGGGGATATTAACAGTGGGGGTAATTGTGCATGTGTGGGGGCAGAGGATATATATGGGAGCTCGATGCTGTCCATTCAATTTTTCTGTAAAACTAAATAGAACTCCTCTAAAAAAGTCTATTAAAAAAAAAAAAACTTCAGTGGTTACCATCACAATTTCCTGTTTACCAAAACTTTAAATATTTATATTTTATATTCAAAATTTATATTAAAAACCAAATACATGATTTCTAAAGTCAGGCATAATATATTATCAGACTATGCAAACCCAGCCCTTGGTAAGAATTTACACCACATAGAAATTAATGTTGAAGGCTTAACTAGAGAAATTCTAACACAACTCATGAACTTGGCAGCCAAAAATGCAAAAGCCTAATCTGCTCAAACACCTTTCTAATTGAAAAGTTCAGCTGAATCAAAGGCCAGGTAAAGGTCCATAAAATGAAAAGTCTGAATTACCCACCTAATTCAGAGAATGAGTAAAATTAAAATCTTAAGAAATGCCTAGGAACCACCCTAAGGACATTTTATTGTGAATGCATGGGTTTCCTTAAATATAGAAATGGTCTCATCACAAACACCTAACATTAATGAAGTCAAGTAATCGTCATACAGATACATCTCCATGAAATTATTCCACTAGTATGCATTTATCTATCAAGTTTTCTTGGTGTACAAAGTAGTTTATTATTAAATATACATAATACATATAATCTGCTTGAACTTTGTACATATTTGATAAGCAAAGCCATATAGGGAAAACTATTTCATATGAAATTAAAAATTACTTCTCTCATTTTTCTGATATCTTCAACAACATTTTAAATAAATCCTTCTAGGAAAAAACAGCGGTTTAATTTTCTGATACTTCAGTTACTTGCAACCTTAAACCTAATTAAGTTACCAAATCTCAAAATCAGTTTTAGACTGTAAAAGGATTTCAGTAATGTGAATTATTATTTAAATTAGTAAATAAAGTGCATACATTCAGAAATGAAAAATTAAATAAATTGATAGACATCATTCAAAACAACATTGTAACTGTTATTAAAACAAAACCTTACTTGTCTGGGTTTTTCACTCTGAATGTTGCATTAAGCGCTTTTAACCTGGAGTCTGCCTGGAAAAAATAATTTGTTCACTTAATACAATTACATTTCAGGGTATAAATCCAAACAGTTTTACTTTCCCTTTAGAATTAAGATGCTCAAATACAGTTTTCTTCATATCATTTGTCAAACACATTAAACGTATCTAAAAAAAAACAGCAAAGTAGTTATTTCTGAAAACACTACAAAAATTGTTAAAAATTAAACTGAATAACATGGCATTCAATGATACCAAAGTAAAACAATTATAAACATCACTATATTAACAGGTATACACACACACTCACACACACACACACACACACAGCTCTGCATTATTGTAACTCAGAATAAATCACATGGAAGAAGTAGTTTACCTTTCTCTAAATCAAGAAAAGGAACGATAAACTAAATAAAACGACTGCTCTGAAGCATATACATTACTGCAGGTAGTTCCCAGGAATCCACACCAAATGTACATTGGTTTTTTTCATTTTCACGATCACTATTTTAAAAAAGGAAGAACTGAGGCACCTGGATGGTTCAGTAGGTTAAGTGCCTGACTTCGGCTCAGGTCATGATCTCGCAGTTTGTGAATTCAAGCCCTGCACTGGGTTCCTGCTGACAGCTTGGGGCCTGGAGCCTGCTTCGGATTCTGTGTCTCCCTCTCTCTCTGCCCCTCCCCTGCTCATGCTCTCTCAAAAATAAATAAACATCAAAAAAAATGTTTTTAAACAAAAGAACTATGGAAATGCCTATACTAAATACTACATACTAAATTAAGTAAAACATGTGAGATGAAATCAAATTACTTTCTAGCTGACAGAAAATGTTACAACACAACCTTTTTTAAAAATTTTTTTAAATGTTTATTTTTGAGAGGGACAGAACATGAGTGGGAGAGGGGCAGAAAGAGCCACAGATACAGAATCCATAGCAGGCTCCAGGCTCTGAGCTGTCAGTGCAGAGCCTGATGCAGGGCTCGAACCCACGAACTGTGAGACCATGACTTGAGCCCAAGTCGGACACTTAACTGACTGAGCCACCCAGGCACCCCAAGAAAACACAACTTTTTAACTACTTTTTAAAACTTTTTAACTATCTTTACTTACTCTAGATAACTGCTCTCAAAGGAGGAACAGAGGGATCAGCACTAAATAATAATTGCATTCTATAAAATTTATACTTAATATATCCAAGTCATAGCCAAACTTCACACACATACACGCACACACACACACAGAAAGAAAAGAAAAGAAAAGAAAAGAAAAGAAAAGAAAAGAAAAGAAAAGAAAAGAAAAGGAGAAAAAACACTAAATTATGTTTCTGACCAGGCACAGAAACTACATAAAAGGTGGTTCAATCAGGAATCAATTTTTTTAATGTTTTATTTATTTTTAAGAAAGAGAGAGAGACAGAGTGTGAGTGGGGGAGGGGCAGAGAGAGAGGGTGACACAGAATCTGAACCAGGTTCCAAGCTCTGAGCTGTCAGCACAGAGCCCGACGCGAGGCACGAACCCATGAGCCATGAGATCATGAACTGAGCCAAAGTCAGATGCTTAACTGACTGAGCCACCCAGGTGCCCCCATTTTTTTTTTTTTTTTAAGAGAGAACGTGAGCAAGGGAGAGGGGCAAAGGGAGAGGGAGCGAATCCCAAGTAGGCTCTGCATTCAGTGCAGAGTCCAACATGGGGCTCAATCCTACAACCCTGGGATCATGACCTAGGCTGAAATCAAGAGTCAGACACTCAACTGACTGAACCACCTAGGTGCCTCAGTTTCACTCCACCTTACTGTATCTCCTTTAAAACAGTACTACTTGAAATCATCTTAGTTGTTTACTTGTTTCTTAGCTGCCCACTAGAAGAGTCGTAAGAAAGCACAACGTGAATGGTGCTCCTGGAGTTATACAATGGCTGCCATGGCAATACGTTATTTAATCTGCTTTGTTCATTGCTATATCCCAGTGCCTCACAAAGCGTGGCACAAGACCAACATGCAGGAGGTATCGACTGAATAAAAAGTAACCCCAACTATTCTACAGCCCCGACTATCTTCCTTCCCATGTTCTCTGTTAGTCCCACTTCTTCTCCTTTTCCAGTTCCTATTAAATATTTTACTTTCCTTATGCTGGATTTTGTCTTCCCTTTGTTATTTCATTTTCTGATTCTTCTCTTCCCCCACACCTTGCCTAGTAAGCCACTACCCAGCTTGGGCCTCTCTAATGTTCCTCTTCCCTGGCCCCCAAGTTGACTCCACCGCAAGGTTCTTTATTCCTGTCTCAGCTCAAATGTTATCTCTTCAACCATGTGACCCGGTTTACCCAGGACAGTCCTGGTTTATGCTTGTTGTCCTAAACTCAGTATTATTTTTTTTTTTTTAACATTTATTTATTTTTGAGACAGAGACAGAGCATGAACAGGGGAGGGTCAGAGAGAGAGAGAGACACAGAATCTGAAACAGGCTCCAGGCTCTGAGCAGTCAGCACAGAGCCCGACGCGGGGCTCGAACTCACACACCGCAAGATAGTGACCTGAGCCGAAGTCGGACGCTTAACCGACTGAGCCACCCAGGCGCCCCTGTCCTAAACTCATTATTAATAGGACCCCTTTTTACTCTCAAGAGAGTCCCATTAGAATAATAAATCTTATGGTCACCTATCTCAAAAAAATCCTTGAAAACAAAAATTCTGTACCATCATACCCTTTAACAATACCCTTTAAAGTATCTTATTGACTTAAACATTAATTTAATGTCTCTACTACAATATAAGCTCGATAAGAATAAGGGAGTTTATGTTTTCAGCTCATTCACTACTGTTTCCACAGCACCTAGAAGAGCACCTGACACTCTGTAGGCACCCAGCCACAGTGGCTCTCTGAGAATTTCTGTGTAATATACAGATTAGCAGAAATTTTAAAGTTTATTTATTTTGAGAGAGAGAGAGTGAGCGAGCAAGCAGGGGAGAGGGGCAAAGGGGGAGGGAGGGTGAGAGAGAGAGAAACAGATAGAAAAGAGAATCTCAAGCCAGCTCCACACTCAGCAGGGAGCCCAATGCAGGGGCTCAGTCCCACAACTGTGAGATCAGAACCTGGGCCTCAACCAACTGAACCACCCAGGTGCCTCTAGCAGAAATTTTCGAAGTCTGGACTATGGGCATTGGCAGTCTCTACTCCAAGCAACAGACAGGGTCCTGGATTCTTCTGAGTTAACCTAAATTCATTTAAGATCTGGGCATATGGATGACACTTTCATGACAGTAACTTACTGAGTTATTGGAGTTAAAACAATATCACCTTACTCTAAATCAACTAGTTTATATGTTCGTTACTCTAAACTCTTTGCTCTTTTACTGAATTGGTTAACATGAATATTTATATAAATACACAAGACAAAGAACACCAACACAGAGCAGTGATGAAGAGTTAGTGCTCATGTTTGTATTAAATACAGCACTGATAAAAAGGCAGTAGATTTTTATAATTACCTTGCTGGGTAAAATAATTAAATATTTTTAAGAAAATATTAATCTAGGGGCGCCTGGGTGGCGCAGTCGGTTAAGCGTCCGACTTCAGCCAGGTCACGATCTCACGGTCTGTGAGTTCGAGCCCCGCGTCAGGCTCTGGGCTGATGGCTCAGAGCCTGGAGCCTGTTTCCGATTCTGTGTCTCCCTCTCTCTCTGTCCCTCCCCCGTTCATGCTCTGTCTCTCTCTGTCCCAAAAAATAAAATAAACGTTGAAAAAAAAAAAAAATTTAAAAAAAAAAAGAAAATATTAATCTAGTAGGCCAAAACTATATATTAAATTAAACGTGCGTGAGAAAAGGAAAACTAAAGTAAGGTTACATTTCAATCTGAGAATGACAATCCAAAGGCCAAGGTTAAAATATAAATATTTGGTCTGATTCAGAACAATCTTTTTTTCACAGAAATAGTTTCCAATACTTCCTTTACCAACCAATTTTACATAATTACAAAATTTATAACCAAACACAGAGGTAACATGGGATAATAACACACACACACACACACACACACACACACACACACACACGTATATATACAAACCTCACATACATGTTTGTGTATATGCATGTACACACGGACATGTATGTGTGAGGTGGTCTAAAAACATTCTATCTTACAACAAAACTTAAAATAAGAAACAGTCACAATAAAATAAGGAATACAGCAGGATGTAAGGATTTCTAAACTCTCCTCATAACATCTTATTTTCTGCTCCATTTCATTAAAAGCCTGATTTCAAATTATTAATACTGCACATTAAGTATTACTTTCAAAGACTTTCTAAAAGTGAAACTGAGGTTATACCATAAGGCAACCCAAACATGAAACATTTTAACTAAACTCTTAAATAGCACCTATACACAAGATTCAATGCACTCAGTAAACAGCATAGTCTATATAGATGGAAGAAACTCAAGAGCTTTTTCAAGGTCACCAAAGTCATGGCCAAAACCTAGGTGCAAGGACAAATGATTGCTGATTTCTAAACTAGTGACTAAATCTTGACTATTACATAAAGAGAAGTCACTAAAACAACTATGTTTTACTTTTCTCTTTTCCTTAATATCAGATGCTAACATCTTGGACTAGTTCTCAGAAAACCCTATCAAAATATAAACATTTTTCAAAGTTTTGAGTTATTTCAAATCCAACTCTAAATTAAAATTCAAGTATTCTGAGTGCCATAAAGTAATGAATTATAGCCAAGAAGATTCTAATGTTTTCATGCAACCTGCCAACAAAATGTTTATAAATTAGAATCAGCTTATGACAGAATTAGATACTTGATTATATTTTCCATGCAGAAACAAATTTTTCTCTTTCTAGTTTTTCATGCTAAATTTCAAATACCTATGTGCCAATACATAAATCTCCAGGGGTGTTTTCACAACTACTATAAAGACATTTTGTTCTTGTTGCCAAGACCTATTGAACTTTTGTTACTGTACTATCATATGAATTGTTTTATAAATGTATAGATTATATAAATTTACATTACATTTTTCTACTTACCTATTCAGTTTACAGAAGAGATGAAAACTTTAAAAATTTGCCAATATTACATTACTTTGGGGGACGATAGGGAGAGTAGACAGGAATTAGGGTGGCCATCTCACCATACCTTATTTTTCAATTTTTAGATAACAATTTCATTCCCAAACACTAATTATAATTACTAAATTTGAAAAGCTGTGTCACTAATGGATACCAATTCAAAATGACTCCTATGCCCAAAGATGACCACCACATCCCAGCAGACAGAAGCAGCACAACGCATGGCTCATCTTCTAGTCTGCTCTGACTGGGAAACCCAAGCTCAATTCTTCAGAACTGTCTTTCATATCTGATAAAGAACGAGCAAGTGTGTGCACAAGAATTTGAGTGGCAGTGGTAAAGACAGCGGAGTAAAAAAAAAAAAAAGATGCAAAGTGTATGAATATACTGCAGGAAAAATCTACAGTTTGTGTCTCAATTACTGCTTCAAAATACTCCTTCCCAATAGAATGAAATTCATAAATATGCCCTCTATAATCTCACTAGTAACTAAAATTACACAAATCCAAAGTGAATTCGCAGTATTTCTTTGAAAACCTTACCAATGATATTAGATGCAAAGCCAATTTCCAACATTCGTTCATTCAATAAATACCAAGTACGCACGAAGTGCAAGGCACCGTGCTAGGAATTATAAAGGAACTTGTCAAATTATTTCATACAAATTTTCTTACCTTCAGTTGAAACCCAGTTTCATTCACGGTCTCCTTCCAGTTACCTTCCTAAAAATTAATTTTAGAAATCATTGCAAAAAAACAAAAACAAAAACAAAAACGTAAGGAATACTCCAAATAAAATAGATTAAGCATCTACTGTTCTGTTATTCTTTCAGGGGAGACCAGAGAAGGGTTAAAAAAAAGAATTCATTTCTAAGTTAAATATACAATCCAGATTTCAAAAGATTACCAAAAGATGGACCCAAGATTTTATAGATCTGGGCCTCAAAAAACTAAACACTAACTTTGATATCATTTAAGTGATGCCAGAAAGTACCATCTTTAGTATCCTTAAGTATAAAAATGTTAGCCAAAAGAGTGATATAACCCAATAATTTTGAAATCAAAACAAATTTAAAAACACAATTAAATGAATGTATATTAATAAAGCTGCTCCAAAAAGATTCTTAAGCACAAGCATTCTATAGTTTAAAAGAAAAAAATAAAATGAATTTTTTTTTTGAAGACTTAAAGAAAAATACCTGTGTTAAAAACAAATAGAAGATTTTGTCTCTACAAAGGATGGGATGTGAGGCAACTCTCAAAAGAAAGTTTTCTAAACCAATCCGTCGTCTTTCCACAAAATCCGGGTCCATGTTGTCAGCAGAGAGTTTATGCCAAACAAATTCTGCCTAGGTAAACAAAACAATCATGAAGCAGAATCTCAATGCTAAATACTTTTGAACTGTACTGCTGTTTCATTTCTTACCCTTTTCTCTGGTAGAGGTGGCACAACAATATGTGGATAGTAAACTAAAAGGTAGTTTCTCAACAATTCAAATTCACTATACCGCCTCCATAGTGAATCTGTTAGGACACTTTGACCATCAGTATGTTCAACTGACCTGAAAAGGAACAGAATAAGATCTCTATTATTTATTAAAAATATAAATACAGCCCAAATTTCCATCAATGGATGAATGGATAAAGAAAATGTGGTGTATATATATACAATGGAGTGTTACTCGGCAACCAAAAAGAATGAAATCTTGTCATTTACAACTACGTGGATGGAACTGGAGGGTATTATGCTAAGCGAAATTAGTCAGAGAAAGACAAATATCATACGACTTCACTCAAATGAGGACATTAAGATACAAAACAGATGAACATAAGGGAAGGGAAGCAAAAATAATATAAAAACAGGGGAACAAAACATAAGAGACTCTTAAATATGGAGAACAAACAGAGAACTACTGGAGGGGTTGTGGGAAGGGGGATGAGCTAAATGGGTAAAGGGCACTAAGGAATCTAGCCCCGAAATCACTGTTGCACTATATGCTAACTAACTTGGATATAAATTTAAAAAATAAATTCAAAAATATATCTATCTGGGGCACCTGGGTGGCTCAGTCAGTTAAGCGTCCGACTTCAGCTCAGGTCATGATCTCGCGGTTCGTGAGTTCAGGCCCCGCATCGGGCTCTGTGCTGACAGCTCAGAGCCTGGAGCCTGTTTCCGATTCTGTGTCTCCCTCTCTCTCTCTGACCCTCCCCCATTCATGCTCTGTCTCTCTCTGTCTCTAAAATAAATAAACGTTTAATAAATAAATAAATAAATAAATAAATAAACAAACAAACAAACATAAAAAAAATCTTAAATAAAAAAAAGAATAGTATCTAAAATATACATATATATATACATATGTATATACATATGTATATGTATATATATATATATCTGGATTAGCAATCCCTATCATAATAACACCAGCATTCTTCACAAAGCTAGAACAAACAATCCTAAAATTTGTACAAAACCAGAAAATACCCCGAATAGCCAAAGCAATCCTGAAAAAGAAAACCAAAGCTGGAAGCATCACAATCCCGGACTTCAAGCTGTATTACAAAGCTGTAATCAAGACAGTATGGTACATGGAACAGAATAGAGAACCAGAAATGGACCCACAAACATATGGCCACCTAATCTTTGACAAACCAATGGAATAAAGACAGTCTCTTCAGCAAATGGTTATAGGGAAAACTGGACAGTGACATGCAGAAAAATGAACCTGGACCACTTTCTTACACCATACACAAACTCAAAATGGATGAAAGACCTAAACATAAGACAGGAAGCCATCAAAATCCTAGAGGAGAAAGCAGGCAAAAACCTCTTTGACCTTGGCCGCAGCAACTTCTTACTTGACATGTCTCCAGAGGCAAGGGAAGCAAAAGCAAAAGTAAACTACTGGGACCTCATCAAAATAAAAAGCTGCTGCACAGCAAAGGAAACAATCAGCAAAATTAAAAGGCAAACAATGGAATGGGAAAAGATACCTGCAAACAACACATCAGATAAATGGTTAGTATCTAAAATTTATAAAGAACTATCAAACTCAACACCCAAAAAACAAATAACCCAGTGAAGAAATGGGCAAAAGACATGAATAGACACTTCTCCAAAGAAGACATCCAGATGGCAAACCGACACATGAAAAGATGCTCAACATCACTCATCATCAGGAAATACAAATCAAGACCACAATGAGATACTACCTCACACCCTTCAGAATAGCTAAAATTAACAACTGAGTCAACAACTCAGTCAACAACAGAAGTTGACGAGGATGCAGAGAAAGAGGAACCCTTTTGCACTGCTGGTGGGAATGCAAACTGGTGTAGCCACTCTGGAAAACAGTATGGAGGTTCCTCAAAAAATTAAAAATAAAACTACCCTATGACCCAGCAATTGCACTACTAGGTATTTACCCAAAGGATACAGGTGTGCTGTTTCGAAGAAGCACAGCACTCCAATGTTTATAGCAGCACTATCGACAAAAGCCTAAGTATGAAAGAACCCAAATGTCCATCAATGGATGAATGCATAAAAAAGATTATATATATTATATAATACACACACACACACACACACACATATATACACAATATACACAATGGAATATTATTTGGCAATCAAAAGGAATGAAATCTTGCCACTTGCAACAACATGGATGGAACTAGAGGGTATTATGCTAAGCGATATTAGTCAGTCAGAGAAAGACAAATATCATACAACTTCACTCATATGAGGACTTGAAGATACGAAATGAACATAAGGGAAGGGAAGCAAAAATAATACAAAAACAGAGGGGGACAAAACATAACAGACTCAAATATAGAGAACAAACAGGGTTGCTAGAGGGATTGAGGGAGGGGGGATGGGCTAAATGGGTAAGGGGCATTAAGGAATCTACTCCTGAAATCATTGTTGCACTATATGCTAACTAACTTGGATATAAATTAAAAAATAATTAAAAAAACAAAAACAACAAAAAAAACCTGAAGCTTTGCTTAAAAAAATGTAAATTCCTGGACCTCACCCAAAACCCTGTAGCAAGTGATTCCTATGTACTTTAAAGTTTAAAAACCATGCGGTTTTCTTTTGTATGTGGTTATTTTTTTTTTATGATTTTATTTTTAAGTAATCTTTACACCCAATGTGGGATTGAATTTACAACCTCGAGATCAACAGTCACATGCTCCACCAATTGAACCAGCCAGGAACCCCTAAGAACCACTGTTTTGTTTTGTTTTTAATTGTAAAATCCATTTTATTTATTTTTTTAACTTTTTTATTTTTTAAAATTTACATCCAAATTAGTTAGCATATAGTGAAGCAATGATTTCAGGAGTAGATTCCTTAATGCCCCTTACCCATTTAGCCCATCCCCTCTCCCACAACCCCTCCAGCAACCCTCAGTTCATTCTCCATATGTACAAGTCTCTTCTGTTTTGTTCCCCTCCCTGTTTTTATATTATTTTTGTTTCCCTTCCCTTATGTTCATCTGTTTTGTGTCTTAAAGTCCTCATATGAGTGAAGTCATATGATTTTTGTCTTTCTCTGACTAATTTCACTTAGCATAATACCCTCCAGTTCCATCCACGTAGTTGCAAATGGCAAGATTTCATTCTTTTTGATTGCCGAGTAATACTCCATTGTATATATATGCACCATGTTTTCTTTATCCATTCATCCATTGATGGGACATTTGGGCTCTTTCCATGCTTTGGCTATTGTTGATAGTGCTGCTATAAACATGGGGGTGCATGTGTCCTTTTGAAACAGCACACCTGTATCCCTCGATAAATGCCTAATAGTGCAATTGCTGGGTCGTAGGGTGGTTCTATTTTTAGTTTTTTGAGGAACCTCCATACTGTTTTCCAGAGTGGCTGCACCAGCCTGCATTCCCACCTAACAAACACTGTTTTAAATTAAACTTACAGGTCCATGAAAAATACTAGGGTAGATAAATAAATACAAATTTATATTAAAATACAATTGTGAAAGTCAACTCAATAATCCTTTTGTGTACCACACATTTGATGATGATCCACTTAAATATTTATTCAGAGTATAGCTACCTTACTCAAGTATGGTCAATTTTAACTCCTAGTTTCATATTATGATACTGTATTCAGTTCAAAGTCAAAAGTAAACAACTATGGGGCACCTGTGTGGCTCAGTCGGTTAAGTGTCCAACTCTTGATGTCAGCTCAGGTCATGATCTCACAGTTTGTGGGATCAAGCCATGCATCAGGCTCTGCGCTGACAGCGCAGATCCTGCTTAGGATTCTCTCTCCCTCTCTCTCTGTCCCTTCCCCACTCGCACTCTCTCTTTCAAATTAAATAAACACTAAAATAAAATAATTTTTAAAAATTATTTTAAAAATTTAGAGAAAAAAGAAAAATAAAAAACTATAAATTATTCCAGATTATTCAAATCAAGATTCTCTCCTAGCAGTAAAAGTAATCAACAGTTAATTTCATTGCTCAACTGAGTGATAAAATACTCACATACTAAAAATAAAAATATACTTTTTAGTTTTCAATTTAAGAATTTACAACAGGGGCGCCTGGGTGGCTTGTTGGTTAAGCGTCCGACTTCAGCTCAGGTCATGATCTCATGGTCCGTGAGTTCGAGCCCCGCGTCAGGCTCTGTGCTGACAGCTCAGAGCCTGGAGCCTGTTTCAGATTCTGTGTCTCCCTCTCTCTCTGCTCCTCCCCTGTTCATGCTCTGTCTCTCTCTGTCTCAAAAATAAATAAACGTTAAAAAAAAAAAAAAAATTAAAAAAAAAAAAAAAGAATTTACAACAGTGACTACAGTTAATACTGTACTGCATATTTGAAAGTTGTTGAGAGTAAATCTTAAAAGTTCTCATTAAAAGAAAAAAAATTTTGTTAACTGTATAGTGACAGATGTTAATCAGACTTGTAATCACTTCACAATACATACAAATATTGCAACACAACATTACAGTATCTGAAGTTAATATGATGTTATAGGTCATTATACCTCAAAAACAAGAACAGAGGAAAAGATAATTTAAGTAAAGGTAAGCTACAGTTAACACTAATTTCTATTTTTTTTATACTAATTTCTAAAGTATGATTTTTTTAAGTCACTAATCTAACTTAAAAAAAAAAAAAAACAGAAATAAAACCCGTTGATGGGACCATATTTTTTTTAATGACTTTAAAAATCTCTGTGAGGGGTGCGTGGCTGGCTCAGTTGGTATTCAACTCTTGATCCCAGGGTTCTGAGTTCAAGCCCCACATTGAGCGTAGAACCTAATGAACCTAATTTTTAAAAATCTCTGTGATACACATATGTAGATATGTAGGTCACAAAATTACCTAATTTTGGTGGGGAGATGGGTTAAATAGGTGATTAAGGAGTGCACTTATCATGATGAGCACAGGGTGATATATAGGAGTGTTGAATTACTACATGGTACCTCTGAAACTAATACAACACTGTTACTAATTGGAATTAAAATAAAAACTTAAACACACATACACAGAAAACAAAAACAAAAACAAAATGACCTTATTTTAAAAAGACCAACCTTACCTCCTTCTGTTCCTAAAGTTCCTACTGTAATGTAAATTTTCTCTGGTTTGGGGAAGATTCTTTTTTTTTCTTTTTTTCTCTTTTTGGTGGAAGAAAGAAAACTATACTTACAAAGAAGGTTTCAGAATTGCCTATAGATTAAACAACATTTACCAAGATTTTAACTTTTATTTTGGGTAGAACCACAGACCTGGAGAAGTCTTGAAAAGTCACAGGGTTCAGCCTTAAGGCAAGCTCAGTGACTTTCGGTAAACCTATGAAAATGCAAGGGTTAAAATGTTTTTTCCTTAAAAATGTATTCACATTAAAATATGGTTATAACCCTTTATCAACTAGGTCTGGTAGTTCTATTATTTTATTTTACTTACTATCAAAAAATCTCACACATCTTTATTTAAAAAAATTTTTCTTTAACGTTTATTTATTTTTGAGAGACAGAGCACCAGTAGGGGAGGGGCAGAGAGAGAAAGGCAGACACAGAATCCAAAGCAGGCTCCAGGCTCTGAGCTGTCAGCACAGAGCCCGAGGCGGGGACCAAACCCATAAATCCGCAAGATCATGACCCGGGCTGAAGTTGGATGCTTAACTGACTGAGCCACCCAGGTGCCCCTCGCACCATCTTTATTTTAACTGAAAGCACTTCTGCTCAGTCTCTGCAGAGAGAAAAGAACTGGTCAGTATTTTGTCTTTATATAAATTGTTTGTAATTGGCAAAATAGAGTCTTGCCTTGTCTTTCTCTAGACAAAATAGTCTAATCCCTTTAACTTTTTCCTTATGAGGTAGAAGAACATTTTTCTGGTGAGTTTTGATTTCTTACTCCATGATTTACTCTTATCTGTTCAATTTACCCCAAAGTCTAAAGCTCTAGTCTCAATCAATTCTGTTAACTTTTTACTGACTCAAACCATATTCTCTCTTCCTATACCTCTCGTTTACCTAAGTCTACTTCATACACCCCTGGAAACCTGGTCTCCTTTCTCAAAAGTGCGTGGGAATTATTATGAGTAACACCAAAAACCCCACCAAAGCATATGTCAAGTAACATTCCAGATCCCACAAGTATTCCATAACCTGCTCTTTACCTCCAACATTAAGTACATTAAAATATAGCTACCGGGGCGCCTGCGTGGCTCAGTTGGTTAAGCATCTGACTTTGGCTCAGGTCATGCTCTCACTTTGAGCCCTGCAGGCTCTCTGCTGTCAGTACAGAGTTCACTTCAGATCCTCTGTCTCCCGCTCTCTCTCCCAAAATAATAAACTTTAAAAAATATATATATATATATGCATATATATATATGTATATAGCTGCCAAGTGGACTATAGTAAAAGACATACCTATTTACTTTATCTGTTAAAAAACAAAAAACCAAATACCTAAAAAGACAATGATCTGTAAACAATTCCATTATACAACATAATTTGCATCAACAGCTACCAAACAAAGCTTTTTCTAACTAAATCTAGGCCTAATTCTCATCACTCACCTTGTTTCAATGAGGTAAGCAGTATATGTTTCTTGCATGTTCATGGCATTTCTTCCAGTTCGCTTTTCTGCTTCTGAAACACTAATTTCTATCTTCTTCAACCCAAAATTATTTTCTGTCATCTGGACAAAAATGAATGGAAGAACAACAACAAAACCTTTAAGACAGTATTAAGAAAAAAAAAACTAACAGCTGTTACAAGCAAATCCATTACTGGTATATATTTCAAGCAAATTTCTTATTTTTTTTTTTTAAGTTTATTTATTTTGAGAGAGTGTGTGTGAATAGGGAAGGGGTAGAGAAAGAGGGAGAGAGAGAATCCCAAGCAGGCTCTGTGCTGTCACACAAATGTAAGATCATGACCTGAGCTGAAATCAAGAGTTGGGACTGAGCCACCCAGGCACCCCAAGTTTCTTACATTCCTTGAGTTGCTAGGGGTTGCTAAATGATAGCAGCAAATAATATACGTCTCATTAGCAGCATTTTGTAGCACATCAAACTTTTCCAAAGCTATTGTAACAAGTATCGCACATTTAATTATTAAAACATAGACATTTTGTGTAAGTGACCAAGAATAAATCAATATAGAAATGCCTACGAAGGTGCTCCTGGGTGTCTCAGTCAGTTAGGCATCCCATTCTCGATTCTGGCTCCAGTCATGATCTCACAGTCCTGAGATCAAGCCCTGTGTGGGGCTCCACAATAAATGTGGAGCCTGCTTGGGATTCTCTCTCTCCCCTATCCTGATTATACATGTGCGCTCTCTCTCTCTCTCTCTCTCTCTCTCAAAATAAACAAACATCTTTAAAAATGTCTAAGAAAAAAATCTAAAAACATTTTATATAAAGATAAATAATCCTCAATATTAATATCTAATTTTGGTTTTACCAAAGTCAAATCACTCTCTCAAAAAGAAAATACTATACATATGCCAAAAGGCATGATTTTCAATAGGCAGGTTAAATTTAAAAATTAAAAAACAAAACAAAACCAGAAGTTGTCTTATATTCAACTTTAAATTTGCCTAAACATTTTGGCAGTGGTTAAAAGGCTCCACTTGTGAGATAGCAGCAAGGTTTAAGAAGAGCAGACTCCTTTCACTTCCTGCTAAAACATGCCCAAGTCTATGCTAAAGAACCAAAAAGAATAAACACACCACTATTGCTTCAAAGGCTGTATGTGTGGAAAGTGTGCCACTGAAGAAAGTTCTTGAAAATACCAAAGTAACTCCAAGTCTAAACAAGGAAGATAAAGTGAGACCATGTGATAGTTGCTATGCTTTGGGGGTTTTCCACTTGCTCTCTCTCAAAGTTCAGAGGTGGGTTTTAATTAAAACTACTGCACTACATTATAACTGAGAGCAGTTTGTGAAGAAGAATGTGAAAAATTGACATGAATGGAGCCATTTTAAAAGGGAGCCAAGCAACCACTGCAGAGAAATTGCCTTATCCGTGTCTGTTTGAACTCAACCAAAACCTTTGGACTAGGCAAAACAGCAAATGTTTTAAGCAACTACTTGAGAAGCCAGCAGAACAGATACCCTGATCACAAGTTCAGAAGGTTATGGACTTTCCAAAGATAGAATCTGTAGTAAATCAATGTATAGCCAAGAGTTTAGCCTTTTTTTCCCCTTTTAACTCATGTAACTGCCCCCTGCCTTCTTTTTCCTTATAAGCCTCTTAATTTCACCCTAGAAGCAGGATACTATTTGGGTTTTCTACCTGAATCTGTATTCCTCAAATTACAATTCTCTGATTCCAAATAAACATTAGTTTGCCTTTTACTGTGGCTCTTTATTTTCAGGTTAACAAGAGACAGAAGTAGCCAGATGGATGCAACAAAACATAAAAGAAAAAACTACAGTAAAACCTGCAATGATAATTTATACAGAAAATTAAACCCATGTGCTATAAGGACAGAAAAAGCTATGTGATATTGCAAAAAATTAAATGATGAATAAATTTAGGAAATGCCCCCAAAATGCTGAATAAAAAATGCAGAAGGTAAAATGCTAAAAGAAGATAAAAAGGACAGAGAACTAAAAGCCAACCCAATGGAACCAATGGAATAGAATTATTAGTAAAAAAAAAACCAAAAAACAATAAAAAAAAAACAGAAGTCACTCAGTTGTCAAATAAGACTTTTTTAATATAATTTATTGTCAAGTTAACTAACATACAGTGTATATAGTGTGCTCTTGGTTTTGGGGGTAGATTGCCATGATACATCTCTGACATCCCAGTGCTCATCCCAACAAATGCCCTCTTCAATACCCATCACCCATCCCTGCCCCCATCAACCCTGTTTGTTCTCTGTATTTAAGAGTCTCTTATGGTTTGCCTCTCTCTGTTTGAAACTATTTTTCTCCTTCCCATGCCCCATGGTATTCTGTTAAGTTTCTCAAGTTCCACATGAGTGAAAAAACATAGGATATCTGCCTTTCTGTGACTGACTTATTTCACTTAGCGTAATACTCCCCAGTTCCATCCACATTGTTACAAATGGCAGGAAGACATTTTTAGTAAGTATAAGTTGTATGTTTAGCTACTAAAAGAAAAAATAAGAGATAGAAGGAAATACTTCAACCAAAAATTCAAAAAGTTACATAAGTACAAACCACTCAACATCAAGATTATGAAGCCATTGTTAGTTTAGATACATATTTATAAAAATCATAATTTGGGCCCATAGGTAAACACTATGATTTACCACCATCTACTCCAGTGAAAAATTCCCTCAATGCTGGAAGGACAGGACTAATAAAGCAAATTATCTCCCCAGCCAAAAAGATAATGCCTGTGAGTCATGAATTTACCCTCATGCCATCTGATTACATAGAAGGAAAAAAAATAAAAGAATAAAATCAGCTACCATAAAAACTAAAGAATGAAAACAGGAACACAACAATAACACCAGCAGGATTTGGTAGCTGATATAAAATTGCTAATCCTCTCAATAAAGCATAGAAGAGTGTCAAGATTAACAAAACCAGAAGCACAACTGTTAAAAGAATACATTCAAAAGATTCAGAGATGGACTTCTTGACTGGAAAATGAGCCCAGGGACATGTTTCAAACAAAGATTGAATAGTTTAGGTGTATTCAAAGCACACTGCTCATCAGGGTAAAGAATATAATTAAAGAGGGGTGCCTGGCTGGCTCAGTCGGAAGAGCATCCAACTCTTGATATCTGGGTTGTGACTTCAAGCCCCACATTGGATGTAGAGATTATTTAAATAAACTTAAAAAAAAAAAATTCAGGGGTGCCTGGTGGCTCAGTCACTTAAACATCCGACTCTTGATTTCAGCTGAGGTCATGATGTCACTGTTCAGGGGTTAAAGCCTCACATGAGGCTGAGACTGCTTGGAATTCTCTCTCTCTGCCCCGCCCCTGCTCAAGCTCATGCATGACTTTCTCTCTCTCCCTCAAAATAAATAAACTTAAAAAATTTTAAAAAGACTAAATAACTATCCAAATAATAATGTCACTATTAAATGTAGAAGACTAAATGTAGAAGATGGACATAGTTAAAAGGCTAATGAAATTCTTTATTTTCAACTTAAAGAATGAAAATGAATATAATCTATTTCAAGTTATTAAGATGTTGCAAACCACTGGGGTACCTGGGTGGTTCTGTCAGTTAAGCCTCTGACTTCAGCTCAGGTCATGATCTTACGATTTGTGAACTCAAGCCCCACATTGGGTTCTCTGCTGTCTGCACAGAGCCACTTTGGATCCTCTGTCCTCCCCTCTCTCTGCCCCTCCTTTGCTTGTGCGCTCGCTTGCACTCTCTCTCTCTCTCAAAAATAAACATTTTTTAAAAAACTTAAAATGTTGCAAACCATTAAGAAATAGTAAAAGCATAAAAGCAGATAAAAATGACAAAAAGAACAATAAGAAACTATTAATTCAAGAAATATTTCTTGAGTATTTACAATGCCAGTCATTAGGGATAGAAAGATAGCTGAAATAAGGTGCCTGACACTTGAGGAGTTCACTGACTCCATGGGAATTCTCAACCCAACCGGCACAGTGATGCTCTTTAAGATTAAAGACAAGATGAAAGCTAACCTTAATATAACTTTTAGGGTTATAGGTGAAAAGAGTTAGTGTTTAAAGCATTTGACTTGTTTAATCTTATTTAAATCACACACAAAAGAAAATATATTACGTTTACTATCATATTGAAAATTACAGGAGAAAGATAAAACAGGCAACAACAACAAAACAGGCAGATTGAGACAAACATGAAAGTAATCAGAAAAGAAACAATGCACAGAAAGAAAAATAAAATATATTTGGCCAAATAGAAGAAAAATAATAATCATCAATATAATTTACAAGAAAAAAGAGAGGCACCTGGGTGGCTCAGTTGGTTAAGCATCCAACTTTGGCTCAGGTCATGATCTCCTGGTTCATGGGTTTGAGCCCTGCATCAGGCTCTGTGCTGACAGCTCGGAGTCTGGAGCCTACTTTGGATTCTGTGTCTCCCTCTCTCTGCCCCTTGCCTGCTCTGTCTCTCTCTCTCTTTCAAAAGTAAATAAACATTAAAAAGAAAAACTAAAAAAAAGAAAAGAAAAGAAAAAGAAACAGCAAACAAAATCTTTCCCAGATCCACACTGAAAGGTATGTGGTCCATGTGTAACGAACATCCCAACAAGACTAAAGCAGAAAAACAAGAAACAAGACTCCTACAAAAGAATAAGTATCAAATTTGCCTTAGATTTCACAATAAATTCCAAATGACACAGGAACATCATGCATAGAACATGCTTGAAATATTTAAACATACTAGATACTGTTCCTTCAAAAATACTTAACCCCAGCAAGATTTTTTGTAGAAACTGATAAACCATTCCTAAAATTTATATGGAAATACAAAAGACTTAGAATAGCCAAAACAATTTTGAACAAGTTGCAGGACCCAGTTTCAAAACTTACTAAAAAGTGAAAGTAATCAAGACAGTGTGGTACTGGCAGAAAAAGAGATCAAAGGAATGGAACTGAGAATCCAGAAATAAACCCTTACATTTAAGGTCCACTGATTTTTTTTTTTTTTTTTTTAAGACACACCCAGGCAAATCAATAGGGAATGGAGAGGTCTTTTCAACATGTAGTGCTGGGACTACGAAATGTCCACATGCCAAAAAAAGATTTACACCCTTTACTCACACACACCATGCACAGAAATGAACTGAAATGGCCCAGATAAAAGAGCTAAAACTGAAATTTCTGGAAGAAAACACAGGAGAAAAATCTTTGTGATTTGGGGATACACAAAAAGTCCTTAGGTATAATACCAAAATCATAATCCATAAAAGAAAAAAGTGATATACTAGATCTCATCAAAACTAAAAACTTTTACTCTTCAAAAGACACCATAGTGCTTGCTTCGGCAGCACTTATACTGAAAGACACCATAAAAAAGGGTGCCTCGCTGGCTCAGTAGGTAGAACATGTGGCTCTTGATCTTGGGGGTTGTAAGTTCAAGCCCCACATTGCAGGTGGAGATTACTTAAAACGAAAATGGTTAGAGTGGCAAAGGTTATATGTACTTTACCCCAATTAAAAAAAAAAAAAAAAGACCATAAAGAAAAAAAAGATAGGGGCGCCTGGGTGGCGCAGTCGGTTAAGCGTCCGACTTCAGCCAGGTCACGATCTCGCGGTCCGTGAGTTCGAGCCCCGCGTCAGGCTCTGGGCTGATGGCTCGGAGCCTGGAGCCTGTTTCCGATTCTGTGTCTCCCTCTCTCTCTGACCCTCCCCCGTTCATGCTCTGTCTCTCTCTGTCCCAAAAATAAATAAAAAAAAAAAAAAAAAAAAAAAAGTTGAAAAAAAAAAAAAGTTGAAAAAAAAAAAAAAAAAAGAAAGAAAAAAAAGATAAAATACAAATGGGGGAAGAACCTGTAAATCATATAATCAGATAAAAGACTTGTATCGAGATCATCTAGAAGCATGTTGCTGGCTCAGTCAGTAGGGCAAGCAATTCTTGCTCTCAGGGTTGTGAGTTTGAGCTCCATGTTGTATGCAGAGATTACTGAAAAAAATGAACTTAAAAAAAAAAAAAAAACCATAAACTGATCACATAACCAAATAATCACACCCCCTACAAATCTAACTCAGAGAAATGTAAACATATGTCCACACAAAGACTTACATACAAGTGTTCACAGCAATATCTATAATAGCTAAAATAAACTACAATGTCCATAAAATGGTGAATAGATTTAAAAAAAATGTGATATATCCATACAATCAAATATTATTCAGTAATAAAAAAGGAACTACTAATATATGCTATATAACATGGTTGAACCTCAAAAACACTCTAAGCCAGGCTCAAAAGACAATAGATTGTACAATTCCATTTGTATGAAATATCCCAAAAAACAAATTTATATAGAAAGTAGACAGCTACTTTCCTACTAACACCTACAGCTAAGGTTGTGAAGGGAGATTAACTACAAAGGAAAGAGAGAATTTGGGGGAATGACTGAAATGTTCTAAAACTGGATTATAGTGATGGTTGCACAACTCTCTAAATTCCCTAAAAATAACTGAATTATATATTCATATATTCATAATCATAACTGAATTATATATTCATAATCATAATCATGTAAACAGTTTGAGGATCAGCCAGGCACCCCTCACACTGAAAGTTTTGGGAATGAGATGAGGGACTATAATGGCAGTTCAGTGGCTCAGTCAGTTAAGCATCTGACTCTTGGTCTCAGCTCAGGTCAAGATCTCACGGTTCATGAGACAGAACTCAGAGTCGGGCTCTGACAGCACAGAGTCTGTTTGGGATTCTCCCTCTCTCTGACCCTCTCCCGTATGCATGTGTTCACACATGCATGCTCTCTCTGCCTCTCAAAATAAATAAATAAATCTTAAAATACTTCATGGGAAAAAAGGATCTTCATACTGTACTTGCTTATAAATTTGATACCATTTTTATAAATGAGACTATTTCAAAAGATTTTTACATAGTCTTTACATTTACAAAAGTAATTTTAGTTTGTTATGTTTGAGAGAAGGAAAAAAACAAAGATACATGCCTTCCAAATCATTACTGAGGATAAAACCAAAGAATTATTGCCCACAAAGGAAAACCAAAAATAGAAACCAAAATAAGAAAGCATAAAACCTCACAGAAGAAAATCAACTAAAAATAAAGCCAGTTAGGACAATGCAAATGTTTTAAATTCCCTACGGTAAACAAGAGAAAGTTTAACACATAACACAAGGCATAAAAATTATAACATGGACAAACACAAATACAAATAAACTGAAATCAAAAGAAATCAGTGTAGCATCAGCCAAAGCAGATAATCAAGAAAACATAAAACAGGAAATCAGGGGGGGGGGGGGGGAAAGTTTGTAATTAGAAGAGCCAAGGATCAATTCACCCTCAGATTAGTAGCCAGTTTGCCAGAATCTGAGTTTTTAAATCTCTCTGCCTCAGTTTCCTCATCTGTAAAATGAGGATGAGAGTACTGACCTCATAACATTATTGGGAACATTTAATGAGTGAATGCAGGTAGAGTGTTCTAAAAGTTGCCTGGTGTAGCAAGAGCTCAAGTATTACCTACCACTTATTATTTGTAGGTTTAAGTTTTCTCTTACTATGAAACTAATACAGGTTTAATGTATAAACATTGAAAAGTATAGAAAAAGTTAAATAGAAATCACACACATCCCACAACCCAGCACTAACCATGCTGACGTACCATTCCTGGGCTACTTTCTTACAATCTTTTTTTCCAAGTGTGATGCTACTGTGTTACTGAAACAGGTCAAAGATCTGAAATTTAAGAACTACCCATTGAACTGACTTTCCTCAGGGGATATGTCTACAATAGTCAAAAGTAGCAGGTATTACGTTAAAAATAATGTATTTAACTTAGGCCTAAGAGCAAAGCTTACTTCAGTTGTAGATAAGAAAAACTTAGTTATAATACATTATGCTTTTTAAATAGCATAGAAAATATGCTTATCTATAAAAATATGCTTTTTATCTATAAAAATATATATTTTTTAAATTAACAGTGATTCAGAACACATTAATTCTTACTTAAAATATGTAAGTCTGAACAGTTTTCCAAACTGAGTCAGAACATATTCACAGTTCATGAAATCAATTTGGTGGTTTGTGACCAACATTTCTTTTTAAAAATAAATAACTGGGGCACCAGGATACCTCAGTCAGTTGAGCATCAGACTCTTGATTTCGGCTCAGGTCATGATCCCCACATCGGGCTCCACATTAGCAATGTAGAGCCTGCTTGGGATTCTCTCGCACACACTCTCTCAACTGCTCTCCCCCACTTGTGCTCACATTCTTTCTCTCACTCTTGCACTCTCCTTCTAGCGGTGCCCGCATGGCACAGTCGGTTAGGTATCCGACTTTGGCTCAGGTCATGATCTCACAGTCTGTGATTCAAGCACTGAATCAGGCTCTGTGCTGACAGCTCAGTCTGGAGCCTGCTTCAGACTGTCTCCCTCTCTCCCTCTCCCTCCCTCTCAAAAATAAATAAACATTAAAATAAATAAACAAACAAACCTAAAAAAAAAAAAAAAAAAGAATAGGGGCACCTGGGTGGCTGAAGTTGGTTAAAGGTATGACTTCAGCTCAGGTCATAATCTCACAGCTTGTGAATTCAAGCTCTGCATCAGGCTCTCTGCTGTCAGCACAGATCCTCCCTCTCTCTCTCTGCCCCTCCTCCATTCTCTCTAAAAAATAAATAGGGGCGCCGCTCAGTCGGTTGAGCATCGGACTTTGGCTCAGGTCACGACCTCAACAGCTCGCAAGTTCGATCCCCCTCCCGTTGGGCTCTGTGTTGACAGCTCAGAGCCTGGAGTCTGCTTCAGATTCTGGGTCCCTCTCTCTCTCTGTCCTTCCCCTGCTCCCACTCTCTCTCAAAAATAAACATTAAAATAATAAATAAGCATTAAAAAAAATAGAAGAATGTCAGAGAGTACTATATGAAGTAATGATTAAGTATTGTTTCCTGAACAATTATGTATTAAAGGATATGTATGCTGATTAGGATGTAGAAAATGTATTTTGTACTGTGAGTCACCCTTGAAAAACTAACTCTGAGAGCTGCTGAGGTAGAAAATGAGGAAAGATTCTGCAGTGTGATTTAATCATCTGCTGCTAAACTGATACATTCTGTAACTACCCCTGTACATTTTCTTTTCCTTTTTCATGTTATTCTCACCCACACATGCCTCAAACCTTGCTCACAGTACCAGCCTATTGCACTCAGTTCTTTGCTGCCAATCAGCGAAGGTGTCACGGGATACAGCGATTGCTAAGCAAGAAGCACAAGTTGCACAAGAACTCTTTGCACTCACCAGCACTCCCAGGCCTAAAGCATGCTCCTTAAAAAAAAAAAAAAAAAAAATCACTCATGACTCCCTCAGGCAATGATTTTTCTCTGGACAAACACTGTTAACTATCAACTCAATGGAATCTTCCAGACTAAAAAGAAGTTCTCCTACTTCCCATTCCCTTGCTATTTCATCTCTCTTCTGCCAGGACTAATTGCTACTTTCTTGGAGATTGGATTCCTCTCTCATTTTTCCATCTTCTAAATTATTTTAAATAGAACTGGCAGTACTTTAAAAAAAAAAAAAAAAAGCCCTCTTCCTTACAGGGAACAAAAGTATGAAAGGAAAAAAAAAGAAAACTTCTAAATAAACAATGGAAAGGAGGAGGATTGAAGACTCACAGAAAGAAAAAGAAGAGACTACAGAAGAGTTGATAGCAGAATTTAAAGAATCCTGGTTAGTGATGTTTGAAACCAAAGGAGATTTGAGACTCAAGCAGTGCTTGTTTCTATTACCCACAGGTGTAGGGCAACTGGTACAATTACTCTCAGCCCAAACCTGCAGTCAAAAATAAGGCTGATGGGGCACCTGGGTGGCTCAGTCAGTTAAGCATCTGACTTTGGCTCAGGTCATGATCTCATGGTTCATGAGTTTGAGCCCTGTGCTGGGGCTTGGGATTCTCTCCCTCTTTCTCCCTCTCTCTCTACCCTTCCCCCCCACCCCAATAAAAATTAAAAATCTTAAAAAAGGCTAAGATAAGGCAAGCTTTCTGCATCTCCACACACCATCTGCATACATATTTTTGTGGTGAAAAATTGCTTGATAAATCAACACATCTTTTGCACCTTTTTTCTTAATATTGTAACTAAAAGATTTAAAGTACAGTATTGGAGAAATTAACAAGTCTATTTTTAACTTTTTTTTTTTTTTCTTTTTTGGAATGAAGCAGCATGGCTTGCTGGAAAGAGCACTGATTTCCTAGCCAGGAGGACCTGGGCTCAGATTCCAGCCATACCAGTGACTAGCTTGTGACCTTGGTGAAATTACTTCTCTCTGAAGCTATGCTTCCCCATCTTTATCTGTCTTTCGGGGGTAACTTACAGAATTAAATAAAAAGTAGAGCTTACTGTGCATAGCACCCACAAACAACAAATCTTTCTGCTCAGACCACATTCCTATTAATAACAGTAACAACGTGGCTATGGTTATTGCAATACTTCTCAACTGGAAGTGGACGGGAGAAGAGAGGATAGAAAGAGGGAAAAGTGAGTAGATGACCCTCTAAGGAAGGACTTGGGAGTTCTGTCAGGGAGGGGACAACGTACAGAGTATATGTGAATGTTTATGTTTAAACTCCTGATTCTGAAATGTTTGATTCTGAAAATATCTGTCCAAATGACCTGTGTCTCTAGAATTACTAAATTAGGGAGCTGCTTGAAGAAACCCCATAAGTTCAGTCACTAATGAATGGTATATTTACAAACATTTTCCTAAAATGTCAGGTAATACAACTTTTACTATACGATATCATCTTTGGGTTTTCAAATATCTCAAACTTAATATACATAAGTTTTTTTTTTTTTATATATATTTTTTTAAACGTTTTTTATTTATTTTTGGGACAGAGAGAGACAGAGCATGAACGGGGGAGGGGCAGAGAGAGAGGGAGACACAGAATCGGAAACAGGCTCCAGGCCCCGAGCCATCAGCCCAGAGCCTGACGCGGGGCTCGAACTCACGGACCGCGAGATCGTGACCTGGCTGAAGTCGGACGCTCAACCGACTGCGCCACCCAGGCGCCCCTAAATTTTTTTTTTTTAACACTTACTTATTTTTGAGACAGAGAGAGACAGAGAGAGACAGAGCATGAACGGGGGAGGGGCAGAGAGAGAGGGAGACACAGAATCGGAAGCAGGCTCCAGGCTCTGAGCCATAGTCCCAGAGCCCGACGCGGGGCTTGAACTCACGGAGTGTGAGATCATGACCTGAGCTGAAGTCGGACGCTTAACCGACTGAGCCACCCAGGCGCCCCAATATACATAAGTTTTAATGAGGTGTTTATAATCACTTCTAAATTAAGATAAATGGATTTTATACTATAGTTGTGACTTCACATTAATCATCTAAAGGCTTTCACAAAAAAATTATCCAAAAAAATTTTTTTCAAGATTTTTTTAAACTAATTTCTACACCCAACCTGAGACTCAAACTTACAATCCTGAGATCAAGAGTCGCATGCTCTACCAACTGTGCCAACCAGGTGCCCCACCAAAATTTTATCATTATAATTAAAATTAAACTCATGATGTTTTGTTGTTGCCAACAAAAGGTAGGATTCTTGCCTTTTGAAATAATCTAAAATTGCTTTAACACATATCCATGAGATTGGCAACTACTTGAAGATCTAAAAATATTAAGTGTTGATAAAGACAGAAAGCAATTTGGCATCACCTACTAGGGTTGAATATGCTAATACCCTACAATCCAGCAACCCCACACCTAAATTTATATTAGACATTTGCACCAAGAGATATGTAAGAAAAAATTAACGATAGTAATTTTTTAGAAATAGCAAGAACCTTGTAGCCATCCCAAAATCTGTAAACACAAGAAGAAATAACTGTAGAGGGGCACCTGGGTGGCTCAGTCAGTTGAGCGTCCAGCTTCAGCTCAGGTCATGATCTCACCGGTCGTGAGTTCAAGCCCCGCATCAGGCTCTGTACTGACAGCTCTGAGCCTGGAGCCTGCTTCAGATTCTGTGTCCCCCTCTCTCTCCGCCCCACCCCTGTTTGTGCTCTGTCTCTCGCTGTCTTCAAAAATGAATAAACAAAAAAAATTAATAACTGTAGAATATCTATGAAATGGCATACTATATGGGGAACCTGGTTGGCTCAGTAATTGAGCATCTGACTCTTGATTTACGCTCAGATCATGACCCCAGGGTTGTGGGTCTGAGCCCCTCGTCAGACTCTGAGCTGAGCATGGAGCCTGCTTAAGAATATTTCTCCCTCATCTATATTTATATTTATATAAATGAAATGGCAGACTATAAAGACACCAATATAAATGAACTAAGCCACATTTTGGAATCCCAAAAACATATTGAGCAAAGAGAGGAAGTAACAGTAAAATTATGTCACTTATGTAAATTTCAAAGTCAGGTAAAACTAAACATTATACTGTTTAGGAATGTATGTGGTGAGATTATAAGCAAAAGAACTATTAATACAAAATGCAGAATACAGGCTACCTCTGTGGTGGAGGGAGTGAGCTGTAACAAGAGAACATATGAGGGCTTCAATTATTTTGTGATATAATTATTTTGTGAAATCGTCTCTGTACTAATGATATACTTCACAATAAAAGTTGTTTTGTTTTGATTTGTTTATAAGAGGAAACACAAAAACTAAGTCACAAGTGGGGACCTGCATAACGAGCAAATCAGGTGTTCCTGGATGGTTCAGATGGTTGAGCCTCCGACTCAATTTCAGCTCAGGTCAAGATTCTCTCTCTCTCCCCCTCTGGCCATCCCCTGCTCACGTGCACACTCCCTCTCCCTCTCTTTCAAAAACAAAACAAAACAAAAAAAAAACCCAAAAAACTCTTTTTAATGTTTATTTTTGAGAGACAGAGAGACACAGAGCATGAGTAGGAGAGGGGGAGAGAGAGAGAGAGGGAGGGAGACACAGAATCCGAAGCTGTCAGCACAGAGCTGGACATGGGGCTTGAACTCATGAACCGTGAGATCATGACCTGAGCCGAAGTTGGATGCTTAACTGACTGAGCCACCCAGGTGCCCTAAAAAAAAAAAAAAAAAAAAAAAAAATTAAAGCAAATAATGTAAGAGCCAAGGTTTCAAACTACAGAATACACACACTTCTCTCACATTTAATATGAGATCCTGACTTTTCCACAAATAATTCTACATTTTGGAAAAAAAATAAATGAAAAACTTAAAACTCGCCCAAAAAAGTCCTCATGCTACCTTATATTTCTCAACATTTCCCTAAGAAGGAGAAACCGTCCTGTGAAGTTCTGGGTATCAGGTCTCTAAAGAGGCTAGAGACTTTCTAGTTACATTCAGCAAACAGCTTTAACTTTTCGTTATCCATACGCCAGAAGGATGGGCAGTTCTATATTAGCACTGACACCTGTTCCAGAAAAAAAAGCAAACTGATGATTAATGCACACTCTTGGATAGAATGGTCTCACGTGGAGCGCTAGTTTCTGGAATGCTTCAGTTTAACCGGTCTACCTATCTTGCATTATGCGTGGAAACACTTCGGAATGAAAGCAATTACAACTACAAGATGTTGCATTTTCTCCTCTCCTCAGGTGATGAAAATCACTCATTACCAGGGGCTTCACAAAGCAAATACATGGGATATAAATGATAAAACGTCAACTGGAAAATATGGCACTGCCTCCAAACGAAGAAACTGCAGACGAATAAGGAGTTAAAATTTTTTTTTTATTTGTACCTTTTCTTGAATCCGACACCTTCTTCAATTTCCTGATGGTGGCACCAAGCCGACAACCCTTTATAACCTCCAACTATTTGGTCAAGCCCCCCATTCCTTTCTTTCAACGCCACTGCCCACTCACCACGACGCCTCCGTTCGCACAACCCCTCACCAGAATGTCAAGAACAACAGCGTTCGTCTTCAGGTCCCAACCTCCAGGTCCCCCGACCTCTGAACACCGCACCCGTTCCAGCCTGGCAGGTTCCGGGCTCCGACCTCCATGCCCCCGGGACCGCACCCACACATCTCCTCCGCTCCCCTCACCGCAGCCGCCTTCTCCGCCCTTCCCTCAGTCCCGCTGCCCCAGGCGGTCGCCCCTCCCCAGAACCCCCTTTTCCACTGAGCCTCTCCCTCAATGCACCTGTGGCTCGGCCCTTCCACCCTGCTGTCCCCTCACCGCGACGCCCCCCCCCCCCCCGGACAAGTCCCCCGGCCCTCGCCAGCCCAGCCCAGCCCGGCCCGCTAGGCCCGGACACCAGGCCCTGCGGCCTCGGCTGCCCCTTCTCCTCACCGTGCCGTCCCCGGGGACCTCGTCTCGGGAACCCTCTGCTTCCTCACCGACCGCGGCCTGCAGCCCCGCGTCGGTGTGGCCCAGTGGCTCTAGGGGAGCCGGCTGCCACTGCCGCTCGAGATCCGGAGGTGCCTGCTCCATGACTGCAGTTTGGCGCGGCAGACCCAGTGCGCTTGCGCCGCCGCGCAGCGCGCCCCGCCCCCTTTTCCCGCCCGGGCGGCAGCGCCCGGCCCTCCTTCCCTAGCCTGGGCCGCCGCTCCCAGAGCCCCTTTCCTTGCTTACGCTGCCGCGCGTGGAGCCCGTTCCCCTGGCTGGGTCAGCGGCGGCTGAGACCCACAGAGCTCCCTTGCCTGTGGCTGAGGCGGAAAGGCGCGCCTGCCTAGGTACTGGCCACCGCTGCTAAGCTGGGATACGCAGAAACCCGGGAGAACTGATGGAGGGAGAGAAGGGGAAAAAAGGGGAAGGTGAAGACCAAAGTAGACATGGGAACCATTCCGATTGGTGATCACCTAGAGAAAAATTGAAACACAAAAGAAATCGGAGGCCGCAGTCTGACCTCGCTCTCGGCCTCTGACTTGCCTGCCCTGTAGGTTCCATTTTTTTACCCGGAAAGATCAGAGAGGCGCAAATTAAAAACTTTTAGCGGGTCCAGTAACACATTTAGCAAAAGGTAGCACATGCAAGTTTTTGAGAGAAGTGAAGAAGTGAAGCATTTGGCTGAAGCGGTGTTTGAAATCCGTTGCGTTTCTGATCCGGAGAAACCCAGAGATTTCTGATCATTTTCTACAAACAGACTTTAATGAATTTTCGGAACCCGCTTCCTTGATAAGCATTCACTATGGTAACCTGATGGGAAATGCTCACTGGGTGTATCAGGATGTGGTAGTTGGCCGTTCCTTATATGCAGTCTGGTCATCAGTTTTTCCATGACACAAACCTCATTCTGCCCAAATACCTAGCTGTTCCAAGTTGTGACACACAATGTGCTCTTCCTGGATTGCATTCTCTGCCCACCCCACCCCCACCACAACTGGTGAATTTCCCATTCATCCCTAAAACCTCAATCAAGATATAATGTCCAAATGCTAACATCACTGTGTTAATAAGTCAGTTAGAGGGCCTAGGTGGCTCAGTGGTTAAGTGTCCGACTTTGGCTCAGGTCATGATCTCACCGTTGGGAGTTCAAACCCTGCATTGGGCTCTGTGCTGACAGCTCAGATCCTGGAGCCTGCTTCAGATTCTGTGTCTCCCATTCACTCTGCCGCTTCCCTGATTATGCTGTGTCTCTCTCTCAAAAATAAATAACCGTTAAAAAAAAATAAGATAAAAATGTTGCTTGTTTTATTTTACAATTATTTATTTATGTCTGTCTGCCCCAACTAGACTTTGGACTTTTTTTTAAAGCAGGGACCCTATCTTACTTTTTTTTCCCTTCTGAACAAACAGTAGTGTGGTAGGGTCCCCTCCCTAAGAAAAGAAAAAAAAGAAAAAGAAAAAACCTCAAGGTAACCTGGTTATACAGCTATGTGAAAACATCCTCACAACCTTGTAACATGAGACCACTTAATCAGACTACATGTTTGTATGTTACCATATATGGGAGACAAAGAAGGAGAAAATAAATAAAAAACCACGCCACTTGGCGTTGAGGTCTCAGTTCTTTGGGTAAGAACCCAACTGAGCCATGCTGGCACAAGTAAAGTTGCTTCCTGGAAAGAAAAGCCTCGATTCTCTGTGCAAGAATCCTGCTACAGTAGGATATTTACTCAAATTTTTGAAGACATTTCATCAGGGATTACTCATGCTAGGCAAATTCTCGGGAAACATATTTTTAAATCGCAAGACTATTAATTTATCACAAGAGAAATCTATATCTTCCCTGGGACAGATTTGTAACCATTATTCTATGACTTTCTCCCCATTTGAGATCCTTAACAAGTTTGGAGAGCCATTAGGATAATTCCTCTGGCCTGGTGATTTGAGTATTTCATCCTGTAGTAAGAACAAGGAAAGGGGCTCAGGGCTTTACAAAGCATTCATGGAGAGGGGGCCATAGTGCTATGTACTATTGAAAGAAAGAAAGAAAGAAAGAAAGAAAGAAAGAAAGAAAGAAAGAAAGAAAGAAAGAAAGAAAGAAAGAAAGGAAGGAAGGAAGGAAGGAAGGAAGGAAGGAAGGAAGGAAGGAAGGAAGGAAAGAAGAAAGAAAAGAAGAAAGAAAAGAAAGAGGAAAGAGAGAAAGGAAGAAAGAAAAAAGAGAAAGAAAGAAAAACAGAGTAGGAACATCTGTTTCCCCTTCATTATCACCCCAAAATATGCCACTTTGTCATGTGTATTATTTTGAGCTGAAGGCAATCAAGACCCAGATGAGTCAAGAAAATTACTTTTACCCCTCCCTTAAATACCTAAAAGAATTTATGTAGGCCTGGCCCAGAAAGACAATGATTACCAGAGATAACTTTTTATCTGAGTGACCCATCTGTACAACAAGGCAAACCTCTAATTACCAAACATCTGCTCTTATTATCGTCCTGTGAATTACCCTCCTCTCCTTTGAATCCCAGGCCCCTATCCCATTCCTTAGTCCGGGATGGCATCTAAGCCTCAATTATTTCCTGACATGTTCATGGGTCTCATGTTCTTCCGGGGCTCCCATACCTACATAATTAAACTTATTTTTGTACTGTTAATCTGTCTATGTCAATTTAATTAATAGACTAGCCAAAAGAATCTAGAAGGATAAAGGGAAAGTTCCCCACCCCTTACAATTCACACCTCTTTTTTTGTGAGAGAGAAAAAATCAAGACTGCCTTTGAGGCAGCTCTTTTCTGGCCATCGGTCCTGTCTCTGTGCTTTAATAAAATAACTTTTTTACACCAAAAAAAAAAAAGAAAGAAAAAAAAAAGATACCGCCTTTGATATCAATTTTAAGTTAGCTAGATATAACTTCCTCCGCATATTTTCTTGAGAGATAGCCTTGAAGAAACAAAATTTGGGAAAAGGGTCATTGAAAAGTCTAAAATCAGGGCAAAAAGGATTGGATAATAATTTCCTCATCTTTTCTTTGTTCATTGTGGGAAAATTAGAAAATAGTTATGAATAAAAGTAATATAAAAGCTCCATACTCTCACACCCAAAGATAAGTACTAACATTTAACATATATCCCTTCAAATATTATACATATAAGTAATAAAAATGGAATCATACTATAATGTTATTTTATAATTTATTCACTTAATACAGCAAGAACACCTTTCCACGTGATTAAATATATTTGTACAAAATCTTCTCAAAGACTAATTAGAGTTTTATCGTAAAAAATTACTATAATTTGGGGCACTTGGCTGGCTCAATCGGAAGAGCATTGTAACTCCTGTTTGGGGCTATAAATTCCAGCCCCGCATCGGGTGTAGAAATTACTAAAAAAAATAAACTTAGAAAAATTACTACAATTTATTTAATCTTATAATCCTCTATATTTTTTTAATGTTTTATTTTTAAGTAATCTCTACACCCACCATGGGGCTCAAACTTACAACACGAGATCAAGAGTTGCATGCTCTAGTGACTGAGCCAGCCAAGTGCCCCTCTGTAGTGACAGTTTAAGTTGATTTCAAGCTTTACTTTTATAAACAACACAGCAGTGACCATCCGTCTATATAACATCTTTGTGTAACCAACCTTAAGCTCAGTAGGAGCTGGGAGATTTTTAAGAGAAATTTTATTTAAGCTTTGATGGTGCCTGAGGAATTATTTCTGCTCTGTTATAAAATACTATATTTCTCAAAAATTATTATTTATATCCACTAGATAATATATCTGTCTTACCCTTGGGGCTGCCTACAAGCTGACACTCTTTTCAATAAAGAGGCAATAACTAGTGGTTAAAAAGCCTCAATTGGGAGAAGAGGTGGTATCTGGAATTTCTTGTCCATCTTTTGGGGTTGTTTTTGTTTTCTTTGTTTTTGTTTTTTTAATAAGTAGTCTGTTATTTGTTTGTTTTAATTAGAGAGAGAGTGTGTGTGTGAGCATGGGAGAGGGGCAAAGGGAGAGACAGAGAGAGAAAGGGAGAAAGAATCCCAAGCAGGCTCCCTGCTGAGTGTGCAGCCCAACGTGAGGCTCAATTTCACATCCCTGGGATCACAACCCGAGCCGAAATCAAGAGTCAGATGATCAGTTGACTGAGCCACCAGGTGCCCTTTGTCCATCTTTTGGACAACTTGCCTTGCAGTTGTTGTTTTGTTTTTAATTCAAGCATTTAACATTTTTATTTTATTTAAGTAAGGTCTATGTTATTTAATTTTATTTAAGTAAGGTCTATGCCCAATGTGGGGCTTGAACTCATGACCCTGAGATCAAGAGTTGCATATTCTACTGCTTGAGCCAGCCAGGTATCCCTGCCCTGCAGTTTTTTATGTATATGGCACTTTGGCATACATATTCATGATGCCCCTGGCAAGACAGGCACTATTTTCCCCATTTCACAGAGGAAGAAGCACGCTTGACAAGGTCACACAGCTATCAAATAAGGAGAAGACCCGAGAATCACACTCAAATTTATAGGACTTCAGAATCCATTTGGGCCATGCTGCTTTGCTTGGAGGAAAGGAAGAAGAGAGACTTTTCTGGAAAAGGAAGAAAATAACTGGCAGAAATCAAGGGTTGATACCTCACCTGAAAACCTAGAGGTAGAAGTATATTTCCTTGGGGGACACCTAGGTGGCTCAATCAGCTAAGCATCTGACTCTTGATTTCGGATCAGGTCACCCTCTCAGGGTTTGTGAGATCGGGCTCTGCACTATCACAGAGTCTGCTTGGAATTTTCTCTTTCCCTCTCTCTCTCTCTGCCCCACCCCAAATAAATAAGTAAACATAAAAAAATATATAACAAAAAATTAAAAAGTATATTTTCTTGAAAGATAAAGGCAAAGTCACTCTAGTCTGGCTAAAGTCTGGGAAAGCCCAGCGCCATGACTCCATAGACGTTTTGGATACAGATGCTCCCTGTTCTTCAGATTCAGACAAGGAAAGAATATACCACCACCATCACCACTACCCCACCCTGCCCCCACGTACACGCGCGCACGCGCACACACACACACAAACACACACACACACACACACACACACACACACACAATCTCTTACTGGGGAAGGGCTTGCAGTTACTTGCTCCAGAATGAATGGGAAAGGTCTTAAGAGGAGGGATGACCAGCCAGGCTGGCTCTAAGGATGAGTCGCCTTCTGTGGGGACACACTCCCCACTTCATCCAGCCAGGAGAACTATAGTCACTAATAATCTGAATTAGCATGATTTAGATTTTTTAATGAATTTAACAAATATTTATTCAGGTCCTCTGTTAGCCTAGGAACGCCACAAAACACCTATTCTCTGCTCCTCTCCATCCAGTTTCTTTTATCTGCTCCCTGGGATTCTGCTATCTTGATGGCCACCTAGGGTCTCTAAAGGTCATGCTCTTCTCCTTCCTCCAGAACTACACCCTTCTTCTCCTTTAGCCTTGACCAGCAACCAGCCCCAGCTCCACCTCATGTCAGTGTGGATGACATCTGTCCTTGTTCACAGCATAATATCTAATTTGGCCCCTCCCCAGTAATATTACCATCTTCCTTTCTGACCTCGTTTGGAAACCAAGTCTTGGTATGCAGTCCTTCATTGCAGTTGAAGAGTTCAGACCCTTCTTTTACTACCCATGGGCAAATTATTTCAACTCAGCCATTCAGACCCTGAAAGTCCGAGAACTTTGAATCATGGGTCAGAGAGGATGTTGGAGATTAGAGCCATCATCCAGCCTGTAGTGGTGCAAGGGCCAAATTATTCCCAAGGCATGAATTTCCTGTGGGTTTTGTGCTGAGTCACCAGAGCTACCTTGATTCTGCAACTTTCTACCCCCCAGATTACCTGCCTTCATTCTGTGAGTGCCTGATATCCTCCCAGGATTTTCTCTACTTGCTTGATGTGACTAGTGTTGGTTTCTGGTCTATACAGCACAGAGCTATGACTGACATAGTGAAGCTCCTATCTATTCAACTAAACATGCAATAAATATTTATTAGACACCTGCCCTGTCCCAGCCAATCTCGTCTGCCAAGGTGATCATATAAACTGCTTCATGGCTGTATGCCTGTAGAGAAGACTGGAATATGCATGCAATACCTGCAGAACCATCCCCTAAACCCCTATGGCTTGAGAAACTCCCGGAAAGTTCTACAGCAAGCCAGGTACTAGAATCTTCAGTAGTTAAAAATCATGAAAGCCGCCACAGGAGAAAAATATTTCTCCCTTGGGCACCTGGCTGGCTCAGTGAGTAGAGCATGTGATTCTTGATTTCAGAGTCCCACGTTGGGTCTAGAGATTACTTAAAAATAAAATCTTAAAAAAAAGTACTACTTCCTCTTAGATAACTTAAATACACTTTGATAAAGGTCTTCTAAAGAATATAGTTGTTTACAACTAGGACGCTGAAACCAGATAGGTTGGAAGGGCCAAGGCATTTTGGGATAAGTGGGTCTTATGGCACCCATCAGCTAATATTGTACAGATGAATAACAGCTTATCTACAGGGTAAAATGGATACTTTGCAAGCTCATAGGAGCCTGGCAACTGACTAGAATGGAGAGTTTTCTTTGATATTTATATTAGACCACCTGATCCTTGTTTGAAAACTAGGGCTGCCTAAAAGTTTCTCAGGATATATTACCTGATTCTGACTTTATGTGTGTGTTTATGTGTTTGGGGTTTTGTTGTATTTTCTCCTCCAAAATTATATTAAATCCATTTGGGTGTTTTTGTTTTTGGAGATTTTTTATGACTTCTTGAACAGAGGTCATAATTATTCCTCTTGCCACCACACCAAGTAAATATATAGAGACTCTGCTCCGAGAAGAATAAAATAGAACCCATTTGGGGGAAACCAGCTTATAGGTTGTAGGATTGCTACCAGAACAAAATCTTGTCCAATTCTGTCTATTCTGAACAAATTTAGTAGTAGGAGAGATCTAGATACATGCATATGGAGTCACTGTTGACCCCTTGGGAATTTCTTTTTAAATGAATCCTCTCTTTTATTTTATTTATTTATTTTTTTGTTATTGTTACTTTTTTTTTTTGAGAGAGAGAGAGAGAGAGAGACAGAGAGTGAGCGTGAGCTTAAGTAGGGGAAGAGTAAAGAGGGGGGAGAGAAAGAATCCCAAGCAGGCTCCAAGTTGTCAGCATGGAGCCCAATGTGTGGCTCGAACTCGCAAACCACAAGATCATGACCTGAGCAGAAGTTGGATGCTTAACCAACTGAGCCACCCAGGTGCCCAGCATTGGGAATTGTTTTAACTTGGTATAGTGAGACATGCAGACACAGAAATGAGTGCCATGAAAAAAGAGGTTTTTTTTTTTTTTTAATGTTTATTTATTTTGAGAGAGAGAGAGTGTGTGTGAGCAGGGGAGGGGCAGAGAGAGAGAGAGAGACTCTCTCAAGCAGGCCCCAAGAACACAGAGCCAACGTGGCTCTCAGTCCCATGACAGTGAGATCACAACCCGAACTGATATCAAGAGTTAAACACTCAACTGACTGAGCCACCCAGGCACCCCAAATGAGCCACCCAGGTGCTCCAAGAAGAAGTTTTATCATGCCCACAGATTCCTAGAAACAGAAGGCACAGCATGCCATTCATAGTGACGACACAGAGAAGCAGAGTGAGAGGGGAAAATACCACAGGAGCCTTTATTGTGGTATCTGTGGGAAGAAATGGGGCAAGGCAGGATAAATAGGTTTAGGATTGGCTAGTTTGAATAATTTCAGAGGGCTCTGGGGCTAAGAGTTGTCCCTAGTTGTCTGGTAGCTGGCCCTGGGATAGTTAGGGAAGGGGAATTATGTAAGAGCCCATAAAGGAGGTATTTGGAAGTATGGGCTCTGGATTGGTTGGTTTGCACAAAAAAGTATGCTAGAAATTGGCTATCCCTGGGAGGCGCAATCTCTCAAGGGTCAGCAAGGCCCCAAGAGGTCAAAGTACCAAAAACACAGAATAAAAAGACATAATCCATTCACAGACACACAGACTTGCACTAACACTTAGAGTCATATCTGTAATGACATATATGTCTACTAAAACATTAAATCACAATTAGATTATAAGGGATTTCCAAAGAAATCAAGTCCAACTTGCTACCTGATGCTTAAACTTGGTGCCAACATACCCACCAAAGAGTTATTCAGACTAGGGTTTGTAAACAATACCATGGATAAGAATCACATTATTTCTTTTAATGATCTTTAATTTTTTCTTGCTACAGAAATGACATAAAGCATCAATTTTTAAAGTTTATTTATTTTGAGAGAGAGACCATGTGTATGCATACATGGGTGGGGGAGGGGCAGAGACAGAGGGAGGGAGAAAATCTCAAGCAGGCTTTGCACTGTCAGCACAGAGCCCAATGTGGGGCTCAAACCTACGAACCGTGAGATCACAACCTGAGCCAAGATCAAGAGTCAGACATTTAACCAACTGAGCCACCCAGGAACCATAATCATCATTTTTAAAATTTAGGAAATAGGGGCACCCTGGTGGCTCAGTCACTTTTGTCTACCTCTTGGTTTCAGCTCAGGTCATGATCTCCTGGTTCGAGCCCTGCATTGAGTTCTGTGCTGACAGTGCAGAACCTGCTTGGGGTTTTCTCTCTCTGCCCCTCTTCTGCTCATGTTCTCATTCTCTTTCTTTCTCAAAATAAATAACTAACCTTTAATAAATACATAAATAAATAAATAAATAAATAAATAAATAAATAAAATTTAAGAAATAGCAACAAACAAAAAGAAGAAAGTAAAACTCATCCATAATACCAAGATCCAGGAACAACCACTATATTTTTGAACAGTCTCTCCCCCACCATGGACATGTACACAAATATAATCCATAAAGATAGGATCAAGTCTTACATGATGTTTTGTATGAAACCTGGTTATTTTATACTCAATACTGTGAACATCTTCACTCGGTCTTGCCTTTCTCCTATGACAGGAAGCTGGAACTAAGAACAGCAGGTGCATGGACTGAAACTCCCCTTTTATTTATTTTTTTATTGTGATATTTGGTTTTTTGCATCGGTGTGGAACAGAACCTGCAATATCTCTAAGGTATGCTTGTATTTATATCTGTCATATTTGCCTACCAAATGTTAATAAACATTAAAAAATACTAAAAAAAATGGGGCGCCTGGGTGGCACAGTCGGTTGAGCGTCCGACTTCAGCCAGGTCACGATCTCGCGGTCCGTGAGTTCGAGCCCCGCGTCAGGCTCTGGGCTGATGGCTCGGAGCCTGGAGCCTGTTTCCGATTCTGTGTCTCCCTCTCTCTCTGCCCCTCCCCCGTTCATGCTATGTCTCTCTCTGTCCCAAAAATAAATTAAAAAAACATTGAAAAAAAAAATTAAAAAAAAAAAAATACTAAAAAAAAAAAAAGAACTACCTTTTTCTTGATATTCAGGTACTACTGGCTACATAAAATAAGTTCAGAGTGTTATCTTCTCTATTCAAAGAAATTGTTGATTAGTATTACTTCCTCTTCAAATTTTTGTAGATCATCACTGAAACAATATGTGCCTGAAGCTTTCTTTGTGGGGAAAGTTTTGATAATCAATTAAAATTCTTTACTTATTATTAAATGTTTAAAGTATTATTTATTGTATTTTTAAGAATGTTTTTAGTTTATTTTTGAGAGACAGAGAGACAGAGCACGAATGGGGGAGGGAGGGGCAGAGAGAGAGGGAGACACAGAATCTGAAGCAGGCTGCAGGCTCTGAGCTGTCAGCACAGAGCCCAATGTGGGGCTTAAACTCACAAACTCATTAATATTTCGATAATTTAAATTTAGGATTTTGAAAAAGTTCTGCACATGTGGGCAGGTTCTGTCAACTGGCAAACTTTGCTAAGGCTGAGTACAATGGGCATTGGGTATTACATGGGAGCAGCCCCTAAGGCCACCGTAGTGAATGTTTATTTGCTGCATCCCCAACTTTCACTCCTACTTCCCCTTCCCTTCCTACAGGCTCCCAAATTTGTTCCTTGACTTTCCACAAACTTCCTCCATGCAGCCCATTTGCTTCAAGGGAGACTCACTCCGCCCCCAGATCCGGTATGGACCTATAGATACTTCCACAAGAAACACAAATATGACTCTCTAAAGCCTTAAAAACTAACAGCGACCCTTACTAAAAGCCTCTTGAAATAGTACGTGAGGAATTATATTAAATTGTTAAAACTTGCTAAAAATTCTCTTTACATATCTACATCTCCTCAGTGTCCTCCCCCTCAAAGCAACTGCTCCTCATTTCTCCCCTTGCCCTCTTACCTCAAAACTCCCTGCTCACACGGGTTTCCTCCTTCCTCACCACCCTCCAGATCTTTTCTTTCCTTCTCAGGATGGCTCCAAAATCTTTCTTATGCAGAGAAATCTTTTGCTTCACTCATCTTCAGTGGATATCTCTGCCCGTAACCTCGCTCTGAAAAACAAAGAATCCCCCCAAAGCAGGACACAGAGGAAGAGGAGGGGAGGATCTGGTAATGACAGCACCTCGAGCTTTGGTGTTATAGTATCTGCCACGCAAACGAGGGCTGGAGGGATACAGAGCACAATGTTAATGGTTTGGGGATGGAAAGTGAAGGCGAACTCCAAGGGCAGTGTTCACTTGTTGCTTTATAAACTCCTGTGATTTTAATATTTTACAAAGAGAAATAAACTCAAGTTCTGCTCAAGCAACTTTTTCTTAAGTATGGAAAGTCACCCTCTGGTATCCTTCCAAGTGGGAATGGAGGTCGAAGGGAGGAAAGTTGTTTTTATACATACACATCTCCATCATTTGAAATGTTACAATGAGCATCCGTTACTTTTATATTAAAAAACAAGCTATTTAAAAGAAAAAAGCAATACCATGTAATAATTATGTAGTACTATTATGTAATAAGCTCAGGAACACAGAGGAGGAGCCCTCATCCAAACAGGAATGGCAATGAGAGAAGGAAGAGGGAAGAATTAACCCAGGCCAAGAGGTGGAGTGGGTGGGGCACAGAAACCCTGCAAGAGAGGCACTAAGGCATGAAACAGATGTATTTTGGGCAGATATGACATTATCACGTCCTGGAGCACGAAGGTGAGTAATCCTGGGAAATGATGGAGAGGTGGGAGGGGGAGGAAAAGGGATGGCAGAAAATGATCCATTTAAGCTCAGCCATCTGGTCCATGCTTGCTGGTTATCAAATGTTTACCACATAATATTAACTGATTTATGTAGGACAAGAAGTCTCTCCTGTAGGCCTCAGAATTCATATTCAGCTGTACACTTCAATTCACCTCTGCTTCTTAATTTTATTTAAGATTTTTGAAAAATTAGGGGTGCCTGGGTGGCTCAGTCAGTTAGGCATCTGACTCTTGGTTTCGGTCAGGTCATGATCTCATGATTCCTGAATTTGAGCCCCCCCTCCCCCCACGACTGCGCTGACAGTGTGGAGCCTGCTTGCGATTATCTCTCTCCCTCTCTCTGCCCTTCCCCACTCACACTGTCTCTGTCTCTCTCAAAATGGATAAACTTAAAAAAAAGAGTAAATAAAAAAATTTTTAAAAGAATTTTGAAACATTAATACATGTACTTAGTTCAGATATTAAGTGACACAAACAGATATACATACAGTAAAACATAAGTCCGACTTCAACTTCTCATCTCCACTCCCTTGCTCTCCTGCCTTGAGTCAGCCACAATAGGATTTTTTCAGAATTGGAATTACTAGTTTTTAAAAATATTGCAGCCTGGTATCTGGGCTGCACAATGTCATCCCAATTTGGAAGAAGCCACATACAATGCAGGCTATCTAAATGTCTTGAGCCCAGCAGAACAGGTCTAAAGAGAGTAAGTATAGTTTTCCCTAAAGCTCACCTCAACAGAAAATTCAAAGTTTCAAATGTTTATGAGAAATATGCCTATTTTTAACAGTGACCTTGATTAAAATGATAAAAAATTAAAAATTCTTATGGGCCAGAACTTACAGCTAAGAGTTTGCCTGAGGTAATGGAGTAAAGACTGAAAGGCAAGCTTCCTGACTACCTGCTCAAGTATTCAGTCTTTTACTGCACTTCTGGGTGGTTCTGAAAACCAGGAAAATTGGAAAATAACTGTGTAACAACTGTGAATGGAAATATAAATCTCAAGTTACCTCTGCTTTTAAATAGGCAAGGGAACATGGATACCCTAGCTCTGAGCCCTGTTTAACTAGAATCTTAGTTAATATTAAAAAAAAATTAAAAGTTTTTCAAAGAGTACATTCTGTATGATTCAGTTGTATGAAGTCCAAAACGAGCAAAATATTCTGTAATAGAAATGAGAATGGTTGCCTCTGGGAGGCCGGGAGATTTGACTACAGAGGGGCCTGAAGGAACACTCTCAGTTAAGTTAACGGTTCCTATCTTGATTTGATGTGGGCATGGGTATATACAATTATCAGAACTCACTAAACTGAATGGCTACTTAAGGTACATACATTTTATTGTTGATAAATTAAACCTTGATTAAAGAGAATTCGAATGAAATGAAATTCATTTGAAAACCAAGTGAAAGTTGTTCACTCTGTGATGTAATTTTTGGTCTTATACAGAGCAAACCAATTGTCTGCTTTAGTCCTTTGAATATATTTGTGAGTGACCGTGTGATTCACCAGTGATTCATTATGCACCAAGGGAAGGAAAGGGCTCAATATACTTGGAGACTTGGAACATTTTTGTGTCCTTTCTTTAGTGTGACTGGGTTTTGCAGGAATTCATCAAGCTTTCAGCAGCGATATGCTCTCAGAGTTGGCATGCTAATACTTTATATAGTTGAGAGATGTTTGCAGTTAAAGTGTTTGCCCATCCATCATTATGTTGAGTTTCAAAACACCTGATAAAACAGGAATTATTATTTGTTTTGCAATTTGTGAAGGTAAAGTTCAGAAAAGTAAAAAATCTGCCCAATATCCCACAGCTATTAAAAGACAGAGCTGAAATGTCAATTCAGATTCAAGGAATTTGGAATTATACATGTAGGATTTTGCCCACTATGTCATATTTCAGGAAAATCCAGCTCTCTGAGAGTGAGAACTAGGTTCAGAGTGACACTCCTGGAGAATACTGTCACTTCCAAGAACATAGTGAATTGAATGTCATAAGGTAGGGCCAAAACTAGGATGAGGCAATTAGGTACTTAGGGTGCAAAATTTAAGAAGGTGCTTTCTCTGGTTCAGGCAACTGTCAATGGTTGTTGACCATTGTAACCATGTTGACCATTGTAACCATGACCACGTGACATGGTTGTCAACATTACCTTGTTATTACTGATTTAAAGATAAGGAAACTGAATCTCAGAGCTAGGTTAGATTTACTTGACTAACGTTTCACTAATAGTAAATAGCAGAACCAAAAATTAAGAAGGGGTCTTTAAGCTTCAAATTCTACTAAGCCCACTCTTCAATAATGCTTTGTGATTTAGCCATAAGGAGTATTAAGACCATGAGGTTTTTAATTTATTATATGTTTAATAAACAATTGACCAAATGGCTTCCAAATTCAAGTGCAAACTTAGGCAAGAATAACCATCCAACAATTCCTGATCAAAAACTCTCAGCAAAGTAGGAATTGAAATGAACTTCCTCAAACTGATAAAAGAGTTTCTATGAAAAGCCTATAGCTAACATCATATTTAACAAAGACTGCTTTGCCCTAAGATCAGGAACTAGGCAAGATGTCTGCTCTCTCCACTTCTATTTCATTTTGTACTGGAGGTTCTAACCAATGCAATAAACCAAGAAAAAGAAATAAGGCATTCAGATTGGAAAAGAAGAATAAAACTGTCTTTATTCAAAGATGACAAGAACATCTTTGTAGAAAATTATAAGGAATCTACAGAAGAGCTACCAGGTGAAATAAATGAGTTAAGAAAGGCTGTAGGATACAAGCTCAATATACAAAAATAAATTGTACTTCTTGTGTATATTAGCAACAAACAATTAAAAACTGAAAATGTTTTAAAATGTCATTTACAAAATAAAAAATATGAAACACTTAGAAATAATTGATATAAGATATATAAACCTGTATACTAAAAAAAAAAAAAAAAAAACAAACCCAAAATATTGCTGAGAGAAATTAAAGAAGACTGAAATAAGTGGAAAAACACTGCGTTCATGGTTCAAGAGACTCGAGACTGGTAAGAAGTCATTCTCCCCAAATTGCCTGATGGATTCAACTAAATTGCAACAAAATTCCAGAAGGCTTTGTAGAAACTGACAACCTTATCCTAAGATTTATATGGAAATGCCAACTAGAATAACCAAACAACTTTGAAAAAGAACAAAGTTGGAAGACTTATACTTTCTGACTTTAAGATTTATTATGAAGATATAGTAATCAAGACAGTGCAGTGTTGGTATAAAGATAGACAAACCAATTTGATGTAACAAAACAGGGTCCTTACTATACACATACATTTATGATCAGCTGATTTTAGAGAAAGGTGCAAAGGCTATTCAATAGACAAAGGATAGTCTTTTATTCTTATTTTTTGTTGAAGTATAATTGACATACAACATCGTTTTAGCTTCAGGTGTACATCATAGTAATTCAATATTTTTATACATTACAAAATTATCCCCATAAGTCTAGTAACCATCTGTCTCCACACAAAGTTATTACAATATTATTGACTATATTCCCTATGCTGTACATTTCATCCCATGACTTATTTATTTGATAATTGGAAGTTTTTTATCTCTTAATCCCTTTCACCTATTTTGATCACCCCCAATTCTTACTTGTTCTGGCAACCATCAGTTTGTTTCCTATACAAGTCTATTTATGTTTTGTTTTTTCATTTGTTTTGTTTTTTAGATTCCACACATAAGTGAAATCATATGGTATTTGTCTTTCTCTGTGATTTATTTCACTTAGTATAATACCCTCTAGATTCATCCATATTGTCACAAATGGCAAGATTTCATTCTTTTTTTTTATGGCTGATTAATATTCCATTGTGTATGTGTGTGTATATGTATGTACATATATCACATCTTCTTTATACATTCATCTAGAGATGGACATATGGACATTTAGGTTTCTTCTATGTCTTGGCTATTGTAATTAATGCTGCAGTGAACACAGGGGTACATAGAGCTTTTTAGTGTAAAGGATAGTCTTTGAAATAAATGGCACTGGAAAGAATTGAGTATCCACTGCAAAAAACAAAACAAAACAATTTCTGGTACATATTTTGCACCATATTCAATAAAAAATTAACTCAAAATGGATTATATGCCTAAATGTAGGAGCTTAAACTATAAAACTTCTGAGAAAATATAGGAGAAAATATTTGCAACCTCGGGTTAGGGAAGATCTTGGATATGATACCAAAAGCATGATCCATAAAAGAAAAAGTTGATAAACTGGACTTTATCAAAGTTAAGAACATCTGCTATTTGAAAGTTATTGTTAAAAGAATGAAAAGAGAAGCCACAGACTGGAAGAAATTATTTATAAACCAAATGTAAAAGGCTTATATCCAGAATATATAAAGAAATCTCAAACTTCAATAAGAAAACAAATAACCTAATGAAAATATGGGCAAAAGATTTGAACAAACATTTCACCAAAGAAGGTACACAGGGGGCATATAAGCACATGAGAAGATGTTCTGCATTACTACATTACATCATTATAGTTATGCAAATTAACATCAAAATAAGCTGCCATGACGCACCTATTAGAATAGCAAAAATTAGAAAGACTGTCCATATCAAGTGTTGCCAATGATGTGAAGTACCTGGAACTCTCCTGTACTGCTTCTGGGGGTGAAAAACAGTACAACCATTTTGGAAAACCCTCTTGCAATTTCCCAAAAAGTTAAAAACATATGCCTACCATTCCACTTCTAGGTATTTACCCAAGATAAATGAAAGCATATGTCCATACAAAGACTTGTACGAGAATATCATAGCAGCTTTGTATGTACTAGACCAAAACTGAAAACCCTAATGTTTATCAACTGGTGAATGAATAAACAAATTGTGGTATAATCCAAACAATGAATTACTATTCAGCAATAGAAAAGAATTAACTTCTAATGCATGAAACAACATGAATAAGAAGCAAAATAGTTATGGTAAGTGAAATAAACCAGACCTCCCTCCCAAAATAGACCATACTGTTTGATTCCATTTACAGAAAATTCTAGAGAATGCAAACTAATCTATGACATAAAGCAGGTTAGTGGTGGGGTGGATTGAATGGTGGCCTCCAAAAGATATGTCCACATCTCAATTCCCAGAATTATTAATTTACTTGGAAAAAGGGTCTTGGCAGATATAATTAAGAATCTTGAGATAAGGGGGCACCTGGGTGGCTCAGTCGGGTAAGTGTCCAACTTCGGTTCAGGTCATGATCTTTTTGGTTCATGAGTTCGAGCCCTGTGGCGATCTCAGTGCTGACTGCTGGGAGCCTGGAGTCTGCTTCGGATTCTGTTTCTCCCTCTCTCTCTGTCCCTCGCACTTAGTCTCTCTCTCTCTCTCTCTCAAAAATAAATAAACATTTAAAAAATAATCTTGAGATAAGGAGATCATTGTGGATTATCCAGGTGGGATTTTTTTAAAGTTTATTTATTTATCAAAAAAAATTTTTTAATGTTTATATTTGAGAGAGAGACAAAGCATTAGGGGTTGGGGCAGAGACTGAGGGAAACACAGAATCTGAAGCAGGCTCCAGGCTCTGAACTGTCAGCACAGAGCCTGCTGCAGGGCTTGAACTCCCAAACTGCGAGTTCATGACCTGAGCCAAAGTCGGACACTTAACCGACTGAACCACCCAGGCACCCCTATTTATTTTGAGAGAGAGAGAGAGAGAGAGAGAGAGAGAGAGCACAGTATGGGAGGGGCAGAGAAAGAGGGGGAGAGAGAAAATCCCAAACAGGCTCTGCTCTGTCAGTGCAGAGTCCGACACGGGGCTTGATATCAGGAACCACGAGATCATGATCTAAGCTAAAATCCAGAGTCAGGCGCTTAACTGACTGAGCCGCCCAGGCACTTCTCTAGGTGGGATTTTAATTTAATGTCAAGTGTCCTCATAAGAGGAAGACAGAGGAAAATTTGAGACAGAAGAAAGGAAGACCCCGAGAAGAGGTCAAAATGTGACCACAGAGGCAGAGATTATAATAACTGGGCACAAATCAAAGAAAAGTCAAAGATACCAGAAGCTGAAAGAAACAAAAAATGGCTTATCCCCTAGAGCCTCTAGAGAGCGTGGCCCTGCTGCCACCTTGATCTCAGACTTCTGGCCCCCAGAACTATGAGGGAATAAACTTCTATTTTAAGTCACTCATTGTGTGTAATTGTTATGGTAACCTCAGGACACCAATACAAGAGGTTCCCTGGATATGGGACAGCAGTGGAGAGAGGGAAAGTGGGAAAGAGAGATTAGCAACAGACCAGAGTAAACACCTGAGAATGATAAATATTCTCATTATTATGATAGAGGTGATGTTTCATGGGAATACACAAATCAAAACTTATAAAATTATATGCTTAAAAATGTATATTTTAAGTCCATTGCACATTAACAAGCTGTTAAAAAGAGGGGTGCCTGGGTGGCTCAGTCTGTTGAGCACCCAACTTCGGCTCAGGTCATGATCTCTCAGTTTGTGAGTTCGAGCCCCGCGTCGGCTCTGTGCTGACAGCTCAGAGCCTGGAGCCTGCTTCGGATTCTGTGTCTCCCCGTCTATCGGTCCCTCCTATGCTCATGTGTTGTCTCTCTCTGTCAATAATAAATAAATGTTAAAAACAACAACAAAGCTGTTAAAAAGAAAAAAGACATCATGGGTCTAAAACAAGACTCCACTTGCAATATTCTGACTTCTTCTGAGTAGTCCACATAACATTGAGACATGGTGCGTTCTCAGGAAACTGATCATAAGATGAAACCCCACCATGTGAAGCCCAGCTGAATAACCTCAGAATATTAGCATTGGGAGAACTGACATTCAAAGATACCAAGTATTGCTACGTGCAAGAAAAAATATTCTCATCTTATATGAACTCCATTAGAACTGAGACAGATCCTGGTACAAAGAACTTTGGTATAAAGTGTTGTCCACAGATAAAATAGCTGTTGGAGGAGCTAGATCCTGGGAGACCACCTAGGTATTGTAGAGTGGATGCCTCTCTTTGACTCTTTCCTCTGTTGGGTCCTGTTTTTCTTGATTTCTTATCTTTCCAATTCCTGCTTTTTCCCCCTCCTCTGATGTGTTGCTGGAGCATGTGCTTTTTCATAGCTTCCAGAAAAAGAACAGCTAGGACAAAACTGTTTTAAATTTTGCATGTCAGATTCGTCTTTTGGCTGGGGATAAAATTCTAGGCGAAACTAGAAGTACTTCTCTTTAGCCTTTTAGCTTTCAGTGATGTTGAAAACCCTGATGCTATTGTTTTTAGAATCTTCTCTTTGCCCTTAGTGTTATGAAATTTCACAATGATGTGGTTTGTTTGGGGCTTTTATTTTTCCCTTATTGTGCAGGATATTCATGGCATTTTCATTTGGATTCATGTCATCCAATTCTGGGAACTGTCTTGTACATATATATGTATATATATAATGTATGTATTTTTAATATTTTTCCTTCTGGTTTTTAATTCCTTGAATCTTCACTAGCTATATGTTAGACTTCCTGGATTGCTCTTCTAATTTTTGTATTTCTCTCCTATTGTCCATCTTTTGTCCTTTTGTTCTATTTGCCAAGAGTTTACCCTTACTTACCTTCTATAACTTCTTTTGAGTGATTAATTTGAACTATCATATTTTTAATTTCCAAGACATGTTCTTGTTCCCTCAACAGTCCATTTAAAATATAGCATTTGTGTTTCATACAAGCAAGATGATCTCATCTGAGGATTTAATTTTTTTCGAAGTTATTTCCCACCATTTCCTGAATTATGGATTTCCTCAAAATTTTTTCCTGTTTGGTCTTTTTTATTCGCTAGAATCTTTCTTCAAATATCTGCCGATCCTCAGCTGCTAAAATGAGATGTAATGTGTTGTCTCTATATACAATGTGTTGGTGGGAGGATGGATGTGTGTAGATTCCTGGTGAAAGGTTATGTTAGTGACTTGGCTTTACTGTAATTAACAGGATTGTCAACTGAGAATTATTTTGTTGGTGGACCCTCCAAATATATCTGTAGTAATTTTTTTCTGGAGTTGTTCCCCCAAAAAGGATTTTTTTCTTCAGATCTTTCATTCATTTATTTTTAAAAATATTGTCAAATTAATTTTTAAAATTTTTAAAATATTAATTGTCAAATTAGCTAACATACAGTGTATACAGTGTGCTCTTGGTTTCAGGGGTGGTTCATCACTTACATACAACACCCAGTGCTCACCCCAACAAGTTCCTTCCTCAATGCCCATCACCCATTTTCTCCTCTCACCTGCCTCCCCCTAACCCCGCATCAACCCTCAGTATATTCTCTGTATTTAAGAGTCTCTTATGGGTTTGCCTCCCTCTCTGTTTGAAACTATTTTTTCCCCTTCCCTTCCCCCATGATCTTCTGTTAAGTTTTTCAAGTTTCACATGAGTGAAAACATATGATGTCTGCTTTTCTCTGGCTTATTTCACTTAGCATAATACCCTCCAGTTCCATCCACATTGTTACAAATGGCAGTATTTCACTCTTTTTCATTGCCAACTAATATTCCTTTGTATATATAAACCACATCTTCTTTATCCATTCATCAGTCGATGGACATTTGGGCTATTCCCATGATTTGGCTACTGTTGAAAGTGCTGCTATAAACATTGGGGTACATGTGCCCCCTATGAATCAGCACTCCTGTATCCTCCGGATAAATTCCTAGTAGTACTATTGCTGGGTCATAGGGTAGTTCTATTTTTAACTTTTTGAGGAAACTCCATACTGTTTTCCAGAGTGACTATGCCAGTTTGCATTCCCACCAACAGTGCAAGAGGGTTCCCCTTTCTCCACATCCTCGTCAACATCTGTTGTTTCCTGAGTTGTTAATCTTAGCCACTCTGATCAGTGTGAGGTGGTATCTCAATGTGATTTCGATTTGTATTTCCCTGATGATGAGTGACGTTGAGCATCTTTTCATGTGTCTGTTGGCCATCTGGATGTCTTTGGAAAAGGGTCTATTCATGTCTTCTGCCCATTTATTTACTGGATTATTTGTTTTTTGGGTGTTGAGTTTGGTAAATTCTTTATAGATTTTGGCTACTAACCCTTTATCTGGTATGTCATCATTCACAAATATCTTCTCCCATTCTGTCAGTTGCTTTTTAATTTTGTTGTTTCCTTTGCAGTGCAGAAACCCCAAAAAGGATCTTTTAATCTCTTGCCTAAAGAGATAAGCCTGACTGCCAATATTTGGGGAATGGGATAGGGAAAGATGCTGTGAGATCTCGTACTTAAGTATGTAGACTTTAACTTGTTCCTCATTTTCAATTTATCAACTTGTGTTCCTGAATTGGAAACCTCTCTCATTCAATCTCTCCAGTCTTGTAGGGTGGAAAAAGGGTTAGTCACCTAGTTGCATTGTTTGGGGCTTCTTATGTAGACTTTGAGCCAAACTCCTTGCTTTAACATTTTTTTTAATTATCATTTTTAAGTAAGCTCTACGCCCAATGTGGGGCTTGAACTCATGACCCCAAGATCAAGAGTTGTATACTTTACTGACTGAGCCAGACAGGCACCCCCCAAATCCCTCATTTTCAACTCATTGATCAACTGCCTTCCAAAGAACCTAGGTACCATGAAGCCTTTCTAGGGGTTGGAAAGACCAGTTAGCCTTGCCCTTGTCAACGACTCATTTTCAGGAATTTAGGTTTTGGTTTCTTCCTTCATGTAAGCCTGTAAAGATAGGGATAGTATTTGTCACATCGAGTCTGGCCCCAAAGGAATACTTAACAGATGTTTGTGGAAGGTCTAGCTATATGAAGTTAAGCACTAAACTTTGAGCAGTAAGTTATTCATCTACAAAGTTGGAATGGCCATCCCTGACTTTGCAATTTCACAGTGTTACTGTGAACATCAAGTAGTGAAAACATGTGCAAAAGCTTTGTAATATGTAACAATTTCCTGTGTAGCTTGGTTTTCGGGCAAGGAGGGATTTTATGCCACTAGAATACATATTTTACTGGAATTTTCATTTTCATGTATATGAACTTGTCTTTTATATTCCCATCTGGTAGACTCATCTTCTCTTTCTTCTCCCACTATCTTTGCTAAATCACCATTCGGCTTCCAGTCACTGTACTAACTCTAAGGAACTGGAATCCCTCCCAAGTGTAGACTGTGGAGTGATCACACAAAATTGCCTTTCTTTGGAGGAGCACATTGAATAGAAGTTAGCCTTCATCTTAAGGCAATATTTTAAACAAAATTTCATACTTATATAATTAATTAATAAATCCTTTAAGAATTAATCTATAGAAAAAAATTTTTAAAAGAATTAATCTGTAGGGGCGCCTGGGTGGCGCAGTCGGTTAAGCGTCCGACTTCAGCCAGGTCACGATCTCGCGGTCCATGAGTTCGAGCCCCGCGTCAGGCTCTGGGCTGATGGCTCGGAGCCTGGAGCCTGTTTCCGATTCTGTGTCTCCCTCTCTCTCTCTGCCCCTCCCCCGTTCATGCTCTGTCTCTCTCTGTCCCAAAAATAAATAAAAAAACTTTGAAAAAAAAAAAATTAAAAAAAAAAAAAAAAAGAATTAATCTGTAGAAGTTGGTTCATCAAGTACCAGATATTTATAGTTATGAGTAAAGTACTAGAATTACGGAATGAGAAATTCAATACTTTTCTTATTATTTTTGGTGACAAGCAGGCATTAGAGGTGATGTTGGTTACAACTGAAGAGTTCAGGGAATCAATATGTAGATGCCATATCTCACCCAATACACAACCTAAAAATTACTTTCAGGGCTTCAAAACTATCTATTCAAAATGTAATTAATTAGAATATAAATTATGGAGCTTAAATACAAACATTTGACAGAAGGGATAGGGTGGTAAGTGTTATCATCATGGTAAAAAGAAAACAAATCCAAATAAATGGCCAGAACATTGTATTTTTGTCACTACTGCTCTTGGACTTCTTAACACACAATCCTGAAAAGCCAGAAAGAAAGTGCTCATTTAAAACTTTGATCCTTGGGGCGCCTGGGTGGCGCAGTCGGTTAAGCGTCCGACTTCAGCCAGGTCACGATCTCGCGGTCCGTGAGTTCGAGCCCCGCGTCGGGCTCTGGGCTGATGGCTCGGAGCCTGGAGCCTGTTTCCGATTCTGTGTCTCCCTCTCTCTCTGCCCCTCCCCCATTCATGCTCTGTCTCTCTCTGTCCCAAAAATAAATAAAAAACGTTGAAAAAAAAAAAAATAAAATAAAATAAAACTTTGATCCAGGGGCACTTGGGTGGCTCAGTTGGGTTAAGCATCTGACTCTTGGTTTCGGCTCAGGTCATACCTCGAACTTGAGTTCGAGCCCTGCATCAGGCTCTGTGCTGACACTGCAGAGCCTGCTTGGGATTCTCTCTCTCCCTCTCTCTCTCTGCCCCTCCTCTGCTCGCTTGTTCTTTTTCTCTCAAAATAAGTAAACTTAAAAAAAATTTTTTTTTTTAATTTTTTTTTTTTTTTTTTAAACGTTTATTTATTTTTGAGACAGAGAGAGACAGAGCATGAATGGGGGAGGGTCAGAGAGAGGGAGACACAGAATCTGAAACAGGCTCCAGGCTCTGAGCCATCAGCCCAGAGCCCGACGCGGGGCTCGAACTCACATACCGTGAGATCGTGACCTGAGCCGAAGTCGGACGCCCAACCGACTGAGCCACCCAGGCGCCCCTAAAAAAAATTTTTTTAAATAAGTAAGTAAGTAAGTAAATAAATAAATAAATAAATAAAACTTTGACCCCAAAGAAAAAGATACAAATCAGTGGCAACTGCTGCAAAGATTCATTTCTCTGGCTAATTATCAACAACATGTAGGTAAAAAATAAAACAGAAAAGACCTCTAACTCTTGTCTGGTAGATAAGCTGCAGTGAAGTCAAGATGGAGACAAGGTAAAATAATTACCCAAAATTGGTATTATTATTTCACTCTTGTCAAAGAATCAACCCAATATCATGAGATTTCAATTACTTATAAATATATTTTTTTCTTAAGAATTTTTTTTTTTTTTTTTTTTTTAAATTTTAAGTAATTTTTTTTTTTTTTTTAATTTATTTTTGGGACAGAGAGAGACAGAGCATGAACGGGGGAGGGGCAGAGAGAGAGGGAGACACAGAATCGGAAACAGGCTCCAGGCTCTGAGCTGTCAGCCCAGAGCCTGACGCGGGGCTCGAACTCACGGACCGCGAGATCGTGACCTGGCTGAAGTCGGACGCTTAACCGACTGCGCCACCCAGGCGCCCCAAGAATTTTTAAAATCATATTTCAATAATTCTTAAAATGGCTCAACTGAAGGAAATAAATAAGTATTCAAATGGTTCAAAGAATAAAACAAAATCTTGAGTTTAATTTTACATTCTTGCTCTATTTCCAGGCTATCTAAACATTTTAATTTTTAAAACCTTTTATCGAATATACTTCCTTATCTCCCTAAGAGATTCCTGAGGATAAGAATTTAAAGAAAAAAACCCATGTCCCTCTCAAATGAATAGGGGGCTAACTCCTCTAAACACAAACCTTCTATTTCTTTCCTTTCATAAAACAGACAAAGACATTATTGTTCTCTAGTTTTATTATTTTTCAATCTTCCCAACACATGAACTATAACTCATTTTGAGATTTTTCAGTGCATTTCACAGCAAAAATGAACAAGGGAATCATTAAAATGGTTGTACATAAACCAGTTATTCTCTTATAATTTACAATTTGTTGAAAAAATTATTGTTTTGCTGTTTTCATCCTATTAAACCCTTCAATAAAACACAATTTATCAGAGCACAAAGCTTAAACTTCTTATGATGATGCAAGAGACACAGCCACCTACAATGGCTGATGACTAACAGGTATATGTTACACACACTGATTGGAAGACCACATCAGAAGAAACAGAGTAAGGCACCACTCTTGGAAAATTAAGGTAGCTTGCAGTAACAAGTGTTGAGCACCATAAGTAGGTACTCAATAAATACTTGAATGAATGATGAAAGCCATAATTAGCACTATTCTTTTAGTTGCCAGCAATCCTTCAACCTTAATAAAATACTTATTAAAAAAGAAAAGAGATTTGTACCTGAATACAACTTCCTGATAGCTTTTTTCCTAATATCTTTTCACTTCATATTCTTTCTTCGGCATCTGAGTTTCCTTGAGAAGAAAAGAAAACCATACCATACATGCACTCAGCCACATATATAACTTCTGAATTACTGACAAATATGAATAGTTGTTTTAAATTTGAATGGACAGAGGTAAGATGAAGCATACTTATTCAGAGGGATAGCACATAATACTGGATATTAATCTACAAGTGAAAAAAAGGTAAGGAAAAAAAAAGTAACAGTTTTATTTTTTAAATGTTTGCTTTGTTCTTTAATGCCTCGGTTCTTGAGAAAGGCCAAGATCTCATCATATGGACATGAACACATTTAAAAAATTGTCTCTCAAGTGTAACATTTAATAAAACTAGGTATTGAAAAATGTTCTGAAATTTTTCAAGTCAATGTTGTTTTCAAGTATAATAAAATGCTCAGAAGAAAAAATTCTCCATGGTTATAATTCTAATCAATTTATAAATATACTTTTTAAAAGAGAGTTCCAACAGAGGTGGATAATGGATAAGTTCCTCAGACACAGGCACACAGTCTCTTTGAAGGAACAGAATGCCTTGTTACTACAACCTGGTTGATTTTTTTAACACTGATTTCAGGCACAATGGCTGAATCCACTTCTGGGTCATCGTCCTCCTCTTGGGTTTGTTTGTAAGAGCAGTGAATACTTCAGTTACTGACAGAAAGCAAAGCACAAACTCTGAAAGAGACTTCACTCTTTACTATAAAGAAATCAAAATCACTGAGTTCTCACGCTTGTGTGTATCTGCTGCCCCCATGCAAAAATAGGGGATTTAAACCTAACTTTAGGAGCAGGAGCTGGATAAAAGATGAATCATCTAATAATTCACGTGAAAGGTTTTCGGATGATATTGCTCGTATCACATGAACAGGTTGGTGAGAGGCCCGTCGCGCATCTTCAACACTTTGGTCTTGCTGCAGTTCTGTGGTGCCCTAACAGGGACATTCGGGTTTAGCCAGATTCAGTCTGTGCAATCAGGAAGCAGGTTACTCAGTGCAATGACTCCATTCTGGGAGGGTTTAGGGTAAACAGAGAAGAAGTTCATTTGGTCGACTCAGATAGTGTATGTTACTCCACAGGCTGTGTTGCTGGAATTGTTTTCCAAAGGGGCTTATGATAAACCCAGCCATCTCCCTGAAACAAGTAGAAAAATAAATTAAAAGATGATTCCTCTAATATTTTCACAATCAGTAACCAAAACTAGAAGCAACATCTTCACTAAGGTGGAATTCTACTGTCACATACATACATACATACATACATACATACATTTATTTATTTATTTACTTATTTATTTAATTTTTTTCACGTTTACTTATTTTTGAGAGACAGAGACAGAGTGCAAGTGGCGGAGGGGCAGAGAGAGAGGGAGACACAGAATCCGAAGCAGGCTCCAGGCTCTGAGCTGTCAGCACAGGGCCCGACACGGGGCTCAAACTCACGAACCGCGAGATCATAACCTGAGCCGAAGTCAGTGCTTAACCGACTGAGCCATCCAGGCGCCCCATCTACTGTCACATTTAAAAACAAGAGTTTTTGTGATGGAAAAAATCTCTGTGCTTAAGACATCAAATAATGTCTGTGGTTTAGCTAGGATCAGGGGAGAAATTCTGGTCCGGGGGCACCTAGTTGATGCTCCATCACCACTTTATTTGCAGAAGTCATTTGTAGCAATTCTGCCAATTTTGCCAAGACACTGCAGACTTAGCCTCACCCACAGAGTGACAGGCAGCAGGTGGAGCACAAATGGTCATCAAGCTACTAGCTGTTCTCTACTCAACTCTAGTAGTTGAGTATTATTTTCTAGTTCTTTCCCAACTCTACTCCCATTAGTTTTCCCTGGCTCCTGTGAGTAGGATACTGCGAGGAGCAAAGTTAGAGTCAGAGAATGAACTACAACCAGAGAAGACCAAGTGAGGAAAAGAAACGCATGAAGCCACATACTGGAGTACAGGACTTGACACAGTTGAGGTCAGGGTAGCTAAGAGTAGAGTTCAGTGTTTATGGGACTAGGCAAAATAAGTCAGATCTGAGGGGACCCTGGGTGGCCCAGTGGGTTAAGCGTCTGGCTTTGGCTCAGGTCATGATCTCACAGTTTGTGGGTTCAAGCCCCATGTCGGGCTCTGTGCTGACAGCTCAGAGCCTGGAGCCTCCTTCATGTTCTGTGTCTCCCTCTTTCTCTGTCCCTTCCCTGCTTGTGTGCTTTCTCAACAATAAATAAACATTAAAAAAATAAATAAAATATAAGTCAGATCTGAAACTGTCTTTAACCCATAGATCCTTCAATTTATTTACACTATATATCTCTATCTATCTATCTATCTCTTCTTACTCCAAAAATGACTTAAGACAAGCAATTACTTGGCTCCTAATGACAAGGACTCACTCTCTCTTTGATTGAATTTCATTAAATGATGAATTCTTTTTTTTTTCAATTTTTTGATTTTTTTGTTTTTAAAGTTTAGAGACAGAGAAAGAGTGAGTGGGGGAGGGGCAGAGAGAGAGGGAGAGAGAGAATGTCAAGCAGGATCCACACCGTCAGCATGGAGCCCGATGTAGGGCTTGAACTCATAAACCATGAGATTGATCATGACCTGAGTTGAAACCAAGAGTCGGACGCTTAACCGAGCCACCCAGTGCCCCTCTTTTTTTTTTTTTTTTAAGTTCACTTATTTATTTTAAGAGAGACAGCAGGCATGAGCAAATGGGGGAGAGGTAGAGAGAGAGAGAGAGAATCCCAAGTCGGTTTTGCACTGTCAGTGATGCAGAGCTCAATCCCATGAACCATGAGATCATGACCTGAGCCAAAACCAAGAGTTGGACACATAACCAACTGAGCCACCCAGGCACCCCAGCTCCTTGACTGAATTTTAGTCAGACTCCTTTGAGTTCTCTTCTTGACTAGGCCTCATCCATGGCCTATTGAACCCAGTTTTAGCAAAGAATTTTGATAAGCCAGTTCACTAAGAATCCCCCCTACTCCAAACCCTGATTTCTAAACTCCTCTTCTTCCACCCTTGATATCTAATCAAGTTCCTCCACTTCACCCCCATCCTTGATATTCGACCAAGATTCTCTTTTCCACCCACTCCTTCGCATTTCCACTTGTCCTTGCACTCAGAGTTAAGTATAATACCTCTTCTTTACTACAATAGTTCTGAATGAAGTTTTCCTTGACATTTTTAGTAAGTGTCAGAATAATTTTTCTTTAATAACGGCAACCATTAGGTTGTTTATATTAAGTCACCTGGTTGATAATTCTCAACTCCTATAGTACTGTTTTTGAAAAAGATGTAACCATCACAGAACACTAGATTGACAGTGGCTCTTAATAATATCTGTCCAAGGATACATGAGAAGTAGCAACTTTACATGTCATGTTAGTAGCAAGAATTAGGGTGCCTACCTTTTAAAATCTCATTAATTGTACCTTTTTTAAAAAAGATTTTAAGTAATATCTATACCAAACATGGGGTTCAAAACAACCCTGAGGTCAAGAGTTGCATGCTCTATCAACTGAGCCAGTCAGGCGCCCCTATATCTTGCAGCCATTATAGTTGCTCTCAGACACCAGAGTTCACTTTTAATGAATTAGAGAGGTCTTCCCTTAGGAATTCTCTTCCTAGAATCTGTTCCTGATACCTCAGCTTTCTTAATGTGTTTGAAATGAAAAAAACCACAGTTATCAGACTATAGCTTTGAATAATAATTACAAAGTTTTATTTTTTCATCTAAAAAAGCAGATATGTACTTTCTATTATTCCTATCTATGAAAATGACCAATATTTATAATAGATACCCAATGATTAGAAAAATGAAAGTAATGAAGCAACTATAATAAACTTAAACTTATAATAAATAAAAAATAAATGGAGTTTTAAAGTTAATAACTATGCAAAAATCAAAATTAAATTACTTTTTCCAAATTCCTTCCTGATGGACCAATATTAAAATTCAGTGGGCTTCTTTAGACTTGGCTATGGTAAGAAAACTTTTTTTTTTTCCTTTTAAGTAGACTCTCTACCCAACATGGGGCTTGAACTAACAACCCCGAGATCAAAAGCTGCATGCTCTTCCCACTGAGCCATCAGGCACCGCTGACAAGAAAAAAAATTTTTTTAATTGAAAAAAAAAATGTTTGTTTAATTTTTGAGAGAAAGAGAGAGAGAGAGAGAGAGAGCAAGTCGGGGAAGGGCAGAGAGAAAGGGAGAACAGAATCCAAAGCAGGCTCCAGGGTCTAAGCTGTCAGCACAGAGCCCAATGCGGGGCTCAAACTCAGGAAGAGTGAGATCATGACTTGAGCCAAAATCACACACCAACTGACTAAGCCACCCAGGCGCCCCGAGAAAATTTTTCTTGATAACAGCTCTGGTCTGCAATCATTCACCTTACTCTTGAGTTCTACCAGAAACTAATAAACCAAACCAAACAAAAATCTTTAAATTTAGATAAGAATCTGGCAATTATTTGGTCTAGCTGCAAAATCAGTGCATGAAGTCTTCTACCTAAGCCATGGTCTCATATAGAACTAGTGTTGCATTACTATAAAATGTACTCCCCATTATTACTGGATTTTTTTTATTGTTATACAATTCCTTTTTATGTTAAGCTCAAAATTCCTGGTAGTTTGAACCTACCATGGGACTGCTATACAAACTGATAAAAAATTTCTATGTGATAAAGCATATACATATCTGAAGGTTATAATGCATGGTCCCAAGTTTTGGTTTTCTAAGCTGACCACCCCACTTTATTCTTTTTTCTTAAATGTTCCAAAGATTCTAGCCACTGCACTAGCTTTTGTGTAGCCAATTAAGTTTCTCATGTCTCCCTTTAAAATGTAGTCTCTGGAAATGAACAGCAAGTTTCAGTGTAGTTTGAAAGGCAATAAATTGTCAATTGTCTATTCTATTATTGTGACTGGAGATTATGTTAGCATTTTTGTTTGTGGCCAACTTAATCCCAAAATCCATTTCATCTGAACTGCTGGTAAACTATTTCGTTTTGTCAAATTGTGAAAAGTTCCATGAAAAAGCTCACGGTTATGCTGGACTATTTTTAGAAATAAAGATGTCTAAGTGATAACAACTCAAGAAAGCCTAGTAAACTACAGTAGATAACAAGTTTTAGTCTGAAGACATGTAGGACAAACCTCTTTAATAAAATATTTGGTTTTCCAGGGTGTGCCTGTTTCAGTACGATGCCTTTCTTCAGTCCTCTGGCGTTCTTCCAGAGTACGTTTATGCTCTGTGGCTTTCTCGATTTCAGATTCCCTCAGAGAATCTGTCACATTTTTCCACAATCGCCTATAATTTGAAAAAACACACATTTTACATTCTTTAGAAAAATATAATTAAGTAGAACTTATACCTTGAAATTAATAGTAATTTTTAAAAATTGTTTCCTAAATCAGATCTATAATTTCATGCTTATGAGTTATAAGAATACTGACAACTATGTTTCTGATACTAATGTCAAAGATGCTGCTGCTTCTGTTTTCTTTTTAAATTAAGAATAATTTGTATCTTCACAAGTTATAAACATATTGTTTTTTTAAGAAGCTTAGGAAATAATAAGCAAAAAGGTAAATACAGTTTTTAAAAGCTGAAAGGTAAGAGAGACCACTTTCTGCTTCTGGACATGATGAAATAATAGGGACCAGAATTACCTTCATGCCTTTAATCAAGTAGGAAACCAGACAAAATATATTGAAACAACGGTTTGTAGATATTGAGCAAAAGCCAGTACAGAACACTGATTCCTGTTAATCGGGAAATAAATGAGGGGAGTCCTATGGGTGCTCCAACTCACTGACTAGAGTTTATAGGCACAGCAGAGACAGGAAAGCTCAACAAACTCCAAGCAAAAGAAAACTGCAAGATAATTCTTTGGGGGAAAAAACAGTCTGTTCAACAAATGGTGCTGGGACAACTAGATATCTACAAGCAAAAAGAGGACCTTAGACCCTTACCTCATAATACAACTTTTACAAAAGATAGGAGAAAAATCTTTTTTTTTTTTTTTTAAGTTTGTTTGTTTGTTTAGAGAGATAGCGTGCAAACAGGGGAAGGGGAAGACACAGAAGGAGAGAGAGAATCCCAAGCAGGCTACGCACTGTCATCACAGAGCCTGATGCGGGGCTCGAACTCACAAACCATGAGATCATGACCTGAGCTGCAATCAAGAGTCGGGATACTTAACTGAGCCACCCAGGTGCCCGGACAGAAGAAAATCTTTAAGTCTTTGGGTTGGGCAAAGATTTCTTAGATATAATACCAAAACCACAATCCACAAAACACTGATAATCTCATCTCAGAAAAATAAAACCCTTTATACTGAAAGGAAAAAAAAACCACTAAGAAAATTAAAAAATGAGCAACAAAGAGAAAATATTTGAAAAACACATATCCAATAAAAAATCTGAATCCAGAATTCACAAAGAACTCCTACAATCCAATAGGAAGACAATCATACATTTCACCAAAGAAGATACACAAATGGCTAATTAATTAGCATATGAAAATATGTTCAACATCATTAGTCATTTGGAACATGTGAATTAAAATCACATTTTAGGGGCGCCTGGGTGGCGCAGTCGGTTAAGCGTCCGACTTCAGCCAGGTCACGATCTCGCGGTCCGTGAGTTTGAGCCCCGCGTCAGGCTCTGGGCTGATGGCTCGGAGCCTGGAGCCTGTTTCCGATTCTGTGTCTCCCTCTCTCTGCACCTCCCCTGTTCATGCTCTGTCTCTCTCTGTCCCAAAAATAAATAAAAAACGTTGAAAAAAAAATTTAAAAAAAAAAAAAAAAAAAATAAAATCACATTTTAAGACACTATTTCACACCAACTAGAATGGGTATAAGGCAGGCAATAACAAATGTTGATGAGGATGTGAACTGGAACACTTATACATTGCCGGCAGGAATGTAAAAGGATGCAGCCATCTTGGAAATTAGTTTGGCAGTTTCCTGAAAAGTCAAATGTAAAACTTGTAGACAACCCAGCAATTCCACTTTCAGATATTTACCTAGAGAAATGAAAACATAGCCACCCAAAATTTATATGAGAATGTTCATAGTAGTATTAATCATCAAAGTCCAAAACTGGCAATGTCCATCAATTAGTGAATAGATAGGCAAAATGTGGTTCCATATAATGGAATACTATTCAGCAATATAAAAAAATGAACTACCGATACATGCTGTATCATGGATGAACCTTGAAAACATTATGCTAAATGAAAGAAGCCAAGCACAAGGTATCACATATTGTATGATTCCATTCATCTGAAGTGTCCAGAAAAGGCAAATTTATAGAGACAGAAAGTAGGTTCCCTGAGACTAGGGATATGAATGGACATTAACTGTAAGTGGGCATGAGTGATCTCATGGGAGGATGAAGATTGTGAAACTGATTTATGGCAATGACTGCACCATTCAGGAAAGATGCTAAAAATAACTGAATTTATACACTTGAAATAGGTGGATTTTATAATATGTAAAATACATCTTGATAAAGTTGTTTTAAAATTTATTTATTTTGAGAGAGAGAGAGAGAGAGAGAGAGTGAGCATGTGCAGGGGAGGGGCAGGGAGAGAGGCAGAGAGAGTATCCCAAGCAGGCTCTGCACTGTCAGTGCAGAGCCAGATGCAGGGCTCGAACTCACAAACCGTGAGATCATGACCTAAGCTGAAATCAAGAGTCGGAAGCTTCAGAGATTGAGCCACCCAGGTGCCCCTTGATAAAGTTTATTTAAAGTGGCACTTTTAGTATTAAAGTAGAATTCAAAGCAAGAACTATGACCACAGATAAAGATGATTATTTCATAATGATCAAGGGTTAGTACATCAAGAGACATACAATCCCAAATGTGTATGCCCCTAATACAAAGCTTCAAATAACATGAAGTAAAGACTTACAGAACTACAAAAAGAAATATTCAATTATAATTGGTAGTTTCAATAACTGATCTCAGTTACTAATCTCAACTGAACAAGTACACAGAAAATTAGTAATCACACAGAATGCTAGAAAAATACTATCAACCTACTTGAGCTAATTGATATTTACAGATTACTGTCACCTAACATCAAAAGAATATACATTCTTGCTAAGTGCACATGAAATATTTACCAAGACAGAATGTATTCAGGGTCATAAATCTCAAAAAACTTGAAGGACTGAAACCATACAAAGTACACCCTTTGGCCAAAATTAAGCTAAATTAAAAATGAATAATGGGAAGATAGCTGGAAATTTTATAAATATTTGGAAATTAAATAATGTTTTACTAAATAACTTCATGAGGGGCACCTGGGTAGCTCGGTTAAGTGTCCTACCTCAGCTCAGATCATGATCTCATGGTTTGTGGGTTCAAGCCCCTCATCGGGCTCTGTGCTGACAGCTCAGAGCCTGGAGCCTGCTTTGGATTCTTTCTGTGTCTCCCTCTCTGCTCCTCCCCTGCTCACACTTTGTGTTCCTCTCTCTCTCTCAAAAACCAACATTAAAAAAAAAAAATTAAATAACTTCATGAGTCACAAGGGAAATTAGAAAATATATATCAAGAATTCAAAAGTTGTGAGATATAGACAAAGCAGACTTAGAAATATATTAAATATATATATTAGGGGAAAAGGAAAAACAATGGCCTAATCAGGGGTCAGACAACTATGGCTGGTTGCCCATTTTTGTGAATAGATTTTTATTGTAACATAGGGATATCTATCTATCCTTTCACTGTTTGTGGCTGCTTTCATGCTACAGTGGTAGAGTTGAGTAGTTGTGGTAGAGACTATCTGGCCCATTAGGCCTAAAATATTTATTCTCTGGCCTTTTATAGAAGTGTGCTGATCCCTGACCCAAGCTTCCCTTTTAAGAAACGAGAAAAAGGAAGAGCAAATGATGCACCAAGTAAGCAGAAAAGAGGAAATAAAAAAGAGCAGAAATCAATGAAGAAAATAGAAATACAGACAAAAACCAATGAAACCAAACACTAGTTCTCTGAGTAAAATTAATAAATCATTAATCACATTGATTAGGAAAAGAAAATATTACCAACATGAAGAATTAAAGTAGGGACATCACTACAGATCCTACACACATTAAAAGAAAACTAAGGGAATATAACTTATATGCCAATAAATTCGACAAATTAGATTAAATGAATCAATTTCTTGAAAGATACACAAACTGCCAAAGTTCACTCAAGACAACCTCAATATCAATATAAAGGTATTGAATTTGTAGTTAAAAACCTTTCCCTAAAGAAAACAACAGACCAACCAATATCCCCCATGAATGTAGATATAAAAAAATCCTTAATAAAATTTTAGCAAAGAGAATCCAGGAGTATCTCTTAAACATCTGCTTTAGGGGTGCTGGGTGGCTCAGTAGGTTAGGCGTCCAACTCTTGCTTTTAGCTCAGGTCATGATCTCACATTTCATGAGACTGGGCCCCCCGTGTCAGGCTCAGTGTTGAGAAGAGTGGAGCCTACTTGGGATTCTCTGTCCCTCTCTTTGCCCCTCCCCCCTCAAAATAAATAAATAAACATTTAAAAAAATCTGCTTTAATATAGCTGGATTCTTATAGCTGTTTCTACATTCAGTCTGTTGTGATATGTTGTTTTAGTTAAAGTATATAAAGAAAACCTGGCCTCACACTGATACATAGTTGAAAAGAAAGTATTTTATTTTTTGAAGTTTATTTATTTATTTTGAGAGACAGAGAGAGTGAGCAGGGAGGGGCAAAAAGAGAGGAAGAGAGAGAGAATTCCAAACAGGCTCCCCACTGACAGTGCAGAGCCTGATGTGGGGCTTGAACCCATGAACTGTGAGATCATGACCTGACCTGAAACCAAGAGCCAGATGCTTAATCAACTGAGCCACCCAGGCGCCCCTAGATTGCACATATAAGTGAGATCATACAGTATCTGTCTTTTTGACTTATTTCACTTAGGATGATACCTTCAAGGTCCATCCATGTTGTCACAAATGGCAGGATTTCCTTCTTTTTTATGGTTGAATAAAATTCCACTGTATATATATACTGTAACTTCTTTTTTAAGTTTTTTAAAAATATTTTTTTAGTAATCTCTACACTCAACATGGGGCTCAAACTTACAACCCTGACATCAAGAGTTGCATTTTCTTACAACTCAGCCAGCCAGGTGCCCGTATATACTACAACTTCTTTATCCATTCATCTGTTGATGGACACTTAGGTTGCTTCTTCCTATCTACCTACCTTCTTGTCTATCTATCTACCTATCTTCCACTGTCTCCCACCTATACCTTTTTATTATTTTATTTTTTCATTTTATTTATTTTTTCATAATGATAAGTGTACTTTTTAATCCCCATCTTCTATTTTTCCAACCCTGTCCCCTTCCTCCCTTCTGGTAACCATCAGTTTGTGCTCTATAGCTAAGAGTCCGTTTCTTGGTTTGTCTTGTTTTCCCTTTGCTCATTTGTTTCTTAAATTCCACACACGAGTGAAATCATATGGTATTTGTCTTTCTCTGACTAACTTACTTTGCTTAGCATTCTACTCTGCAGCTCCATCCATGTCATTGCAAATGGTAAGATTTCATTCTTTTTTATGGCTGAATAATATTCCATTGCATACACATAACCAAATCTTCTTTATCCATTCATCTATTGATGGACACTTGGGCTGCTTCCATAGTTTGGCTATTGTAAATAATACTGCTATAAACATAGGGAAGCATGTACCCCTTTGAATTAGTGTTTCTGTATTTTGGGGGTAAATACCCCATAGTGCGATTACTGGATCATAGGGTAGTTCTATTTTTAATTTTCTGAGAAAACTCCATACTGTTTTCCATAGTGGCTGCACCAGTTTGCATTCCCACCAACCGTGTACAACGGTTCCTTTTTTTCCACATCCTCGCCAACACTTGTTGTATCGGTCCTTTATATATTTTAGATACTAACTCTTTATTGGATATGTCATTTGCAAATTTCTTCTACCATTCAGTAGGCTGCCTTTCATTTTTGTTGATTGTTTCCTTTGCTGTGCAGAAACTTTTCACTTGGATGTAGTCCCAATAGTTTATTTTTGCTTTTATTTCCCTTGCCTCAGGAGACATATCTATGAAAATGTTGCTATGGATGATGTCAGAGAGATTACTGCCTGTGCTCTCTTCTAGGACTTTTATGGTTTCAGGTCTCATATTTAGGTCTTTAATCCATACGTCGTTTCCATTTAAATTTTATTATTAGCCAAAAATACTGCCAATTGTTTTCCTTGAAGTGTCATGTTCAGATCATCTATTTATAAGAAAAATGTCTGCCCAATACTGAAATTAGAATAGTCATGGTTTGCCATTCATTTAAGTAGAAATGGTGTTTTATGAAAACAGAAATTAATTCAGCTTATAACTCAAACAACTGCACACGTGCTTTTCCTCCGGATAACTACCGTACTTCAATATCTACCAGCAGTGCTTTATGCATACTCCCAATCTGTCATGTAGAATAGTAAAAAGATGGGTCCTCAATGATACAGATTTAATGAAACCAACAATCTATACTGCTTTTTCAAGGACTTTTTTTTTTTAAAAACCCTGGCATCTTAAAAAAAATGCAAGTACATGGGCAGTGAAGAACACAATGACTGTGTACAGTTTTGTGTCACTGCCTTGATTACTCTAAGGCCCAGCAGTGCTACCCACAACTTCTGATGCACCATCAGTGCAAGTGCCAACAGAATGAAAGGGCAAATAGCATCGTGGCATTATTATGAAAATAAAATTGAACTTATAAACCTTGTTAAAAAATCTCAAGGACCGTAGGGGGTCCATAGACCAAACCTTAAGAACCTCTCCTTTTGAATCACTATATTGTACACCTAAAACTAATTTCACAATGTATGTTAACTATACTGGAATTAAAATAAAATAGAAACAACTTCTCCTTTAGGGTAAACTCCAAAAGAAAAATTTTCCCCAATCATTACTTTTTTACTTCTAAATGCAATCTGAGTCTTTGGTTAATGGGTATTTAATTCCTTTATGTATATAGTAATAAATAGTTTAGTTCTACTTACATGATCTGAACTTAAGATGTTTAATGCTTCCTTGTATTTCACTTTTTCTTTTTTAAATTGATACAACAATACTTCCACAGGATATAAAATTTAAATAGTTCAAAAGGGGATTCTATGAAAGATTAAGTCTCTTTCCTATCCTACATCCCAGTACTCCTCTCCAGAAGCAACCACTATTTTTCATTTTCTTAGTGAGCATTTTTTTTTCTCCTTTTGTGAACTGCCTCTTTATGTCCTTTGTCCATTTTTCTAATGGGGTACTTATTTTCTTGTTAATAATTTGTAAACGTTTTTATGATAAGGATAGTAATCTTTTGACTATTAAATATTGTAATATTTTTTCCCAGCTTACAAATGCAAACTGGTGAAGTGACCTGCCTAAGGTTGCAAATTAGTGAAAAGGCTTCGATTAAGATCCAGAGCTTCTGACTCTTTCTTGTATGGATGTAAGGATAACATACCTGGATTCAAATGGATCTTGCTTCTCCAGAGGTCTTACTCTTTTCCTTGTTACTGCCAACTTAGTTAAATCCACATACTTTGTCTCTCCATTGCTATAAGTGAACTCAAGAACACTATTCCATTCGCCTTGCACTCTGCATACCACAGTATTGGTGATGTTGTGCTTTACTTCACCTGTAACCCTAGAAGCAGGTAAAAAATAAAGATATGCTCTAATAAGTGAAACTGGGCTTATTCTTAGAACTCTGAAACCTATAAACGTACCTTCTGAATTGTTTAAATTGGGTATACAGTTCACTTCAGTTTGTCAGTGCCAAAGTCAGACTCTGTAAATCCCATGAGAGCTTACTAGGTAATTTTTTCAAATAATATCAACTTTAATCTTTTTTTCTAAGTTTATTTACTTTGAGAGAGACAGTGTGAGTGGGGGAAGGGCAGAGAGAGAGGGAGGGAGAGAATCGCAAGCAGGCTCCCAGGCTGTCAGCAAGAAATGTAAGATCATGACCTGAGCCCATACCAAGAGTCTGATGCTTAACCAACTGAGCCACCCAGGTGCCTCTCAACTTTAATGTTCAGAAAGAATACTGGGAATCAAACCAGAGACTAAGTTACCATGAATGATCACAAGGTGTGATCTTTAAATGTTTGCTACAAACAAAACTATTATAATATTAAAACTAAACAGAAATATAAAAAATATTAACATTTTTATTATGGTTTTAAGATGTCACAACATTACAATTGAAATGTTTTTTAAAAACTAGTCTTGTTTACTTAAATTTTAGTCCTATTTACTAGTCTTATTTACTTAAAAGTTTAGGGGCGCCTGGGTGGCTCAGTTGGTTAAGCGTCCAACTTTGGCTCAGGTCATGATCTCATGGCTCGTGAGTTCGAGCCCCATGTCGGCCTCTGTGCTGACAGCTCAGAGCCTGGAGCCTGCTTCAGATTCTGTGTGTGTGTGTCTCTCTCTCTCACTGCCCACTCACACTCTGTCTCTCTCAAAAACATGAGAGAGGGATTCTGTGTCTCCCTCGCTCTCTCAAAAAAATAAATACACATTAAAAAAAAAAGTTTGAGGTCCCTATATTTGAATTTCTGGGTATGTTGATTTTGTATAAAATCACATAAGCCTAACTTTAAATTAAATATAGAAACCAGCTAAACCAATAAGAGGTTGAAAAATAGAAAAAATAAATTAAAAATTTTAATATTCTCTTGCCAAAATAGAAAAATTAAAAGAGTACCAGTATATAAAAATTATCATCATTGACACAGAACTCAGAGAGAACTCAAACACTACTGTTGAAAGTTTAATGAAGAGTTATCTGGCCAGTGTATCAACAGACAGGATGCAGTTCAAATGAAGATCGGAATAAACAGGTCTAATTATTTTTAATGAAGTGTTTTGTGTTCACTGTAGGACACAAGAAACAACAGGGTCAGATAAGATAGAGGTTCAGAACTTAGAGAACAGTGGGCAAGTGTTAGGGTCTAATCAGTGCATCAGTGATTGCGGTTTATCTGGATTCAAAAGCAATCCACAGGACCAAAGCCCAGAGGTTCAGGCTACAGGAACCCTAAGTAGCAGTTGTCAGGTATAAGCCAAGAACCTAAGAACCAGAAAGACACAGCAGAATTTAGGGCGCCCATAGCTTTCAAACAGGCTAAGTTAATTAAAGGTCTGCAAACTCAGAACTCAAGGCAGAGATATAGGGGCCAAAAAGCAAATGATCAATGAACCAGATTTTGGAGATTAAGGTAAGAGAGGTTTGGAAACCAACAGCAAACCAAATATCCAAAATCAAAAGTTAGGCATAACTCTAGCTCACTAGATACAAAGAACACCATGACTACAAGTGTGCCTGATTACAATAGAGGTGGGAACTCAGTTATATTTCAAAGTATAGTAAAACCTTGGCTTGCGAGCATAATTCGTTCTGGAAACATGCTTATAATCCAAAGCACTTGTATATCAAAGCGAATTTCCCCGTAAGAAATAATGGAAACTCAGATGATTTGTTCCACAACCCAAAAATATTCATACAAAAGTGATTACAATACTGTAATAGAACACAAAATAATTAAGAAAATACAAAATATAAAGAAAAATAAACACATTAACCTGTACTTATCTTTAAAAACCTTCATGGCTTGTGTGAGGGAGATAAGAGAGAGGAGGGTTATTGTGCAGGACTTTCACTATCACTAATGGAATCACTGTTATGTATTGGCTCAATGGAATCTTTTTCTGCATCAGGGCCATTGTATATGCTTGCATGGATGTTGACTACAGTATAGTATTAATAAACTCTTGCCACATATTGTATTTAATCCAACTGGCAATAAGGCAGCAGAGGAAAGGGTCTATATCTGCAGGCAGCCTGACCTAGAATGAAGCAAAGCATTCCTAAGCTTACTCTTGTATGGAAAAGCAAAGGACTGTCCATAGGTGGTTTGAAGTGACAAAAAATACACTAATGCCAGTTGTGGGCACCTTCCAACATTCTGAAAATCACTGATTTCTGCCAAACACTACAGCCTGAGACCAAGCACCTGAACATGGGAGACGATCACCACAATTCCACAGCAAGCAAGAAAGAACCATTGGCTCAGTTGTGATCATGTGACATTCGGCATCACGTACCACTCGTATTGCAAGACATCACTCATTTATCAAGTTAAAATTTATTAGAAATGTTTGCTCGCTTGCAGAACACTCACAGAACAAGTTACTCGCAATCCAAGGTTTAACCGTATATAAATTTAAATAATTCTACTGCTAAGGGCTTCTTGCCTGACTGAATATTTCTTGTGATGTCCATGTTTCCTCTCTGATCCCACTTGCCAACATTGTTCCCTTCTTTGGAAATTTGTTTCCAACCAAACAGGATTTGAGGAGATGACACAGAACACTTATCTCTTCTCTTTTCCATCCATACATACCCAGAATGAGATAGATAGATAGATAGATTTTTTTTTAATTTGTTTATTTTGAAGGGGGCGGGAGAGCAAGTGAGGGAGGGGCAGAGAGGAAGGAGAGAGGCTGTCACTCCCAACACTGTCACTGTCAGTGCAGAACCCAACACGGGGCCTGAACTCACAAACCACAAGATCATTAACAGACTAAACCACCCAAACACCCTCAGAACTATGTTCTGAGAATTAAGGGACCATAATCTGGTCCTCACTTGATCTTTAACTACCATAGCACAATCTCTCAAGTTATCATGATCTCCCTCACATGCCTTTCCATTCAACAAATAGCAAACCCTAGGTCCCTGTTCATGCTGGGGTGTTGTCAGTTAGTGCAGCTACATGGTAAGAGCGGCACGAAGAGAACTGGGGCAGGGAACAAGAATTACACATACGAGAGGTGAGCCATTTCCATTCCTTTGCATGAGAAATATGCAAAAGCAACACAAGGAGGAAGAAGGGCCTTGCCTCATTCTGCTTATAATTCTTCATAACGGCCTAATGCAGGGTTGGCAAACTTCTTCTGTAAAGGACTGGGAAATAAATTATCAGGATTTGCAGGTCAGACTGTCTCTGTCACAACTGCTTAACTCTGTCACTGTTGCATGAAAGCAATTACAGACAATAAGTAAATGACTATCTAAATATATAAAGCATGTAGATCTAGATCTTGTATCAACCAGTAACATTGAATATGGTCCTTAAGATACTAAGCAAAAAGCTACATCTTAAGTTATTATCCTATTCATCTCTAAAGTGAGGATGATTGATAACTGATAAGGCATTTGTTCTCTCACTTTCTAAAAACGTGATATCAAGTTAGCCTTTTATGTGGTCTAGACTCTAGCTCTACAGCTACTTGGAATACCAGAAAATCATTGAATATATTAACTTGGCTTCATATACAAAGTTTTTATTGACTGGGGGTGCCAGGCTAGCTCAGTTGGTGGAGCATGCAACTCTTGATCTCAGGATTGTGAATTTGAGCCCCATATTGGGTATAAAGATTACTTAAAAACAAACAAACAAAAAATCTTAAAAAAAAAAAAAGTTTTTTTTTTTGTTTTTTTTTTTTTAATTTATTTTTGGGACAGAGAGAGAGACAGAGCATGAACGGGGGAGGGGCAGAGAGAGAGGGAGACACAGAATCGGAAACAGGCTCCAGGCTCCGAGCCATCAGCCCAGAGCCTGACGCGGGGCTCGAACTCACGGACCGCGAGATCGTGACCTGGCTGAAGTCGGACGCTTAACCGACTGCGCCACCCAGGCGCCCCAAAAAAAAAAAAAGTTTTTATTGATTGAAAGTTAAGACTTTAGCTTTGGGTTTTATTGATATATATCTGAAATGCTTACCTGAAGGATAATTACATTTTATGCAGAACTACTGAAGAAGACACTATTATGTTTCTAAATGCCACTATATAAGGATACCTGCAACACATCCCTTTAAAATTTAATACCAGGAAAATAGTTTGTCTTTTCTCGAAAAAGTGATAGGCTTCCTTTATCAGACAATGAGATATATGTTGAACATCATGTTTCTTTTTTTTACTTCAACATATGAGTCAGAATCAAATTTTATTTTCAGGGGTGCCTGGGTGGCTCAGTCAGTTAAGCATCTGACTCTTGATTTCGCCTCTGGTCGTGATCTCATGGTTCATGGGATTGAGCCCCACATCCCTGCTGTCAGCACAGGGCCTACCTGGGATTCTCTCTCTCCCTCAAAATAAATAAGTAAACTATAAAAAATTTTTTATTTTCAGGTATAGTAATTATCTAATCTCCTTTCCAATGCTATGATTATTATAATAATAGACTGTTTTTAACTGTCTATTATATATGACATTTTCCCTAAAAGCTTTACAAATGGTTTCCAAAGATAGGGTGCTGGATTCTAATACTACACTGAAAGCTTCTTGAAGGCAGAGATGGTCTTTCTTTCTATTCTGTATCTCCTGCATGCAGAAAAGTATGTCACTTAGCAGACAGTTCATGTCATCTTAATATCATACCACTAGATAGATAGATAGATAGATAGATAGATAGAATGCTATGTCTATTTATCTATATTGATAATTCTGACTTAGCTTTAGGATGATTTATATGATCATCATCATCTTAAAGTGAGTGTGGAAAATCTGATTAGGAGAGGACATGGGCATGCAGAATAGTTAAGTAGGCTCACTTGGCTGCATTGGAGAGAGTTGTGGAAAATGAGGGAGTAAGGGAAGACAAGTGGAAGATAATATATTTATATCAAATGCAGACAGCAGATAATGTGTCTGCTCTGATAGCAGATAGCAGTAAAAAACTAGGCTGTCTAAGGAGGAAGGCATGAAAGAAAGCCTTCATTATAATATTGTATCAACAGTAGAGAGATATGTTTCTAATAGGAATCTTTTAAATGAGAAATTAGGTGAAACCACCAGTCTTGAGAGAGATCAGAATGGAAAAAATTAGGAAACTTCAGAGTCAGCTAAAAGTATCCCTCAAGAATTATGGACAGAATGTATATATGCATGCAAAGGAGAGAAAGAGACTGTTAGAGAAAAGGGTAGTACTTCCAAGTGACAGAAAAATCAAATGAATGTGGCATTGTAGATAGGTACAGAATATGAAGGGGGAAAAGAAGCCAATTTAAGTAAGAGATTGAAACAAGCAAAAGAGTAAATATGATGACTGACCATTAACAAAAGTGAGGATATCTATTTGAAATTTTTAGGGGTCTTCAAGAAGTCAAAATATGAAAACCAGGTATCAAAAGCCAGTAAGTCTTTTAAAATGCAATTAGATGCTTCCTCTAGGAATCCAGCTGCCAAGGTGGAAGAAGCCCCAGTCACACAGAAAGGCCACATGAGGGTCCTCTGAATGACAGCCTCAGCTGTGATCCTGGTCAACAGCCAGATCTGCTGCCTCCCACTTGAGTGAGCTACCTTGGATATCTAGCTAGGTCAAGCCCTTAGATGGCTGAAGCCTCAACCAATATCCAACTGTAACAACATGAAAAACACAATGAGAGAATCACCCAGCTGAACCTAGTCAGTCCACAGAACTGTGAAAGATAATAAATTGCTGTTTTAAGCACTTACGTTTTAGAGAAGTTCATTAACTGGTAGTAAATAACTAGGATGTCATCCAAAGCTATCTTAGATGCCCCTGATCCTCTACATCCTGTTAGTTACTCCTTGAAGGGTCACCTCTGCATGTCTGTCTGGCTTCCTTTCTTCTACTCTCTCTTCATTCCCTTTACCCTCCAGTTCATTCTTCATCTGCCACCAGACAGGTGTTTTAAAAAATAAATACTTAAAATATATCACTTCCAGAAACAAAATTACTTATAATGTATTCTCGTCAAAAATATGTAACCTGAACCTAAAACAAACAAAACAAAAACGAATCATCAGGCATTCTATAAAATTGCCCTGTAGTCTACAAAAAAATGTCGTAAGAGACAAAGAAAAGCTAAGGAAATATTCCAGAAGACTAAAGGGATGTAACATTGACATGAATGCAAGATTTTTCAGGAGAAAAAATATTGCTGATTATTTGGAAAATTAACAAAATTTAATACGGACTATATATCAGATAACAGTATTGTATTTCTTGAATTTGACAACTGTTCTGTGAGTGTAGGAGAGAATTTCCTTGTTCTTAGGAAATTCAGACTAACATACCTTTAACACAGATGTTTAACTCTCAAATGTTTCAGGAATAATAAGAAGAAGATGTTTAACTCTCAAATGTTTCAGGAATAATAAGAAGAAGAGAAAAAGACTTTGATAAAGCTAATGAGGCAAAATGCTAGCAACTAGGTCAAGGATACATGAGAGTTTGTACAACTCTTCTGTAGGTTTGAAATGATTTCAAAATAAAAGATAAAAATAATTAAATAACATGCTTATTTACTACTTCCATGCTTAAAATTTTAATTGACTCCCCCACTGCCTTCAAAATAAGGATCAGATTTGCCAGCAAAATAATATACTGTATTCTTATATCAAAGTTAAAAGATATATTCAAAAGGCAAGGATTGAACAGGAATATAAATAAACATACTTAATTGAAAGTAAAAAAAATTATGACCCGGGTTCAATTTTATAGTTTAGATCCAAATTCCAATACAACTTTCTGTGTATGTTGGTGTTTATAAGCCTCAGTATCTCCTGACAGACTGATCCCCACTGCCCTAGCATCTGGTACTAATGTTAAAATATCTACTGATTTACTCCTACCTGGGTCTCTAGTATTTTCATTTCAGTTACTATCAACTATCTGGCATTGAGTAGACTATACTAACACCAAAACTACTTTCTTAGTTTTTCATGTCTTTGAAAATGATTGTTAAATAAAGATGTTAAACTCAAAGAAGAGAAAAATGAAGACAGCCTGCAAGAGCTATTTTCAAACCTCTGCTGGGCTGTCCTAGAGGAGGAAAGGGGATATCAACTGAGTGAAGCTCTAAAAAACTCAGACCTAAGAGTTCCTATCTAAAAAGTTAACCAGTAATGTATTAAAGGATCATTGGGAATAGGTATGATTTGACAGAGTGAACTAGATTCTATCTCCAAGAAGAGAGAAACTCCTGCTCAATCATATTTCCAAATAAAATTGCACGAATATTTACAGATCACTTACTATGTACACAGCACTGTACAGATGCAATGGAAGACCCAAAACAGTATAGTTCTGTCAAAAAGCTTACAGCCATGTTGGGGAAATTAGACCAACCAATCAAGAAAATAAATTTGTGTATAAATAACTTTTTTTTTTTTTTTTTTTTTAATGTTTTTAGGGGCACCTGGGTGGCTCAGTTGGTTAAGCATCTGACTTCGGCTCAGGTCATGATCTTTCAGTCCGTGAGTTCGAGCCCCACATTGGGCTCTGTGCTGACAGCTCAGAGCCTGGAGCCTGCTTCAGATTCTGTGTGTGTCTCTCTCTCTTTGCCCCTCCTCTGCTTGTGCTCTGTCTCTCTCTCTCTCTCTCTCAAAAATAAACATTAAAAAAATTTTTTTTAATGTTTTTACAGGTAATATGAGTCCTGTAGGATTTCAAATAACACACATACAGGTATACATGCACATATATGCACATGCACACACATATGCACATACACATAAACTCTCAGAATGAAGTTTCAGAGACCAAAAATAGTTTGCAAAAAAGACAATTAAAATTGCTCCATGTCTCCTTATCCAGAAAATAATACTTATGAAAAAAATGACATGCCACTAAGAAATGTATCAGTGTCACTGACAATAAACAGTGCTGGCTTTGGAAGATTTATCACTGCAGTTGTTTTCCCCTAAGCATTCTACTCAAGCATATACACTGAGGAATACTTTCACCAAGGCAAGAATGTTATAGGGATATCCATTTCGGCTCTAACTTCATAGAAATAAGAGGAGTCCGAAGGGACTGCTTGCCTCATGCACTGTGAGTTCTGTACTAACGATGTTTCAACACAGACTGAACAAATCAGTTATCAGGCGTGTTGCAAAGGGATATATGCACGTAATAAATGTTGGTCTAGTGACTTCTAAAGCCCTTGCTGGTTGTAAGGTTCGAATCCTGTGATTACTATGATGAGAGAAGTTAAGTAGAAGTGCATAGACCAAAGTATTAACCATATTATTACCTTCTCTAAGGATAAGAGGTGACCATTCTGACAATGTCTAGTGGTTATGTTTGGGTAATGTGTGTGTGTATGTGTGTGTTTTAATTCTCTGCTTTAGTGTTTTGAAATATTTAGTGTTTGAAACATTTATAAAGGGCCATTCAATGTCTGGGGACCGATCAATCTTTCTTTCCACTTCTAAAATTGTTAAGTACCAGTTGTCTAAGAATGAAAAAGTAAAATTGCTATATGCAATTGAAAGTCTCAAACATGGCTGCAGGGAGTGTGCTTTGGTAATAAATCACTTAAGAAAACTGTTTGGCAGCACCTACTCAAGTTCAACTTCCATCCCCTATGACTCAGCAATTCTTCTTTGGGTATCTATCCAACAGAAATTCATACATATATTCACTACACAATGTTCTAGTAGCACCATTTATAATGGCCCCAAATTGCAAACTACTCAAATGCCCATCAACATTAGAATGAATAAGTGAATTATGACAGTCATGCAATGTAATACAATCCTCAGTGAGGAGAATGAACTATGCTACATATGGATGAATCTCAAAAGCATAATGTTCAGCAAAAAGAGAAATATGAAAGAACACATAGTGTATGATTTCATTATTATATAGATTTCAAAAACAGGCCAGACTAATCAATGGTATTAGAAGTCAGGAAAGTGGCTACCCTAGGAAGAAGGGGTATAAGTGGTGTGTGTGTGTGTGTGTGTGTGTGTGTGTGTGTGTGTGTGTGTGTATAACTGTAAGAGGGCATGAGGAGGATCTCTAGGATGCTGGTAATGTTCCATGTCTAGATCAAAATGCTCAAATTTTCACTTTGTGAAAATCATCAACAAGGTATGTATTTTTCGATAAAGAGTTTATAGACAGAGAAAACTAACCCTACTTTAGGGACAGTTAGAATAGATACCAAGGGGGGTGCCTGGGTGGCTCAGTCGGTTAAGCATCCAATCTCAAGGCTTGTGAGTTTGAGTTTCTTGTCAGGCTCTGTGCTGACAGCTCAGAGCCTGGAACTCGCTTCGGATTCTGTATCTCCCTCTCTCTCTCTGCTCTTACCTCACTCATGCTCTGTCTTTCCTTCAAAAATAAATAAACATTAAAAAAAATAAATGAATATCAAGGGCTTAAGGAAAAGAGACAGTATCCTTTTGTTTTTTTTTCTTTTTTTTTTTTCAATATATGAAATTTATTGCAAATTGGTTTCCATACAACACCCAGTGTTCATCCCAAAAGGTGCCCTCCTCAATACTCATCACCCACATGGGAGACAGTATCCCTTTTGAAGATTCTATTAGATAACTTGTCTTCGTGTGATTTGGATGATCTGGACCAGTGCTGAAGAGACTGAGAGAAGGCCAGAAGGGAATATAAGAACTGGCCATTTCCTGGATGGAAGCAGAACAAAGCCACCATTCACAGTATTAGTACCTAAAAACACTGGCTTCCATCATTGTGCTTCTTGAACTATTTTGTATGATTAGATACATTTTCATGCTAATTTGTACCAATAACTGCCTTCACTGAGGCCTGGGTCCAGTCTGAACCTCCTTAAAGGCAGAAATTGGGCCACAGACTGCAAGTTCATTTGTTAGTAATTCTATTCTACTTCTCCTTAGCTACTTAACCAGGAAATTTTTATAAGAGTGGATAGATCTGCTCACAGTTCATGAGTTCGAGCCCCGTGTCAGGCTCTGTCTCCCTCTCCCTCTCTCTCTCTGCCCCTTCCCTGCTCACGCTCTGTCCCTCTCTCTCTCCAAAAGAAACAAACTTTTAAAAAAAAATTTTAAAAAGTAGATAGATCTGTCACTGTTTTTTTTGTTTTTTTTTTTTTTTCTTCAACGTTTTTTATTTATTTTTGGGACAGAGAGAGACAGAGCATGAACGGGGGAGGGGCAGAGAGAGAGGGAGACACAGAATCGGAAACAGGCTCCAGGCTCCGAGCCATCAGCCCAGAGCCTGACGCGGGGCTCGAACTCACGGACCGCGAGATCGTGACCTGGCTGAAGTCGGACGCTTAACCGACTGCGCCAGCCAGGCGCCCCGATCTGTCACTATTTTTAAAACTAGATCAGGATGTCCAGAATGCCTTGAAAAAATAAACACAAATAAAACTCTAACTCCATTAACATAAAACAAAACAGAAAAAGAATAAGGAGTTATAATACAAGTTCAAACTCATACAGTAAGAGCCAGGTAACATTAAAATGTTCTTACCGGTGCAGTTTGCCACCATAAAACGGCTTAGTATGAAAAGTGATGCTGGCTGAATACCCAGTTTTTGCACAGTTGACACTGACTTTGCCACCAAGTTCTACCCAAGGAACAGTTAAAATTGATCGGGCATATGCACAAGGTAGAGAAAATGTATACTCTTCTCCATGCTCCAATAGACTGAGAATACCTGAAGGTGAAAACATGAAGGTGGTTAACATCTTTAAAAAAAAAAAAAAAAAACACCAGTTATAAAATACCCATATTATTTTTTTCTCAAACCTAGTAAATGAACATTATTTTGGTTAATTTTCATTCAACTTTGGATTAAACTAACTTCACTTAAAATTGTATTTGGTAACATTCCTGGTCATAGTGAATCAAGGTTACTTTTATTATAACTTTGCTATCTCTTTGGTGTTCACAGAACCAGAAAATGTTACAGTGGAAATAGATCAAGATTTCCCTCTAATAGACTCTTAGGTCAGATTTTCAGAACATGTTAATACGGCATCATGTTATGGTCTGATCATTAGCATTAATAACTTTTTCAGTAATACATAAATGTCTAATGCTGTAGTTATAGAACTTAAGTCTCAGACAGTTTAATGGGAAAAAAAAGCATTCTTCATCCTATGTATATTAGGAAGAAAAAAACTAATTCTATCATAAAAATATGGTCATAATAATAACTCTGTCTGCCAAATTCTGAAGTATTAGGCTATAAGATATAGAAGTGACAGTTTTCAAGCAAATACTATTCTAATGGGGTTAGTTTTATATTAAGTAATGCCATACTAAGGATGATTTTTTAACAAAAAATATAAGAGAGGGGAGCCTGGGTGGCTCAGTCGGTTAAGTGTCCAACTTTGACTCAGGTCATGATCTCGCAGTTTGTGGGTTTGACCCCCATATTGGGCTTTCTGCTGACAGCTCAGAGCCTGGAGCCTGCTTCAGATTCTTTGTCTCCCTCTCTCTCTCTGCCCCTCTCCTGCTTGCACTTTGTCTCTCTCTCTCAAAAATAAACATTAAAAAAAAATTAAAAACATATATATAATAAGAAGAGAAATTACATTAATTAATAATCAATTTATACTAGATAATTAAGGGACACTAAGGATATCTGAGCTACATTACTAACCCAAGCTCCTTACCTGGGTCACCACTAGAATAAATACTTAACTGAACATGTACTACTAGTCTGAACTCTAATGGTATCTCTCTTTCTAAGTTTATTTATTTACTTTGAGAGAAGAAGAGAAGGAGAGAGTTCAGAATCCCAAGGGCTTCTGATGTAGGGCTCGAACTCACGAACCATGAGCTGAAATCAAGAGTCAGGTGCTTAGCCAACTGAGACACCCAGGCACCCCTAATGGCATCTCTCTCTTAATGAAAGCTCATTAAGTACTCTGTTTTTAATGTTCACAAATAAGGGCAAGAGTTATAAATATTCTAATATAGTTAATTTTTAGGATAAGCAAAGAGACAAATTGAGATTCTAAAGCAGTTTACTTTACATAAAGTAATATGCACTATTTTCTTGTATTACCTTTATAGTCTTCATAAAGGGCAACAATAAATTAAGAATTATCAAGCCATTTATGGCTTGGTTCTGGCTGTGGCATGGTTCTGGATGTAATACATTATATATATAATGGGAACTGTCAGAAGACATATAGACAATATCTTTGAATATACTATACGTAAGTGTTTAATAATAACTGCTGATTCATTTTAAGATGGAAAAGATGTTATTACTTTTCTAAAAATATGTCATCATATAACCTGGGTTTATGATCTGATTCCCAAGGATATATTTAGCATTAGTATCACACACTGTAGAATTTAAAATCTGAAGCAATATACAGTTTTGAATGTATATGATAATAAACTAGTTAATAGAATACTAAAACCTCACTTACTTAATCATTAAATGGAATTTCCCCCAACAAATAAATATAAACCATGGTCCATAATAGGAGCAAAATAAATTGTTGTGTCCCATTCCCTGATTTCACTTACTTTCTATTGAGGTTACTGATAGAAATTTAATTTCTAAAAGGTAATCCATAAATATATAATCAGCACTTAAATAACAAAAATTACCTGTTTTGTACTACCTTCATGATTAGTGCAAGGTCAAGATATTAATGCTTTTCCTAATTTCCTGAAGTATTTCCTTTCTTGGAGAGGCCACCATTACCAGATTCTTTCTGCCAAATGAACTGGTAAGAACTAACTGTCCTTTCAGAGAGAATGTTAAAGGATGACGTTCTAAACCTGGCTAGGCCTTAACTTTTATGACCTTGAATATGTATCATCACCTCTAGACTTTTTTCATCTATAAAATAAATAAATTGATTCATGAAGATCTGAGAACAAATGTGACGAAGTTTATAACTGAAGGTGGCAAACATTTTAATTAATAAAACATGAGTATTTTCTAATGTTATAAAAGTTTTGATTAACTTAAAACATTTGGAAATTGGTAAGACTCATATCACAAAAGATTTTAAAAATGGGGAAAACTGAAAAGGGGGATAAAGTATTTTCTTCACAGCTGCAGTGACAAAGTCTCAAAATGTTAGCATCACAGGCTTAATTATACCATGCTTACATTGCAAGTTTACATTCTGAACAAATTATTCAGGAAACAAGAGTTTTCCTTTAACGTTAAAATGGTAGGGTTTTTTCTGCCATTATAGTTTCATGAACTCTGCAATGATTTCTGTGGAGACTTTGTGATGTTGTTGGTTTTGGGGTATTACCTTAAATTATTTTTTCATAACCTTTGCTGAAGTGGAATTAAAGTCTGGCAATGTATTTTAAAATATCTTATGCATACCTCCTTAGGAAATATAAAAGATGTAGATAAAGATTTATCTATAATATATTTCTTTAGTGCTTTTTATAATAATGGAAATACAGAAATACCTTCAATGCCCAAATAAAGGAAATGGTTAAATATAAGATGGTAAATATCTCATTTCATAGGATATTATAGTCATTAAACATGTTTTAAAGATTATCAATGACATGGGAAAATGATTATTTAGTACAAAAAAGCAGGACAGAAAACTACAGACAGAACAAATCCCAATTTTACAAGAGAGAAATAAAAGTATGAACATATACACAATTAAAAAAATACAAAATGCTAGCTAAATTTATCCCTCTCTGGATGGAGGGTTTAGAGAAACTTTATTTTCTCCTTGATATTTTTCTCAGTTTCCCATATATTCTACAATAAGAATATTTTATATTTAAAACCAGGGAAAATTTTTAAAAAGATAATTTATATTTGTCCATAAATATGAGCCTCCCCTCCCCCACCATTCTGGAACAACTAAAAATTAGAAGTAGTACACATGACATTTCAGAATTGTAGTATTTATCTAAGCTCCCCCAAATTTAAGATTATAGTTAGATATTAAAAATTGGAGGATAGTTTTCCTACTTACCTTCTCCAACCATTGTTACGCCTATCGACATGCCTAAGAATTTGCTCTTAGTCCAGACATGTGCATTTACACACATCTTCCTCTCTGCACATTCTGCATAAAATCCTGAGACTGGAGGATGATGGGAAACCTGCTCAGCAACAAATCTGACTGTATAACAGTCTGGTCCCGCCTGGCTCAAAGCCTCCTCTGATAGAGGAGCATGATTTGTGACTGCCTGGGTAGAAGAGCTGCTGATAACAGTGGATGCAACCTCGCTTTTTGGCATCCTCCAGGAACAGTGAAATGTTTCTCCAATGATAGGATTGTACGGTTTCTTAGCAATGGCTCCTTTCCGGCCTTCATGAAATGAGGTAAGGTAGTACTCAACAAAACGAATCATTCTATCCTCAGCTGTGGCTCCATTAGTAATGGCTATGAATAGGTCTGGATGAGACATAAAGTCTGCATACATTTCCAGCAAGGAACGCTTCTCTAGGATAAATGTAGGAAGCACCACCTAAAATAACAACAACAAAATTATCAACAAAAGTGGGAAATTTTAATCCATGTGCATATCTGTAGATAACTATTCTTACCTTTCTGAAAACACTTTATTCTAGATGAGCATTAAAAACAAAGTCACAAAAATATTTGCTCTCATTAAAAAATAAGGATGCTTGGGGCACCTGGCTGGCTCAGTCTGAAGAGCGTGAGACTCTTGATCTTGGGGCTGTGAGTTCGAACCCCATGTTGGGTGAAGAGATTAGTTAAAAAAATAAAATCTTAAAAAAATTTATAAAAAATAAGCACACTTAAAAGGAAATGAAAGTCAAGTTAAGATTAAACACCAAGAAGGTCAGGTAGAAGAAATTTTTTTAAAAATCCTCAAACTCCTGGGGCGCCTGGGTGGCGCAGTCGGTTAAGCGTCCGACTTCAGCCAGGTCACGATCTCGCGGTCCGTGAGTTCGAGCCCCGCGTCAGGCTCTGGGCTGATGGCTCGGAGCCTGGAGCCTGTTTCCAATTCTGTGTCTCCCTCTCTCTCTGCCCCTCCCCCGTTCATGCTCTGTCTCTCTCTGTCCCAAAAATAAATAAAAAACGTTGAAAAAAAAAAAAAAAATTAAAAAAAAAAAAAAAAAATCCTCAAACTCCTAGACTGGATAAAAGTATCATCAGGGAAATGGTGGTAAAACTCAAAGTAAATGCTACCCATGCTTTTTTTTTTCCTTTTCTGCTTTCAAAATAAACTGCGGCTGACTGAACAAGATATGAGATATGAGAAGAGGCAATAAATGCCATTCCCTGAAAATAAACAGACTCAAGATCACTGACCCAAGCAAAAATTCTAACTTACACTTAATTTTAAGAAGGGAACTTGTTTTGTTGTTGTTGTTTGTTTTGTTTCATTTTGTTTTTAAGTAGGCTTCACACCCAATATGGGGCTTGAACTCACAACCTGGAGATCAAGAGTCCCATAGCTCTACCAACTGAGCCAGCCAGGCATCCCCCAAGAAGGGAACTTTTGCCTTTTACAAAGATGGTGTCAAAGGTAAAGAAGGAAGGCTTTGTACCTCCCAAAGGTAAAGAAGGAAGGCTCTGTACCTCCCAAAGCAGGGGCCAAAGCAAAGGCTCTGAAGGCCAAGAAAGCAGTGCTGAAAGGTATTCACAGTCACAAACAAAAAAGATCCGCATGTCACTTACCTTCCAATGGACCAAGACACTATATCTCTGAAGGCAGCACAAATATCTTCAAAAGAGTGCCCCCAGGAGAAACAAGCTTGACCACTATGCCATCATCAAGTTCCCCCTAACTACCCAGTCAGCCACGAATAAAACAGAAGACAACGACACACTTGTTCACTGTGGATGTCAAGGCCAACAAGCACCCGATCAAAAGGCTATGAGGAAGCTCTATGACACTGAGGAGGTCAAGGTCAATGTTTTGATCAGGTCCTAGGGAGATAAGAAGGCATATGTTCAACTGGCTCCTGACTATGGATGTTGCCAACAAAATTGGGATCACCTAAACTGAATCCAGGTGGCTAAATCTAAATCTAAATTTTTTCACCAAAAACCCCACAAAACCCCACAAAAACAAAAACAAAAAAAAAAGGAGGGAACTAGTGACACCTAAAGCCAGGTAACTGTAAGAAAGATAAGTTTTCTTTAGAGCAGAATTGGAGAGGCACGACAAACTGGTTCAACAAACTGAAAAAGCAATGCTGCAATATTTTTCAAGAGCCCAAAGATGTTTGTATCCATTTAGCCTAGTAAGTATTCTTCTAGAAATTTAGCCTTAGGAAACAATATGAATCAAGAAAAAGAAATGCAAAAACAAAATTAAAAGCTATGCTTTTAACAGTGGTTTAGAGAACTTAAATACAGAACTTTCACCTGATGAACTACTGTATCATTTAAAAAGATGGTTATGAAGACGATACAGGAATACAAAAGATACCAATGTTTCAGGTTCATTTCATGGTGGATTGAATATATACATCTTAACTACACTTTCTACTGAAATCCATTAAAATTATATTAAATATTTTCATATAAAGACAAACCCACACACCAGGAAAGCAGAAAAGAGCAACAACATTTTGGGAGTTGTTAACTAGAAAGCTAGGGGTTTATAGATTCCGGAGAGGGTTCAAGAACTGGAACTGACAGCATCAGGTACCTCTGGATCCGAGGGTTAACAGGAATGCTAAAATAATGATGACTGAGTGAAATCTATGTGCAAAACAACTGGATCCTTAAAAACCCTCCCCAATTCTACAGTGTTGTTAACTGTTCTTCCCGCACCTCAGCCAAGGTCTGGAAGTTTAGTCTCTCCAGAATGAAACAAGGTGGCTTATTCTCTAGTTTGGGGAACACCAGGGGCTTCCAAGAGAACGGATACCATACTGATAAAAGGGGTAGGAAGGAACCCTATATGAATTAAATGTTAGATGCTGAGATCCTCTCCCACCTAGTCCTCTTCTCCTCCATACTCCTAGTTGCTCTGCCCACCAACCAGGAGATCAGAAGAATGCTTTCACTAACCCTAGAGGGAAAAATCTAATGATGCTAACACTAGGTTCCCAGCAAATCCAGATTACTTGACGCTGAAAAGCATAGGCTCCACCTATACATTCGAAACTTAAAATCAGGTTTTTAACTTCCCTACACTTAATCATGAACAGAAATCCAAGAAATTCTAGATCTCTGAGAAAGTCTCTAACTAAGAATACAAAGACCAAGATAAAGAAACAGACTTGGAAGAAACAGAAACCTCTCTGAAGGGAGAGGGGGAAACCTTAAAAATAATGATTAATATCGTCAGAGACTTGAAAAGATATCAGATACATGAAACAAGGATGCTTTTTGAAAAACAAAATTCAAAAATTTTAAAACATGGTAACAAAAATTAAAAATCAAGAGAAGTTTCAAGGGCGCCTGAGTGGCTCAGTCTTAAGGTTAAGCATCTGACTTCGGCTCAGGTCATGATCTCACGGCTCACGAATTCAAGCCCTGCATCGGGCTCTGTGGTAACAGTTCAGAGCCTGGAGCCTGCTTTGGATTCTGTGTCTTCCTCTCTCTCTGATCCTCCCCCACTCACGCTCTGTCTGTCTCTAAGATGAATAAACATTAAAAAAAAAAAAAAAAAGATTTCAGAGAGAACAGGAATGGAGAAGACAAAGTCATCACTGAAAAAATTCAAGAAAATTTTAGAGAACTGAAATATATGAGTTGTCATACTGCAAAGGCTCACCAAATGCCCAGAGATGATGCATAAAAAGACTCCTATATCAAGACATGTCACTGTGAAATTTCAGACTTCTGGGGACAAGGGAAAGATTCTAAATTTCAGATAGAAAAACAAACAAAACAAGTTACATAAGATGACAAACTGGAATGACTTTAGTTTTTTTACCAGAATCCTGTAGCAAGGAGGCAATATTCTAAAGGAAAATTAGTTGCAAGTTAGAAATTCTATACAAACTCGCAATCAAATATGAGGGCAAAATAAAGACATTTCAAACATACATTTTCACACTTTGCCTCCCACAGACCTTTTTCTGAGGTTAAAGGAAGATGTGCTTCACTAAAATGAGAGGCAACCAAACAAGAAGGAATACGGGAAATAGACCTAGCACAGGAGGACAATGAAAGGACATCCCAGGAAGAAAGCTGTACAGCAGACACAGGCAAACTGGTCCACATCAGAGTGGTGTGATTCAAGAGACAGACATATGGAAGACTGTTATCCACGTGCTCCATGCTGCCACTGTCACCAACTTTTGAAACCTGAGGACAGAATGAATGCTCTAGGGAAACTGGTCCCATCTGCATCTGTATTTGGCTTGCGGTGGGCATCTGCTGAAGTACCAACTCTCCTTTCCATGCCCTCCTGTCTGGATTGGCTGAAGATATTCATTTCACCCAAAGACATGTTCTGGCTACAATCTACCTCTGAGAGTTGGAGGTGGGTCACAGTGGATGACCCTTGCTTAGCAGTGGAAAACACTGAGCAGATTCTTCCCTCTGCCCACATTTCTGCTGAATGTCCAGTATCTGGCTCACACCAAATGCTTTAACTCTGTGAGCCATATATTTCACAGGACTTATTCAGAACTTTGCCTTCTCATTTCTTCATAAAGGGCTCTTCTAAAATTTCTCAATAATTTATAAGAAGCTGAAGCCGGGGACTCTGTTTACCTTATCCTCTCCTGGGAGCCCTCTCCTATGAATGGGAAAGAGCCCTCATATAGCTAAGCTTGTGCTGGCTATTCATTTTTTCCTAAATTATATAACATTGTTATGGGATACTTTTACAGGTGGTAAAACTATAAAAAAAAAATAGGGAGATGATTAATATGAAAGTCAAGTAAGCAGCTACATCTAGGAAACAGTAGGGGACTACAATTAGGAAGGGCCCTCCGAGAGCTTCCAAGTTTTGGCCATTCCACAACCTGTTATCTGAGACGTAAGTCCATACGTATTCATTTCACTATTGTCCTTTGAACTGTCCTTTATACCCACAAAAGACTATTTGTATATTTCACAAAGAGAGTATTAACTGAAAAAAGGAAATGTAACAAAATTGGAAATAAACTACATATATGAAGAAAGATTGGAAGGGATTCTAAAAACTTAGTGTTGTGTTGTTAGAGTGATAAAATCATAGGAGATTTTTTTTCCCTTTATTTTCCAAAATTTTCTGTAAACTGTATAATTATACCGAATTCATAATATTATTTAAAAAGGAACAAAATGAACAGTTATTACTTATTCACAACATGCAGACTTGGACCCACATGTTGCTATAGTCCCAGCACCTACTACAGTGTCTGAATATAAAGGGGGCTCAAAAAATATTTGTTCTATCAATGTTATTGTTAGAAAGAAGGTGGTAGATGTGACTATAGTTTAGACACCACATTTTTAAACATTGCTCAAAAATACCATTCTTTTCAATGTTATGTGAATGTTTGTAATTCATAGTTGGTTAATGTTAACGATTTTATATATAAATGCTATGTATGTGTATTTATATCTTTAATTAACAAGGAACAAGTGTGGGGAAACAATATTATATATAGTTATCATGTATAGTTATCATGCTTAGAGAGAGCTTTAGCATCTGGATTATTACCACAGCACATTCTTTTCAAATGTTCTTATCCTCATAAACCCCTATACTGTTCTTACACCTTATAAACCTAAATCTACTAAGGGACAGCAAACACCAAGAATAACCAAACAAACCTTTCATATCATTATGCATTAAAAAATATTTTTTTAAGTTTATTTATTTTGAGAGAGAGAGCACAAGCAGAGGAGGGACAGAGACAGAGAGGGGAGAGAGAGAATCCCAAGCAGGCTCTGCACTGTCAGCACAGAGCCCAATGTGGGGCTCAAACTCATGAACCGTGAGATCGTGATCTGAGCTGAAGGTAGACACTTAACTGTCTGAGCCACCCAGGTGCCCCTCATTATGCATTCTAACTGATTTTACAACTAATAGTCTTTTTTAAAGCACTAAAATGAAAATATTTCCAGAATAGAAAAGATACCCAGATGAAATATTAAGGTTAGATGAAAGAAGAAAGGTTAATGAGTTTCTTTAATAATTCCTAAAATGTTTGCTTCTTGGGTTTTTAATTCAATCCACTTCTTTTAAAAAAAATTTTTTTTAATGTTTTTTATTTATTTTTGAGACAGAGAGAGACAGAGCATGAACGGGGAAGGGGCAGAGAGAGAGGGAGACACAGAATCGGAAGCAGGCTCCAGGCTCTGAGCCATCAGCCCAGAGCCCGACGCGGGGCTCAAACTCACGGACCGCGAGATCGTGACCTGAGCCGAAGTCGGACGCTTAACCGACTGAGCCACCCAGGCGCCCCCCAATCCACTTCTTTTTAAACTTTCCTGTAATCACTACAAGTCTAAGTAAAGAAAAAAATGTTTTGATTTTGAGATGCTTCAAAGTAAATGCTAAAGGCAAAATGCTTTCTATTTAAGTTAGATTTTAAGTTACTTTTTTTGTTGTTTTTTGTTTTTAAATTTTTTTAAGTTTTTTTTTTTTTTTTTTTTTGAGAGAGCACACGGGAGGGACAGAGAGAGAAGACAGAGGGGAAGAGAGAGAGAGAGAGAGAGAGAGAGAGAGAGAGAATCCTAAGCAGCACTGTGATAGCGCAGAGCTCAATGCAGGGCTTGAACCCACAAACCGTGAGATCTGGACCTAAGCCAAAATCAAGAGTCAGTGGCTGAACCGAATGAGCCACCCGGGCACCCATTTGTTTTTAGAGAGAGAAAGTGGTGCAAGCAGGGGAGAGGGGCAGAGGAAGAGAGAAAGAGAGAAAACCTTAAGCAGGCTCCATGCCCAGTGTGGAGCCTGATGCAGGTCTCAATCCCAGGACCCTGAGATCATGACCTGAGCCAAAATCAAGAGTTGGACACTCCAACTGACTGAGCCACCCAGGTGCCCCTTATTTAGGTTATTTTTTATTTTTTATTTTTTTTTAAGATTTGTTTTTAGGGGCCCCTGGGTGGCTCAGTTAGTTAGGTGTCTGACTTTGGCTCAGGTCGTTGTGATCTCACGGTTCAGGAGTTCAAGCCCCGCGTCAGGCTCTGTGCTGGCAGCTCAGAGCCTGGAGCCTACTTCAGATTCTGTGACTCCCTCTCTCTCTGCCTCTCCCTTGCTCACATTCTGTCTCTGTCTCTCAAAAAATAATTAAAAATAAAATATTTGTTTTTAATGTTTATTATTTTTGAGAGAGAGGGAGGGAGAGGGAGAGAGAGGGAGGGAGAGCAGAGAGAGAAGGGGACGGAGGATCTGAAGCACGCTCTGTGGTGGCAGCAGTGAGCCAGATGTGGGGCTTGAGCCCTTGAACCACAAGATCATAACCTGAGCTGAAGTTGGATGCTCAACCTACTGAGCCACCCAGGTGCCCCTGGGTTACTTTTAATCTATACTTTCATTACCTTCAATGGCATCAAAATCCTTAATTTGAAATATAGCTCCTAAAGTCAATTCTGAAATCCCATACTAATGCAAAGTAGTGTCAGTAATAATTCAAAGTACATAATCCCGTAGTAGTAATATTTGACATATATAGGTTTTGAGTCTAATTTGCTTTTTATTTTATTTTTTATTATTTTTAGACAGAGAGGGTGCGCATGCATGTGAGAGCATAAGGGAGGGGCGGAGGGAGAGGGAGAGAGAGAATCTTAAGCAATCTCCATGCTCAGCATGGAGCCCAAGGTGGGGTTCAATCCCACAACCCTTGGATCATGACTTGAGCTGAAATCAAGAGTCAGATGCTCAGCCGACTGAGCCACCTAGGTGCCACTCTAATTTGCTTTTTATAATTTTTAAAAATGTTTTATTTATTTTTTGAGAGAGAGAGAGAGAGAGAGAGAGGAGAGAGAAAGTGGGGGAGGGGCAGAGCGATGGGGACAGAGAATCCGAAGTAGGCTCTGCGCTGACAGGCTGATAGAATGAGCCCGATGTAGGGTTCAAACCCATGAACTGTGAGACCATGACCCGAGCCAAAATTGGATGCTCAACCAACTGAGCCACCCAGATGCCCTAATTTGCTTTTTAAATTAACTTCATAGATTGCTAAAACAAATGAAGACACACTAATTAGATAAACTAGAAATGGAAAAGACTGGACCAAAACTAAAAACCATAGTGTTTCTCAAACTTTAATGTATATATGAACCACATGGGGGATCTTATTAAAATGTAGATCTGGTCCTCTAAGTTTGGGGTTGGGGGCTGAGATTCTGTACTTCTAACAAGTTCTCAGGCAATGGAGATGTTACTGGTCTTCAGACAACAATGTTTTTTTCTAGTTTTACTAAGGTATAATTGACAAATAAAATTGTTAAGATATTTAAAGTGTACATTGTGATGATTTGATATATGAGTACATTGTCAAAGAATTTCCACATCAGTTAATTCAGACCACACTTTTAAAGTAAGCAAGGCTATGGGGTGTCTGAATGGCTCAGTTGGCTAAGTGTCTGAATTCGGATCAGGTCATGATTTCATGGTTCATGGATTCAAGCCCCGCATCGGTCTCTGTGCTGACAGCTCAGAGCCAGGAGCCTGCTTCGGATTCTGTGTCACCCTCTGTCTCTGCCCCTCCCCTGATCACACTCTGTGTCTCTCTCTCTCTCCCAAAAATAAATAAACATAAAAAAAATTTTTTTAAGTAAGCAAGGCTACAGACCAGAGGACTGCAAAGTATGGCCTTTGGGGAAAATCTGGCCTGTGTCTTTATAAATAAAGTTTTGTTGGAACACAGCCATGCCCAGTCCAACATATTATCTATGGCTGCTTTCATACTATAAAGGCAGAGCTCAGTAGTTCCAACAGAGACCAGTGTCCACATAGCTGAAAATTTTTATTATCGACCCCTTTACAAAGATGTTTGTTGACCCTTGTTATAGATAACACCCAAAATGTACGATCCAAAAAGGAAAGTAAGAGTAAAGAAGAAGTGGTCAAAGCCTTTCATGGTTTTCTGGGATTACATCCTTTTCTTTCAATTTTCCAGTTCTGTATACCAATGGACCTCTGTCATTTGTACAGAAATAAGATTAGAGGTGTTTACTTGCTATATGACTTCCTGCTGTACAAGATAAGGCACATTTTTTATGAAATAAGAAATTTTGATCAAAAGACTAAGAAACCCAGTCCATAGATCTTGGGGCTATAAGTTTGAGCCCCCCATCAAGTAGAAAAACTACTTAAAAAATAAAATCTTAAAAAAAAAAAAAGAGAGAGAGAGACTAAAAAACCAATTCATAAAAAATAAAAAGCCCTGACAACATTAACACTTACAGGTATAGTCCTGACCTACTGATCTCCACAGCCAGTTTACCCCATTACTTACTCTTGTTAAGTCCATGCCCAGCTTAAGCTGTGACAACAGATGTAGGATAACACTACGTTGCTCTTCCACAGCTCCCAGGTCATCCTCCTTGTTGTCACATGTATCCTCTACCTCATCATCTGCATTTATTTCTTCAGGTTCCTTGATGTAAAACAAAGCAAAAGTCTAACGTTATAAGTGCTTATTAATATCCATGAAGAATAAAAGTCTCTTTCTGTCACTGTTTTTTTGTGCAAGAAGACTCTTGTGTTTTCTTTCTTTTCAAAAGAGAAATTGGATTAAGCAGCAAGCTTTGCACACAACAGATAGAAATGCTAATTAAAGGACAGAATTCACAGCCACACTAAAAAAAAATAAATAAAAGTGTATGTCAAACTTGAAAACATTTATATTCGGCCTAAATGAATCTGAGAACAAGCAAAAATCTTTCTAAAAATATAACTTCATCACTTAGCCATGGAATAGATTTCATTCAATAAGCCCATTATCATTTACATTAAACATAATGTGGTTTTGCCACAAAAATAATATATGAGATACATATATTTTATAAACACTCTTTTTCAAAAAGAGTGAAGAATGTCTCATCTGAATCTCAGGCTTTGCAAGCTTGGACCACCTGTTTGGGGGCACTACCACTACCTATAATTTAAGTTGAAGATGCTTTGAGAATAAAATATTTGCCCTTTTTTAAAGCTAAAATTATACAAGTAAAATTGAAAAGTCACTGTACATGTCAAGTCTGACTACTATAATGTATCTTTCCATATTCATTCATTCTTGGAATTGTCAGGAAGACATTTGGGGGCTGAAGAGAATCCTAGGTGCAGGTATAGAAACCTTACAGTTATTCATGCAGTCTTAATGCCACAAAAAGGTTCTCTGCACAGCTCTTCAATCACTCAATCAACCTCTTGAAAAACTGAAAATGTTTACTTTCATTTCAATAGGGTCTTAGTTTCAGATAATCATTTAAGAGAAACTAAATTTCTTATTCCTATTTAAACAATAAGTAATAGTTTCAAATTCCAAGATTCTACAGAATCTTATCATGTTCATTTCTCATGTTTATGTGGGGAGGGGAAGTTCCCATCTCTCTCAGTGGTACTCTTTTTAGTACCTTTGTGCAAGACAGCTTTGATATTATAGATTTTAAGTTACGAAGATTTTTAAAAGAATATGATTTTTAAAGAATTTTTTTTTTTAATTTTTTTTTTCAACGTTTTTTATTTATTTTTGGGACAGAGAGAGACAGAGCATGAACGGGGGAGGGGCAGAGAGAGAGAGAGACACAGAATCGGAAACAGGCTCCAGGCTCCGAGCCGTCAGCCCAGAGCCTGACGCGGGGCTCGAACTCACGGACCGCGAGATCGTGACCTGGCTGAAGTCGGACGCTTAACCGACTGCGCCACCCAGGCGCCCCAAGAATTTTTTTAAATGTTTTATTTATTTTTGGCAGAGAAACAGAGCATGAGCGGGGGAGGGGCAGAGAAAGAGGGAGACACAGAATCCGAAGCAGGCTTAAACTCACAGACCGTGAGATCATGACCTGAGCCGAAGTCAGATACTCAACCGACTGAGCCACCCAGGCGCCCCGAAAAAGAATATGATTTTGATAATGTCTCAAGCCTTTAATTTTCTCTTCATATAATCAAATCCTATTAAATAAGAAGCCCATCTGTCCTCTGTAGCTAGGCAAAAACCAATCTTAATCAGGCATAAAATCAAGAACTTAATGTTCTCAGATGTTAAAAATTATTAAAAACAAAATACAAAACATAGCAACAGAATTAAAGAATAATGGGTTTCTGGCCATTCTTTTGCCTTTGTTTTTCTCCTTTTTCCTCATCCTTTTTACCAAGGAAATCTATCAGCTCAAATTCTGATAATTTAATTAAAAGTCTAGTTCATTCATGTTAAGACCACACAGACAACTACTGTTTGTATATTTCAGAATTACTTCTACTTTTACAACCTTAAGGAGAGATCCCAAAGGCTTTCTAAATTCCCCTTTACAATGGCAAGTCTGTCAGGAAGTACTTCCTATTGTCTATCCTAAAATCAGTTGCAAAATATAGTCTAATGAAGTTTAAGTACACTTAGGAAAGTTTATTCAGTATACAACGGGGAAAAGTTGATCATCCACGTCTCTACATATGGACACCAAATATAATTACTAATTTGAGAAATGTTGAGAAAAACTCTATTAGGTCTTGATTAAATAATGTTCTCCAACCCTCTGAAGAGGTACCATTATGTTTAGGGTCAGAACCTAGGACACAGAATAATAATGCAAACATAATCTTAACATTACTATATATTACAAAGTTGACATTGTGTTTTGGAACCTCCTCCAGTGAAAATAATATTAAAGAAATAAAACATAATCTGGTAGAAAATCTACTTAAAATAGTACAGTTTTTATTGTTTTTATAAAAATAGTCATATTCATTGGAATAGAAAAAAAGAGGAATTCTATTAATTAATTGTTGATTCTAAATCTTGGTGTGAATGGCAGAATTTGGAAGCTCTCCTTTCTTCTTGAAATGTCTCTTCTTAGAGATCATCATGCCTTTCTTAAAGAAAAGCTTAGGGGCACCTGGGTGGCTCAGTCAGTTGAGTGCCTGACTCTTGATTTCCGCTCAGGCCATATCTCACAGTTCATGAGATGGAACCCCATGCTGGGCTCTGCTGACAGTGCAGAGTCTGCTTAAGATTCTCTCTCTCCCTCCCTCTCTGCCCCTCCCCCATTCTCTCTCTCCCTTTCTCTCTCTCCCCCCTTTCTCTCAAAATAAATAAATAAACATAAAAAAAGAAAAGAAACGCTTAAGAGAAAAGCTTTACCAAATTCAAATGAATGTGCTCAAATGTGTAAAATCCCTACAAACGCAGAACGGTTTGCAGACAGTGGCAAGAGCTACTAAGTTTCTAGGAATTCATAATATTTGGAGACTGCATAGCAAAGGGAAACCCCAATATTCCACAAAAGTCATATTAACCCCATCTTTGTCCTTCTTTTTCTGACTTGGGCACAAAGGAACTGTGGGCTTCATTCTGGCCTCACCAGGGTTTATTTTTTCCATCACACGACAGCAAAATTTCCACTACCATATGTCTGCCTCCAGCTTGCATTAACACTCATATTTCAAAGAAGGCATGTATGAAATTTTTAGAAAATGCAGGTCTATTCTGGTATGCTTGAGTCTAGTGTCTTGTGTAATTAAAAATAATATCTATGCACTTATTTTTTTTTCTACTTACACTAGGTGATATATCTGGTCTACTCACTATTTCAAAAGATTTGGAAATATAGCAATGCTCTCCTGCCCACCTTTGAGTCCCATCTTTAACTTATGCCTCTATCCTGATCCCCAACATGCTTTGTATTCTCATTGAGAAGAATGAATATGTTGGACTAAAGGACTTATAGTTTCTAATTTTCACTTACAAATTATATCTCTAGTCCTGATTTCTCTCCAAAGCTTTGGTTTCATTATTTTTAACTGCTTTTTATATATGTTTAAATCATATATCCTTCTCTTACATAAAATTCAACATGTTCAGGGGCACGTGGCTCACTCAGTCAATAGAGCCTGCAACTCTTGATCTTGGGGTTTTGAGTTCATGCCCCACACTGGGGGGCATAGGGATTACTTAAAAATAACATCTTTACAAATTCAACATGTTCATAAACCATACCAAAACTTTTCTCTCAAAAGACTCTTCCTAGTTTTCCTAACTTTGTGAATGGCACCACAATTCTATCTAGTCATATAGGCTCACAAACTTGGGAGTCATTCTTCATCCAACCCTACATCCAGTCAATCCCAACTCCAGCTGATTTTCATTTGAAATGCACATTACCTATTCATTTGTCTTCATTTCTACTTCCATAGCCTTCTATCCACACTTCAATTCTAGATCATTACCATATACCAATCTTCTTAAACATATCCCATGCTCATGATTTTTATCATCTATTACATTAAGACTAGATTCTCCTGCATGATTTTTATGTTCCTTGGAGGTACAGTTTACACTGTATTCTATGGAATAGTGGCTCTAGGGATTATCACTCCCCAGAGAATGCAACATGAATGGCCACCTGGATTTGTAAAATCCAACCACCCTGTGATCATTTTCCATAAACCAGGTGCTCTGCTAAATTCATTTTATGTTCATAACAATCTTATATTAACATTCCTGACTTACAGATGAGAAAATTGAAGCTAAGTGGTTAATTATTAGCCCACGTGTCAACGATAAGACGTGATTTTAAAACCATCAGGCAAGTTTTTACCACAATAAGCATATATGCTTTAGTATCCCTGCTCCTGTTATTCCTCCATCTCAAGATCCCCTACTACTCCTCTTCTCTTCAAATCCTTTCTTCTTTGAAAGCCTGATTCCAATTCTACTTTCTCTCCAAAGCATTCCCCTCCACTCTATTCAATATACTTCTCTTCTTTCTCTGAATGCCCACATCCCAACAGCTTAAACCATATCAAGTCAGATGGGGAAAAAAATGCTGCTTCATGTTCTCCTCTCCTTGTTTCATGTCTATACGTTATTGTGACTCCAAGTAGATTATAAATCTCTTCAGTGAAAGAACTATGTTTTCAATTTTTTGTGTCTCCTCTTAATTCCTAACTAGACTTGTCATACACTAGATAGCTTAATAAAGGCTAAAACTGCTTTGACTCTAGAAATGGTCAAAAAGCACTCCATACTTTTTTTCTTCTCTCTTGCCCACACTGTTGCCATTGCCCACTTCGTTAAGCCAAGGCTGTGGCCAGTTTTGGAAGTTTCTGTGTCATGTTCTTCTTTTAAGAAGAATTTGCTTGTATATAAATAAACAAAAGCTGTGCATTACTCTTAACTCAGTAATTCTACTTGGGAATATAACCTAAAGAAATAACCTAAATAAAGAGGGGAAAAAAAAGTAGACAAGATGATTTAGTGCTATTTACAGTAACAAAAAATAACAAGAGACTAGATATTTAATAGCCTACTTCAACCTTTAAAAATTTAATTATATAGGCCAGAAAAAAACGCTTATGGGAAGTATCAAGTAAAAAGAGCTTAAAATAAAACTATCTATGTAATTATCATGACCATAAAAATACCAGATGTGAACACAAAAGGCAAAAAGACCAATATGATTTGTTACAGTGGTGGAATTATGACTAGAATAAGATATTCTTTAGCTTCTGAGAAATGTGGAATGAGAAATACTTTATAAAAATATTATAAAACCCTGGGACTGTGCTATTTTGAGTAACACTTGAAAAAAACTGGTCTGGCAACATGCTTACAACAAAAAGACTTAATAGTAAACTTTTATACTTGTAAACTTAATAGTAAGCATCCAGTAAATAATGTTAAATTAAGATAACGAGGTAAGAAATGTAACAGAAATATTGTACAAATAATAAAAGCTATTACCTAGAAAAATAAAAACATGCAAATTGCAATTTTAAAATACATTTTTATCAAGCAAGTGAGCCCCAACTAAAAAAAGCACATAATTTAACCTGCAAAACACAACATGTACAAGTATTATACAACAGACCTCTTTAAAGCCAATGCAGTTTACAGTAGAAGAACAATATGTAGAGTCTGCAAGAATGCTGCTCTGGTGTTAGGGTGACTTGTACGCCCTGACAAAGAAAAGAGACCTAAATCTTTTCAGTGATTCCTAGTTTTTACATCAAAACCGTATTTTCACATTACCTTACCCTTGCTAATGGTCCAGATTCTTCAACACACTGTTCTTCTGGGACTGCCACTGGTTTACTTTGCTCAGTTGCAAAAGGCTGGTCAGCTCCATTTTTATAGTGGTTTGATAAAGGTATCTTTGGTTCTAACCACTCGATTGTCGTTCCTGATGAAGTAAGAGAAAACTTTCGCTGAAACTTGCTCATAATCTGGAAAGTTCAGCAGATGTGGATTTTATTAAATGATTTTGTTTTGAGCCCACAAGACTAAAAGCAATTCAAGCTGTTAAGACACTCTGCAAAACGGCCACTTGTATCTCATTAGCATGAGCACCATGATTGGGTATTTTACCACAGAGCAGCTTGCAACTTGAAATCAGATACCTTTTAAAAGAATCAACCCTGAATACGACTGAACAACTTCTTGGGCAAATCCGGAAACCATAATGTATTCCCACCTTTCATAGTTGATTTGTTACCCTTTCTGTAAAAATACGTAACTGCACTAGGATTTAAGGAGTCACAATTACAGGAGGAGCCTGGAAGCATGCAACAGTAAAATTTTCTTCATTTTGGGACTGAATCTTATTCTCAGTAGCAATTTTCTAACCATTCAAGATAACCACCTTGAGCTAATATAACTGCAAATATATGTCCATTCCTCTTTTTTTCAATCATAATAAAAAAGGTCCATATACTTTTAAACTGAAAGGCTCTTCTACTGAATAAATAATAGGTGACCTAGTGAAAGACAGTGGTCACATTTAGAGACCTGTCATCTTCTCAATTAATGACTCAAATGTCTCTTATTACCCTCAACTAGTATAACAAAGTGGATTCTATGCCTAATCAATAATGGAAAATGTTCCATTTGATTTCAGAGGCTGATCTAGGTTTCACAGAAGCTTGATTATTAGAGTCCTACGGTAAGGGATGCTCAGACTACCACAGCAGAAATTACAAAAGTGAGGGAATTTACTTGAAATGCCAGACTTCAGTACAGGGATAAATTATGAAGTACCCACTAGGCTACTAGAGCATCCTGCCTTGCCACTCAGTTGTCTCATTTGGCACTGGGGGTGGGTATTCATGATTGGGGGAATGCCCTGGGTAAGTTCAAGGGGCCAGTTTAAAAATCCCAAAGAAATGAAAACGTTTTGCCCCTATGTTAAAATGTTTATTCTTTTTAAAAAATGTTTATTTATTTATTTTAAGAGAGAGAGACAGACAGAGAGGGAGTGCGAGCAGGGGAGGAGCAGAGAGAGGGAGAGAATCCTAAGCAGGCTCCACTCAGTGCAGAACCTGATGCGGGGCTTGAACCCACGAACCGAGAGATCATGACCTGAGCTGAAATCAAGAGTTTGACACTTAACGGACTGAGCCACCCAGGCACCCCTGAAAGGTTTATTCTAAATATCAATATCTAGATGTCATTACTTATAAAGATAAAATGCACACAAACACTAAATATAAGAGATCTGTTTTAAGAGACTGCTCAACCAGAGGTGCCTGGGTGGCTGAGTCAGTTAAGTGTCTGACATTGGCTCAGGTCATGATCCCATGGTTCATGAGTTTGAGCCCTGATACATTGGGCTCCGTGCTGAGAGTGCACAGCCTGCTTGGGATTCTCTGTCTCCCCCTCTCTCTGCCCCTCCCCCATGCTCTCTCTCTCTCTGTCCCTCTCTCTCAAAATAAAAAAAAATTAAAACAATATATATTAAAGGGGCGCCTGGGTGGCTGAGTCAGTTAAGTGTCTGACTTCAGCTCAGGTCATGATCTCATGGTTCATGGGTTTGAGCCCGGCATCAGGATCTGTGCTGAGCTTAGAGCCTGAAGCCTGCTAAAGATTCTGTGTCTCCCTCTCTCTCTTCCCCTACCCCACTCATGCTCTGTCTCTGTCTCAAAAACAAATAAACATAAAAAAAATTTTTTAATAAAAAATATATATATTAAAGATTAAAAAAAAATAACAGATTGCTCAACTGATTGGAAACCACAATACTCTTTATCAAACCAATCATCCGGTCTCAGGACCCCCCCCCAAATCAATGATCCTTATGGGACTAAACACTAATTTAAACTTAGATTTGATTTCTTGTGTTATCTCAAAATTTGAGTGAAAAGGTAATTCAGTTTTTCTTTCCACGGTTATATTTTTATTCTCAAGTGACTAAAGAATACATTTCTGGGGCGCCTGGGTGGCGCAGTCGGTTAAGCGTCCGACTTCAGCCAGGTCACGATCTCGCGGTCCGTGAGTTCGAGCCCCGCGTCAGGCTCTGGGCTGATGGCTGGGAACCTGGAGCCTGTTTCCGATTCTGTGTCTCCCTCTCTCTCTGCCCCTCCCCCATTCATGCTCTGTCTCTCTCTGTCCCAAAAATAAATAAAAAACGTTGAAAAAAAAATTAAAAAAAAAAAAAGAATAAATTTCTACAGACCTAATTTGAAAAACATGACCATTTACGGTAAGAAATACCAATACTCGTTAATCAATTCCACCACATATCCACAAATCCATGCTCCAAAACATAGTAATGAGAACAACTTTTAAATATTTCTGTAAAGTTTAGTCTGTTTCATTTGTTAATTAAAAATGCAAATTTAGGGGCGCCTGGGAGGCTCAGTCAGTTGAGCATCCCAACTCTCGATTTCAGCTCAGGTCATGTTCTTACGGTTCATGGGTTCAAGCCCTGCAGCTGGCTCTGTGCTGTGTCAGCATACAGCCTGCTTGGAATTCTCTCACCCTCTCTCTCTGCCCGTTCCCCACTCACTCTCTCTGTCTCTCAAAATAAATAAACTTAAAAAAAATGCAAATTTATATTGTACATGTTTCACTAATCATGAAGCAATCATTTAAAAATATAATTATGTATTAAACTACACAAATGAAATTTCTAAGAATTAAAAAAATTATATAGTACTTAATTAATCAAGGATTAAGCATCTAGTATCTAGCAGTGTGTTACTTGATGTGCTTTGCAAAAATTACATACCATCAATTGGAAATAAACTTTCATTTCCCTAACAAATTATTATTACCAACACTAGAATTAAACCAAATTTCATAGCTCAAGGTAACTCATCCCATGTTCAACACAGAACAGTTAAGTAAACCAAAGATCTATCCCTTCAAAAGAACATAATGCAGCCAATAAAAATTATATTTACCAAAAGCATAACATAAATTGGAAAATATACTTGATAGTAAGTGAAAAGTATAAGATAAAAATATATTTTTTCTAATAAAAATGGGGTAAAACAAAAACTAAGAAGGAAAGAAAACTTGGTGGGGTATGCACTAATATTAACAGTGGCAGTTTCTGGTTGGTGGGATAATGCAGGATTTGTTTCTTTTTTCAATTGTATAATAGTTCCTAAAATTTTTTACAGTGAGTGTGTGTTGCTCTACTATAGGAGAAAATTTTCACTGGACTTCTTACAATTCTTCCAAGGCCCCAGTGCATGTTCACAACTCACAACTTAGGTATCTTATCTCTTTGGAACACCCTCCAGTCTCTCCCCACCTCCCCTAAGCTAATTGTTTTTTTAGCTTTTCTAGGCATTTCCCAGACCTTTTTCTGTCAGAAGTATTGGTCCATTTATATATTCTCCCCAAGCATCTTGTTTCTATTATAAGCAACACTTTCCATATTACAGTTAAGTATTTACATGTTCATCCCCAAGTGAACTATGAGTTCCTTAAGGGAAACAAACATAGCTTACTGGCCTATATAATACTGCCCTGACCTATACCTACAATTGACATTAAACATAGTTTGTTAGCTTGAAATATTGATTTAGGTGGGCATACATTTGAGAACGGAAGCTGTATTATACCCACATCAAGATCTGACTATGGTAAACTTTTTCCTGGGCAGAGACTCATTATCTTTCTAAAATATCTTTCTTTCACAAAGGGGTTAATTGGGTAAGAGAACAATAAATTGTGAACCACTAAGTTACTACTATTTATTAAAACAGTGTGATGCAGATGGAGGAGTTGGGGAGATGTTATTAAAAGGGTACAAACTTGCAACTAGAAGATGAATAAATTCTGGAGATATAATACACACCATAGTGATTATAGTCAAAATACAGTATTACATACTTCAAAGTTGCTAAGTGACAAGATCCTAAATGTTCTCACCACAAAAAAGTATTAATTATGTGATATGATTGAGGTGTAGGCTTCAGTGGTAATCATGCTGCAATATGTATATGTATAAAATCAACATGCTGTGTACTTTAAACCTACACAATGTTATATGCCAATTATATCTCAATAAAGAAAAATGTGATTTTATTCATCTCATTTAATAGAAAACCTCATTTTTTGTCCTCCCACACAGTAACATTATTTTCCCCTGTAGATTAATTTCAACAAATAAGTGCTCTCAAATGCTAGATGTACACCTTCTTTTCAAACTAAAAAGTAACTGATAGACTTTAATATCTACATCTCAATATGGATATAATGAACTGTGGACTAAACAAAAAGTTAAGAAATGGTCCCAATATTTCTACTAAGGTCAACTGGATGAATAATGATGCCACCAATATTAACAGAAATATAGGAGATGTGGGTTTTGAGTTCAATTTTCAACATGTGGAGCTGAGGTCTCCAAAGGGATATTCAACTATACTAAACATTAGGCCTAAAATCAATTTAGATATGAAAAAGGATACAATAAGAAGACTTTCTTTAACATTAAGGTGATAAGTAAAAACCAAGAGGCTCCTTGGGCACCTGGGTGGCTCAGTTACACGCCTGGTTACACGTCTGACTCAGTCTCAGCTCAGGTCATGATCTCACATTTCATGAGGTCACAGCGCGGAGCCTGCTTGGGATTCTCTCTCTCCCTCTCTTGCTGCTCTTCCCCACTTGCTCTCAAAATAAATAAATAAACTTAAAAAAATAAATAAATAAAAATAAAAATAAAAACCAAGAGGCTCCCTGGTTTCCTTTCTTTCTTTTTTTAGTTAAGACTTTTTAGGAATTAGAACAAATGCAATCTTTCCATGTGTAAGCCCTTAATGTGAAGCCCTACTTTTGATCTACAGCTTACCTGAAGACAGTGAGCCCTTCTGATGTGATGCGTGCTGTAACTGCAGAATATGAAAGCAGTCGTTTAAGCAGTTCATAGTCGCCATGGAAGTAGCTTTGAGCATTAAGAGATCCTGGTCCAAGGAACTAAGATGGCCAGAAGCAGGAAGGCATTCAATTCGCCTAATTAAGTCCCTTTGTTGTCCTTCAGCATGAGACATCATCTAAGGGAAACAATAGTTCTGTGTGTCCCACTCATGATTTCTGTGTATCACATATACATACAGTTTCCATTTTAATTACCATATTCAGTTTCTGAGCCACTTTTGGCATATATTAGGCTTAGAAATCTATTTCAAATTTGGCTATTCTCAATTAGTGAGCACTTAATAGTGCAACTGTGCAAAAGATGAGGACCTTTGGCAGCCACACTTTTTCTTTGGAAGCAACAAAGCTCAAAAGCCTTGACAAACCTTTTATTAACAGTATACATTTGTACAAGCCATCAAAAAAATATTCTGGATCATCTTCAATAGCATCATTAAATACATCATTACAAAGTAAAATTAGTTCCCAGTCTGGGCTCTTAAGCTCTTTCTTCTCAGCACCTCTAGTTAGGCTCAATCTGAACATACTTTGAAAACATGATGGTTTCCCTGCTTCCTTTTCTCTTAATCTAACTTTCTGGTCCCGTTAGCCTGACTGTGGAGCAAGTGCTGTATATACATATACTTTTCAGGTTAAAAGAGTTTAATACACTCTGCTTTGATCAAGAGCTCTGTACACTTTTCCTAACAGACCTAATAGAATAACAATTCTTGATAAACAACCCAATATTTTTAAATGAAAACTGAATTTATTATGCTTAATTACTTTATTGAATGTACTATGCTTAATTACTTGTGAGCAGAAGTCTCTCAGATTGCCTATCTTTTGGACACTATCTTAATTCACATTGAAATGTGGAGAGACTCAGCTTTCAGAGGCTCTGTTTCAGATGATTTTTTTTTATTTATTCATTTTGGTGGGGTGGGGGGAGAGGAAGGGAGGGAATGAGTAGGGGAGGGGCAGAGAGAAGAGGAGAGACAGAATCCCAAGCAAGCTCTGCGCCATCAGTGTAAAGCCCGATATGGGGCTTGAACTCACAAACCATGAGATCATGACTTGAGTTGAGATCAAGAGTCAGATGCTTAACCAACTGAGCCACCCAAGCGCCCCCCAGATGACTTTTAATACAGTTCATCAGAGGGCTAGTTAAAGAGAGATGCAAATATCCTACCAAAGAAATCCAGTGTGCCATACATGAAATAGCCCCTGAAAACATATGTCACAGTAATGGCTCAAACATTCATTCTTATCGGAAAAAAAGGGTTTTAAGTGAAAACTGTGGATATGAAGATATCCAAATGTACACATTTATACATGCATATATATGTGTGCTTTGTGTATGTTTTGTATATAAATTTTAGGACTAACTTCCAGTAATCCAAACTTATGAATAAGTGCAACCACTATGGCCAATGTTTGGCAATATTTACAAGAGTTAAATATACAGAGTTAGGGGTACCTGGGTGGCTCAGCTGGTTAAGTGTCTGACTCTTGATTTCGGCTCAGGTCATAATCTCATGGTTTGTGAGATCGAGCCCCACATGGGCTCTGTACTGACAGCGTGGAGAATGCTTGGGATTCTCTCTTGCCTTCTCTCTCTCAGAACAAATAAACTTAAAAAAATAGAGAGTTAAATAATTATAACTTATGATCAAACAATTATACTCATATATGTAACCAACCAATATACAGATATGTATATATATGTTCAGCCCCACCACCCAACCTTGAGGGAGGGGAGGGGCTGGAGGATGAATTAATCACCAACAGCCAATGATTCAGTTGATCATGCCTACCTAATGAAGCCTCCATAAAAAACCCAAATGGAGGAAGCTCAGAGAGCTTCTGGTTGGTGAACACTTGGAGGTACTAGGAGGGTGGAGCTTCCATGCCATTTCCCCCATATCTGGCCCTACACATCTCTTATATCTGTCTGTTCCGGAGTTATTTATAGTGTTGAAATTGAATTAAATTCCAGAACACACAGCTGGTGTCCACAAAGATTAGAGAATTGCTTGGTGGGGCAGTGGGGGGCAGGGAACTCCATACATTCGGTGACCAGAGTACGTAAGTGTAGAGTGTTATTGTATAGCATGGGAGAAACACGGGAATGTTTTTTCTTTACAGAATGACTATTAGAAACTATAGATATTCACACATGGAGATATGTGGTAGACATTTCCTAAAAATTAAATAAAATAAACCTGTTACTTCAAGAAAAGCCAACAGTATTTACTGCCAATTTTAAAATCTGAGATTTAAAATGAAAAGAATTTTGGAAAACCTTTATCTGTTACCAGAAGCTTGGCAACTTCCCAATATTGAAAGCCTTTTCTAATGAGATCAGTGAGGATGCTAATGAATAGGAATTTTTGATACTGTATGATAAGACAGATTAACATTTGCAAGACCTGCATAACTCTGTAAGACAGTATTTTCCAAATGACTAATGCATGATGTACAAAATCATACAGAGATTAAAGATACATTCAAAGTGCAAGACAATCCGATAGATTTTCATGTAACAGAATATGAAAAGTTCAAGGATATATATTTGATTCCACACTGCATCGAACATATAAGGAACTGCTACTGTCAAGTTTTCATGCAGAACCAAAGAATAGCCATAATTACCTTAAAAGGCTATTAAAATATTCCTCTACTTTCCAAATCGCTTGTGTGAGGCTATTCACTACACAGATATCTAAAAGCTCTACTAAATTTAAGTCAGGAATATTTAGAACCTAACAACTATATCTTTTACTAACTAGAATTATTTGGTACTCAATTTGAAAGGGGGAAATAGTGAGGCAAGGCAACATCAAGGATTTAACTATTCTATTATCGTGTATGTTTGGAATTGTCTACATATATCTTTTTTTTTTTTAAGTCACTTGTTTGGCCATATAGTCTTCACAATAGACTTAAAAACCATTTTGATCATGTTACATCAAAGGAGTCTATACTTCTACTTGAGAAATGAAAGATAGACTGCAAAATAAGAGTGTACCCAGGAAATGGTAAAGAAACACAGGACATCACCTATATAACCAGGGAATCTTTATGACTAAAAATTGTCTCACCATAGTAGACAGAAAACATTTGAGTGCCCCAGAAAACACAAACAGGATTCAATTTCTTTCGTGATAAAACCAAGCAAGTTAGATTATTGTGTGCATTTTTACTTGGACTTCAATTCATACTTACTTCTCTGACTTCCACAAGGTGGTCTGGAGGTAAGTGAGCTCTTTTGTTCACTGATTGTAGTTTGGAATGTCCAACATTAAAAAAAGAAATGGCATTTTGACTTGGTCTCCTCTGGGATATAGGAGAATTACCACTAGATGCAAGTGAGAAGCTCCGTGATTTCAGAGGAGGATTATTCTATTAAACAAAACAAAACCATTCATTTTCAAAAACTTTAGGCTAACCCTCACCTATTATATATCTATATCTATATCTATATCTATATCTATATCTATATCTATATCTATATCTATATCTACACTTTAGGCTTACACATGAATAGTTTTAAAAGTTAAATTAACCAGAATTGACTATAAGAACATTTCTGAAAACGATAAAATTTAAGACACCCAAAGTTTAAACATCTGACACATCCAAAAGTAAACTTATAATTTACTTAGAAAATTAATTCCAGGTTTGTACTGTCAAGAATATTTTTTCATATTTTACAAATATAGAGCAAGAAACTTCTAATTTCAGATTTGTAAACACACTGATTGAAGCAAAATGTACTCAGCAATATTCAATATAATACATTTTCTAATATAGCATGCAACTGTCTTTGGAATAAGCTAGTACTTTCTGATCACTGCCAATGATTGGAATCTTGTAGTAGGAGTAAAGCTCTTGTGATGAATTTCCTGAAGACTGGGCAGTAGGCCTAAATCAGAAACAACTTTTTAAAATTTGTTTATGGGAAAAAAAAAAAAACCTGGGGAAAAAAATCTTTTTTAAGTCAAGCTATTACCCAGGTATGGAATCCTTTAACTATGCTGCCTAGATGTTACTTTTTAGAGATCTCTAACCTCGGATTTCAAGTACTGAGACCATCCTATCCATCTTAAAAAATAAAAAATATTCCAAAGAAGATATACAAATGATCAATAAACACATGGAAAGATGTTCAACATTACTAGTCATTAGGGAAATGAAATCAAAACCATAGTGAGATTCTACTTCACATATACCAAGATGCCTATTACAAACAAAAAAAGAAGGGGGGTGGCAATAACAAGTATTGGTGAGGATGTGGAAAAACTGAAACCTTCATACATTGCTGGTGAGAATGTGAAATGGTTCAGTCACTCTGAAAAAGTTTGGTGGCTCCTCAAAAAGTTAAACAGAGTACCACCACATGACCCAGTAATTCCACTGCTAAATATACATCTCACTGAAATCACGAGTTCTCACAAAAACCTATACACAAATGTTATTCATAATGACCACAAAATGGAAACAACCCAAATGCCCACCAGCTGATGAATGGATAAACATCCTGTGGTGTATTCATAAATGGAATATTTGGCCATAAAAATGAATAAAATATGATACATGCAATAACATGAATGAACCTTGAAAACATTACATGTACATAAAAGACCAAAGAACAAATAGAACTGGGGATGCCTGGGTGTCTCAGTTGGTTGAGCATCCAACTCTTGATTTGGACTCAGGTCATGATCTTATGGTTGTGAGAGATCAAGCCCCACATCGAGCTCTGTGCTAAGCATGGAGCCTGCTTGGGAGTCTCTCTCCCTCTCTTTCTGCCTCTACCCCACTTGTGCTCTTTTTCTAAGTAAATAAACATTAAAAAAAAAAAAAAAAGTAAAACTGAACATACAATAAAATTTGCTTTCTTTTTTTAAAATTTTTTTTTTTAAATATTTTTTTTTCAACGTTTTTTATTTATTTTTGGGACAGAGAGAGACAGAGCATGAACGGGGGAGGGGCAGAGAGAGAGGGAGACACAGAATCGGAAACAGGCTCCAGGCTCCGAGCCATCAGCCCAGAGCCTGACGCGGGGCTCGAACTCATGGACCGCGAGATCGTGACCTGGCTGAAGTCGGACGCTTAACCGACTGCGCCACCCAGGCGCCCCTCTTTTTTTAAAATTTTTAAAAACTTTTAAAATGTATTTATTTTTGAGAGACAGAGAAAACAATTGGGGGAGGGGCAGAGGGAGAGAGAGAATCCCAAGCAGATACCCCACTGTCAGCCTGGAGCTCAACATGGGACTCAAACTCACGAACCATGAGATCATGAGCTGAGCTGAAACCAAGAGGTGGCTGCTTAACCACCTGAGCCACCTGAGTGCCCAATAAAATTTGCTTTCTAACTCTAAAAAAAACTAAGCAAAATATAAGAAGCCAGACACAAAAAACCACATATTGTATGATTCTGTTTGTATAAAAGGCCCAGAATGGACAAATCCATAGAAACAGAAAATAGTGTTTGCCAGGGGCTTGGAAAGGGGAGAATAGGGAGTGACTGCTCATGGATATGAGTTTTTGGAGGGTGATGGGAACTAGATAGTTGCGATGGTTGTATAATCTTGTGAATATATTAAGACCAATGGAACTGCACACATTAAAGGGCAAACTATAGGGGTGCCTGGGTGGCTCAGTCAGTTAAGCATCTGACTTTGGCTCAGGTCATGATCTCATGGTTCCTGAGTTCGAGCCCCACATTGGGCTCTATGCTGTCAGCACAGAGCCTGCCTCAGATTCTGTGTCTCCTTCTCTCTCCGCTTCTCCCCCACTCACACGTGCATGCTGTCTCTCTCTCTCAACATAAATAAACATTAAAAAAAATTCAAAGGGTAAATTTTATGGTATGTGAATAGTCCCACAATTTAAAGACATAAAAAAATACAATAGAATATTCTTTTCCCCATTTTTATGCATTAATATCGTATATGAAATCCACATACCTTTCCAATAGCTTCAGTGTGATGTTGTGTACATATCTGAAGTCTGCTAACCCAATGTTGTCGCTCTTTAGCATCTGTGGCTGATAAAAAGAAACTAAAAGTTATTCACTTTTGTATTTATTTTTGGAATAATTGTCTACAGCATGAAGAACAGATCATTTAAAATCAGGGATTGGTCTTACTCTCCCTAGAGCAAACATAGCAGTGAGGGAAGAAAAAGGCCCAAGCATCAACTTTGGTAGGTAACACAGTAGCTGGATGTGATGTGGATATTTCAGAAGGAGAATAAATTACATGCAACTAGACATGGATATGAGATTTGGCATGTCTTAAGTTTCTCATAAAAATATGCTCTGATTTAAAAAAAAATAACTTTTATTAAGCATCTGATATGTACTAGATATTTTTGTATCTTTTGCAGCATGCTCAGTTAGGATTACCATTGTATTTTATGTGTATTAATTAAATAAAAAACACAAATTAAATTTATGTAAACAAAAGTTATATTTTTAAAATAAATATGAACATTTTAATAAATCCCAACTTTTGTGTATTAGTTGCTAAAAACCTAAAGAGGGTATGCAAACTAAATCAAGAAAGGGGTTAAATATAAATCCATGGAAGACATAAAAAAATATCATTTAGAGGGGTGCCTGGGTGGCTCAGTCGGTTATGCATCTGACTTCAGCTCAGGTCATGATCTCATGGTTTGTGAGTGAGTTCGAGCCCCATATTGGGCTCTGCAGTGACAGTGCAGAGCCTGTTTGGAATCCTCTCTCTCCCTCTCTCTCTCTGCCCCTGTTGTGCTCATGCTCTCTCTCTGTCAAAATAAATAAATAAACTTAAAAAAATACACCATTTAGAGAAGCCTATGTTTTTAGATTTTTCAGTAATCAGGGTTTTACGTACACAAATATTTTACAGGAGCCAATCGTAAACACACTTGTTCATTGTGCCACTTGAAAAAAGTTATTTATTGAGGGAGGGGAGGGTGGGGGATGGGTATTGAGGAGGGCACCTTTTGGGATGAGCACTGGGTGTTGTATAGAAACCAATTTGACAATAAATTTCATATATTGGGGGAAAAAAAAAGAAAAAAGTTATTTATTAAAAAAGATTTCACAAATTCTTGTAGCAATTCTAAGATTTCGGATATTATACCTACATCATTGATGAGAGTGGTTTCTGTTTCCAAAACCCAAATGAAAGCAGGGAAGTACATCAACTTCTCAAGGGAAGAAGAAAATCACGCTATTAACTCTCATATCTCGATCATACCTCTGAGTTTATACTGTTCCCCGCTGGCAGCATTTACAGTGAAAGTGTGAGAGTCCTCATCACTAGGTGATATTACAGCTCCTGCAAGCTGCAAAGTACCTCTGGGTTTTTGATTTCTAGACTGTTCATTCACAAAGTACTCCAATAACCCAGCTTCATTGTTTAAAACAAAAAACCTGTAATGAAAAAAAAAAAGTCATAATTTTTAAAAATTCTCCTTGTCAAACTAAAGCAAAATAAGTTTCAATCACTACGCTTTGGAGTTTTTGCTATTAAAAAAATAAAATTCAAAAGCAGTTCAAGAAGCACTTGGAAGCACTTGGTTGAATTTCCTAGCAATAAGCTTACTGAAAAATTGAATGAGTTTAATAAATGATATAAAATTGGGGCACCTGGGTGGCTCAATAGGGTTAAACATCCGACTTTGGCTCTGGTCATGATCTCAGGATTCATGGGTTCAAGCCCCACATTGGGCTCTGTGCTGACAGTTAGGTGCCTGGAGCCTGTTTCAGATTCCATGTCTCCCTCTCTTTCTGCCCTCCCCCTTGCACTCTCCCTCTCTCTAAAATAAACATTAAAAAAATTTTAATAATAAAATGAATGAATGAATGAATGAATGAATGGTATAAAACCTTCAACGGAGGGAGAGGCATTTAATAGGGAAGAGGCATACCAGATTATGCAAAAGGAAACAAAAGATAGAGTACCCTTTCAGAGGAAGATTTCACTCCAGAATTCATTAATGGGGAAGGTACACTGCCCAAAGACAAATGGTAGTGAGAAGTTTTATTTAAAATTCACTGGAGAGGCACTTGGGTGGCTCAGCTGGTTAAGCATCTGACTTTGGCTCAGATCATGATCTCACAGTTTGTGAGTTCAAGTCCCGAATTCGGCTCTCTGCTGTCAACGCGGAGCCTGCTTCGAATCCTCTGTCTCCCTCTCCCTCTGCCTCTTTCTCTCAAAAATAAAGAAACATTTAAAAAAAAGAATTCACTGCAAACAAATCAAAATATGAACTCTGAGGATAACTAAAGGCTGGGTAAGAAAATGAATCTGATTTAAGATTTAATCAGTGAAATACACAATGAGAATAATGTCAGGGTAGAAAGATTTTGTGAGTGTATCATGAAATAGGTCACTACTTAAGACTACTTATCCTGTTTAAAAATGTAAAAGCTGCAACTGGAGATGCAGAAGCATAAGGAACTTGAAACTAAATGATGAAATACTGATACACTTTGGAAAAGAATTTGATGTTCTGATTTGGTTCCAGATTAACTACTTTAGGAAATATATTAATTCAGATTCCAATTTAAGTAATACAATAGTTTTTTTTTTAATCTAAAAAGTTTTAATTAAAAAAATTAATGTTTGTGTTCAGAGCAGTTTGACATTCTACCGGTTACTGTATTCCATTAACACTAGACAATTTGATCTAGTTCAAGGTCCTAGAAGATACTGTCTTAAGCAACAGGCAACCATATCAACCATATCAAACTGGGAGAAAATGAATCAGCCTTCTATTCAAGGAAAGAAAAACTGCTCAGAAGCAAGCAAAAGTTGAAAGTGGTTGCCTGAGATGGGAGATGGAAAAGCAAAGAGCTATTGTTTCTCTTGTTCATCTTTTAGCATGCTTCTAATTTTTAAAATTATGTTCATGGGGCACCTGGGTGACTCAGTTGGTTAAGTGTCCGACTTCGGTTCAGGTCATGATCTCATGGTTAGTGAGTTTGAACCCTGCGTTGGGCTCTGCACTGACAGTTTAGAGCCTGAAGCCTGCTTCAGATTCTGTGTCTCCCTCTCTTTCTCTGCCCCTCCCCTGCCTGTGTGCTCACTCACTGGCACTCTCTCTCTCTCTAAAATAAACAAACCTTAAAACTAAACTAAAATAATGTTCACGTATTTTGATTTTAAAAATTAGTTTTTTTGAGAGCTTTTACGTTTCCATTTCTTTAATTACTAGAAGAATTAAACACTTTTTCATGTGTTTATGGACCATCCAGTTCTATTTAGTGAACTGCTCATCACACTTTGCCCATTTTTAATAGGGTTATCTTTATTTTCCAAAATATTTGAAGAAATTATTTGAATTAACACAAGATAGTCACTGACATTATCTTCAATTTCTAAAACATAAGCATAAAACATAAAATGCACATATGAATCTGCTATTTTCTGAATGTGTCCCCTCAAACTTCTATGTTGAAATCTTAACCCCTAAGGTAACAGTATTAAGAAACAGAGCCTTAAGAAGCCTCATGAATGAGATTAGTGCCCTTATAAGAGACCCAAGAGCTCTTCCTTGACTCTTTTTCAGCCATCTGAGAATACAGGAAGTCTATGATAGGAAAAGGGTCCTCACCCAACAATGCTGGCACTCTGATCTTGAACTTCCAACCTCCAGAACTATGAGAAATGTTTATAACTCACCCTGTATATAAGTCATTCTGTAGTATTTTGTTATAGCAACACTAATGCACTAAGAAATGAATCTACCTCAAAAAATTTCATCAAATAAACAGGAGTGGGGTAGTATGTAAGCAATCTCTTCAAATTGTATGGAATTTGCATTATATTTCAATAAAGCTGTTAAAAAGAACAAACAAAAATGAAAGGAAGGAAGGAAGGAAAAAGAAATCTCTTCACTGTTCTAAACAGTTAAGTACAATTCATTTCAAATAACCAAGGAAAATACTGGTCTCTTCTCTCAAAAGCAGTCAAAGCAAATTCAGAGTAGAATGTTTGGAAATCTCAAGTTTGCTGTGAACAATTTATCTCAAAAGCACTACCACAAATTTACAATATGGGAGGCACCCACCTAGATACACAGAAAATAATGGTGAGGAGGGACTGGTGAAATGATAGAAATAGCCAATAACTGAACAGCATGGTAATTATAGTCAATAATACTATATTGCATACTTGAAAGTTGCTGAGAGTAGATCTTAAAAGTTCTCATCACACACAAAAAAGTTTTGTAACAATGCATGGTGACAAGGTTAGCTAGACTTATTGTGGTGATCATTTCACAATATATACAGATATATCAAATCATTGTTGTACACCTGAAACTAATATAATGTTACATGTCAATTATAACTCAATAAAAAAAATGAGGGACACCTGGGTGGCTCAGTCGGTTAAATGCACAACTCTTGACTTTGAGGTCACAATGTCACGGTTCATGAAATCAAGCCCCACATCAGACTCTACACTGACAGCATGGAGCCTACTCGGGATTCTCTCTCTCCTTCTCTACCCCTTCCCTGCTTGTTCTCTCTCAAAATAAGTAAATAAGCTTAAAAAAAGATAGTTAAATAAGCCAATAACTGACCATTTTTTATTTTACTTTATTTTTTTTTTTGAGAGATTAAGGGAGAAAATGCAAGTGGGGGAGGGGCAGAGAGAGAGGGAAAAAGAGAATCTTAAGCAGCCTCCACACCCAATGAGGGACTTGATCTCACAACCATGAGATCATGACCTGAGCCAAAATCAAAAGTTGGATGCTTAAATGACTGACCTACCCACTACCCCTGATCTTTTTCATACCAAGATGATGCTATTGGCCCACTGGCATAATAGAGCAATTTGGGCTATCTTTCATCATACATAGTTTAATCTAAATGCTCCTCCTTTATCCCTTCTATGGGGAGAAATTTTACAAGATGTTTAGTTTGGAGATAGAGAGGCAATCTACATAGTGAGAAAATTTAACAAACCTATATTTCCCAGAAGGTAATTGACTCTCGATGGAGGCATTCTGAGCAAGTTGGCCTAACCAATAAACTAAACCAATAAGAAAAATGTAGAAACAAAGTTTAAATGTAACAAGGAAACAAGATTTAGCATGAACCCTGACATGCAGAAAAATTCAACTAAGTTGTTAAAAGAAAATACTGTTAAAATTGGCAAATAATTGTTTACTTTTTTGCAGTAAAAATTGTCAATTTGGGGAAATGACTTATCTTTGAAATAACCAACAACGTAAAATGAAGTATCATCAAAATACAACTTTAATCTAAAAATATTCTGACTTGGAAGTCTATCTTATAACGACAAAAATAAACTTTAGAGAAATTTTTGTAAGGAAAGGCAGCCATGTGCAACAAGCGGCCAATGGATCTTTTTGGTGGGCCTTTATGCAATGATAAACACCTGTCACTTCTTCCCATGGTCTCAAGTTGCCACTGACCTGAAATGCCATCTTGAAAATATACTAACTTTGATATATTTGTGTATGTTTTGGAGCTTTCTTACTCTGTTCCACTTCTGAGAGTTTCTCAGTATTATTCAATATTACAAGAATGAGTTGTTGATGGGGTGCATGGGTGGCTCAGTTAGTTAAGTGTCCAATTTCAGCTCAGGTCATGATCCTGCAGTCCGTGAGTTTAAGCCCCACATCGGGCTCTGAGATAACAGCTCAGAGCCTGGAGCCTGCTTCAGATTCTATGTCTCCCTCTCTCTCTGCCCCGCCCCTGCTTGCGCTGTCTCCCTCTCTCTCTTTCTCTCTCTCAAAAATAAATAAACATTAAAAAAAAAAAATAAACAAGAATGACAGTTGTTGGATGTTTGGGGAGAAAGTTAACCTATCTTGCTTTTAAGAAAGAGAACAAAGAATAGTGCTAAAAGCAAAGTCACATAACAATTTTAAAAATTAATAATCCATGTCGTTTGAATGTATAAGCCTTCAAACAATTTTTAAAAACCTGAAATGAAAAATATAACATGAAAAAATTACCTTGACTTTGCTTTTTTTTTCTTAATAAAAGATGGAAACCTTGGAGAAGTGCCCTTCTCACTTCAGTAGGGATGATTCCCTTCTAAGTTTTCGTACTCAGCTTTGGCCTGTTTTATGATCTCCAACTTCCTACATGTCACTCTTATTTGGATTACCTAATGTCACTTCCAAATAAACATAGCCCAAACTGCCATCTCTGTTAAACAATCACATTTTCACTCAGTGCTTCCATTCTTTAAAATGTCTGAAAATCATTCTTTCATAAATTATATACCATTTTCAAGTTGTTTAAGATAGGAAAGTTAAGTTCAGCTCCTGTTAGGGGCACCTGGGTGGTTCAATTGGTTGAGCGTCAGACTTTGACTCAAGCCATGATCTTGCGGTTTGTGAGTTCAAGTCCCACATTGAGCTCTGTGCTGACAGTTCAGAGCCTAGAGCCTGTTTCAGGTCTGTGTCTCCCTCTCTCTCTGCCCCTTGCACTCGTGCTCCATCTCTCTCTCAAAAATAAATAAACATTAAAAAATTAAAAAAAAAAAAATCAAGTCCTGTTATTCTATCACAGCCAAAAGTAGAAGCCTCAAAATGGCATGTGAATTAGAAGCAACATGATAATAATGTAAAAACATAGACTTTGGAGTCAGAAGTATTTGGGTTCAAATTCCAGTATTACAATTTTTAAAAAGTTAAAAACCACAGTGAGATACCACTTCACACCTATTATGGTGGCCATTACTAAGAAAAAAGAAAAAGAAAATAACAAGTGTTGGTGAGGATGTGGAGAAATGAGAACATTTGTGCACAACCAGTAGGAATGTAAAACGGTGCAGCAGCTATGGAAAATGGCACGGAAATTCCCCAAAAATTTAAATATAAAATTACCATATGATCCAGTAATTCCACTTCTGGGTATATATACAATAGACATGAAAGATGAGACTTGAACAAATATTTGTACAGCAATACTCATAACAGCATTACTCACAATAGCTAAAAGGTACAAGCAACCCACATGTCCATTGACAGATGAATAGATAAAGTATGGTACATATATTCAGTAGAATATTATTCAGCCTTAGAAAGGAAGGAAATTCTAATACATGTTACAACATGGATAAACCTTGAAGACATTATACTCAGTGAAATAAGCCAGGCACAATATTTGTTCCTCTGTATGATTTCACTTTTATGAGGTAGGTATGTAGTCAAAGCACAGAGAAAGAAATTAGAATGGTGGTTGCCAAGGGCTTGGGGGAGAGAGAAATGGGGAATTATTGTTTAGTGGGTACAGTTTCACTTTCAGAAGATGCAAAAAGTTCTACAGATAGATAATGGTTATGAATGCACAACAATGCATGCATTTAGTGCCACTGAACTGAACATTTATACAAAGTTAAAATGATAAATTTTATTTTGTGTATATTTTCCCACAATAAAAAAAATAATAATAAAAGTTTAATGCCCTGCTTCGCAACTACCAATTCTACAAAGTATGTAAGATAGCTGGTTTTCCTTCTCACAGACTACCTGTATGACCTTGGGCTGGCTATTTAAACTCTCCAAGGTCCCAGAGAAGTTTGAGGATCCTGCACAAAACAGACAACTAAACACAAATTTGTTTGCTGCCTCCAAACCATCCTAAAAGCCTAATCACCACAGGTATTTTAAAAAGCCCAAGGCAGGGGAACAAGTAATTATAACCCTAATATAATAGTAACTTTTGTCTCTTCAATGAGGTGTTGGCGAAACTGGACAACTACACGCAAACGAATGAAACTAGACCACTTTCTTACACCATATAAAATATAAATTCAGGGCACCTGGGTGGCTCAGTTGGTTGAGCCGCTCACTCTTGATTTCAGCTCAGGTCGTGATCTCACTGTTTGTGGGTTCAAGCCCCACATCAGGCTCCTGCTGACAGCACGAAGCCTGCTTCGGTTTCTCTCTCTCCCTCTCTCTCTCACAAAATAAATAAATAAACTTAAAAAAAAAAAAACAACTCAAAATGGATTAAAGACTTAACTATAAGAACTGCAATCATAACACTTCCAGAAAAAAACAGGCAGTAGGCTCTTTGACACTGGTCTTAGCAATATTATTTTGGATCTGTCTCTTCAGACAAGGACAACAAAAGCAAAAATAAACAACTGGGACTACATCAAACTAAAAATCTTTTATTTTTATTTACTTGTTAAGTTTTTTAAATGTACATCCAAATTAGTTAGCATATAGTACAACAATGATTTCAGAAGTAGATTCCTTAATGCCCCTTACCCATTTAGCCCATCCCTCCTCCCACACCCCCTCCAGTAATCCTCTGTTTGTTCTCCATATTTATGAGTCTCTTATGCTTTGTCCCCTTCGTTGTTTTTATATTATTTTTGTTTCCCTTCCCTTATGTTCATCTGTTTTGTCTCTTCCTCTTCTTTTTTTTTTCTAAATTTTTTTTTAATTTTTAATTTTTAATTTTTTTTTTAAAGATTTTTTTAATGTTTATTTATTTCTGAGACAGAGAGAGACAGAGCATGGGTGGGGGAGGGGCAGAGAGAGAGGGAGACACAGAATCCCAAGTGGGCTCCAGGCTCCGAGCTGCCAGCACATAGCCCAATATGGGGCTCGAACTCACAAACCGTGAGATCATGACCTGAGCCAAAGTCAGTCGCTCAACCGACTGAGCCACCCAGGTGCCCCTTAAATTTTTTTTTTTTAACGTTTATTTATTTTTGAGACAGAGCATGAACAGGGGAGGGGCAGAGAGAGAGGGAGACACAGAATCCGAAACAGGCTCCAGGCTCTGAGCTGTCAGCACAGAGCCCGACACGGGGCTCGAACCCACGGACTGCGAGATCATGACCTGAGCCGAAGTCGGACGCTTAACCGACCAAGCCACCCAGGCGCCCCTGTTTTGTCTCTTAAAGTCCTCATATGAGTGAAGTCATATGATATTTGTCTTTCTCTGACTGACTGATTTCACTTAGCATAATACCTTCCAGTTCCATCCACGTCATTGCAAATGGCAAGATTTCATTCTTTTTCATTGCCAAGTAATACTCCATTGTATATACATACCACATCTTCTTTATCCATTCATCCATCGATGAACATTTGGGCTCTTTCCATACTTTGGCTATTGTTGATAATGCTGCTATAAACATTGGGGTGCATGTGTCCCTTCAAAACAGCATGCCTATATCCCTTGGATAAATACCTAGTAGTGCAATTGCTGGGTCATAGGGTAGTTCTATTCTTAGTTTTTTGAGGAACCTCCATACTGTTTTCCAGAGTGGCTGCACCAGCTTGCATTCCCATTTTTTTTTTTTAATTTTTAACATTTATTTATTTTTGAGAGAGAGATAGAGAGACAGAAAGCAACTGGGAGAGGGGCACAGAGAGGTGGAGACAGATCTAAGGCAGGCTCCAGGCTCTGAGCTGTTAGCACAGAGCCTGACGTGGGGCTCGAACTCACAAGCAGTGAGATCATGACCGAGCCAAAGTTGGACACCCAACCAACTGAGCCACCCAGGCACCCCTAAACTAAAATCTTTTGCATAATGAAGAAACCCATCAACAAAGTGAAAAGGCAACCTACTGAATGGGAGAAGATATTTGCAAATGATATATCCAATAAGGGTAACATCCAAATATATAAAGAACTCATAAAATTCAATATCAAAAAAACAAACAATCCAGTTAAAATATGGGCAGAGGACTTGAATAGAAATTTCTCCAAAAAAGACATACAGATGGTCAACAGGCATATGAAAAGATGCTCAATATCACTCAGGGAAATGCAAATCAAAACTACAATGAGATATCATCTCTACCTGTTAGAATGCCTACAATCAAAAACACAAGAAATAACAAGTGCTGGCAAATATACAGAGAAAAAGGAACCCTCACTCATGCACTGTTGGTGGGAATGCAAACTGGTGCAACCACTGTGGAAAATAGTACGGAGGTTCCTCAAAAAATTAAAAATAGAACTGCCCTATGATCCAGCAACTGCACTACTGGGTATTTACCCAAAGAATAAAAAAACACTAATTCCAAGGGATACGTGCCCCACTATGTTTACAGCAGCATTATTTACTGTAGCCAAGATATAGAAGCAGCCCAAGTATCCATCGACTAATGAATGGATAAAGAAGATGCGACATACATACATACATACATACATACATACATACGTGTGTGTGTGTGTACTATCTGTGTATTATTTGGCCACACAAAAAGAATGAAATCTTTCCATTAGCAACAATATGGGTGAAGCTAGAGAGTATTATGGTAAGTGAAAAAAGTGAGTCAGATAAGGACAAATACCATATTATGATTTCACTCATGTGGAATTTAAGAAACAAAACAAAGGAACAAAGAGGAAAAAAGAGACAAACCAAGAAAAAGACTCTTAACTATAGAGAACAAACTAATGATTGGGGGGGGTGGGGAGGGCATGGGTGGAGGGATGGGTAAAATAGGAAAAAAATAAAAATAAATAAAAATAAAAACAGAACTACCATATGATACAACAATTCCACTTCTAGGAATTTATCTGAAAAAAATGAAAACACTAATTTGAAAAAACACATGTACCCTATGTGCATTACAGCATTATTTACAATAGCCAAGATATGGAAGGAACCTAAATGTGTATTGATAAGATGAATGGGTGAAAAAAATATGGTACAGGTATAGATACACACAAACACACATACACAATGATATATTACTCAGCCATAAAAGAGAATGAAACGTTGCCACTGTTGACAACATGGATGAGCTTAGAGGACATTACACTAAGTGATATAAGTCAGACAGAAAGACAAAAATACCGTATGATTTCACTTATATCTGGAATCTAAAAAACAAAACCAACACACAAAACAGAAACAGATTCACTGATATAGAAACGAACTGATGGTTGTTAGATGAGGTGGGGTAAATAATATAGGTAAACAGGATTAAGAGGTACAATCTTCCAGTTATACAGTAAGACAAAAGGATGTAATGTACATCATAAGAAATGCAGTCTAATACTTTAACAACTTGGTATGGTGACAGATGGCAACCAGGCTTACTAATGTGACCATTTTGTAATACATATAAATATCAACTCACTATGTTTTAGTACACCTGAAACTAATAAAATACCCTATATTGTATTTCTATGTCTATAATTCTTCAATAAAAAAAATAATATTAACTTTTGAGATATTTGGAGCCTGCCATCTGGACAGATGTCAATTCCTCTCACCCTCTAAAAAGCAGAATTCATTGGACTTTTACATAACTATAAATCCTTCTCTAGAAGGTTTCCCATCCATGTTTGTACTGAAGTAATTTCAGAATATAAAATTATGAGCCCCACCTCTGGTCTCTTGGGAGAGGGATATAACACAGAAAAATCACTTACCTGTACTGCCACCCAGTGACAAGGTTGGTGTACTTCATTAAGTAGCCATATACATTTTCCATGTGATCACTGTTGCAAAAAAATCAGAATGGACCAGAGTCAGTGAAAATTAGAAGAAATATCAGGAAGTTAACTGAACAATTTAAAAAATGGCTGTAGACACATATGTGTTCTACAAATGCTTCAAACTTTCTTCAGAAGTCAAATTTATAGGGCTGCCTGGTTGGCTCAGTCAGTACAGCATGCAACTATTGATCACAGGGTTGTGAGTTCAAGCCTCACATTGGGCATGGAGTCTACTTAAAAAAAATAAGAAGTAAAATTTATAGGTTAACAAATAGAGGTATTTAATCTCCCAAATTTGATATCCATAGGCCTTTATTTTACCAGATTTCTTCAGAACAAGTATAATCCCTCATAAGTTATTATAGATCATAATATTTCAAATATAAAATCATTATATAAATATAAAATTATATAAATATAAAACAAATATACCATAAATATAAATATTTTATATATAACAATTAAATACTAAAGAAATAAAATAGTTTTATGATTCTAGAATAAACCAAAAAGGGTCTCTAAATTAAACAATGCCTCTTCACTCTGGTGGGACACACAAGAGACCAATCTGTTCTGTCTCTGATTCCTTGGGCTTCCAAAACATAGGTCCTGTTTTTGGTGAGAGTGACCCCTCACTCCTGCTCCACCTCAGGTATGAGGCAAAACACTATCAGTTTTGCCACTGGAAAGATTTTATTTGGGACTTGTGTCATTAGCCTTATTACAACTGAGTTTCTTCACTTCCTGCCCCCTTTTTTTCCACTTTATTACATGTATGTTCTGGTATAGTGATACATAGAAAATCCAAGACCTCATTGATACTTCTTTTCCAATATATTAAGGTTCCTCATACATATGAAAACATATTAAAGTTAGGCCTACACAGACTATTTGTTGGTAATGGGCTTGATTTGTTTTGTAGTTTATATCAGAATTCCTTTTAAACTCACCTACTGTAAAGTTTTAAATTTACGCTATAAAATGCAATGGATATTCATCATTTATTTTCTTTACTATCCCTAAATCACAGAGCATATTTGGTAAAATTTCAGCTAACCGGCATAAAGGAAACTGACAATGTGAGGCAAATGGCAACCTTTCAAACATGGATGTTAAAGGCAAAAGCAAGGGAGAAATCAAAACAGATTTAGATTGATCTCAATGACAAATAAAAAGGGCTAAGATAAAGACTCTCTCAGGAAAACAAAATAACCAAATTGATTATAAGATTTAGCAGCTATTACTGGGCAGTGAGTAGGAGATGCCTCACGAATAAACTCAATGTTGAGTGTCTTTCCAGTCTCATTTCCTCAAAGTGCTTGAAAATAAAGATCAAATCTGAAAATAAAGATGTGATCCCATGACTGAGTATATGTTTTTTGTTCTAAGGCTTTTTCATTCTAAGGCTAGCAAACAACATTGTTGATTAATATTAAGTCAAACTACTCGAGTCCTTTGGATTTTATAAGGTCACACTAATCTCAAGAAGACAAAGGTTGTCAACTTCTCAAATGCTAACCCAAAGTTCTGTTACATATTATGTCATGTTAAAATTGACAGTCCCAGTTGAATTCCCATTTAAACACTTTCTAAAGCCTACATCTAGAAGAAAGGATTCTTCTCTGGAAACCCAGCCCTTTGGGTTTTTGCTGGAGTTCCTCTAGTTGCAGCCCAGGTCACATCAAAGCTATCTCTTTCAGCTCCACTGGTACTTAGAAAAGCAGGAAGATATTTTTCTTGTATGGCTCCCACATCTTTCCCAAGCTTCAGGCTTAAATAGTTCTTTGGGGTCACTGGAATCCCAGTGCCCCTGGACTCTGCCCAAAAATAACTTCCCAAAGAGTTCCTCCTCTGTTTTATGTATTTAACACACAGCTCAGCTTCCCTCAACTGTTCTTGCCCTCAAAATTTATTCCTTCACTTATATATGGACTCTAAAAATCAGGGTGCCTGGATGGCTTAGCTGGCTAAGCGTCCAACTTCAGCTCAGGTCATGATCTCACATCTTGTGCGTTCAAGCCCCACCTCGGGCTCTGCCCCTCCCCGACTCATGCTCTGTCTCTCTCAAAAATAAATAAACATTAAAAAAAAAAATTAAAAAATAGGGATGCCTGGGTGGCTCAGGTTAAGCGTCCGACTTCAGCTCAGGTCATGATTATCTCGGTTTGGGGGCTCAAGCCCTGCATCGGGCTCTGTGCTAACAGCTGAGAGCCTGGAGCCTGCTTCAGATTCTGTGTCTCCCTCCCTCTGCCCCTTACCCGCTCACACTCTCTCAAAAGTAGATAAACGTTACAAAAAATTTTTAAATAAAAAATAAATAAAATTTACAAAATTAAAAAATTAAATTAAAAATAAACAAAAATAAAAAATTCAGAAGAATTTTTTATTTTTAAGTAATCTCCACACACAACATGAGGCTTAAACTCACAAACCTGAGATCAAGAGTTGCATGCTCTGCCGACTGAGCCAACCAGGAGTCCCAGAAAATAATCTTTAGAAAAGAGCTCACAGATACACAGAACAAACTGATGGGGTGGGGTTGAGTAAAATGGATAAAAGTGGTTAAAAGACACAAATTTCCAATCACAAAATAAATACGTCCTGGGGATGTTATGTCCAGCACAGAGCATATAGTTAAAAATAATGTACTGCATATTTGAAAGTTGTTAAGAAAGTAGATCTTAAAAGTTCTCATCACAAGAAAAAAAAAAAAAGTATATGTGTGATGATAGAGGCACTTGAGTGGCTTAGTAGGCTAAGTGCCTGACTTGATTTCAGCTCAGGTCATGATCCCAGGGTTGCGGGATTGAGCCCTGCATCGGGAACCACACTGAGTGTGGAGCCTGCTTAAGATTCTCTCTCTCCCTCTGCCTCTCTCCCCACTTGTGCTCTTTCTCTAAAAAATAAAAAATATGTGTAGTGATAGATTTTTACTAGACTTCTTACGGTCATCATTTCACAATATATACAAATACCAAATTATGTTGTCCACCTGGAAACTAATATGGCAATTATACCTTAATTAAAAAAAAACAAAAAACCTTATTCTTTGTTCATTCTACCCTGTAGCTTCATAACCTGAATTTATGTATTTATATATGTACGTATGTATGTGTATATTTATACTTTTTGCACCACAAAAAGCCTATGGTGCCACATAACCTAAATTAAATTATTTCTTCAAAGAACCAAAATATCCCATAATTCACCATTTTTGGTTTTCCCCCTTAATCTAGGTTCTCTACACCAAGCCTTCATCACTATACTAGGACTACTGGCATATAATAAATACATTACAATTCAATAAAATTCAATTCCTCTGGTGCTAGGACCATTAATTATATCCTCCAAATGCATATGTGAACTGTGGAAAGAATCCTTCTTAAAAACTCAGTATATACCCACAACTGAGAAAAACAAACAAAAATGTTTATTTCTAAGCAATTGAAAATAATGCCTCATCTCTTTTACTTTTGTCCAGTCTCTCATGTAACTAAAGGTATCCCTCATTTTGGTCACATCTAAGTTGTTTCTATCAGTCATTTAATAGTTATCAATGAATTCTTAAGGGTACAATTCCAGTAGCAACATTCACGAAATAAAATCAAAGTAATGTTGTATAGTATAGTAATGTTCTTTGTTCAATTTTTAAATGTTAACATTTTGTTGATGCTTTCATCTAAAGAGTTAAACTTTCTCACAAAAATTACAAGGGTGATATCACCATGGCTTATTTGACAATAGCATCAAGCCAGCCTCCAAAGAACTAGAAATTCAAATACGCAATTAATTACAAACTGCTGGCCTACTTTTATTACATGATACAGACATCTGAGGCTACAAAGAACCAACTTAAGAACATCCTATTCTCCGGAACAGCTGGTCGGCACTGTCATGTTCCCGTACTTTCCCTCCCTGGTCAGGTCAGTGCAACCGGCAGATGTAGAACAACTGTGCCATCTGGTGGCCACTATATAAAGAGCTCTATGAGCGACCACCTTTTTGTTCACTCTTCCCTTTCTCCTCTCTACCTCCTTTATAACTGATTCTTTATGTAGTACCTCTAACCTTTATGCTTTGCTCCCACTTAAAATGTGTGAATTTCTATAGATTCTTAATGTACCTGTTAACATTAATAAAATCTAGTTGTTCAAATGGGAACACACCACATATGTGATCATATCATACTACTATTTTGTGTTCTATGAAGTAGAGATGATGGTCCAAAGACAAATACACGGAAAAATAAGCTGTGAAAAAGTTAATTTCTTTTTCAGTCCTTCAGCAACTCCACCGATCAACAAATTGGGTATATTTTGATCTTCTAAACTTATTAACATTCAATTGGGATTAGTACTAGAGGCTGATAGTCTATAAAAATAACTGATTAACTGAACTATGCCAAGTGGCATTATTACATTTAATGTGAGGCTCATCTATCTTAATAATGATTATTTCAATTCCTAAGTCTCCATTACTATAACACACGTATTTCTTAACCTTTCTTGATCAGACTTAAGGAAGATATGTAGAAGCTTTTAAAATTAAGCTACTTTCTGAACAGCTTCAAATCCTTTCATTTCAGTACCGCACAATTACTCATGACCTCCTAAATGCAAAGCACTCTGAAAACCCACTGAAAAGGGTGGGAAAATAAAAAGGTGATTTCTCTCCATCCCCAAACCACCATCTAACATAAGAGAAATATATCTCCTTGAAGAAAAAGACAATGACAAGGGCTCCTACTAGAGGAGAGACACACTGGGCCTGTGTTTTTAGCTGTCATACTAATGAAAAGGGTATTTCATTAAAGACACGGGATTCAGTGGTGACTGAGGCTGAAATGACTGGACCTGACTGATTAGATGTGAAGTGAGAAAGAGATGGAGAGTGACAGTAGGGTGAGAGAGAAGGGACAACACCCGGAGTTCAGCTGGAACAACTGTGCAGATACTAATACTTTCACTAAAATGGGGACTACAGAGGAAGTTTTGGGTTTGTCTCAACTTAACATATTGAATTTCAGGGATCTGCAGACCATACACAGGGAGATAGCCAGTAAGGTAGCATGATTTGGATTGGACATATAGATTTGGTAGTAATCAGCATATAAGCATGTAACTGGTATTTGAAGCCAGAAGAGTAAATAAAATCACCCAGGAAGGATTATAAAATGACCAGCGATGGAACAGAGCCTAAGGGAGAACCCTCAGGAAAAGTTTTAAATGCAAGAGGAGTGCAGACAGAAGATAAGTAGTAGCTGAGTAGTAGAAAGAAAACCGGGAGTACTTTAAGTGAATTTGTGGTCAAGCATGTTCAGTGCTACTGGGGGGTGAACTAAGATGCAGACTGAGAAGTTTCTATTAGATTTACCAACCAAGAGATAACAGATCAATGAAATGATGAAGGCTGAGCCAGCTGGCAGTAACCAAGAGACACTGGGAGAAACAGAACTGGTTAAAAGGATGTGGGCTTAGGACAGGGTAATTCTAAGTACCCAAAGAGAAGGAGATAGAAAGAAAGGTTCAAGACTCAGAAGAAAGAGAGAAATGGGAGAGGCAGATTCCATAGCCCAGATACAGTAGAGGAATTAGTCTTGGACACCTTAACACATTTAACTGCAGGCAGAAATTTATGCAAGCTGTAGTCAGTGTAAAGCAGGTGCCAGTCAAGCCACAGATCAAAATTCCTACTTTCTACTAAGCAAAAACTGTCCTCCAAAATTAGCTTAGTTTTGGTTCATTCCCTTGATAATATAAATACCATGATGAAGGGAGAGAGCAGCCTGCTTAGCTAAGGAAAAAGCAGCTGACAACAGATGGGAACGACTGCAACACATGTAAGTCCTTCTGCTGTAAAAAGATATTCTGCAGAGCAGTGACTGCTTCTTACTCATCCTGGTATTCCTTGTAGCACCTAGCTTATAGCCTGGGATATAGCAGGTGCTCAAGAAATCTCTGCAGAATGATTTAAGCAATGGGAAGATAGAAGCAGAATGTTTCTATAAAACCACAAGGCAATTCTGAGTAACTGTCAAAAAAAAAAAATCAACACAGCCTGTACACTCCAATCAATTTCAGATAAAACAAAATCTAATTCCAACCATATCTTAGTCTATACCCAAAAGTATGAAGTAAAAGACATTCCCTTCCTGCAAAAAGCCTTAAAAATGTTAATGCTCTTTGCACTGAGTAATGTACAAAATTGTTGAATCACTGTATTGCACACCTGAAACTAATATAACACTGTATGTTTTACTGGAATTAATTTTTTTTAAATGTTAATGCTCTTTGGCCCAAGAATTTTACTTCCAGGTATCTAGTCTAAGATAAATAATTAGAAATGTAGACAAAGATAATATGCAACCTTGTCCACTATAGCACTACTTACAATAATTAAAATAAAGAAAAGAAAAGAAAAGAAAGAAGTGAATGGAGAGAAAAGGAAGAAAATAAGCTCAATGAACAACATCAGGAGAATTATTAAGAAGTATCATGGATTACACTGTATGTTAACTACCTGGAATTTTTTTTTTTTAACTACCTGGAATTTAAATAAAAACTTAAATATATATATATATATATATATATATATATATATATATATATATATCACCAAGGTGAATAGGATTCACCAGGTAAAATGTTTATGAGTTTCTTTTTTTTATTTTTTATTTTTTATTTTTTTTAATATATGAAATTTACTGTCAAATTGGTTTCCATACAACACCCAGTGCTCATCCCAAAAGGCTCCCTCCTCAATACCCATCACCCACCCTGCCCTCCCTCCCACCCCCCATCAACCCTCAGTTTGTTCTCAGTTTTTAACAGTCTCTTATGCTTTGGCTCTCTCCCACTCTAACCTCTTTTTTTTTTTTTTTTTTTTTTTCCTTCCCCTCCCCCATGGGTTTCTGTTACGTTTCTCAGGATCCACATAAGAGTGAAACCATATGGTATCTGTCTTTCTCCGTATGGCTTATTTCACTTAGCATCACACTCTCCAGTTCCATCCACGTTGCTACAAAAGGCCATATTTCATTTTTTCTCATTGCCACGTAGTATTCCATTGTGTATATAAACCACAATTTCTTTATCCATTCATCAGTTGATGGAGATTTAGGCTCTTTCCATAATTTGGCTATTGTTGAGAGTGCTGCTATAAACATTGGGGTACAAGTGCCCCTATGCATCAGTACTCCTGTATCCCTTGGATAAATTCCTAGCAGTGCTATTGCTGGGTCATAGGGTAGGTCTATTTTTAATTTTCTGAGGAACCTCCACACTGCTTTCCAGAGCGGCTGCACCAATTTGCATTCCCACCAACAGTGCAAGAGGGTTCCCGTTTCTCCACATCCTCTCCAGCATCTATAGTCTCCTGATTTCTTCATTTTGGCCACTCTGACTGGCGTGAGGTGGTATCTGAGTGTGGTTTTGATTTGTATTTCCCTGATGAGGAGCGACGTTGAACATCTTTTCATGTGCCTGTTGGCCATCCGGATGTCTTCTTTAGAGAAGTGTCTATTCATGTTTTCTCCCCATTTCTTCACTGGGTTATTTGTTTTTTGGGTGTGGAGTTTGATGAGCTCTTTATAGATTTTGGATACTAGCCCTTTGTCCGATGTGTCATTTGCAAATATCTTTTCCCATTCCGTTGGTTGCCTTTTAGTTTTGTTGGTTGTTTCCTTTGCTGTGCAGAAGCTTTTTATCTTCATAAGGTCCCAGTAATTCACTTTTGCTTTTAATTTCCTTGCCTTTGGGGATGTGCCGAGTAAGAGATTGCTACGGCTGAGGTCAGAGAGGTCTTTTCCTGCTTTCTCCTCTAAGGTTTTGATGGTTTCCTGTCTCACATTCAGGTCCTTTATCCATTTTGAGTTTATTTTTGTGAATGGTGTGAGAAAGTGGTCTAGTTTCAACCTTCTGCATGTTGCTGTCCAGTTCTCCCAGCACCATTTGTTAAAGAGACTGTCTTTTTTCCATTGGATGTTCTTTCCTGCTTTGTCAAAGATGAGTTGGCCATACGTTTGTGGGTCTAGTTCTGGGGTTTCTATTCTATTCCATTGGTCTATGTGTCTGTTTTTATGCCAATACCATGCTGTCTTGATGATTACAGCTTTGTAGTAGAGGCTAAAGTCTGGGATTGTGATGCCTCCTGCTTTGGTCTTCTTCAAAATGACTTTGGCTATTCGGGGCCTTTTGTGGTTCCATATGAATTTTAGGATTGCTTGTTCTAGTTTCGAGAAGAATGCTGGTGCAATTTTGATTGGGATTGCATTGAATGTGCAGATAGCTTTGGATAGTATTGACATTTTGACAATATTTATTCTTCCAATCCATGAGCAGGGAATGTCTTTCCATTTCTTTATATCTTCTTCAATTACCTGCATAAGCTTTCTGTAGTTTTCAGCATACAGATCTTTTACATCTTTGGTTAGATTTATTCTTAGGTATTTTATGCTTCTTGGTGCAACTGTGAATGGGATCAGTTTCTTTATTTGTCTTTCTGTTGCTTCATTGTTAGTGTATAAGAATGCAACTGATTTCTGTACATTGATTTTGTATCCTGCAACTTTGCTGAATTCATGTATCAGTTCTAGCAGACTTTTGGTGGAGTCTATCGGATTTTCCATGTATAATATCATGTCATCTGCAAAAAGCGAAAGCTTGACTTCATCTTTGCCAATTTTGATGCCTTTGATTTCCTTTTGTTGTCTGATTGCTGATGCTAGAACTTCCAGCACTATATTAAACAACAGCGGTGACAGTGGGCATCCCTGTCGTGTTCCTGATCTCAGGGAAAAAGCTCTCAGTTTTTCCCCGTTGAGGATGATGTTAGCTGTGGGCTTTTCATAAATGGCTTTTATGTTTATGAGTTTCTAACAACATGGGGAAGTGCTTTAAGATAATTAAGTTTTTTTATTTATAAAATACCAAATTTAATATAGCCTATAAAAAAATGTGCACAGGACAAAACTACACAAAATAGTAACTCCATCACTGGATGGAGGAGTTATGGATGGTTTTACTTTGCTGTCTTTACTATTTCACATTTTCCAATTTTAATATCCTATTATTTTTATAATTAAAACACTTTTTTAAATGTCCAATTATCTTGAACAGGCAGGATAGTTCAGGGCAGAGAGCTACTTCTATCTGTTATTATGTATGGATTAATTTTTTTAAAAGTCTCCGAAGGGACTATATGATCATTGCTCTTTTGAGATGTAGAACTGTGTTTCCTATAAGCTCTTACTTCCCAAATTAACCTACACATACTCAAAACTGGGCTGGGTGGGTGGGTGGCAGAACAGGGTAAAATTAGATTGTGTTTCTAGAGCAAATTTACTTGACTATAATAAGTTAAAGCATTTTTAATATCAAAACTCTCATAAATATTAAGAAAAAACTTGCTCCCTCCTCACACATCCATCTCCATGTGGAGAACTTCTCTAGAGAGCTCCCATCCTCTTTTCCCCATTCTTCCCCTCACACATCCCACAGCTGGGCATGAAGGGCTCGGCTCCTCTGGGCTCCTTCCCTTGGATCCGCCTCCTACCCAAAGAAGACATTCTTACCTGCTCTGACAGAGAGAAGACCTGAGTATTCCAAACTGCCTCTGTGCCTGTGACTAGGTAGATAAGTATGCCTAATTCCAGGGTGGAAATAGCAAATTTACTTTACTATGGTAACTGCTGCTGCTTTCTTCAATGAGTTTTTTGCAGTAATAAAACTATTTCTTCATATCCACTAGTATGTCTATTATCAAAACCAAAACCAAACCAAACCAAAAGACAGAAAATAACAAGGGTTGGCAAGGGTATGGAGAAATTGGAACCCTTCTGCGTTCTTGGTGGGAATGTAAAATGGTACAGCTGCTGTGGTAAACAATAATGGTGGCTCCTCAAAAAGTTAAATGCTGAATTACTATATGATTCAGCAATTCTACCTCTGGGTATACACACAAAAGAATGAAAGCAAGTACTCAAACAGGTATTTGTATACCAATGTTCACAGCGGTATTATTCACAATAGCCAGAAGATGGAAACAAATCAAATGTACATCAACAAATGAATGGATAAATAGAATGTGGTAAATACACGCAACTGAATATTATTCAGCCTTAAAAGGGCAGGAAATTCTGACACATGCTGCAACATGGATAAACCCTGAGGACATTATGCCAAGTGAAATAAGCCAGACACAAAACGACAAAAGTTGTATGATTTCACTGTGAGACACCTAGAGTTGTCAAAATCATAGAGACAGAAGGTAGAATAGTGGTTGCGAGGGGTTGAGGATTGGGTGGGGATAGGGAGTTATTATTTAATGGGTAAAGAGTTTTAGTTTGTGATGACAAAAAATTCTTTTAAGTTTACCTTTTCATTTTGAGAGAAAGAGAACAGGTGTGTATGCATGACTGGGGGAGGGGCAGAAAGAGAGAAAGAGAATCCCAAGCAGGCTCTGCACTGTCAGCAAAGGGCCAGACTAACCTGAGCCGAAGTTGGATGCTTAACCAACTGAACCACCCAGGCACCCCTGGGATGATGAAAAACTCTAAAGATGAATAGTAGTGATAGTTGCATAACATGTCAATGTACTTAATGTCACAGAACTAGACACCTGAAAAATACTTTAGATGGTATATTTTATATGCATATTTTACTACAATTAAAAAAATAAATAAACCTGGGGTGCCTGGGTGGCTCAGTTGGTTAAGTGTCAAGACTCTTGGTTTCAGCTCAGGTAATGATCTCATGGTTCATGGGTTCGAGCCCCCTGTCGGGCTCTATGCTGACAGAACGAGACCTGCTTGGGATTCTCTCTCCCTCTATCTCTGCCTCTGTGCCACTTGAGCGCATGTGCTCTTTCTCTCTCTCTAAATAAACAAATAAACACTAAAACAACAACAACAACAACAACAACAACCTGACAATTTGATTGTATTCTGATTCCTGTGTCCTCCCTCTCAGCTGGCCCTGACTCTATACTGACCTCTGTAAGCAACTGATACATAGAGAGTAGAATATAAAATTCTCATGAATTCTGAAATACAGAAAACTCCCAAGAAAGTTATACGAGCCAGGGGCTGTTTTAAATCACAAACTAGATCCACTTAAGGTACCTACTGTATCTTCTGCAGCTAAAAGATAGTTCAAGAAGAAAGTTTGAGAAGCACAGCTGTAAAATGTTTTCCTACACCGACCAAAAAAAAAAAATCCTATACATAATCTGATTGTTACAGACAACTGGGAAATCCCTCATGCAGCTAACTGGCCATTTGACAACAGACCTTCAATGAAGATGGGACAGAAGAAACTCCCACATGTTAAAGTAGAAAGTCACCTCTAACACCTCAAGAAAGAAAGCTGTTTCTTATAATGGAAAGGGCATGGCTTAGTGTCAGACAGTTATAGGTATGAACTCCACTGTGACCTTGGGCAAGTAACATATCTGGTACTGAGTTTCTTCATCTGTAAATGGGGATAAGAATATCTATCCTGCAGATTTATAATGAGAAAAGAAAATATATTCACCCCAAATATATTTGAAGTATAAGTCAATATGGTTAAACCTCAACAAATACTGATTCTCTCACACTCCAGGAAGTCAATTCCTCCATAGGCAAATTCCTTTGACGTAGGCTCATTTTTCTAGATCAGTTTTCTAGATTTGTCCTATCTTTTTTTTGAATGTTTTTAAATTTATTTTGAAAGAGAGAGAGAGAGTGGAGGAAGGACAGAGAGAGAGGGAGAGAGAGAATCCCAAGTTGTCAGTGCAGAGTCCGACACAGGGCTCCATCCCATGAACCCTAAGATCATGACCTGAGCGGAAATCAAGAGATGGACACTTAACCCACTGGTCCATCCAGGCGTCCCTGTCTTATCTTCTTAGCCTGACATTTTCAAGTCAGAATGATGGGACCTAAAAAGCCCCAAGACTTCCACTTCTTTCATTTTAAGAAATAGTTATTACATTTTTTTTCCAGTAGGTATTTTGTCAAGAATGATGGAAGGCCTGAGATGTTACCCTACTTGAAAGCTAGCAAGTTAGCCCAGTTTCATGGATGCTGGCAAAAGACATGAGACTCCTCAGTCAGAGACAAAAGACTTCAGTAGCCATAGCAATAGCCCCATCACACAGGGCAACACAGAGGACCGGAGATGCCTGCACATGCAGGACATTGTGGGACAGGTTGAGGAACCTGTGTGCAGAGAACCCACATCTTTCAACGAACACTAAGTTGGCCTAACCTCTGCAGCAAGGAGACCTTATCTTTATTATACTGCATGATAAATAAACCTGCCTTCTGCTTAGGAGGGAGATACTATATCTTCCAAGACTGTTTGCTATACAAATTTTTTGGAAAAAAACAGTAAGTAACAAAGGGAGAACTGTCTCCCAATAAGCGTTACTATGTATTACATTATCCAACCCTATCTTCCAGGCGCCAGTTCCCCTTCTCAGAGGCAAAGACCTCTCAATTTCTTGTGTACTTCTTCAGAAATATTCCATGCACCTACAAGTGTGCACATATACACACCATTTTATTTTTTAAACAAATGGTTGCAATTATACACATAATTCTGTACCTTGCTTTTTCTGTTTTCTTAGGGATAGTTTCACACTGACACATATGGATCTAACTCATTTCTTAACATCTGCACAGTAATCCATTTTATGGCAGTATCATATAGTTAACCAGTTCCAATCCTCCTACTAACAGAGTTTTTCGTTTAGGCTTTTATTATTACAAATAATGGTGCAACAGAGTTGTACATATCTTTGTACATATTTGCTAAAAGTGAAATTGCTAGGTATATGCGTTTTTAGTTTTTATAAATATCACCAACCTGCTCTCCAAACAGGCTACCCCAATTTAACTCTCATCCTTTAATGTAAAAAGAGGACCTATTTCCTCACACCAGCCTAAAGCAGTATTGTTTGCCAACAAAAATAGGAGCTATAGCTCTTACTATAAACAGGACTTTCAGACATTACGAGTAAGCTTTTCAATACCCCTTAGGTTCAAAATTAAGTTGCTAAACCCTAAGTGTAAGGTAGTGTTATGCTGTGGAACGAGCACATAAAAGGGATACAGGATCTAGTACCAATTTTCCCACGACTAATGCCATGACTGACCCTGGCCATATCAATCTCTCTGGGCCTTGGTTTTTCTCATGTGTCCGATGACCCTTTCAACCTAAAATGTGTGTACATCACTCATCATTTGAAATTCTAAAGGTTTTCCTCAACAGAAAATTATTATTTCAAAAGTAAAGTTTGCAAATAAGAGAAACATTATACCTGTAATTAAAACTTTTTAGAATAAAGTAGAAAACTTTTTCTGGTACAGTATCTTTTCAGATAGTAGTATTTATTATCTCTCATATACTTCCAAAAGGCTTCACAGAAGCAGGCCTCAGTAAAACCAAGACACCACAGACCAAGAGAGTATCAAGATACTATACGTCTCACTGCCACACAAGAAGCCATTTTTAGGTGGGAGGAGACCTGAACCAGTCGAGGATGGGAAAGATTTTTCATTGGACCCCTCCCTTCTAATATTTTTTAATAATATTACCTATTCTAAAAAATCACATTAAAAATATTCTTTTCAATTATGTTATAAAAATATGTGAAACAGCTACAAAATTGATAAAGAAGTTCTCTTTGCAGATTTGAGGTTACAGATTCAGGCAGTACTTTAAAAAGGCCTCTATCAAGGATAAGAAGGCTGTTCCAGAAGCAACTATTGGTGGCATTTCATCTCACCTTTTGTATCATTCTCATTCCCTCCTTTTCTTCCTCTCTTTCTCTCCCTGTCTCTATCTCTTTGCTATATCCTTTTTCTCTCTCTATTTTTCCTCTTCTTTTCTTTTTCTCTCCCAACCATCTTTTTAACTAGGGCTTCCAGCTGCAGCCAGTAGCAACAGCCTCTCCCCTCTAGGGACCTTCCAACCAACCTCAAGAACAGCAATGGAAGTAAACTGCAAAGGCAGCCAAAACTCAAGAACAAGGAAACACTGAGTGAGAAATCATGTTTTGTTACAATACCTTATAAATCCAAAAGAAAATCCTTTCTTTCACCACCAAATAAACTGTTCTAAAACCCAGATGGTAATACCAAAACAATAATGTAACCATTTAAACAGGCAATTTAGTTTTAAGTTAAACCTGAATAAGTCTGGATACAAATCATTTTATTTAGCAAAATCGGTATAGGGGAAGATTCTTAGCTAGGGAAGATGTTTTCTCAAAGGGAACAAAGATGTTCCCTCTAGGCAAGGTAGTACAATTTACATCAAGAATATTCTCCACTATGTTCAAAAGCAAAAACAGAAGAGTTTAAAAAGATATAATTTCCCACAAATCTATTTGTTGGGCAATTTCTTCTGGAATCTAAATCATGCAATTTATTTGCAAAAGACCAATTTGCATGTTCTAACATTAACCTGCTTGCATAGTTTTGATACGGTAGGATTTCTATGCAAAATATGAACTCAAATGGACTGTGTTTAGACCTATAGCAAAAATATAAAACACTAAGAAATCAGAGTATACCATAAGAAACCAAGTATTTTTCCTCAAGGCTTGGTGTAGTTCTCACTAGATTTCTGGAACAATATTTTATAGTTTTCAGCTACATGCCTATAAGTTGCCTTTCTCTTATTTTCACTAGCATCGATAGCAACTTTCAGATAAGGATAACAAAAACTACAGTACAGAAGTACACATTCAAGTTTCCTTCAACCCCTACAGAGAGAAAAAGTAAACATTCACAATTTTTTCTTCAAATCAAACTCAAAAAGTGGTCAAACCCTGAAGATAGTAAATGTTAGATTATGTTTACGCAGATCTCCTTTCCCCATTTGAAAATAGGTACAGGTACTTTTCCTATTAACAGAGTATTTACAGTGGTAGACACCAGGTCTGACCATAAAAATTATTTCTATACTATACATTTTTAGAATTCTACCCATTTACTGAAACCCATAACTATTTGCTAATAAGGAAAAGAGATCTGTTTGTTAATAGGGCTTGGCCAGCATGGAGCCCAAAATAAGACAAGCAGGCCTGTTATACACTCCAGTTTGCTTTTCAGTTCCTCCTCTGGGTAGTTCTCTTCTGTCCATTTCAATAAGTGGCATATTTGTAGATGTGTAATTTTTCTGAAAGCTGACACGAAGAATATGAAAATAATGGAAACATGCACATTTTATACACTTTGAACACTTACTTTGAAAAAGGAAGGAAGGATCCAGAATTAAGAAATCTGCTTTCCTTTTAAATGGTGAACAAAGACCACAACATATGCATATGAATATAAATTACTTTGGAAGAAGAAAATTTGGGGCTAATCTAATAAATTTACTGATCAGCTTTGATTTGAAAAAGGGTCATCGTGATATATTTTGCAAATGCAGCTGAGGCTCTTCTCTTTCTTTCTTTTTTTGTTTTTGAAAGATTTTATTTTTACATAATCTCTACATCCAATGTGGGGCTCAAACTCAATCCCAAGATCAAGAGTCTCATGCTCTACTGACTGAGCTTGCCAGGCGCCTCTCTTCTCTTTTCTGACTCTTTTCCAGAATCTTCCCAAAATAAGCCTTGGGAGTCCTTACTTTTCACTGTTATGAATGTATATATTAATTTGGAAATAACAGGGCTCTACATGATAGAGGCTCAAAAATATTTGCTGCATGAGTAAGAACACCAGTGAAGGATGAAACCACCATGTCCTAAACTATTTATCAATAACTATCCATTCCTTTAGAGAGTGTATCAACTTTAAATTCCTCTACACAAATAACTACTTAGAAATAAAAGTTCTTCCACTTACTAGCCGTGGCTCTGGTCAATTCATTTTGACTTCTGTTTTATTCAACTATAAAATGGTGATAACAGTGTCCTTCCTACCTTTCTCTAAGAGCTGTAGTGAGGATTAAATGTGACAACAGAAGTGAATACATTCTGGATACTACAAAGGCAATTATCTACTTTGCTGGATATGCTCCACATCTCTAAAATCTAGCTAGATATGCAACTTAAACATTCTAGCAACTTAAGTTCAACATACGGAAAACCAAATGCATCATTTGACTCCCCAAATCTGTTTCTCGTGTAGACTTCTCAAAGTTTCAAATCTGGATGACAGAGGTCAAATTTTACTTCCTTCCCTCAGTACATCACCAAGGTCTGTCAACCTTCCTCCAATGGTTTCCTTCTTTTCCAGCCTACTAACACTTTCCCTGTATTATCTCATGTCTAGGTCATTACAACTGATCTCCTAGTAGCTCCTCTTATTCCCCAACAGTTTCAGTCCCAAACTCTCAGCTTTAATTTTTTTTTTTTTCCAACGTTTTTTATTTATTTTTGGGACAGAGAGAGACAGAGCATGAATGGGGGAGGGGCAGAGAGAGAGGGAGACACAGAATCGGAAACAGGCTCCAGGCTCTGAGCCATCGGCCCAGAACCTGATGCGGGGCTCGAACTCACGGACCGCGAGATCGTGACCTGGCTGAAGTCGGACGCTTAACCGACTGCGCCACCCAGGCGCCCCCCAAACTCTCAGCTTTAGAAACAAATTTCCAACTGCCTACTTGTCAAATCTGTCTCAACAATAGATGATGATCTAGAGTCTATTTATACTATCATCTGTAATAGGCACCTTCTAATGTGGCTCTCATGATCCTCACCTGCTGGTATTCACACCCTTGTGTGGGCTGAACCTCATCATTTACTCATTCCATGCCCAAGTGGGAGAGAGGCAGAGACAGAGGGAGAGAGAGAGAATCCTAAGGAGGCTCCATGATGCCAGCACAAAGCCCAATACAGGGCTTGATCTCACTAACCATGAGCTCATGACCTGAGCTGAAATCAAGAGTCAGATGCTTAACTGACTGCGCCACCCAGGCACAACTCATCACTCACTTCTAATATAGTGAAAAGTGATGGGGACTTTACTTCCATGTTTAAGTTACAAAAGACTGTCACTTCCATCTTGCTAGCATTCTCGTTTTCTTACTTCCTCACTCTGAAATAACAAGCCGTCAAGTAGTAAGATGCTCTGTGGAGATGCCCATGAAGCCAGGAACCAAAGGAAACCACCAGCGGTCAGTTTATAAGGAACTGAGGTCTTTGTCCAACAGGCCAAAAGAAATGAATTGTGCCAAGAGCCACGAATGAGCCAGGAAGTGAATTCTTCCCAGCTGAGCCTCAAGATAACTGTAGCCTTGTGAAATACCCAAAACCAGTGGACCCACCTAAGCTTCAGAACACTCTGGGATAAAAAATGTTACTGTTTCAACACACTACATTTTGGGGTAATTTGTAACACAACAGTAGATAATACACTATGTCACATATTTCAAATAAATTCAAAATAAATAATAAGCATATAAAGAAATTTATAAACATTAAAAAAAAATTGGGGGCACTTGGGTGGCTCAGGCAATTAAATGTCAGACTCCTGATTTTGGCTCAGGTCATGGTCTCACAGTTCTGAGACTGAGCCCCCTGTCAGGCTCCACACTGACTGGGATTCCCACTCTCTCCCTCTCTCTTTGCCCACCCCCCCAGCTTGCGCGCACAGGTGCTCTCTCTTTCTCTCTCTCAAAATAAACATTTAAAATAAAAAAGACAGGGGCGCTTGGGTGGCTTAGATGGTTGAACGGTTGAGCGTACGACTTCGGCTCAGGTCATGATCTCACGGTTTGTGGGTTTGAGCCTGGCGTCGGGCTCTATGCTGACAGCTCAGAGCCTGGAGCCTGCTTCGGATTCTGTGTCTCATTCTCTCTCTGCCCCTCCCCGACTTGTGCTCTGTCTCTGTCTCTCAAAAAAAAAAAAAAAATACAAATGTAAAAAAAAAAAACAAATGTAAAAAACAAATTTTTTTTAATCAAAAAGACAATAAAGTGCTGGTAAGAATATGAAGAAGTTAAAACTCAATAAACTGCTGGCAAGAATGTAAAATGGTATAGCTACTTTATAAAATAGTCTGGGGGCACCTGGGTGGCTCAGTGGGTTGAGTGTCTGATTTTTGATTTTGGTTCAGGTCACAATCTCACAGTTGTGGAATCAAGCCCTGCAATGGGCTCTGCACTGAGTGTGGAGCCTGGTTGAGATTCTCTTTCCCTCTGCCCCTCTGCCCCACTTGTGCTCTTTCTCTAAAAATTAAATTAAATTAAAAAAAAATAGTCTGACAGTTCCTCAAAAAGTTAAGCGTAAAGTTACCATACGACCCAGCAATTCCACTCCTAGATATACACCCAAGAGAAATGAAAACACGTATCCACACAAAACTTGAACACAAACGTTCAAAGTAGCATTATTCATAATAGCCACAAAACAGAAACAACCCAAATGTCTGTCAAATGATGAGTAACAAAATATGGTATATTCGTATAATGGAATATTATTCAGTCATAAAAAAGAATGAAGGAATGATATGTGACAGCATCTATAAACCTCAAAAACATAATGCTTATTAATTTTCTAAGTTTGTAAAGCTAAAGTCCAGGTCTGAATCACAGGGTCTTTACTGAATTTCAACTACTCAGTAAGACATAACCAAAAATCTCCACTTTTAAAATGGAACAGTAGCAAATTACAGGTAGGCAGTTGAATGTATTGCCTCTGAAATTACAGAAATAGCTGAAGCCATGGAAGAGAATGAGATAACAAACAGAAAACATGCAGCTTAAGGAAAGAAAATGATGGAATATCGTACCAGCCTTTTAAGGAAAAGAGCCAACCAAAGAAACGGAGAAAAAAAACATTCAGAGGGTAAAGGAGAAACCAAGAGAAAGTAATATCAAAAACTCAATAAAAGAGAGGCACTTGGCTGGCCCAGTCAGTAGAGCATGCAACTCTTGATCTCAGGGTTGTAAGTTCAAGCCCCATGGTGGGTGTAGGGATTACTTAAAAGTAAAATCTTTAAAAAAAAAAGAAAAGAAAGAAAGAAAAGAAAAGGCAAGAAAAGAATTGTAACTAATACAGTTATAGAGAAATCAATGGGAATAAGAATCTAAAAAAAATTCATTATTTTTTCACTCCTATCCTTGGTGTGGATAGAGCCAAATATCATGGGTTGAGCAATAAACAAGGATTAAAGAAATGGAAGCAGTTGCGTGTAAATGAGTTTTAAGAGGAAAGAATTAGGCTGAGTTTTACTATACTTGTTTTTTTAAGTCTAGAAACTTTTGAGTCTCAGAGGAAGAAGCCAGGAAGAGAGAGCAACCCAGGGCAATGGAGAAAACTGCTTCATCAATGTCCTAGAGGACAAAGGGACAAATAAAATTGAGAGCTAGGTTGAAGGATTAGTCTTGGACAAACTTCATTAAAATAAAAATATGTCAGTATGTAAATGCAGTAACACATTATATATCTGCACCCTTGGGGAAGAGTTTCACATAACTTCACTCTCCAAAATTTTAAGCATCTTTTCTTTCAGCTATTTTCTTTGAAATTGTTCAACACTGTATCACGTGGTTCTGTCTTCTTACACACTGTGCTTTCCTAGATGACTTAAGGCCATTATGACTGATTATTGTACTAGGAAGCAATATAGCTGAGTCTGCATGTTAATTTTTCAAATCTTCTTGGGCTGTCCTACACTTATCAGTTGCCATTTTCTCTGGTACATTTACCGTGATAACCTTTTTCATATGTGCTTCCAATAGATTCTAGTTTGAAAATCATGTAACCATTAAATAATACACTAAACAAAGGATAATACAGTTCTGAATTGAAGTACAGGAGTAAAGTGCGTGGCTTTATGACAACTCTCTCCAGGGCTAAAAATTGTTTCACTTTTTAGTTCAACTGAGAGTGGGTTTCAAAAAGTTGAGGATATCTATCAGAAGGCAGACTTCTGACTTGGAATATTACTTTATTTTGCTTCCTTAAGTCATATCAAAATATCCTTGCCAAGTAATTGATAATCTTACACGGTTAGTCTTCAGCCACCAAAAAAAAAGGATCATGTTGATTCCAAAAGTGACCCTAAATATCTCACAGTAACTAAATATACTTTCCTGTCCTAAAATCACTTACCAATAAAGTTATAATTTTCTACACTTCATTTCTGTATGCTAATAGTCATGCATATTTCACACATATGGATATTATGTGTATACTGTGTATAGCTAAGTATATATCGTTCACAAAAATCTTAGCTTTATTTTTTAAAATTTATTTTGAAAGAGAGAGAGAGACAGTGAGAGTGGGAAGGGGCAGACAGAGAGAGAGAGAGAGAAAGAGAATCCCAAGCAGCACAGAGCCTGACTCAGGGCTTAAACTCAAAAAACGTGAGATTGTGACCCAAGCTAAAATCCAGAGTTGGATACTGAACCAAATGAGCCATTCAGGTGTCCCACAAAATCTTGGCTTTAATCCCTTTCAAGTTTCACACAAATTTCACAACTACAAATAGCACAGGGCTAAAAATGACTAGAGTTAAGTACACAGGGAGTCAGTTAACCAAAATTTAACAATGCATTTTTTTAGCTGCAATACAATGGTATAGCCTGAATTCATTTCTTAGATTCTGGTGATCTAGCAATTCTACTTCTGGGTATTTATCTGGAAAAAAAAAAAAAAGGGGGGGTGCACTTGGGGGGCTCAGTCAGTTAAGCATCCGACTTGGGCTCAGGTCATGACCTCACGGTTTGTGAGTTCGAGTCCTGCATCGGACCCTGTGCTGATAGGCTCAGCCTGGAGCCTGCTTCAGAGTCTGTGTGTCTCCCTCTCTCTCTGCCCTTCCCCCCGCTCACGCTCTGTGTGTGTGTGGTGTGTGTATCTCTCAAAAATAAATAAACATTAAAAGAAGAAAACATTAACTTGAAAAGATAATCTGCACCCCTATGTTCAATGCAGCATTATTTACAATAGCCAAGACGTGGAAGCACCCTAAGTGTCCATCAACGGATGAACAAATAAAGACAATGTAGTATATAAAATGGAATGTTATTTAGCCACCAAAAAAAAGGAAATCTTGCCATTTGCAAAAACACGGATGGACCCTGAAGGCATTAAGTGAAGTTAGACAAACAAATACTGTGTGATCTCACTTATACATGAAATCTAAAAAAACAAAACAAAATAAAATAAAAATGAACTCCTAGATAGGGACAGACCAGTGGTTTGCCAGAGGTGGGGGAATGGGGTGGAGGCATGGACTGTGAATTGGGTGAAGGTGGCCAAAAGGTACAAGCTTCCAGTTACAACATAAGTCCTGGGGATGTAATGTACAGCATGGTGACTATAATTAACGATAACATTTTGTGTATTTGAGAGTTGCTAAGAGAGAAATATTAAAAGTTCTCATCACAATAAAAAAAATATTGTAACTATGTATGGTGATGGATGTTCACTAGATTTACTGTGGTGATCAACACATACAAATAGAGAATTATGTTGTACACCTGAATCTAATATGTTACATGTAAAATATATCTCAATTAAAAAGATTCTGGTTATATCCTCCTATACTTTACTCATCAAAAGCAAAAACAAAACTACCATTGCTTCTCCAGCACTCTCTTCCTGCTCCTTAAATTTATCCTCCATATTAATGAAAATTAACAAATGTAGAATTTCTCATCATGACAGAGTTAAATGGCCTGACCAACTCAAACTGAAATGTCTCCAGTCTCCCTGGTTTAGAGTATTAGACGCACCAGTATCTGTATCTGTGCCCCTGTGTTCAAATTATTTACGTATATCTCCCCTTCTAAGTCACAAACACCATGAGGGCAAAAATCTTTTTTTTTTTTAATGCTTATTTTTGAGAGAAAGAGTGCAAATGGGGGGGGGGTGGAGAGGGAGAGTGAGAGAGAGAGAGAGAAAGCAGGCTCCAGGCTCTGAGCTATCAGCACAGAGCCCCATGCCAGGATCATGACCTGAGCGGAAGTCAGAGGCTTAACAGACTGAACCACCCAGGGGCCGCAAGAATCTTTTCTTATTCAATGATTCCGTTCAATCACTTGACAAATATGTTTGAGCACCTAGCATTTCCTAGCCTCAGGAGAGAGCTGAGTTAAGCAGTTCCTGCCTTCACAGTCAAGCAGGAACTGTAAACACAGGCCTGTAAACAAATTACAACACAGGCAAAAGCAGAAGTGAGCACAGAATTAAATCAGAAGAGGAATGAACTCTAGGGATGTAGAGGAAGTTCAGGAATACACTTATGTATTCTCCGAAAGGCCTTCCATAAATACCTGTTGAATGGACGAATGAATGAATGAAATCTTGCTTATGAAAGATGAGATCCCAGGTCCAAATGAGATGTATTAGTTGCTTCTGGAAGTCACTAGGTAACTTTACCTTTCAAAACAACCGCCGAAAGGCAGACTCCAGCATAGTCACCCCCACCTGAGGAAATCACCTTGAGGAAAGGACCTACCTGTACTGCCAGCCTTTTGCACTGCCACCGCGACTACTGCTGCTGCTGCTGCTGCTGATTCCACCCCCACAGCTGCTGTTGCTGCTGTTCTTGTTTGGGGTCACCGCTGTGGCCAGGCCCTCCAGCTTTCCTTCACTCTCTGAGACTTTCATTGTTGACACTGGTTCACTCCCCTGCATCTTAACTCCAAAGTCCATTTGCCCTTCTTGGGCGGGAGGGAACAACTCTGCAGAGTAGTTTTGTAGGTGCGAATTTTTAAGATTTGATCTGAAGGTGATTCCAGTTGCTCAATCAGGCCGCGGCTGGATGGGAACCATCAAATGGTCCAGGGAAGGAATACAAGCATTCCTACCAAAGGAAAACTTTTAAGAGGGCAAGGGTAGCAATGAGGACAGAAACCCTTTAAATATATATCTCTTTCCCGGCAAATGCAAGGAGGAAAAAAATCACCCTGCCAGAGGGTTTGGTGGTTTACTCAAAGGAGAAGCAGAAGCAGTGCGGGGAGGTCGGGGACTCTTAGCCAAGAGGGCTCGCCGAAGGACGGAGGACCACGGACCGCGACCCGAGGCCTGACCTCTGAGCTGACGGACTGGCCCGCCGCGCTCCCTCTGCTCCTCCAGCGGGTCCTCTGGCGGAGGGTTCCGTCCAGCCCGCTCGACGGTTCCCGCCGCAGCCCCCGTGACAGAACAGGGACCGCCCGCGCGCAACCCGGGAGGAGGGCTGGGGAAGGAGGCCGCCGGGGGCGGGACGCCGGCTCCCAGGGCCGCCTCTCCTCCGGCCAGTGGCGAGCCGCTCGGGGCGACTTCCTCCAACGCCCCCGGCCCTGGGCCCTCGACTGGGCTCCCAAGACCGGCGAGTCCGTCGCCCTCTCCCCAGCCCCAAGCGTGAATACCACAGCTGCGGTCGCCGCCCCACCCACAGCCCCACAGCGGGTCACCCACCCGCCTGCTCTTTCCCCGCCTTCCCTTCCGGAGTAGTGTGAGCTCACTTCCGAAGCAGAAGCGCCTGGCGCCATCTTGGCGCAGGGCACGCGGCCCTGAAGGGGGCGGAGCCTCGGGCGTATTGGTGTTGGGGGGGTTGACCCGGAAGAAGGGAAAGGGAGCGAGGTGGGACAGCCAAGGAGGGAGAAACAAAGAAGTTGGACTTAGTGCCGTTGTGAAGTGTGACTTCTGGCCTTCCTAACCAGGTCCTGTCCATCCATTGGAGGGCCCATTCTAGGCATCTTAGAATGAAGGCTTAGAAAAATAATGTCATTTCTGTAACAAATTGCTAAAAACCCTCCTATTTGGAGTGCCTGGGTGGCTCAGTTGGTTAATGGTCGGACTCTTGCTTGCAGTTCAGGTCATGACCTCCAGGTTGGTGAGTTCAAGCCCCACCTTAGACCATGCTGACAGCATGGAGCCTGCTTGGAACTCTCTCTCTCTCTCTCTCTCTCTCTCTCAAAATAAATAAACATTAAAACAACAACAAGAAGAAAACTCCTCTTCATTTTAGTGATTTTTGCAAAAATTGCATGACACTGGAATAGGGCAAATCAGTGTTGCAAATGAAAATGAAACTGTTGGGGCGCCTGGGTGGCACAGTCGGTTAAGCGTCCGACTTCAGCCAGGTCACGATCTCGCGGTCCGTGAGTTCGAGCCCCGCGTCGGGCTCTGGGCTGATGGCTTGGAACCTGGAGCCTGTTTCCGATTCTGTGTCTCCCTCTCTCTCTGCCCCTCCCCCGTTCATGCTATGTCTCTCTCTGTCCCAAAAAAAAAAAAAAAAAAAAAAAAAAAACGTTGAAAAAAAAAAAAAGAAAAAGAAAATGAAACTGGTGTGGAAATTATAGCTCTCAGAATCAAAGCTAGGTACTGTTTCTCTGACCCCAGACAACTCACACTCTTTAGACTTTGTTTTTTTCACCTGTAAAGAAGGAGTAGTTGAAGGTAATTTTTAACGTCCCATCTAATTGTAAATTCTAGTTTCTAACAACATGATTTGTGAATTGAATGTATGTCATATGCAAAACACGAAGGCAAATGCAAAGAAGTATTACTCAAAGTAAAAAGTAATGCAGGGGACACCCGGGTGGCTCAGTCGGTTAAGCCTCTGACTTCAGCTCAGGTCATGATCTCACAGTGGGTGAGTTTGAGACACACGTCTCTTCGTCGTCGTCAGCCTCTGTGCTGACAGCTCAGAGCCTGCAGCCTGCTTCAGATTCTGTGTCTCCCTCCCTCTCTGCCCCTCCCCTTCTCGTGCTCTGTCCCTCTCTGTCTCAAAAATAAATAAAAACATTAAAAAAAAAACGCAGTAAAACAAATGCAGATACATAGATAATTAAAGCTATGAAGAAAATTAAAGGAGATGATATAAAAAAAGTGGGATGGGACAGAGAATCTGTTTTAGAAGAAAGGTTGAGAAAAGTCATCTACGAGAAAATATTTAAGGTGAGAAATGAAGAAACATGAGGAAGCTAAGGGAAAAGAAAGCTTTATTTATTCTGGGGAATGAAAGACCTGGCAGCATGGTGAGCAAGAGAGAGAGTAGCATAAAATGAGAGTGAAGAGGTAGGCAGAGAAATTTGGATTTTATTGTTAAGTGCAATGGAAAGTTATTGAAAGTTTAAACAGAGAAGGTTTGTAATCTGATCTATATTTTTAAAAGATCTCTCTGGTCTCTTCAACAAATAGTGTTGGGTCAAGTGGATATCTATATAAGGAATGAAATTGGATCCCTACCTCACATCATACACAAAAACTAATTCAAAATGGATCAAAGACAAATATGAGAGCGGAAACCATAAAACTCCTAAAAATATATATATAGGGGTAAATCTCCATGACCTGGAGTTAGGCAAACCTTCTTAGAAATCACATCAAAGCCTAAGCAACAAAAGAAAAAAGTAGCTAGATTCAGAGTCATGAAAATTAAAAACTTTGGTGCTACAAACAATACCATCAAAAAAGTAGGAAACAGAGAGGTGCCTGGGTAGCTCAGTTGGTTAAATGTCCAACTCTCGATTTCAGCTCAGATCATAATATCACAGTTTGTGAGTTCAAGTCCCACATAGTGCTCTGCACTGACAGTGTAGAGCCTGCTTGAGAGTTTGCCTCCCTCTCTCTCTGCCCCTCCTCCACTTGCTCTCTCTCAAAAAAAAAATAAAAAAATAAAAATAAGTGTTAAAAGAAAAAGTGAAAAAATAACCCGGAAAATGGGAGAAAAATATTTACAAACCATGTATCTGATAAGGAACTAATATTTACTTTATGCAAAGCACTCTTACAGCTCATTAATTAAAAAAATAAATAACCCTATTTAAAATGGGCAAAGGAGCTAGATAAAAATTTCTTCAAAGAAGATATACCAAAAGTCAATAAGTACATTAAGAGAGTCTCAACATTATTTACCAAGGAAACACAGATCAAAACCACAATGAGATGGTGATTCCCAGCCACTAGGATGGCTTTAATAAAAAAGACAATAACCAATTGTTGATCTTGATGAGGGACATGGAGAAGAAACTGGACTCCTCACACACTTCTGGTAGAAGCATTACACTAAGTCTAAGAAGCAAGACACAAAAAACCACATATTTTATGATTCCATTTATATGAATGTCCAGAATCGGCAAATCTATAGAAGCAGGAAGTAGATTAGTGGGAGGAAAGAGGAATGGGAAATTACTGCTAATAGATATGGGGTTTTTTGAAGGGTAATTAAAATGTTTTAAAATTAGATGCTTGCAAATGGTTGTACAATCTTTTGAATATTATTAATATCTGTTTAGTTGTATACTTTAAATGGGTGAATTTAGGATGCATGAATGATAACAAAATAAAATTATTTTTTTAAAAAAATTCTCTAGTTACCATGTAGAGAATTGATTTTAGTGGGAGAAAAAGAGGAAGCAGGGAGACTCATTAGGAAGCTTTATAAGAAATGAAGTGAGAAGTGATAATGGATCAGACTAGGGTGATGGCAATGAGGATAGGGCAGTAATTGGATCCAAACCGTATGGGTGTGGAGGTGGCTACAGCACTGAAAGTGGGTTGAATTTCCAACAGTGCAGGAAATATTCTTACAGACCTCTCCAATGCCAGTCTGTTCTACACATCACAGATGACAACCTTCTGATGAAACTCAGAACCCTCCAAAGACCTTTCATTATTTCTGAAAAAAATTCCAAACTCCTCTGTCCAAGAAAAAATGGTGTTGTAATAGCTATAGGATTGAGAGTTATTCTTTTATAGTCCCATACTGATCAAGATAAAGATTTCTATATAATCAATGAGGTCGGCCAACTGTAAAAGTAAGCCATGCTAACCCACTCCAATCAAGGAAAAGAAGTATTGAGTGTATGCCTTCATTGGATCAATGAGAGGTGCAAAGGAGGAACATGCCAATCCAAGGACAGGAGACAACATGGAGTCTGGAAAAGCTTTAGCTTTAGAGACCCAGGGACTATTTTGGCATTCCTCCCAATGGTGATAAGACTTGGGGACTAGCTTATGCTGACCAGGTGCACAACAGATGATGTATAGCAAATGGAAAGACAAGTGTTAATAATAAAAAAAAATTCAGTCCAGAGTGTTCAAGTTTGAGTACACTTTTTGTGCAAGACACTCAGCAGGATGCACTTTTTACCAGAAGGTTAAAAGATGTTCATAGACTCATGAGCCAGAGCTAGGAGAGTTGATTGACAGATATTTTGTTTTCTTAAAGCAAAAACTTCTTTTATTGTAAACTGAGTCTGTTTCTTTTTTTTTTTTTTTTTTTTTTTAATTTTCTTTTTCAACGTTTTTTTTTTTTTTTTTTTTATTTTTGGGACAGAGAGAGACAGAGCATGAACGAGGGAGGGGCAGAGAGAGAGGGAGACACAGAATCGGAAACAGGCTCCAGGCCCCGAGCCATCAGCCCAGAGCCTGACGCGGGGCTCGAACTCACGGACCGCGAGATCGTGACCTGGCTGAAGTCGGACGCTTAACCGACTGCGCCACCCAGGCGCCCCAACTGAGTCTGTTTCATCCAATGTCTAAAGAGAAAGAAGAGCATATGACTTGAACAAAGAAGATAAAGAAATGCACTTTTTTGAAAGACTTCAAAGAAGGATATGTTCATCTCTGTGAAGACATTATTGTGTATTCGTCAGCATTCTACTTGGATGATGGATCAGAGCATCTTTCCACATGGAAAGAAGCTGAAAAGCATAGTGGTCAAGAACATTTTGGGACACCTGGGTGGCTCAATCAGTTGAGTGTCAGACTCTTCATTTCCACTCAGGTCCTGATGCCAGGGTCGTGGGATTAAGCCCCGTGTCAGGCTCTCAGAATCTTGGGATTCTCCCTCTCCCTTTCTCCCAACTTAAAAAAAAAAAAAAAAAAAAAAGTCAAGGGAGTAAGTACAAGGATAACCACTGCATAATTAAAAAAAAAGAAAAAAGGACATTTGATTAACATTCAGTTTTAGAAGCTTTATACCCATGATAGGCCAGCATATAGGACTTTTTAAAGAAGTTTCCCTTTAGGGTTTGTTCCTTGGATTAGAAATTGTAGGCCTTTGGTATTTTTTTGTCAAGCACTTTCAGAATTCATGATTTTGGTTCAGGGCTGGTAATATTGTGCCATTTTCTTCTTCCTCACAAAAATATTTTTGGATATGTGCCAGAATGACAATCATTGGATACTAATTCCACTGCATGTGACTTTGGGCAAATTACCTGAGTTCTTTGTACTTGTTTTCTTACTTGTAAAATGATAGTAATAATGACTCTGCTAGAGTGCACTTCGTGGCTCAGTCAGTTAAGCATCTGACTCTTGTTTCGGCTCAGGTCGTGATCTCACGGTTCATGGGTTCCAGCCCCGTGTCAGACTCCGTGCTTGCAGCACAGAGCCTGCTTGGAATTCTCTCCCTCCCTCCCTCTCTCTCTCTCTCTCTCTGCCCCTCCCCTTCTCACTTTCTTTCTCTCTCAAAATAAATAAAGTTAAAATTTTTTTCAAAAAAGAATGACATCTCTGCTATAGATTAAAATGTGTTCCCCAAAAGTTTGTGTATTTAATTCCTAATCCCCAATGTGATGGTATTCGGAGATGGGGCCTTTGGGAGATAATTAGATTTAGATAGGCTCTATAATAACATTAGTGCCCTTATAAAAAGAGAAATCATAAAGCTCACATTCTTCCTCTCCCTTACCCTATCTTTCTTTCTGCTGTGTAAGGACACAGGGAGAAGAAGGCCATCCACAAGCCAGGAAGACAATTCTCAAGAGAAATCAATCATGTTAGCACCTTGATCTTAGACTTCTACCCTCCAGAACTGTGAGAAAATTAATTTCTGTTGTTTAAGTCAGCCTGGTCTGTGGTATTTTGTTATGGTGGCCAAAGCTAAGACAATCTCCCTTTGGAGTGATTGTCAGCATTAAATGACGTGACACATGTAAAATATGTGCACATGTCTGACACATGACATGGTAAGTGCTTGGCAACTGTCACCCATTATTATTAGAAAAATAAAGTTTACCTGCCAAGTAAAATGAATGTTTGTGTTTGGTGAGAGCACCTTTCTCCTGGACAACTCTGAACAAACACTAACCAGCATATTTCTGAAGACATATTCCAACATATTTCTGTGGAAGAATGTCAGCTTTGTGTCCCAAATGAAATGGTGTTTTCCAAATCTCTCTGTTCACGAGAGATCTGTCAGGGTATGTAAATATAGAGTCCTAAGAACATTAGCTAGAATCACCGGCATGTGAGTGTCAGTGAGAAAATGCAGGAGCACAGGGCGATCCCTGTTTCAGTGGCTTCTCACAGAGCCTTCCCTGACCATTCACTCTGTACAGAGGAGTCGCCTCCCCCCACTACTCTTGATCCTGTTACCCTGCTTTAGTTTTCCTCATAGCACCCAACATCACAAGCTTTGCTGTACGTTTTCTGTCTCCTCACTGGAGAGGAAGTGGCATAAGGAAAGACCTAATTCTTTGTTCCCACTGTTGTATCCCCCACTACTTGAACACTCCCCAATACATGTGTTGAATGAGTGAGTGAATTTACCACAGTGGCTAAGAACATGAACTTAGGCATCAGCCTTCAAACCTTGGCTCTGCCCCTTAGTGTGCTTGACTATGGGCAAGTTACTCACCTTGGTGAGCCTTGGTTTTCTCATCTGTAAAATAGAAAAAGAATGAAATAAGAAAATAATTAGGAAGTGTTTAGCACAGTGCCGGCATCTAGTCAGCAGTGAACTAGCTATGATCGTTTTCTCATTCTCCCCCTGACCTGCAGGAGAGGCAGTAGTGCCTTATTTCCCTGAAGCAAGAACTGCTTTCTCTGTGAGACTGCTGCCATGAGAGCAGAATGAAGAGGAAGACAGGACACAAACAAACTGGGGCCCAGGGAGCAGGAGAGTGGGCAGCAGTGCCGACCCCAGGAGAGGCACTGTAAAAATAAGGCTGCGGACCCACAATTAAAAACAAAACATCGGGGCGCCTGGGCGGCTCAGTCGGTTAAGCCTCCGACTTCAGCTCAGGTCACAATCCCACGGACTGTGGGTTCCAGCCCCGCGTCGGGCTCTGGGCTGACGGCTCAGAGCCTGGAGCCTGCTTCCGGATTCTGTGTCTCCCTCTCTCTCTGCCCCTCCCCCGTTCATGCTCTGTCTCTCTCTGTCTCAAAAATAAATAAACGTTAAAAAAAAATTAAAAAAAAAAAAAAAAACCCAAAACAAAAAGGTGGGGGAAAGGAAGGAAGGAAAAGGAAGCAAAATTCTGGGAGGACAAAATATTCACATGCACAATAGATGTTACTGCTACTGGGGTGAAAATTTCTGTTAAGCAGGAACCCCACTCCCTGCCTATTACAGCTCAGGCAGAAATCCTTTAGCAATTTCCCACTCCAATGGGGGTGATTCTGCTAAGGGCTCCCAGAGAGCAAGCATTTCACCTGACACACTCCCCTGCCCAGTTCAAAGCTTGTAGTGGGAGTAAAAGAAATAGACATACTCAGTGCTTTTGTTTGAGAGGAAGAGGGAAGGAGGGAGAGAAGAGAATGGGGTAGCTGCCATGCTCACATTTTTTATAAAATGACATTTTTTTCTTCCATTCTCTGCATCTCTCCCCTAAATCTCTATTGAACCTCTAAGTATTTCACTTAAATACCCAGTAGACAATACAATGAGCTCTTAAAACTGTATTATAAAATGAGAACACATGTTCCTTCAATGTGACATGCTCACCTTGCCCATTTTTAGACTCCTTTAGCTGGTGCAGGTGGTCTTTTGCTGACAGGAGCCCATAACAATGCACTGACCACTGGAGTCACATGCCCGTCCCTTCACCAAGTGGTGAATATGCCACAGGAAAGGAAAGAAAAGCCAACGGATGCTCTAGCATGCAATCACCTGGGTATGAAATCTGGGGAGCACTCATGTGGGTCAGCCTGCAAATTTATTTTTCTCATCAAATGAATCAGTTGACAGGAAAACAGTACTTTTTTAAAAATTTATTTTGAGAGAGAGAGAGAGAGAGCAAGAAAGCACATACAAGCAGGGGAAGGGCAGACAGAAGGAGAGACAGAATCCCAGGCGGGCTCCACACCATCAGCACAGAGCCAGATGTGGGGCTCAAACCCACAAACTATGAGATCATGACCTGAGCTGAGATCAAGAGTCAGATGCTTAACTGACTGTGTCACACAGGCGTCCCGGAAAACAGTGATTTACTTGACAGGACATACACCAATGTCTCTTGAAAACACCATACCACCCGGGTGCCTGGGTGGCTCAATAAGTTAAGTGCCAACTCTTGGTTTCAACCCAGGTCATGATCTCACAGTTTCAGAAGTTCAAGCCCCACCCAACAGCGCAGAGCCTGCTTGGGATTCTCTCTCTCTCCCTTTCTCTCTGTCCCTCCCCCACTCACACAGTCTCTGTCTCTCTCAAAATAAATAAATAAACTTAAAAAAATAAGTAAAAAAGGAAAACACCATCCCACCACCACCATAAAAAAGCAAATATAAGGGTAGCACTTTTCAATTTGTGCACCACACAATATTGCAGGATATTAATCAGTGTTACTTGATTTAAAATGTTTCTTGCTATGATTAGATATGTTTGAAAAACACTGATTTTTTTTTAAGTTACACTAGTTCCTTTATTGAACAACTTCTTGGAAGATTTAATATGCTAATGTACATCATGAATCTTCATGATGGAGATTGAAGGTGCAATATTTCCCAACATTATTTGACCACAGAACACCTTTTACATAAAACATCTCCCAGGAATAGTGTCCACAAAGTTTATAGATCAGGATATCACTAGAAAGCAAGTAGAATCCTATGAAGAAATCCATCCATATTAAATTCACCTTATTGTGCATGTTTTAGTGTCCTATCTCTCCCCAGTGTCCCTGCTTCTGCATGGCATGGGACTCTTCCCATGAGAATAATTCCCCTGGGTGGTGATTTAGGACAGAGGCCTCAGATGTGCCCATAAACTCCCTCTGGGAAGGAGTTGCGCCTTTAAGGTCCTAAGCATTAAAAATATGTTGATGTTTCTCATATAATTCCAAATTTAAAAATACCACCCTGTGAAACAAATGAAAAGGATCCCCAGAAAGTTTGAATTTTCCCCATGAAAGACGGTTTTGAAATGTCCTATATCAAACTCAAAATATTTGGTAGTGGCAGTGTTTTACTGTTGTGCTAAACAGCCATCCAGTTTGCTCATTAGATAACCCAGCACTAGCCCCAGGGGGAAATGCCTTGCTGCCTGGGGGAAGGGGATCCTAGGACACCACACCGCCCTACCCAAGTCCAAAAGGACTTAGTTCAATCTCTTTTCCACCTGTGAGAGGAGACTTAGGATGGTGAAGTAGGAGAAAATTTGTAACCAGAAGTCAGGGGAGACAGGGGTACCAGCCATTGAGGACAGACCCACAGCAATAGGGAATTGGGAGCAGTCTATTTTCATGGTGGGTTGCCTATTGGTTTTGCCTCAGGCCCTCTTTATAGTTTTCTTTTTGTCCAGGATGCCGAATATCTGCTCCTATGGGTTCTATGCTTAGTGCCTCTAAGTGTGGGGCTATGTTTGCCTTTATGAAACATTTTTCTTTTTTAAATGTTTATTTATTCATTGAGAGAGAGAGAGAGAGAGAGGGAGAGAGAGAGAGAGGCAGAGAGAAAGAGAGAGAGAAAGAATCCCAAGGAGGCTCCTCGATGTGGGGCTCGATCTCACAAACCACAAGACCATGACTAGAGTCAAAATCAAGAGTCAGACGCCCAAACAACTGAGCCACCCAGGTGCCCCTACATAACATCTTTCATGTGAATTGTTGATAACACAGGAACAGGAATTATTTCTCTTACATAAGAACTCCTGGGGCATCTGGGTGGCTCAGTCAGTTAAGCGTCTGACTTCAGCTCAGGTCATGATCTCATGGCTTGGGGGTTCAAGCCCCGCATCATCCTCTGTGCTGACAGCTCAGAGCTAGGAGCCTGCTTTGGATTCTGTGTCTCCTTCTCTTTGCTCCTACCCTGCTTGAGCTTGGTTTCTCTCTCTCTCTCTGTCTCTCTCTTTCAAAAATAAATAAACATTAAAAAAAATTTAAGGGGTGCCTGGGTGGCTCAGTCAGTTAAGAGTCAGACTTTGTCAGGGGTCATGATCTCCTCCCACCCCACCCTGGACTATGAGCACCTTGAGGACTTGATAACTAGATGACAGGCAGTCACCTAACACCTAGCCTGGCACCGAGCAGACCTCCATAAATGCCTGTGGCATGAAGGAATGACAGCGCCCTTTCAGAGGGCAAAATACCTTTGCCTTCCTTGGCTTGGCATCTCCCCACAGCATTTAGGCCAGGACTCCGCATTCAATGGGTCCCCAGCTGGATGTTATTTTCTGGGCTGGTGGCTCTCTCTTGCCACTCTTTTGTCCTCAGCCTCCGCAGCTCAAGTGCTAACTGTGATAATGGCATTTGTGATACTGTCACTAACACAGGATCAGATGATCAAACCCTCTCCTCTTCCCTCACATTGGCTACCAGGGCTCCATGGAGGGTAATTGGCTACCAGTGCTCACATTGGCTACCCTCACATTGGCTACCAGTGCTCCATGGAGGGTAATTTATTTTTCTAAATACCAAACTAGTAGAGTGTCTATGTGAAAACAAGATGCTTGTAATCCAGGTGGAAGTTGGAAGATGGCTAGGGCAGAGAACAAAGAGGCCAGGTCAAGTGATTAACAATGTAAAAAGTAACTTTCTATGGTAAGTTTATTGGCAAAGAACTAGAGGTTTGGTAACATGCGTGGTAAATAAGAAAGAAGTATAATTATGCAATAGAATGGAATTAAGTCAGATTTATCCAAAGGTTATCTATATAAAACCCAAAGATTAACTATCAAGAAAGTTACAGTTTCTCCTTTCCTAGAGGGGTTTAAGATGAAGAAAGATCCCCATCTTCCTGAGCTGAAATGAGGTCTGCCCGGAGGAAAGGAGATTGAGATGGTCTCAGATGTTCAAAGCCTATGAGTGTTCTTACTTCTGTGAAAACCTTTACTGTAGTCATTGAACAAATACTTATTACACATGATTCTACGCCAGGTGCTGTTAATTGCAAAATATACAACCATAGCCAAGATACAGTCCCTCTCCTCTCAAAGCCACACATAGAACCAAGAAGCTGGATAGTAACAAGAAATTTAAAATAAGTGTGAGAAGTGTCAAGTTGCATGTAATATAGAACCCACGAAGAAATAAGTGGGTGGGCAGCCGTTTACCTAATGTAGCAGTAAGAGAAGGCCCGCTTGAGAAAAAGTGATATTTACGCTGAGCTGAAGGCGGTGAGGTAGTGTTCTTGGTAGAGGGAAGAACATGCCCAAAAAAGAGACACAAAAGATATAAGAGGAACTTAAAGAAAGCCAGGGTGGTCAGAGCTCGAAAGGTGTATAATAGAAGATGAGTCTAGGGAAGTAGTCAAGGATCGGGGGCCAGACGTAGAAATTTGGACTTTTTCCTAACCACATGGGGAGCCACTGAGTGATTTTAAGCAAAGGAATTAATTACATGATGAGATTTAGGTTGTTTAATGTTAAATGACATTACTTCTACCAGACCTAAGTACAGCTTTGCTCTGAATTAGGTTCTTAGGAAGCCTTTTTTCCCCCTCACATTGCTAGATTTCAAGTGGAAAGTTGACATCTGGCTCAACTGCCTGGTTTTGCAAGCCATAAGATAAAGACAGAAACTTCCGGCAAGAAAATCTTCCCTTTATCACTGTAAGAGAAGTAAGTGATGTATCTTTGTGGGACCTATTTGTATTTCTCCATTTCCTGACACTCCCCCCCCCCTTTCTTTTATCAGAAACAGGAATGGTGAACTCTCTCTGAGCTCTTCCTTTCTTCCTCCTATCATGGCTACCATCCTTACAGTGCTATGGCACAACCATGCAGCCTTGTGAAAAGTTGCTCAATACAGTGGACATGGCATAAAGGGACATTCTGCTCCTTCCTTCCATTTTTTGAGGAAATGTTGGCTTTGTCATAAGCTCTTCTTTTTATGGCTATTATAGTTGTTCATAGCTCTTTCACTTGTAACAAAACCTGTTTTAGCTCTTCAGAACCATTCAAAATGTTTTTACAATGTAATCAGATCTTAAACCAATTTCTCTTATGTCCTAGGAGGAGAACAGGTGAATAAGACATTTCATGCAGACTTTTGCTCAATGGCATCAATTCATCTCAAAGAAGCACAAGAGAGACCGTGTCCTCCACCATGCAGGTGTGATTCTACATGCTTTCCATCCCAGAGACCTTGAAGCAAGAACAATTGCCTTGCTGTTCTTGGCAATTTAAATTATCCTTTGTGAATGCAATACTGTTGGCAGTCCAGGGTGCTAATTACTTGGAGCATCTGGTCAGGCTGCCAGAGGCCAAGGACAGCTAGTCCTCTCATTTCCTGTTTTCAGTCTTTCCTATGCCTGAGCTTTCCCTGCTTCTACAACCCTTTCCTACAGCAGCATGCTCTCAATTTCATGCTCCACTTTTAATCAGGATCCAAAGAGACGAACGTGATACAAGCTTTGCTAGTTGAACAAAAGGCAAAGGAAGTATCACACTTAACATATCTATTGCTATCGAGGGGAAAATCTGTGGTGACTCTCTGCAAGGTGAAGAGTAACAGATTTTTGCCCTTTTTAGTTGACAAGACTCACAGACAGAAATGCTGAACGGGGACAGGTAAATGAATTCAGTAGTCTGGGTGGGGACTATGGGAAGTGGAGAATACACGCCCCATCTAAAGAGAGGACTACTTCACTCCCACAGACTGTTGCCAGGGAGGCCCAGTGAAGCTGACTCTTCTGATTTTCCAAGAGAACCCAGAAATATGGGCTTTAATGTGAAAATCCCTCAAATTTTAAGCATTTGACACTATTTCAAAAAAGATGTTTAATATGTGGGGACCAACACAGAGCATGTCTGTGACCAGATTCAACCCATTTGGATCACCAGTTTGGGATCTGTGGTATAGAGTCTGTTCTAGTTGCAAAACTCTGCAACCAGAGAAAAAGCTTCACGTTTCTGCAAAGGATGGATGAGATCTAAGTATAAATCCTAGCAGTGTCCTTACAGCTTGGCACTTTTGGAAAGAGGTTTTCATAAACAAAACCTTCCATTCCTATTCTCCCTGCAGTATGTGAGAACAAAGGAGATGTGAAAATAGCAGGCATACAGGGTAACAAGGGCTGCTGTAACAAAGTACCGTGGACTAGGTGGCTTGAACAACAGAAATTGATTTTCTCACAATTCTGGAGGCTGGAAGTTGGGGATCAAAGTGTTGGCAGGATTGATTTCTTCTGAGGCCTTTCCTCTTGGACTAAGGATGGCCATCCTCTCTGTGTGTCTTCACAGGACTGTGTCCTAATTTCCCCTTCTTATAAGGACACCGTTCATATTGGATTAGGTCCACTCATATGACCTATTCTAACTTACATCTTTTAAGACCCTATCTCCAAATACAGTCCCATTCTGAGGTACTGGGTGGGGGGTGGGTTAGGACTTCAACCTATGAATTTTGGAGGGATACAATTCGACCATAACAGCAGGTTCTCTCTCCTCACATAGCCTTTCCTGGAGCAGCACATGCTGTCATTTAATGGAACTAGGTAGCCATGAACAAGAATGTATTAACTCCCATCTGTACCCAGCCTTGTGGGAAATTTCAAAGAAAAAGAGATACAAAAACACAGTCTAATCAGAGCAAGAAAAGTTTGGACAGCAAAGCTCTGCTTGGAGATCATTTTATACATGAGGATATAAGACACATAGGAGTCCTGTGACATGCCAGAGGGACAAGGCTGAAGCCTCTCTGAACTGGAAGGGCCTTGGGCATCATCTATTCTATCATTCTCTAAGGGATGCCTTCCTTCCAAAATGTTCCTGTCAAATGGCCCAACTTCATTTCACATATGTATGTCAGAGCTTCAGATATTTCAAGACAGAAATCATGTCACCATCAGTATTTTTTCTTTAAGATAAAAATTTTTGATTCTAGGTAAAATTCTGAATTCCTTTGACCATTCCTCTTAAGATGTGATTTCAAGTGCTTTTACTGTCCTGTACATACCCTAATGTTTGTTTTCTTACAAATATTTCCTACAGGGTGTGCCAAAAACCTGAGAGGTAAATTTGTAGATGTGGCCATGACAGTATAAAGTAGATCAGGTCAATCACCTCCCTTACTGTTGACATTATGCTTCTATAATTATAGCCTTTAATCATCGTAGCACATCTCTCTGTTCTTGTACATTAACCTCGTCTTAAGTCCTTTACGTGGGCGCTACAAAAACCCCATCTTCTCCCCTAATGCCTGTGTACTTGACTTTTTTTCCTGTTCACTTTCATCTTGCCAGATTCTCTCTGTTGTTCCAGCCTGTTGAGCACTCTTTGGATTCTGATTCCGATATCTCCTCTTTTCACTGTCTTCTCTGGTTTCATGTTGGCTGCAGATTCATCAGTTGTCACTGTTGTACTCAGTCAAGTCATGGGCAAAATTTTGAACCAGGATGGAGCCTAAGTAGAGTTTTCCTTCTGGATTCACATGGATCCCATCAGTCAGAATTCGGGTGTGGTGGATTATCTCCATTTTCACCCTGTTTGTATTTCTCCACTTCTTTCAAAAGGATGTTATAAAAGATGTAGCTGAAATCCTGTGTCTACAGCTTTTCCCTATGAGTCTTAATTTTTTAAAAAGTTTTTTATGTTTATTTATTTTTGAGAGGGGGAGAGAGACAGAGACAGAGAGAGACAGAGAGAGACAGAATCCAAAGCAGGCTCCAGGCTCTGAGCTGTCAGCCCAGAGGCCAATGTGGGGCTTGAATCCACAAACCACAAGATCATGTTCTGAGGCAAAGTCAGATGCTTAACCGACTGAGCCACCCAGGTGCCCCTTACCAGCCTAAAATTTTAAAGACTCATCCAACAAATCAGCTGCTGAGCTGAAACAGTGTGGTCTCTGCTGTCCCAAATCTCCGTGCCAATTTGGAGGTAAGAGAAACAGAAACAGACAACTGGAACACAGTCAAGAGGACTGGGCTCTTCTCCGTCAGTTGAGAGAAGGGATATGAGAAGGGAGGGCATTAGAGTGACCTGTTGCAGGTAGATTAAAATCTCTTTGGCTGAATCTGCTTTGAGCATGCTATTCTTTCCCACGATCTTTTCTCTTCTGCAAATTGGAGGAAATGATATCTTCTTTAAGTAATGGCTGGCAGTTGTTTGAAACAAACATGGATCTCCCACTATGGTTTTATGATACTTCTTAGGAATCTTTTTTCTCAGGTAAGAGACGTTTTTAATTATGTGACTAGTCAGGAGAACTAGCCATTACTAAATCTGCACATACTAACCTGCTACATATGAAGCTCTACAGACAGTTCTAGTCTAGTCCAACATTCAAAAGTTTCTATGCTGGTCTTGAGTCCCATAGTCCATGATGTCATAACTCTAATATCATGGCTGACTCCTGTCCTTATCCTTGTCTTTAAGAGTTGAACCAAGAGGGGCACCTAGGTGGCTCAGTTGATTGGACATCTGACTCTTGATTTCAGCTCAGGACATGACCTCGTGGTTTGTGGGTTTGAGGCCCATGTCAGACTCTACGCTGACATTGCAGAGAATGCTTAGGATTCTCATTCTCTCTCTCTCTCTCTCTCTCTCTCTCTCTCTGCCCCTTCTCATTTGTGCATGTGCTCTCTCTTCTCTCTCTCAAATAAATAAACATTTTAAAAATTTTTTTAAAAAAAGAGTTGAACCAAGAAAATCAAGCTCAGCTTTAGATGGGAGATATTGGGGTATATCCCTGACTATGAAAGTATGGGGGACCCTAAGATGAATCTATAAGGGAGATACTGGGGATCCTTCATCCCTCTAGGGCTTTAGGCAGAGAATTAACACCAATCTATGAGAGATGGGGTTGGTACAAAACCTAAGGGAGACGTGACCCCAAACAAATCTGACCTCAGACCTTGTAAGGGTTTCAGGTTTTTTGATGATTAAATGACCACAGTAAGAGAGCTGCCACAGAGAGAGGAAAGTGGAGGGCCTTGTTTTAAGTCAATGACCTTCCAGGACCAACACTTATAGCCAACCAACCACCACAATGGTGGTCATTTGGTGGGACATGGCCTCCTGGATGCTGCCTGGAGCTTCCATGGAGCAGCTTCTATGAATGCTGCACATCAGCTTCATGTGCTGCATTGCTCTGAGAGGTGTTTCCACTTAGCCCGATTTCTCCCCTTGGTCACCAGATTCCTCTTTAGGTGAAAGCCTTCTTAGGAAAAATATATCACATTTCCATCACATGTGCCTCGTCTTCCCAAGTGTATCCATGAGAACTACCTTAACCCATTTGGGCTGCTCTAATAAAATAATAGACTGGGTGGCTTTTTATTTTCACTTCAAAATAGTCATAATTAAAGTATTTTTATTTTATGTACAATGATTGGCATTAAGGTAGGTTATCTTGAGTATCTGCAATTAAAGTATGTATCTTGGATGATCCATTCAAGCAAGGTCATTTAATCCAACTTAATGAAGCCTATATCCTTTTAGTACTGATGGAAACACTGGCAGCACCTGTTCAGGCTGTATTTCCAGATCAGACCGTGCTGGTTTGAGTGGACAAGGCAAGAACGAGAATCCTAGCCAAATTTCCTCGGATGGCTCCAGTAGAGCTGCTGGTGACCCATCTTGCTCTCCCAGATGCAATGAAGAAATGGCAGAATGGGTGGCTTAAACAACATATATTTCTCACAGTTCTGAAGCCTAGAAGTCCAAGATCAAGGCACTAGCAGATTCAGTGTCCAGTGAGAACCTGCTTCCTGGTTCATAAACGCAGCCATCTTCTCACCGTGTCCTCACTTGGCAGAAGGGCCAAGAGAGATCTCTGGAGTCTCTTTTATAAGAACATGAATCCCATTCATGAGAGCTGTACCCTCATGACCTAATCACCTCCCAAAGACCCTACCTCCTGATACCATCACATTGGGAGTCAGGCTTTCAACATATGAATTTTAGAGGGACAAAAACATTCAGTCCAGAACAAGAGTTGTGAAGAGTCCTACTTTACCTCAGATTGGATTCTGATGGACTAGTATTTTTCTCTGTAGTCCTGGGCTCAGTCATGTTTTGGCTGATATTAATTGGATGTAAAGTAATATTAGAGTTATCTTACTATCTTATCCATCCCTTAATGCTCCAAAAATCTATTTAGCTGTGCCAACAAGATGGGCATATCTAGTTTTGTTGTTGTTGTTGTTGTTGTTTTAGTTTTATTTATTTAAAAAAATCTCTATACTCAATGAGGGGCTTGAACTCATGACCCCAATATCCAGAGTCTCATGCTCTTCTGACTGAGCCAGCCAGGCACCCCTGGCATCTAGGTTTTTAAAAGACCATTTTTAGAAGTAATCTTTTTCATAAGCAATTTACTGAACCCCTGTACAAGCATATTCATAGTTAATAATAAAAAAAATAGAAACCACTGAAGTATCCATTAGTAGGATAATGTATTGGTTCCTGGAGTAGCTTCTGTATTATTTAAATTTTTGATAATGAAAATGCTTTCATATTGTGTCAAGTTATCGCTATGGGTTTCCAAGTAGTCCCTTTCCTTTGCTCTTGCCTTTTATAATTGTCCTCACTGCTTTCTCAGTGATCTATTAAAAATGCAAATATGATTGTGGCACTTTGGGAATTAAAGCTTTCTTGTGGTTTGTTTCTCATTATCTATTCATTAAGTGTCAAGCTCCTTGGCATGTGTAACAGTCCTTATGATCTGTCCCTGCTCTCCTCTGCAGCCTTAGCTCCCATGCCTGTATTCTGTTTTCCAACCACACGTGACTTATGTCAATACTCTGAGCCTGTCAGTTTCTTTCACAGCTGCATGGCTTTGCACTGACTCTGCTCTCTGCTTTCAGTACCTCCTCCTTCTTCTCACAATCAAATTTGAGCTTTGCCATCCCTCTCTCTGCTCAGAAAATGTAAGCCTGCTTGTTCCAACAGCCTCTATAGGCTCTCAGGACATTCTGCACAAAGCTATGTTCACACATTGTTTACCCAAATAGAATGCATGTTCTTGAGAGCTGAGAGGTGTATTCATCTCATATTCCCCACTGAAGCCCAGGCTCTATTGGATGCTAAATATTGAATGAATGAATGAATGAATGAACAAACAAGTGTACAATTCTTCTAATATTTATATCTATTAGTTCCTGGTGTTTAAGCTGTACTTGATCTTTTAAACCATATTCACTCATTTGTCCAAATTCATAGTAAAACTTTGAACTTTAAAACATAAGAATAAAAATAAACCATATTCACATATATAAAAATGTTGGGCTGGGGGAAGAGAGATCTCATGTCTAGGCTCAGCCTCAAACCCTCCTTAGGATGGCCCTGTTCACAATAATGAAGCCCATCTTTAGTCTTCAGTTCTGCTAGATCTTCTGTGACATTTGGAACACATTTGGGTACCTCAGCTGGAATATCCTCTGTCTTTGGGAGATCAGAATCATCTCAGGATATGAGCCCAAACTCAATCACCTGACTCTTATTTGGTTTTTGCCCCAGGCTGGCACATGTATGGGGATCTCTATTGTATAAGACTGTTGCCAAGACTATTTTGAAATATGAAAATATTCCAAGCATGATGAAGTTCCCCTAGGATGCCTTATCTGCATATGTGTGTGAATTTATCTTAGGAAGAATAGCTGATGTTATATTTAGGGGATGAATCACTGGAATCTACTTCTGAAATCAGTATTGCACTAGAAGCTAACTTGGATATAAATTTAAATTCATTAATTATGAAAAACAATCAATCAATTAATTAATTTAAAAAGAATAGCTGAGGGGTGCCTGGTTGGCTCAGTCGGTTGAGCATCCGACTTTGGCTTACGTCATGATCTCGCAGTTTGTGAGTTTGAGTCCCACATTGGGCTCTGTGCTGACAGCTGAGAGCGTGGAGCCTGCTTCGGATTCTGTGTCTCCCCCTCTCTCTGTCCCTCCCATGCTCATACTCTGTCCCTCTCTGTCTCTCAATAATAAATAAACGTTAATAATAAATTTTAAAAAATAAATAAAAAGAATAGCTGATGTTGACAAAAGCACTGATCTGTCAATGCCCTCCATGCTTCTAGTATGGCACCCATAGTGCACTTACAATTGGTCCCCTACAGCCCCACTGGAAACTAAGCTGCACAGGGCAGGTAGGTTTCTTTGATATATAGAAAATAATACATAGGGACACCTGGGTGGCTCAGTTGGCTAAGCTTCTGACTTCAGCTCAGGTCATGATCTCGTGGTTTGTGAGTTTGAGCCCTGCATCAGGCTCTGTGCTGACAGCTCAGAGCCTGAAGCCTGCTTCCGATTCTGTGTCTCCCTCTCTCTGTCCCTCTCTCACTTGTGCTCTCCCTGTCTCTCAAAAACAAATAAACATTAAAAATTAAAAATAAATAAATAATATAAAAGTTGTATTTGCAAAAGGTCCCCATCAGCTTGTAGGTTTCTGCTTCCCTCTCAAACTCATGGGCCATACGAAAACTTTCTCCTTTATTACCTTTTTTTTTTTTTTTTACATTTATGTCCATAATCCATTTTGAGTTAATTTTTAGATAATGTTTGAGTTATGTTGAAATTTTTAAAAAATGAATGTCCAATTGCTTCAGCACTCTTTTTGTTTTTGTTTTGTTTTTAGTTTAGAGAGAGAAAGCACGAATCAGGGAGAGAGAGAGAATCTTAAGCAGTCTCCACACTCAGCATGGAGCCCAAAACAAGGCTTGATCCCACAACTGGGATCATGACCTGAGCCAAAATCAGAAGTCATACACTGAACTGAGCCCCAAATCACCCTGCCTTTTATATTTTTGTTTTTTATTCCTAAGCAATCTCTTTACCCAATATGGGACTTGAACTTGCAACCCTAAGATCAACAGTTGCATGCTCTACTGACTAAGCCAGCCAGGTGCCCCACTCCTTATTACCTTACTACTAGCTAAAAGACACTTTCCTTGGTGCCTTTATATTGCATTTTACCCCTTGTGGCAACTAATTCCTACACACAGCATCCATGAAATCTTATCTTTCACATATTCTTGATGAGTCACTTTGGTTTTCTCCCAGGATTGAATCCTAGAGACAAATCAATAGGTAACTATGGCTCTCTCCCAAACAGTAAACGAAAATGATAAAAAAGAAAAAGAAAAGGGACTTCCCAATGGGGTGATATCTCACAGTTTATAAAAATGCCATGTCTTTATTTCTTTTTAAGTTTATTTATTTTGAGAGACAGTGTGTGCACGTGTGTGCACCTGGGGGAGGGGCAGAGAAAGAGAGAGAGAGAGAGAATCCCATGCAGGCTCTGTGCCGTCAGCACAGAGTCTGACATGGGGCTCGAACCCACAAACCATAAGATCATCACCTGAGCTGAAACCAAGAGTTGGACACTTAACCAACTGAGCCACCCAGGGTGCCCCAGTTATGATGTGTCTTTACACTCTTTTCGGAAGTACACACCACAGTTCAAGCAGTTCAATTTGGTTCTGAACAAGTAGTCCTCCCTTTTAGAATAGGCTATATATTCCAAAGTGTTTTTATAAAGTCAGTTGTGTAAAACTCACAATTCCGGTGCCCAAAGAAATGAGGTTATCTTGGGTCATCAGGTTCTCAGGGCAGTCCCTAAAAGTCTATCTAATCCTGAATGTGGCCGACCTGGCACACCAAATGCACTTCTCCCGTAGTCCCAAGAACTCTGCACAGCTTTGATTGTGCAAGAGAGGAAGAGAGGGCACCCTGTGTTCCAATTCCGGGACGCAGCCCTCCTCTACTCCCTACTTGGCTGAACCCACAGCTAGGGGTAGGGCTGGGCCAGGGAGGGTGCTGGGGAGGAGAGCAGACAATCCTGGGCACCAGCACCAGAAATCTTATTCTCTGCCAGAGGATATCTCTCTAGTTCTTTCACTCACAGGAATTCTGAATAAGGACTAAATAGGAATAGAAATGATGTTTGTATAGTGTTTTATAGTTTATAAATGACATATTTTCACCCCTAATATCTCACTGTCTGATTCTTAAAACAACCCTCTCGAGTTACTTTATTGTTGTAATTTTTATTCAACAGGCAAGAAAAATGAGGTTCAGAAATGAAGTGATTTGGGGAGCCTGGGTGGCTCAGTCGGTTGAGCATCCAACTCTTGATTTCTGCTCAGGTCATGATCTCATGGTTTGTGACTTCAAGTCCCATGTTGGGCCGGGCTCTGTGCTGACAGTGTGGAACCTACTTGGGATTATCTCTTCCCTTTCTCTCTCTCTCTCTCTCTATGCTCCTCCCCACTTCTCTCTCAAAAATAAATAAACTTAAAGACAGGGGGTGGGGGGCACCTGGGTGGCTCAGTCGGTTAAGCATCAGACTCTTGATTTTGGCTCAGGTCATGATCTCACAGTTTGTGAGATCTGGGCTCTGTGCTGAGAGCATGGAGCCCGCTTGAGATTCTCTTTCTCCCCTTGTCTTCCCCTCTCCAATCTCTTTCTCTCTCTCTCTCTCAAAATAAAAAAATTAACTTAACAGAAAAACAGAAAAAAAGAAATGAAGTGATTTCTCTAAGGCCAGTGTGGGGAAGGATGTGAAAAGAAGCTCAACTTGCTCCTCGGCATGGCTGCTTCTCTCTGGGTCTCCCCATAAACCCACCTGGCTATATTTTATTTATTTTCAAACCACTTAAACTGTGTTCCCTAGGTGCCAGGCATTATCCTAAGAGTTCTACAAACATTAGCCCACTTAAAACATCTCAGGCTTAAGATTTACCTTCTTCTGAACTTTTAACCTGTGCCTCAATCACTGCGTAACCATCTTGGCAATGGAGGTTGACTTGAGCAATATTCCTATGGTGCATATTTTAGTCAGAAGGGTTTGGACTGCTTAGTCAAGTCATCTCTGACTCTCATATTTCATGATCAGATGAGTCGCTTTCAAGAGTCAGACTCTTGACCAAACAGTTTGGATACGACATGAGCTTTGATATGTGTGACTCCTGCAGGTCTTTTCACCACAGCTTTTCTTATTTTAAGACCAAATAAACTGTCTCTAGCCAGAGCTAAAGTTTCAGCCAGTAGAATATGTCTCTTAATGAGTGAACCCTCTGTTAAATATGTCATCTGAGTCTGGCAGTTTCGTGCTTGTTAACTCCTACAGAGCATTTGACCAGCCTAAGACCAGCCAAACCTTAGCAGTTACCAGAATGGGCTCTAAAAATAGACTTTTGGCTTTGAATTCTGGCTCTCCCTCTTTCTATTTTGTGATCTTGGGAAAGCTGCTTACCCTCTCTGTGCCTCAGTTTTTCTCATCTTTAAAACGGGACAGTAATAGTACCAACTTTGTAGTGTTGTGAAGACCGTCCCATGCTACAGATGAGGAAACTGAAGCTCAAAAGGTGGGAAGGGATTTTTCCAAGACAACAAAGTACAAACTGACGCTGGAGTTAGAATTTAGAGCTGCCTCTTTCTGAAGCCCGTACACTACCAACTGTGGGGATAAGTTCTTGGCCAGGTGATCAGCTAGATATGCTGTGTTGAAAACAATTCTGAGGCAGCATTGGGCTGAATGGGAGAGAGTGTGGGCCCTTAGGCAGCATCTCCTATGGGCACAGAAGGGGATATGTCATCCCCACTTGGCACATCCAGTGATAGACCTGGACATTAGTTAGGAAGGGAGTCCCAGCCTAGGAGCTCCTTTAGGACAGGTAGCATGTCTTAGTGATACCTGTCTCCCCAGCTCTTAGCACACCACCTGGCCCAAAGCATTTGGGAAATACGTGTTGAACTACACTGAATCGAACTGTCCAGAGACTTGCCCCCAAGGATGGGTCCTCTATGCTCTCAGGGTGGGCAGCTTCCTTTGGTTTCCCTTAAAAGGCAAATTTCTAGTCCTAAATAAGACTTGGGGAGGCTCATATGCCCAGTTGTTAAGACCTTCTATGGCTTCCATTCTTAATTCAACAGCAAATTTAGTGTAAGAAAGATACTAATACATGTTGATTATATTTTACTTGAGTCATTCCAGTGAAACAACAGCCAGTTTACCCAACCTACCCCCTTTCTCTCTGCTATGCTTACTCACTCTTTCTTTATTGCCAGTTACAAAGGCAAATGGCTATCATCTTAAGGGTGAGGAGTAAAAAGGAACAATGGGTAGAGTTTAGAAATAACATCCTATCTTTGAAACATAATCAGTCTGGGACCATTGATTCTGTTTCATTTTTCACTCCTGACTTAGAGAGTGTTGCAAGCCTGGGTGTTTGTCATATGAGAGTCTAGGTAAAAAGAGCATGTGACTTGCATATGCAAACTCTTCTCACCTACTTAGGTGTGGCCCAGGCAGAGTATACTCTAGAGACCTTGCCCTTAAGAGGGTTGTTTCTTTGGAATGAAACCCCATCTAGTGTACATCCCCAGAAAGAGGCACAGTTACCATCTTCTTCCTTAAATCTAAAATAGGACAAGAACCACATGATCCTCTCAATAGATGCAGAGAAAGCATTTAACAAAAGACTGCATCATTTCTTGATAAAAACCCTCAAGAAAGTGGGGATAGAAGGATCATACCTCAAGATCATAAAAGCCATATATGAAAGACCCACCGCTAATATCATCCTCAATGGGGAAAAACTGAGAACTTTCCCCCAAAGTCAGGAACACAACAGGGATGTCCACTCTCGTCACTGTTATTCAACATAGTATTGGAGGTCAGCCTCAGCAATCAGACAATACAAAGGAGTAAAAGACATCAAAATTGGCCAGCAGAAAGTCAAACTTTCCTGCTTTGCAGATGACATGATACTCTCTATGGAAAACCCAAAAGATTCCACAAAAAAACTGATAGAACTGATCCAGGAATCAGCAAATTCACAGGATATAAAATCAATGAAATCAGTTTCATTCCTATACACCAATAATGAAGCAACAGAAAGAGAAATCAAGGAATTGATCCCATTTACAATTGGACCAGAAACTATAAAATACCTAGGAATAAACCTAACCAAAGAGGTGAAAAATCTATTGAAAACTATAGAAAGCTTATGAAAGAAATTGAAGAAGACACACACAAAAAGGAAAAATATTCCATGCTCCTGGATTGGAAGAATAATATTGTTATAATGTTGATACTACCAAAAGCAATCTACATATTCAGTGCAATCCCTATGAAAATAACATCAGCATTCTTCACAGAGCTAGAACAAACAATCCTAAAATTTGTATGGAACCAGAAAAGATGCCAAATAGTCAAAGCAATCCTGAAAAAGAAAACCAAAGCAGGAGGCATCACAATCCTGGACTTCAAGTTATATTACAAAGCTGTAATCAGTAAGACAGTATGGTACTGGTACAAAAACAGACACTCAGATGAGTAGAACAGAATAGAGAACCCAGAAATGGACCCACAAACGTATGGCCAACTAATCTTTGACAAAGCAGGAAAGAATATCCAATGGAATAAAGACAGTCTCTTCAGCAAACGCTTATTGGGAAAACTGGACAGCAACATGCAGAAAAATGAACCTGGACCACTTTCTTACACCATACACAAAAAGAAACTCAAAATGGATAAAAGACCTACATGTAAGATAGGAAGCCATCAAAATCCTCGAGGAGAAAGCAGGCAGAAACCTCTTTGATCTTGGCTGCAGCAACTTCTTACTCGAAATGTCTCTGGAGGCAAGGGAAACAAAACCAAAAATGAACTACTGGGACCTCATCAAAATAAAAAGCTTCTGCACAGCGAAGGAAACAATCAGCAAAACTAAAAGGCAAGCAACGGAATGGGAGAAGATATTGCAAATGACAGATCAAATAAAGGGTTAGTATCCAAAATCTATAAGGAACTTATCAAACTCAGCACCCAAAAAACAAACAATCCAGTGAAGAAGTGAGCAAAAGACATGAGTAGACACTTCTCCAAAGAAGACATCCAGATGGCTAACTGACATATGAAAAAACGCTCAACATCACTCATCATCAGGGAAATATATATCAAAACCACAATGAGATACCACCTCACACCTGTCAGAATGGCTAACATTAACAACTCAGGCAACAACAGATATCGGCAAGGATGTGGAGAAAGAGGATCTCTTTTGCACTGCTGGTGGGAGTGCAAACTGGTGCAGCCGCTCTGGAAAACAGTGTGGAGGTTCCTCAAAAAATTAAAAATAAAACTACCCTATGACCCAACAATTGTACTAATAGGTATTTATCCACGGGGTACAGGTATGCTGTTTTGAAGGGGCACATGCACCCCAATGTTTATAGCAGTGCTATTGACAATAGCCAAAGTATGGAAAGAGCCCAAATGTCCATTGATGGATGAATGGATAAGAAAATGTGGTATATATATACAGTGGAATATTACTCGGCAATCAAAAAGAATGAAATCTTGCCATTTGCACCAACGTGGATGGAACTAGAGGGTATTATGCTAATCAAAATTAGTCAGAGAAAGACAAATATCATATGACTTCACTCATATGTGGAATTTAAGATACAAAACAGATGGACATAAGGGAAGGGAAGCAAAAATAATATATAAACAGGGAGGGGGACAAAATATAAGAGACTCTTAAAAATTTTTTTTTCAACGTTTTTTATTTATTTTTGGGACAGAGAGAGACAGAGCATGAACGGGGGAGGGGCAGAGACAGAGGGAGACACAGAATCGGAAACAGGCTCCAGGCTCCGAGCCATCAGCCCATAGCCTGACGCGGGGCTCGAACTCACGGACCGCGAGATCGTGACCTGGCTGAAGTCGGACGCTTAACCGACTGCGCCACCCAGGCGCCCCCCAAGAGACTCTTAAATATAGTGAACAAACAGAGGGCTGCTAGAGGAGTTAAGGGAGGGAGGATGGACTAAATGGGTAAGGGGCATTAAGGAATCTAGTCTTGAAATCATTGTTGCACTATATGCTAACTAACTTGGATGTAAATTAAAAACTAAATAAATAAATAAATAAGAAAAAATAAAAATAAATAAATAAAATGGTATTTAGATCCTGTAGCATGAGAAGGCTGGCTTAATGGGTTTTGATGATGAAAGCAGGAGGCTTGGACAGATAACTTCTTAAACTCTTTTTTTAGCTCTTAAAAAATTATTGATCATCTTCTATCAGTCAGGTGCTGTATATTTACATACATTGTCTCATTTAATTCTCATAACAGTCTTAGGGAAAAGTATCATTGCCTTATTGTGCAGATAAAAGAAATCTTAAGAAGGTTAAGTGATTTGCTCACATTGCATAGCACCCACATGGTTAAACCTCATTTATTCAATAAATGTTTATCGAGCCCCTCCTATATGCTGGACACTGGAATAAACTCTACAAATACTGAAACAAATAAGAAGCAACCCTGCACACAAAAGCTCATGGTCCAAAGACAAAGCTGGATCGCTAAACAGATTATGTAATTGGGTGTGGTAAAGTGTTGATAACTGGAAAGGGCATCATGGGAGCACAGATAGCAGAACTTGACCAGGTTGGCATTCAGGAGGTATCCTGGATCTTAGATGATGAGCAAACAGTAAACTGGTGAAGGAGAGTTGAAAAGGGATAGATTTCATCCCAGGCACTGGGAAGGGGCAGTGCAAGCAAAGGCACGGAGAAGAGAAGGAGTATTGTGAGCATGAAAACCACAGGATGGTATTGTTGGAATAGTGTAGGTATGGAGGTGGGGCTGGTGTGGTAGGGAGGGGCTAAATCAAAGCAATCCTTATAGTTGTGTTTTCCCAGTGACCTGCACTCTTCCCCCTTGGAGCCTATGCCATATGAAGAAGACTGTGCCCAGCTGAGAATCCAAAAATGGCCCCAAACAATTACTCTCAGGTGAAAGTTGAAATCAGGTAGTCTACTCAGAAGAAGGAAGACCTGTTGCTGCAAACCAGAGAATCATTTTACCTCTAACAGTCTCCTGGCCATCTCTTAATGAACTAAGTATCTAACTAGATAAGCAATTGAGAACTAGGACCAGGGATTATAGTCAGTGTGTAATAGTGGGTGATTCTTCTGAAGCCCAAACCCCATTGAATGGCTGTGATGCAGCAGTTAACTTCAATTGCCTGAGTCCCCCTCTCTTCTTCCATTTTGGCTTCCTTTATGTCTCCAGCCTTCTACAAACTATCTATCCATCTCTGCCCTTTTCCTATGTTTGTCTTTGCTGTTCCTTCTTTGAGTTTGTGTGGGGTGCTTTCAGTACTGAGATGAACCAAATGTATGGGATTGACCTCCAGAATTGTACTATAGTGCCATTGAATCAGCTGTATAAATCCACTGCCCGAGATCTGAGGTTAAGAAAGGATGAGATGAAAGCTTCTAAGTGGGAGACACTGTAGCTAGATCAGAGTTTCTCAAAGTGTGGTCTGTGCACTGGAAGTGTTTATGACAAGTAGAAATTAAAGGACCTTGACCCAGCCCTATTGATTCCAAGTGTGTTGGGATGTAGCCAAGTGTGTTTGTATTTTTAACAAGCCCCCCGGGAGATCTTTGAGCAATATAATAAGAACTGTTGCCTACTATAGGAATCACAGAATGGCAGCAGTAAGTCAGATACAGTCACAGATACATTTTGTTTGGGCCTTACAGTACTTTAAAAATCAGAATGTTTTGGGACATCTGTGTGGCTCAGTGGGTTAAGCATTTGACTCTTGATTTTGACTCAGGTCATGATCTCATGGTCGTGGGATCAAGCCCTGTGTTGGGCTCTGCACTGAGTGTGAAGCCTGCTTGGGAATTGTCTCCCTCCCTCCCTCTCTCTGCCCTTCTCCTCTCGTGCTCTCTCTCTCTCAAAATAAATAAATAAACATTTTTTTAAAGTCAGAATATTTACTTTAAAATCTAGAGTTCTGGTCTCTTGAAAAAATTCTTAGGAAGGCAACTCTGAGCCAATATATTCAGACAACAATCATCTAAAGCTATGGTAAGGACCATCCTGTTTCACTCAACATGCTCTCAGTCCTCGGAGCCACCAGAGCCTTCTGTGGTGTCATGTCCCTACCTTTTGACTTGGGCTCCTCTAGAACAGATATCAGGTTTTTGTCATCCATGAATCTTCAGTTCCTAAAAACAAATTTACAGAAGAGAGTGAATAAATGTGTGATGAATGAATGAATGGGCACAAGCTTGATGATAAGCTTCTCTTGGCTTGGATAACTTAATTCCAAGTTTTAAAAAAGCCTGGTCCTGGGTATAGGAAACATGGGGTCTTATCCTGGTTCTGTGACTGATATGTTTGGCTATATCACCTCACTTCTCAGAGTCAAAGTTATCTTAACTACAAAATGTGTTATGAGGATGGATTTGTGTCTAAATTCTTCCATCTTGGACAGTGTGGTGGCTTTAGGCTACAGGTGGGCATTTGGGTTTCGTTCTTTTTTTTTTTAATGTTTATTTATTTTGAGAGATAGAGAAAGAGACAGAGCACAAGCAGGGGAGGGGTAGAGAGAGCCAGAGACACAGAATCTGAAGCAGGCTCTAGGCTCGGAGCTGTCAGCACAGAGCCCAACGTCCAAGGTGGTGCTCCAACTCTTGAACTGCAAGATCATGACCTAAGCTGAAGTTGGATGCTTAACCGACTGAGCCCCCAGGTACCCCTCGGTTCCATTCTTAAATTATATGTGGAGAAGAGGCTAATGTGAAATTCAGTCCCAACGAGCCTCTCTCTAAGCCCCACACCTCAGAATGCCATCTGTTATCATGGCAATTTGGAATCTTAGCCTGAGCTGAGGAGGTGGCTGACTCTCACAGTCTCAGAGTGGCAAGTGTTTATGGAGGCAGACTTGGCCAACTCCTTTAGTTAGACCTCACAGAGGATGTTCAAACACCTTAGACTAGTGCAGAAGGCTATTTAGCCTAAGATCCCTGCCAGTTAACCCTGTGACTCTCCCCTTCCCACCAATAATACTCAATTTCCCACGCTGCCCACGAGCACCATGTTGTTTTTCCCCTCTCTGCCTTAGTATGTGCTGTTCTCTCTCCTTTATCTCACTCTGCCATTGTCAATTCCTACTGTGCCTTTAACACCCAATGGAAGGGATCCCTCTGGAAAGTTATCCTAGCCACTGTCCCTGTCCCCTTCTCCAGGCCTGATGCTTCACTCTCTCCTTGCTCTTCCCTTTAACTTTGTCTTGTACAAGTGCTCACTCCTTTATGTGTTTGTTCCCCTATTGAACTGAGGTCTCCTTGAGGGCAAGAATCTAGAACATGTCACAGAAGCACAATGTATGTTGAATGAAGGCTGACCAGCCCTAAACCCCAGATATGCTGAGATGATTCTGCTTGTCAGAGAAGAGCTGACCATTCAACCCTTACCCTACCCACGTTCCCCCGCCCCCATCACACACAGTTCTGCATTTTGAAATGCAGAGCTCATTGCGGATATTTAGAATGACAAATGATGTTTGCCAGTGGCTGAGTATCCTGTGTCTCAACATCAGTGCTTCATAACACTGTGGATTGTAGGGATTATGTGTAAGTGATTTTTTGTGTATAGCACTTAACAATAACAGCATGGTGTAGGACAGTATTTCCTAAACTGTTCTGAAAAATCCTTTAATCCTCTTATGGAGAATGTAAATAGACACTGTATTAAAAATGTAATCTGGGGGCACCTGGGTGGCTCACTTGATTAAGCATCTGACTTGTTAGGGTCGTGATTCACATGGTTCCTGAGCTGGAGCCCCGCTTCAGATGAGCCCCACTTCTCTCTCTCTGACCCTCGCTCACTACGCCCTCTCTCTTTCTCTCTGTCTTTCAAAAAAGAAAAAAAAAAAAAGTAATCTGGTCTGGGGCAGCTGGGTGGCTCAGTTGGTTGAGTGTCCAATTCTTGATTTTGGCTCAGGTCATGACTTCACGGTTTATGAGTTCGAGCCCTAAGTTAGGCTCTGTGACTGCAGTACAGATCCTGCTTGGGGGTTCTCTCTCTTCTTCTTTCTCTGCTCCTCCTCCGTGCTCTCTCTCTCTCTCTTTAAAAGTAAATAAATAAACTTTAAAAAAAAGTACTCTGGTCAAAAAAGTTTGGAAATGTCTGGAAACTATATTCCTCTCTTAGAAGGAAACATTTATTAGCATATTAAAGACTCAGAATTCTAGTGATAAACATCATGGTTTAATTTTGTTTCACCCAGTGCTTCCAAAGTAGTGTTGAGGAAGAACACTGAATTAGAAGTGAGAAGACCTGAGTTTTCACTTCCCCTCTTTCACTAATGCAAATGTGTGATCTTGAACGAGACACTTCCCCTTTTGCAGCCTCAAATTCCTCATTTGTACATTGAAAGAATTGAAAAGGAAAATCTAAATGACAAGGCTGGATTAGATTATTTTCTAACAATCCTCCTAATCCACTTTCTATCCTGCTCCAAGGGATGAACAACTCCAGCTCTGAAGCCTTTGCCGGGGCTAAAAAGCTCACACAATGGGTATTTAGCAACGTGGTCTCAGCTCTGCCTTGCCCCACCCCAGGATCAACTGAGCAGGAGTTTGGATGTTCTCTTAACACAGCTGTTCTCTCAGTTGACTAGATCTGAAGGGGAATTATCTGGCAGTTCTGAGCTGATTGTGCCAACTCCAGGATGGCCTTCAACACTGTAACAAGCCAAAATCAGCCATCCACTCATCCTCTCCTCCTTTGCAAGGCATTCACCATTGCAAAATCATTGCTCAGAATGTCCAAAAAACAATAGATTTGACATAAAGTGAAACCCTGGGTTCAGGAAGAGCTTTAAGGTAGGAGAGATTTGATAACAACCATCAATCAGGACTGTGAAAACACCAAGCACCTGCAGGGAAACCAGATACCCAAGAATGTAGTAAGGGGAGTAAGATCCCAAGTTCCCTTGGTCTTGAGAGAAAACGTAGCCAGTTGGTTCCCTTTAAAGTGTGTCTGTGGAAAGGAAAGCAAGTCTGGCTCAATTCAGATTTTGGTGTCATGGAGTTCATGTGGACAGGGGTCAGCCCATTCCCACTGATGGGGGCCCTATTAGCATGATGCCACACTCAGAGCAGAAAGCCTATACTTCCCGCTCCAGAGGATAGCCCCCAAATGGCCACTGTTTAAGGCCCATATTACACATAAGCAGAGTGGTGTTTCTCTCTGAATACCATCTCAGCAAAGTCAGAAACACCATTACTCAGCATAATCTGTAGCCAAGATTTTCCTCGTGTGTATGGTTCACCCAGTCCAGGATCCTTCCTTCTTTCCTTTTTTCTGTCCTGCAACATTACAGAACATTTGTTAAATGACAAAACTAAAACAAGTTAGTAATAACTTTGATGTCCTTTATTCAAGGGAAGACAATCCATGGATTGCGGGTGCACAGGACCTAACAAGCAGTGAAGCTCTCTTCCCCAGGGATTTTGGGCAAGGGTGAGTCGTACAGAGCATTAGAAGAGGCACTGAGGAAACAGGCTAGGAGGTGGGGGATTTCCTTATCCTTATAGGCTAGCAGGTCTTATTTTCTAGGGTAAGGTAAGCTAGTGAAAGCTGAGTTGGAGGATTGTGATTGGCGTTAGTTTTTTTAGACAGTGAGGGGTCTCCCTCATTGCAGGTTGACTCTGATTTAGATTTTTATGCTGAGCCATGGGGGCAGCTTCCATATTGTGGATCCTGGTATGTAAATTAACTTTATCACTGTATTTCAGGACTTGCACTGGGCATGATGATTAGTCATGGAGCCAGAGCGGATGTATACAGCATGACTCCTAATAGGGATTGAGTTTAAAAGTTAATGTTTAGAGCAAAAAATCAAGTATTATCAGAATTACCTTTGAAAATATTTTAAATCATCCACATGGGTATTGAAATGGTCACACTCTGTGAAGCCCAGGACACTTGAGGGACTTGGGTTTTAACTGAGGGATAATGAATGTCATTCACCCTACATTTCTCCAGGCCATTGATCAGCTCAATGTGTGGAATGGTACTACTTAAATCGCTATTTCTTGCTCAGAGCCTTGTTTTGTTTTGTTGTTTTGGCTGAAATTGACTTTGTATAAGCTAAATATGTATATGACACCATTCAGTGAAATACATAGAAAAAATATTTACAATCATTTTACTAATAGAGGTTACCCCTTGGGTGTGGACTGAGATCTGAGGTACTAGAACAAAAAGAGGGTCAAAAAGGACTTCAGTCTTCTCTGTAGTGTTTTTATCATCATTTTAAAAAAACATTTATGTCTTTATTTTGAGAGACAGAGAAGAGAGCAAGGGCTCACACAAGCAGGGGAGGAGCAGAGAAAGAGAGGGAGAGAGAGAGACTCTCAAGCAGCTCCACACCCAGTGCAGAGCCTTGTGTGGGGCTCAATCTCATGAACCATGAGATCATGACCTGAGCCAAAATCAAGAGTCAGACACTTAACCAATTGAGCCACCCAGGTTCCCCAGCGTGAAAATAAACAGCGATAAGATAGTAATAGCAGTGTGCCGGAAGCAGGCCTCAGGGTGGGGGAACAATGAAATTTTCCCTTCTACTTAATCTCATTCCTGTGTTTTTGTTCTGTGCTCAAGGGAAACAAGGTTGATGTTTTGCTTATTCCGCTTCAGGATGACCTAGATAAAGCTTGGGCTGTTTGGCTTGTCTTGTCAGTTCCCTCCCTGCCCCAGGGAAGGGCAGTTCTTTTAGTATATAGATAAGTGAGGAGCATTGACACTGGGCAGGGGACATCTGCATGAGTTTTTTAACCTGCTATTTCTTTCTAATCTGGTGTTACTTCTGCCATCACAGGGATGTTGCTAAGGGTGAGAGGTGCCCTTGGATCATCGCAGTTGTGTTGGCTCACCCACGTACTCACCTTGGCAGCGTATTCACTTCCTCTTTATCCTTTGTGAGGTGGAATGGACAGGAATTATTATTCCCATGTTATGAACTTGGGAACAAAGGCAAAGCATAAAAGTCAGAAGCAGAGGTGTATACCCAACACTGGGTTGGTTGCCTGCCAGTCTAAGGCCTTATCCATCTGACTACTCCTCATGTTCTTACTGACCACCTCAGAAGGTGGTTATGGATCAAATGAGTGCAGAACTCTGAATCCATAGTAACAGAACCACAGAAAGCCCACTGTGTGAATATTCAGATCATTTTCCTGACACAGGCTGTAGTGTGAATTCTGTCTCAGGCCTAGTGGGAAAACTCTACAACTTTTTTCCTGAGAATGAGGAACTTCTCAGTTGAAGGTTGTGCTTGGTATAGTAAAGATTGCAGGCTCAAGCTTCGCTGGAACCCATCACATTTTACCTGTAAGATACTGGACAGTTCCCTTCACCTCTCTGAATTCCAGCTCTTTATCTGTCAAAGGGGAAAAATACTACCTACTTCATTGGATGACTATGAGGAATGAATAGAAGCTAGTTGCCTGACCCAAAACAGGCACTCATCATACATATTAGTCCCATTCATTCTCTGGGTCTTTCCTAATGGAGCACTGGCCATGAAAATATCTGGTAGGACCAACCTGGTTTGATGAGTTAGCCTAGTGGGGACAATAAAACCCACAAGTCATTTGGAACATTACTATCTGCATCCATTGAGGGAATATTCACTCAAAAGTGCCTCTTTTCAGGCTCAGCTTGGCCTGTGAGAACACAAGGAGGAAGAGGTGGAGGTGGAGAAAGAAACCCCCCTAAGGGCATTGTTTTTACAGACTTTTTTTTTTTTTTTTTTTTTTGGTACATGAAGAGAAATTAAGATCAGTTGGCCAGGGCTGTGGACATCCTGTACTCATCTTTTCTTTGGATACATGTCAAGAAAGGTTATGATGCTTCTTTCAGTGTTTGATGTTGGCTATGACCATGGGGTGTAGTTTTTCACTGACTTTCTCCTGGATGAAGGTATTTGAAGACAGAGGACTTTAGTCATCAAGATTTTCAGGCCTCTGGCTCAGCAATAAAATGAAATGAGGGCTATGGTAGCATTCACATTAAATGGTTTTCCTCTAGTGTTAATACTGGAGCTTGCTATTCCTGAATATCTTTATTTTTAAATTGGCTGAAGCCCTTTGGTTGCCATAACAAAATTCAATTAAATTTGGCTGAAGGGAAAATTGAGAATTTTATGTATATGTAGGTTAAAAATGATTAAAGAAGATGATTTAAGTGATACAAACAAAGTTTATTTTAACCACTTCATGAAGCAAGTAGTCTCCACTCCCAAGGGTCTAGAGAACTGAAAAATGGGGAGGAAGGCAGGAAGTTTTCACACTTTATCACAGGATAAAGAATAAAGAAAATGCAGGAGAGGCACCTGGGTGGCTCAGTTGGTTAAGCATCCAACTTCAGCTCAGGTTATGAGCTCATGGTTTGTGAGTTCAAGCCCCACGTCAGGCTCTGTGCTGACAGCTCAGAGCCTGGAGCCTGCTTTGGATTCTGTGTCTCCCTCTGTCTCTGTGCCACCCCTGCTCACACTCTGTCTTTGTGTCTTTCAAAGATAAACAAGCATTAAAAAAATGCAGGAAAAAATAGAAAATATATGATTGGCTGGGGCCACAGTCAACCTTGTTTGGGGTGAGAAGGAACAAGGAAATATGCATAGACCCAAGAGTTGGCTTGGTGTTTGAAAATTGTTTGACTGGATATACTGTGTTTCTGTTCAAGTGGAGCATTTACAGAGACATGAAAGTTATTTAGATTCTGTTTGCTGACAGCTCTATCTTGGGCCTAGAAATTTATTTTAACATATACATGTATATTGTATATACATATTCATGTATATGCATATCGATATATGCATATGTGTATTCTATGTATGCAAATTATGTATAAAGATATGTACAGGGATATGTCATAAAACTGGAATATAAGAATATAGTAAAGCTGAAGGAAAGGCCTAGAATAAGGAATTGCAAAGCCATTGGGATATCTCCCTGGAAGTTCCTTGGGTTCTACTCTTCTCCCTGCCTCCCCTCTTCCTCCCCTCCCCTCCCTGCTGCCAGTGGAATATGGTTGTTAATCAGCCTTCTAAGAAAGTGATTGATGCTTATGGTTCTAACCATTTCTGAATCAGAGCTGTCTAGATCACAAATCCCAGTTCCTGAGGTGGGTAATTGTCCATCCTGGGCCAATGAGCTATTACAGCCAGGAGAAATGAGATAGACAGTGGGGACACAGCTGCTGGAACCCATCCATTGTGAGCAAGGAAGCCACAGTCATTACAATTTATGACCAAGAACTGGACACCCATTCTAGTCTGGCTATCAATGCTGCAAATGGAAAGCAAAAAATTACTAAATATGAGCAAATATAACCAAAATGACCAGAGTCATGACTGAGAAGAATAAATAAATCGTAGGATGCTTAAAGGACTAAGCCACCCAGGTACCCCCAAGCAAAGGTCTTTAAGGCAAACAATACAACAAGTACAGAAAATTTTAATATGTAATCATAGAAGAGAGTTCAAAGCCACATAGCCAGAGACATATTTGCTAATGTTAGTGTTTAAATAAAGTTGCTAGGGGCACCTAGGTGGCTCAGTTGGTTAAGCATCTGACTTCATCTTAGATCAAGATCTCACAGTTTGGGGGTTCAAGACCCACACTGGGCTCTGTGCTGACAGCTCAGAGCCTGGAGCCTGCTTCAGATTCTGTGTCTCCCTCTCTCTCTGCCCCTTTCCTGCTGCACTCTGTCTCTCTTTCTTGCTCTTAAAAATAAACATTAAAAAAAACTTTTAAAATAATAAATAAACACTTAAAAAATTAAATAAAGTTGCTAATATTTAAAAATCTAAATATTTCATACCAAATTTTGTTTTATAGCTCCTCTTAAAAAATCAGAAGGCCTGGCAAAACTGGGTTCACAGTCTTGTCTGGAAATCATCACTGGAGCTGAGAGGTGGATGTCCCCTTGGAAGGGCTAGGTGGTCTCTAGTTTGTTCCCTGCCCTGCCCAGCAAAGCAGGCTTCAATCACTCCATGGGTGTTGGAATATCACGATACTACCAGGGCCAGTCCCTCCTGAAACATCTGGCTCTTTAAAATGGAAACTGTTGAAAGAAAGAAAGACAGAAAGAAAGAAAGAAAGAAAGAAAGAAAGAAAGAAAGAAAGAAAGAAAGAAAGAAAGAAAGAAAGAAAGAAAGAAAGAGATGGAGAGAGAGAGAGATAAAGAAAGAAGTTAAGAGGGGCGCCTGGGTGGCTCAGTCGGTTAAGCGTCCGACTTCGAAGTGGCTCAGGTCACGATCTCGCGGTCCGTGAGTTCGAGCCCCGCGTCGGGCTCTGGGCTGATGGCTCAGAGCCTGGAGCCTGCTTCCGATTCTGTGTCTCCCTCTCTCTCTGCCCCTCCCCCGTTCATGCTCTGTCTCTCTCTGTCTCAAAAATAAATAAAATGTTAAAAAAAATTTTTTTGAAAGAAAGAAGGAAAGAAAGAAAGAGAAAAAGAAAGAAAGAAAGAAAGAAAGAAAGAAAGAAAGAAAGAAAGAAAGAAAGAAAGAAAGAAAGAAAAGTATTTGATTGTCGAATACATTTTCTCTGACCTTGTTTAAGGAAAAACGTGTTTAATTAGTTGAAATTTTGGTACTGAAAGAGGGTTTCAACTGCCTCCATTTTCACCTCAAACTTTCTAATTAAGTTCTTTACAGTTTATCTCTCAATTTAGGCAAAAGAATGAAGGCAAAGCATCCCCTGATGAGAACAGAAACTACCCCCTCTAGTAATAAGGACTGCCCTGAGCCAGCAAGACCCTGCCCATGATGATGATCCATTTGACCTTCATTGCCCACGTGCACTACCAACAAACTTTGTCTCACATTTTCCTTATATAAACCTGGAAGTATTTCCTGCACTTTGCAGATAGTCTTTGAGCCGCCAGTCTACTGTCTTTACAGTGTTGACTTCTCTGAAATAAATTCTTTTCTTGGGGTGCCTGGGTGGCTCAGTTGGTTAACCAACTGACTCTTGATTTCAACTCAGGTCATGATCTCACAGTTTGTGAGTTTGAGCCCCACATTGAGCCCCACAATGGGCAGTGCAGACCCTGTTTGGGATCCTCTCTCTCTCTCTCTCTCAAAAAACAAACATATAAATAAATAAACAAACTTAAAAAAGATAAATTTCTTTCTTGTTTCAACTCCACTCATCTCTCTGTCTTTGGATGCTGTCAGCGGCAAGTGGCCCAACTTGGTCTATGTGGGACCCTGGGAGCCAGGTGCTCTTGCATCCTGGGCACCCTGGCTACAGTACACTATTTTTGTAGAAAATTAAGGCAAAATGAAGGCAGGACTGTAAGCTTTGAGAGGGTTGGGACTGTGTCTGCTTATTTACAGCTGAGTCTCCCGTGCCTAGAACATCACTGATGCCCATAAATATAGGAGGAGGGAATGAAGACATAATGTGGCATGCACTAACCAAACATTTTATGGAAAAACAGGGCAATCCTGCCTGTACATGAAGAAAAACAGCACAAAACTTTCTGACATGTGTCACTGATTGCAGGCATGAGGCCACAAAGATAAGAGAGAATCATGATAGAAAACTGATCTGGACTTAGAACTCTGCTTACTAAAGCACTGTGGCAAATAATAGCATTTCCAGGAAGAGTTTTTAGTTATGTGGGAAAAAAGAAATATAAATAAGTAAAATGATTCCATAAACTTGTACACTATATAAAATGTCCTTAGAAGTAAAATAAAAATTACTCTGGGGATCTCTAGTAATGGAGGTGTCTAAATGCTTCTCTTGGATTTGTAGGGGCCAAGGGCAGGCCACACCAAGATGGGCTGCTTTAGTATAAAGATTATTTTGAGTTAAAAGCAGTCAAATGGAGCACCCATCTGGCTTAATTGGTAGAGCATGCAACTCTTGATCTCAGAGTTTGAACCTTATGTTGCGCGTTGTAAGAAGTGAGATGATTCATTTTCAGAAATACCAAATAAAAGCTGTGTTGTCTAGTAACAATAGGCTTACAACCTATTGGAAATATGTACAAACTGGCCCTCCATCCAACAATGGAGTCCCAAACCCTTAAACATTTCACTTCCTGGTTCTTCCCCTCTCCATTTTGTGGGCTTTTCACGGGCTTTGCAAGGAGCATGAGCCAAAGAACTGAAGTCTCTGAGTCACCTTAAGAAATGTACATTTGTTCCAATCAGACTACTTTTTGGCCTTACATGGGCATAGGCGACTTCTGGGTAAGGCTGTAACCTTTGTAGTACTCAGCCAATGAGGACTCAGGGGAGGGTCTTGCGTGCTAGGAGATAAATTGCCTGCTGCAGCCTCCCCAAATGTGCCTGTCCATCAGACACCTGCTCTCCCAAGAATGATGATTAAAGCCTCACTTCACTGTGCTTCGAGTCCCTTCTTTGATTGGGTCACTGGGTTTATTTCTCACAGGTGTGGAGCCTACTTAAAAAAAAATCAAGACCCAGTAGATCCAGGTAAAGTTCTTTATCTCCCCCACAACTAAATGAAGAGAACTTAGAAGACCTGCTCCAGGAAGAGTACTACCTCCATAGATAACTACATTATGATATGAACTAGATGTAGAAGACAGGGAGGAACCTAGCAAGGCCTGTTTGAGCAAAGTTCCCTCTGATGTGGAGAACAAAGGGAAAAGAAAAAAAAAATTAAACTTCCTTACAACTTACAGCCCTTTGACAAGTAAATACTTGAGACAAGCAAAGTGACCTTCTTCAAGGAGCTTAGCTGCCTCAATGTTAATACTTTGCTAAAGGCAAAAGGCAACCTTAGCCTGACATTAGGCCGACCTCCAGGATCCTGAAAAAACCCCTTTAGAAACTTGCTTTACTTCTACCATCCGTGCCCCGCCCCCTGCCCAAGATATGTTTTAGCAATCATTCTCTAAACATAAGGCCCACTGATATACATGTGAAGGGTCTCATGATTAAGAGTTTACTAGACAGTAGTAAATGACCTTTTCTTAACAGCAGCTAGCCCCTCAAGGTCATTTCCAGCAAGCTGGAAAGCTTGCTTTCAGGGTTCAAATTCCTTAGAGAGTTATGCCATCCCTAACCCCTCCCAGTTTGAAACTATACACTCAGTCACTCCTCACAACCTCAGTTCAGCTCTTTCTGCCCATGGGTCCCAACCTTGCACTTTAATAAAAACCACCCCCCCACATTATTATTTTTTTTTGCAAGAAATTCTTTCTTGACCCTTCACTCCCCAACATTTCACATCACTCTCTGTCCCATTGTTTCAGAATGGCCCAGAAAACATTTGTTTACCAAATATTTACACTTTTTCATCTTCCTAAGGATTGTATTCTTCCCCCTTTGAAGAACCCAATCCCTACCCATTTCTCCTTAGTTCAGAATGACATATATACCTCATTTTGGAGGTCTTTGGAATTTAAATGTCTGTATGGATTCCCTGTAAGTACACTATTAAATTTTATTTTCTCCTGTTAATCTGTTTCGTGTCAATTTGACTCTTAGTCCCGTTAGAAGGACCTTTGAGGGGACAGGAATTCTTGCTCCTCAACAGATCATTTAGCAATGAGCTGCCAGGAGGTTAAGAGGCTGGATGGAATGAGCTTTGAATGAACTTTGTGACGTTCTCATATAGAGAAACTAAGGCACCAAGGCAGGGACTAAGTCAATTGGACACAGTATATCTGTGACCCTGGCAAGTCAGGAGCTAGAGGTCCCAATCCCTAGTCTACTTTCAAGATACCAAAGAACTATTTCCAGTCAGATTTCATTTTGGGGGGTGAGGTGGCAAAAAGGAGAATGGTGATGGCCTTTTCTGATTCTAGGAAGCAGGTCCAGAGACCTGTAAGGCCATAGCCAAAGGTGATAATCCTATTTGTCATCACTCTGAATTATATCTGGGCTGTATGCATGGAGCTGACTGATGACTCATATAAAGCTTGGAGACTTTGGCATCTCCTTTACCTAGGTACAGTCAAGATTTTCTCTTGTTTTTTTTTCTTTAATTTTTTTAATGTATTTTGAGAGAGAGAGAGAGAGAGAGAGAGCAGGGTAGGGGCAGAGAGAGAGTGAGAGAGAGAATCCCAAGCAGGGATTCTAGACAACGGGGCTCAATCTCGTGACTAAAATCACGTGAGCTGAAATCAAGAGTTGGACACTTAACTGACTGAGCCACCAAAGTGCCCCAAGATTTTCTCGTTTTGCTATACTGAGTGATAATTGTGATTCCATCTTACTTGAATGGAGTGTGTTCTGGGGACAAGGGAGAGAGTGCTGCTTTGCACATTGTAAGTCAAGGCTGACCCTTCTATGACTATTGTTGCGTATTGGGTAAGTGCCTGTCTTCTGAGTTTCTTAGAGGGTGCATAGGAGGGAAATTCCAATGATAAAACAAAAGCAATGACTCTCAATGAGATAAAGATGTTCTCAGGCAGCCTGAGTGAAACTCTTCATGTCCTGCTGCTGGTACCTTGCCCCCAATCCCAGCCAGTTTGTCAAGTTCTGAGCTACTGCTGCAGGCCTCAAAATCCAGCCTCCAAGGCTAGAAGACTAAGGAGATGCCCTGAGGATTAAGGCCTTTGGCATGTGTCTTCGTCAAAAATATGATCTTGGGTTTACATGGAGTGTTTTTGATGCCACAAGACCAGACTAAAGGAACAGATCAATTCTAGAAGGTCTTGGCCTTTGAGAACAGGTGTCATAAAGCAAGGATGTCCTGCTCATTTTTCTTCAAACATTTAAGAAATATTTATTAGGCACCTACTAATTGTGGCAGGAAATGTTCTCTGTCCTGGGACACACCAGTGAACTAAATTTACAGACAGAAATCTCTGCTCCATAGGCTTACATTCTTGTGGGGATGGATGAGCCCCATGAAAATTTTCACAACTTCTTTGTCACTTCCTGTCCTACTCCTGTCATCTCCTCCAGAGATAATCTGGGAAAACCAGATGAGACTCATCACACACTTATTTTGAGCTACCTTGGGAGAAGTCATATGATGGAGGAGGGCTGCTGTGGGTCTGAGATTATGCACAGGTTTGAATTGTCTAGTGAGACAGAGAAACTAAAGGAACCCCATGAAAAACTGCTTTCTTCACTCCTTTCCCTGCTTCTGTTCTTGCTAGAATCTGTACCCTACCCCCTTACATATGCCTCACAGAACAGGTAATGTATGTCCTCCTTGTAAAGGTCAAGGAGTTAATGACCTCTTTGGAGTCTTCCAGCACAATAGATAACATCTAAGGAGTGACCAGGTGGGGTCATCATGAACCTGTTTTCCAAGACCACTGACTCATCAAGACCTGACTCCAGGGCATAAGTGACCTATGAAGAACATTTAAACACTCCTCTTTGTTCCTGGATGACTGAGAAGATATGTGCACCAGACCACAATCCTAAATAAAAACCCCAGACCCCAAGCAAGGATGAAACTCACCTTTCCAGAGAGTCTCCAGGACACTCTATCTTCACTCTCACCATGTCTTCAATAAACTCTATTCTCATTTCCTCTTGCCTCACCTTTGATTTCTATCCTGTGCAAAGCCAAGGACCCTCTTGGCTGGTCCTGTGGTACCTTCTCTGGGTCCTTGAACCCGGCCAGCCTATATCATCTAGCTTTTTTTTTTTTTTTTTTTTTTTTTTTTTTTACTGCTTATTGCTCACACTTTTGAATAGCATTGTCTTGCCAAGAATGACACAAGCTCCATTTTAACTGATGAGCTTGGGGTTTGAGGCCTAATTATAGGCAACATTTTATAAGTCTATGGAGCAACCAACACCCCCAGATTTTTCTGGTCACCCTCCTTGCATTTGCAAAGCTGAACCAAGAAATTAGCTTTGACTGGGGTCTTGCACACCCACAGGCCTCACCCTTGTAATGTAAATAGTTGCCAGAGACCCTGCCCAAGAGTCTGGCTGCACAGTCCAGAGTGAAGACACAGACTCTGGGGGGCAGAGTTTGGTTAATTACTAAGTTATTTTTTTTTTAGAAAGAGAGAATGTGTGAGTGGGGGAAAGGAGCAGAAGGAGAAAGGGAGAGAGACACAGAGAGAGAGACAGAGACAGAGAAAGAGAGAGAATCTTAAGCAGGCTCCATGCTCAGGTCAAAGCCTGACTTGGGCATGATCTCATGACTATGGGATCATGACCAGAGCTGAAATCAAGAGTCAACAAACTGAGTCACTCAAGTGCCCCCTAAATTATTTCTTGCGTAATTATTTATTAAGCACCCTTGGTTTAGGTACTAGGGATGTAAGAGTGAACTTTAATGGATAAAGAGTCCTGGTCTTCATGGAAGTGACAGGTCATTGAGGGTGTGGGAAGGGTGTGGGGAGAAAAGATAAACAATGATGCTCATCAATGTCTTCTACAAATAGCACTTTTCAAATTCCAGTGTGCAATCCAATTACTTGGAGAGCTTATTAAAGCAGATTGCTGGGCTCCATGCCCAGAAACTGATTCAGTAGGTTTATGGTGGAGTCAAAGAATTTGCGTTTCTAGCAAATTCTCAGGTGATACTACTTAAAATGTACTTTGCACAAATCATAGAAATCCAAGGTCACTACCTATAAGATGAAGGATTTAGTACCTTATGTGTTCCTCTAAGTATGGTTCCCCAGACTCCCTGGTGATCTTTATGAAAAGTACAGAAAGAAGTGGATTCTTGGTCCCTCCCCTAAAGGGAAGTTGTTTAGCTAATGAAAAAGAAGGGATTACTTACATATAGAGAAATGACCATGTGTTGCTATGTTAAAACCTTTAAGGAATTAAATATTGATGAGAAATAATATATTGATTGAAGTAAAGGTGTTTACAATAATAATATTCAATGAGGTGGAGTTCATACACTATTGGTATGAGCATAAACAGCAATGTGTAACAAAAGCTATATTATCTTTTTAATGTTTATTTATTTGGGGGGGGGGGAGGGGCAGAGAGAGAAGGAGAGAAGGAGAATCCCAAGCAGGCTCTGAGCTGCCAGCACAGAGCCCGATGTAGGGCTCGAACACATGAGCTGTGAGATCATGACCTGAACCAAAACCAAGATTCAGTGACACAACCGACTGAGCCGCCCGGGCACTCCATACCAAAATTCTTTACAATAATGCTTTTAATTCAGTAATTCCTCATTTGAAAATTTGTATTAACTAACTAACAGGCAGTAAGAAACAATAGATCTCTGGGGCACCTGGGTGGTTCAGTTGGTTAAGCATCCAACTTCTGCTCAGGTCATGATCTCATGAGACCATGATCTCATGGTCTGTGAGTTCCAGCCCTGGTGAGCTGACAGCTCAGAGCCTGAAGTCTGCTTAGCATTATCTGTCTCCCTCTCTCTGCCCCTCCCCAACTCATCCTCTCCCTCTCTCTCTCAAAAATAAAAAAAAGGAAAAAAGAAATAATAGAGCTCATATACCATCTACCCAATTTCCTCCAATGTTAACATCTCACAAACTATAGTACAATATCACCCAGGATACTGACATCAACATAATCCATAGATCTTGTTCAGATATCCCATTTTACTTGTACTTATTTATGCATGTGTATATGCATATGTGTGTATTTAGAGATAAACAGTTTTATTACATTGTATAGGTTTGTGTGTCCATCACCAGTCAAGATACAGAACAATTCCATCATCACAAAGTTAAGTTATTTTGCTGTTTTATAACCACACTCACCTTGCAATGTCATAAATATTTAGCTATAATTATGTTTCTTGTAGTAATCTTTTTAATAGGTAAAAAAAAGAAAAACAAAATAGCTTCAATATTCATTAATAGGATATTGATTACATTAATTAATGCATATCCATAAAATAAAATTACAGGGACACCTGTGTGGCTCAGTCAGTTAGGCATCCAATTCTTGATCTCAGCTCAGGTCATGATCTCACAGTTCGTTGGTTTGAGCCCCACGTTGGGCTCTGTGCTGACAGCACAGTGTCTGCTTGGGATTCTGTCTCTCTCCTTCTCTCACCCCCTCCCCTACTCTTTCGCTCAAAACAAATAAACTTTAAAAAAACAAACAAACCATGCAAACCTTAAGTTTGATAGCACATTATCCAGCAACTTACAAAGAGGTTTATAATATATTCAGTAAAAATAATCTTGCAAGTGTATTTTTATTTTCTCCTTTTTCACTTGTTCATATTTTCTGATAGTTTTATAATTACCACATATTACTCAAAAATTGTTTTATTGTGGTAAAATATACATAACATTTTGAATGTACAGTTCAATGGTATTAAATACATTCACATTGTTGTGAAACCATCACCACTATCCATCTCCAGGACTTTTTCATCATCCCATACAAGAACTCTGTACCCATTAAACAGTAACTCTCCATTCCCCTCTCCCTCCAGACCCCGGCAAGCACTGTTCTGGTTTCTGTCTCTGGGTATTTTACTACTCCAGGCACCTCATGTAAGTGAAATCATATGATATTGTCCTTTTGTGACTGGCTTATTTCACTTAACATAACATCTTCAAGTTTCATCCATGTTGGAGCATGTACGTGATGCCACACTGATTAGTAATCCATAGGCTACCATTAGATACAAAGTCACTTATAGTAAGCCTCATATTTGTGAGATTTTTGCATATTTTTAACCGTGAATTGCAATGCCAAAGGTAAGTCAAGTCTGAAGTACCAAGGCTAAACCATCTTTTGTACTGAATTCGGTGGGGGTGACCTGGTAGAAGGAAGGTTAGTTTAGGCCGGGGAAATGACATTCATGAGGACTGAAAAGTGGAGACCCACACAACACAAGTGGTGACAAGAAGCCAGTCCACCTGCCTATGCTCAGGAGCCTGAGCAGGGCAATACTGAGAAAAACACAGAAGATGCTACAGTTTGAATGTTTGTGTTACCCCCAAATTAATATGTTGAAAATCCTAATGCCAGGGGCGCCTAAGTGGCTCAGTTGGTTAAGCAACCGACTTCAGCTCAGGTCATGATCTCGCAGTCCATGAGTTCAAGCCCTGCGTCGGGCTCTGTGCTGATAGCTCAGAGCCTGGAGCCTGCTTCAGATTCTGTGTCTCCCTCTTTGCCCCTCCCCCACTCACACTCTGTCTCTCTCTCTCTCAAAGAATAAATAAACATTAAAAAAAAATTTAGAAAATCCTAATGCCCGATGTAATGGTATTAGGAGGTGTCCTTTAGCAGGTGCTTAGGTCATGGGGGTGGAGCACTCATGATTGGGATTTGTGCTCTTATAAGATAATGTTCCCCTTATAAGAGATATCTCAGAGAGATCCCTCATCCTTTCTGCCATCTGGGGATACAAATAGAAGTCTGTGACCTGGAAGAGGGCCCTCACCCTACCAGGCCAGCACCCTGAGCTCAGATATCCAGTCTCCAGAACCATGAGAAATAAATCTATGTTGTCTGTAAGCCACCCAACCTATGGCACTTTTGTCAAAGCAGCCTGAATGGACACATGATAAAGGCAAAGGTTGAGGGGCAAAATGTACACATAAACAGTTTCAGCGTAAATAAGAGATGCCATTTCAAGCCAGAGGGAATTGAAGCTGATGAGATAAAACATATTCAAATTGTTGTTTAGAGAAAGAAGTACTGCTGACTTGTACAGTTTGGATGGCAGGAGGCCGAGACAGGCATGCAGGGGAGGCACAACCTTTCCAGTTGGGTACAGATGGGTTCAAACTTGCCCTGTGAGGCTCACTGAGGCACCCACTCTACTGTACCAGTCAGGATTTGTTATGTAGACTGCATGCCTAGTTGAGAGAAGGAAACTGAATGTAACAAAAGGAAACTGTCAGAAAATGGAGCAGTCAGGGAAGGTCAGGATGAAGTGGAGCCTGGAGAACTTAGGAGAACCTTGCTTTTATGACCGTTGCTTGGGATTGAAGTAAAGGCAAAACCCAGGACAGATGCTGCAGCCTAGCTGGTGAGTCATGCCCTGAACACCGACTAGAGTCAAGAAGCTAGGGTGGGAGTTTACCTGCCTAGTCTTGTTCTGGTTCCTTGATATCTTCTTCACCATATAGTAAGAGAGTCAAAGGAGCTGAGAGATGTGAAGAAGGGCTGGTGTTTTAGAAGAGATCCATGGGGACAATGGGAAGCTCCCCTTTTGTTTCACCCCAACCAGCCCAAGGTTATAATCCTGGCCTGGGGAATAGCTATCAGAATGGACAGGAAAAGGCAGACTCAGATGAGGAAAAACCACAAGATTAACAAAACATCTCACAGGGTGAAGGACTTTGGAAGCTACCTAAGGTCAACTTCTCACCTAAAGAAAACGATTACTAACATTCTTGAGGACCTCCTTCACATTAGGCTGTTCTAACTGCTTTAAATGTGTAAGTCTTTTGATTCCCTCCAGAGTCTTGGGGACATTATGACCCCTGTTTAGAGATTAGGCAGCAGAGGTTAGGCAGCCTGCCTGAGGCAGCAGATGGTGAGTGGTAGACTCTGGATCAGAACCTAGGTAGGTGCTCCATCAACACCTGTAGGTTGGCCATCAAGCAATTCTACTTTCTTTTAGGTATGAATATTTCTAGAGTCCAACTGCCCACTGAACTTCTATTCCCACATTCCTCCACTTATGCACAAAGGACAGAGCAAAATATTTCTTTCTGTTCCTATGCAGTATCCTTTTGGGTGACTAGGAACCTCTTTCTTGTACTCTGTCATTTTTCTACACTTCTGCCCATGCCCAACCTCAGGAGCCCACCCAGCTTCATCCCATCATATCATCTGTATTCAGGCCAGCAAGGGCCCGTTTGCCCCTCATGTCTGAGACTGCCAAGTCCCCTTGTCCTGGTCCTCATATTATTTCTTTTTTTAATGTTTTTTTTTTTAACTATTTTATTATTTATTTTTGAGAGACAGAGCACAAGTCGGGGAGGAGCAGAGAGAGAGGGAGACACAGAATCCAAAGCAGACTCCAGGCTCTGAGTTGTTAGCACAGAGCCTGATGCGGGGCTCAAACTCACAAACTACAAGATCATGACCTGAGCCAAAGTCAGATGCTTAACCAACTGAGCCACCCTGGTGCCCCATCTTTTTCTTTTTAATGTTTATTTATTTATTTTGAGAGAGCGAATGGGGAAGAGGCAGAGAAAGAGGGAGAGAGAAAATCCCAAGCAGGCTCCATGCTGCCAGTGCAGAGACCAACACGGGGCTCGAACCCAGAAAACACAAAGTATGAGATCATGACCTGAGCCGAAACCAAGGGTTGGATGCTTAACTGACTGAGCCACCCAGCCACCCCATGGTCCTGATTCTTAACAGCAGAAGGGCCATTTAAAAGATAAACCTCTGTCTTGCTAATATTGCTTACCCTGGTTAGAAGAAAAGGAATGACCCAAACAGTCTGAAACTGGGGCCCTCTAGGCTGAAAATGAAAGTGCTAGGTACACTAAAGAAGTATATTATTATTTAAGGCAATATTATGAGTTCAGGTCTCTGGTTGGCCCATAGGGAAATTAATAAACTCTTCTTTGCCATCAGCAGCCCTCAGATTTCATGTTACAGGTGCTGGGAAACCAGGTTTCAAATACATTCAAAGTGGATAGCACATGATTCCAGTGGGTCTAGGGTCATTCAACAGAGGTGCTGGTATGTACACATTTGAGGCTTAGCAAGCTGTTTCCCTAAGATTCTTAGAGCAATTGAGAATGTCTTTTTGTTGAAATCCTCCTCCTCCTGGCAGGAATGAGAATGGGAAGAGCAAGTAGATGAGACAGGGACAGGGAACTCCAAATGACTGCACCTACCCAATGGTACAAACTCTAATCCTCAAAATTTCCTTATGTTCAGCAGAAATGCATTTTGCATTGAGTCTGCACTTTGAAGCCCACAGAGAAAGGACCTTCTCTTCCCAATGACAACACTTTCTGAAGGAGAAAAAAATCCCCATTTCCTTTACATATATGTGTGTGTTCATTCTACAATGCCACTTTCCAGGCCTCCATCATCCTGATCATCCTGCTCTGATTTATTCAAGTTTGCCAAAATACTTTTTAAAATATGGCACCAAGAGTTGAAAGATTATTTCCTCAGAGTAGTTAATGCTGCATACATAATGTCTGAACAAGGCAGGAGGAGACAAGAAATAGAAGTGATTTTAAGGAAGTGAGCTTGAGGACTAGAAAGATGTTATTGAAAAACTGCACATAGTGGTTCAGATGTAAGATAATTTGGGGGTGGCGATGTTTCCTGGTGGAAACAGGAAATATAGTCCTGAAGGGAGAAGAGATTAGGACTGGAGGTATAAAGAGTCTTCAGCCTAGATGTAAGCAGTGGGAGCTAATCCAATGAAGAAGGGGAAAACTCCCATTTGTGGAGGACAAGGATAATGAGGCTGTGCCAGACATTTTCCCAGGGTTAATGCCATCTAGACTGCACAATTTGTAAGGAATCAGCCATCATGAGGGAGAGTGAGGCTGATAAAACCTAAGTAACTTTCCCAGGGCCATTCAACCACTAAGTGAAATGGCTGGGACTCCGACTTGGATGAGTTGTCAGGGAGTGTGATGAGAGCCTCAAGAACTTGTTCCCAAACCAAAGGAGTCAAGTATGAATTGCTGACGAGCACAAGTGCATGAAGGTTTCCTAGGTGGTCTGTGGACCAAGTACAGATTTAGTGCTTATGAAATAATAAAGTCTACAGTTTGCTGGGAGGCTGGGTAGCACAGAGCTTAATGGTTAGGAATACAGGCTGTAAAGAGACCTGGCTTCGAATCATAGCTTTGCCCTTTGTGTATGGTGCATTCATGGGAAAATTTCTCTACTTTTCTACCTTTAGTTTCTTTGTCTACAAAAGGCTATGAATAATACCAACTTTGTAGCATTGTTACAAGGACTAAATGAGATCTAGTTTGTAATGGATATTTTCATATATCTCTGTAAGTAAAATATATATAAAGAGTATATATGAGAAATGCTTACGTCATAGGCATTCAACAAAAGATAGTTATTTCTATGTAAATTATTCATTTGTCCTTGGCACTCAACATTGAGCCCCTTTTTATTTTAATTTTTCTTAATGTTTACTTTTTTAAACAATTTTTTAACATTTATTCAGTTTTGAGAGGGGGCAGGGGCAGAGAGAGGGAGACACAGAATTCAAAACAGGCTCCAGGCTCAGACCTGCCAGCACAGAGCCTGACGCAGGGCTTAAACTCACAAACCGTGAGATCATGACCTAAGCCGAAGTTGGTAGCTTAACTGACTGAGGCACCCAGGCATCCTGAGCCCCTTTATAAAATGGAGAATGAGGGGTGCCGGGGTGGCTCAGTCAGTTAAGCATCCAACTCTTGATTTCTGCTCGGGTCATGATCTTATGGTTTGTAGGGTGAGCCCTGCGTTGGGCTCTGCACTAACAGTCTGGAGCCTGCTTGGGATTCTCTCTGCGCCTCCTCTCTGCCCCTCCCACATGCTCTCTCTCTCTAAATAAATAAATAAACTTAAGAAAAATTAAAATGGATGGTAGCCTGGGTGGCTCAGTCCATTATGCGTCTGACTTCAGCTCAAGTCATGATCTCGTGGTTTGTGAGTTCAAGCCCCAAGTCAGGCTCCGTGCTGACAGCTTGGAGCCCGGAGCCAGCTTCTGATTCTGTGTCTCCTTCTCTCTCTCTCTGCCCCTCCACAGGTCATGCTCTGTCTCTGTCTCAAAAATAAATAAACATTAAAAAAAAAAGAAAGAAAGAAAAATTAAAATGGAGAATGAGGGGTGCCTGGGTGGCTTAGTCAGTTGAGTATCTGACTCGATTTTGGCTCAGGTCATGATTCCATGTAGCAGTAACCTCTGTGTTGGGCTCCATGCTGAATGTAGAGCTTGCTTGAGATCTCTCTCTTTCTACCCCTCTCCCCTGCTCATACTCTCTCTCTAAAATATAAATTAATTAATTAATTAATTAAAATTAATTTAAAAATAATAAATAAATAAATAAATAAAATAAAATGGAGAATGAGTGTGGTAGATTATAATGTGTCACCTTGGCTTAGCTTGAGCTACTTTTCCCAAAATTCCCTTCTGTGGTGTTAGAAGATCCATGAGAGATTCTTGTGGCAGAGATCCTAGAGACTGAGGGCAGAAGTGAAGTAACAACCATTTCTGTAGCTTACACACATTGTCATCTATTGGCTGGCTCACCTTGCTGCTGTGAAGATGCAGTCAGGCCTACGACTGCTCCAGCTTCCCCTGAGTCCTCCTCCAGCATCTCCGGCTCCTGGGCCAGGTGTGTGTGTTTAGCTCTCTGATAAGGGTCCCAGCTTCTGCAGGATAATAACACCGTCAAGGTTGGAGGCAACAAAGACTGTCACGGTTTTATTTCATTTTTAGGGTCCAGCTTGTGCTTGCTCTCTTCTACCTTAGATTGGGCTTCTCTTCCCCACTGCCTGCCTGCTGACTATATTTATCTCCTAGTTAGGGTTGCCAGATTTAGCAAATAAAAATATAGGATGCTCATTCAAATTAATTTCAGATAAGCAACAAACAATTTTTTAGTGTATATTTATCTGTAATTCACATCTGACTGGGCATTCTGTTTTTGTTTGTTTGTTTGCTAATTCTGGCAACCCTAAGAGCAGAAGAGTAAGTGATTAGAGAAAGAGGATTGCTGGGCAGAATCCCACTGAGGATAGTGACTGAGTTTACAATTACACCAATTAATACCCAGCTGAGTGCTTTTCTCCAGCAGGGCTCAGCTGCCCAGGTGCAGGTAAGGCGTAGATAATTAAGCTCATTCAGAGTTAGGACTTTTATCAGGTGGATGTTGGTAAAAAGCACAAGACAGTTTAGGGCAGAAGTTTGCAAACTTGAGTTTGCCACAGCATCACTCAGAAGACTTTGTCAGAACACAGATTGCAGGGTTCCACCCCTGAAGTTTCTGATTCAGTTGGTCTGAGGTAGGACCCAAGAATGTGCACTTCTAATGAGTGCTGCTGGTCTAGGGACCATACCTTAAGACCCACTGGAGTAGAATGAAATGGGGGACATGAGACCTAAAGGTAGATAAAGGGAGGGAAGGACAATGGAGGGGCTGATGGGCGGAGTGTATTCCTGGTCTTCACTGTGGGCAGAAGACTGGCGACTTTGGAGGGGTTGTTTGTTCCACCTCCTTCAGTCTATTCTTTGCTGTCGTCTAAACTTGACTATATATGTACTATGTCTGTCCTTCCTCTGACACTGGCATCTGCCTCCTTTTTAACCAGGGAATTTTTGAGAACTCTGGTGTCATGACCCTGGTGTCCACTGTGATCTATGAGAAGCTGGGCATTAAAACAAATGCACTGATGGAGGCAACATCATCACAGGGATGCAGAAGTGAAGAGCACAAGGTAACAAGATCCCACACAGAGACCTGCAGGAAGAGAGGATGAGAGAGGAAAGAAAATGGAGGGGGGAGGGGTGAAGGAGGACATGGAAAAGAGAGAGCACGATGCATAAGAAACAGAATGCACGAAGAGAAAAGCAAAACCCAAACAAAGAAAACTGCACAGAGGAAAGAGAAGTACAAATATACAAAGGTTTGGAAAGCAAAGGGGCTAACTGCCTCAGAGAGTTATCTCAGAGGGACTGAGTGATGAAGGAGAACAATGAGGCATAAAGAGCCACAGGAAAGATGAATATAATCTTGTCATCTAAACTGTATGAATATAATCTTGTCATCTAAACTGTGTGTTCTGGGACTGTTTGATCATGTTTCATGTACTCATCCTATATCCTACTTAAAAGTACACTATAGAGAACAAAATCCCCAAGTTGAGGGGATATGAGTGTATGGGTGCAGGTGTGTCATTTTTTTATTCTGTGCTTTATTACTCATGCTGTTTTCCTTTTGCATGTCTCATTTACAATGGTCTGGCAAGATAGTGAGGACCATCACCAACATCAACATCATCATCGGAATAATACAATACTGACAATAATAGCTATTATATGCCAGACACTATACTGTTTTACATATATTATCTCAATCAGTCCTTTCCTTTCACAAACCCATGAGATTGGAAAATCAGCCTCCTCTTTCAGATGAGGGTATTTGCCAATAATGGGATGTGAAGCCAAGTCTCCTCCCTACATCCTCCCACCTACCCAACACTAACAGTCCTGGCCTCTTTTATGATTACATTTCTAAAATCAGGAAGGAACACTTCCACTTGGAGGTATAAGGGAAGGCTGGTCTGGAATGCCAGGAAATGTGAGGTTGAGGAAAGGGGAGGAGAAGGAGAAGTGCAAATTGTTAATCTTACCTCAAATTTACTCTGATTTTCCACATTCTTCTCTAGGGTGTAGAAATGAGAAGCAAGGGAAGACCTTTAAAGAACTGTTCAAACCCCCTACTTTGAAATCACTGTGATAGAAAATGTGGCACAGTGGATAGAGCTCTGTGGGGTACAGAAGGTATAGCAAGGGGATACTGGAGTGATTGGGGCCAGGGCTGAGTCGCTCCCAAAAAAGGGAATCTCTAAAAGCAAATGTCAATGATAGGCTAAGGGTTTCCATTTCTAACACACATAATGCGCTTACTTTCATCAGTAAGAAAAAAGGCAAATACCTCTTGTGGAAAAATGGCCAAAATTGTGCATGTCAAAAGAAGAAATACAGGTGACTAATCAACATGTGGGGAAAAAAAAGGTCAACTTTATAAGCAACCAAAAAATGCCAATCAATACAGCAAATCCCCTATTGTTCCAAAAAAATTTTTAGATAACATTCACTTTTGGTGATTGTGTGGAGAAATGAGTAATTTACTCCACTAGAGGGCAATTCACCTGTATGTATTCACGTTTACTTTTACTTTTTATTTTTTATTGATGTAAAATATACATAACATAAAATTTACCATTCAACTATTTTAAGTATATAGTTTAGTGGCATTAAGCACATTCACATTGTTGTGCAACCATCACCATCATCCATCTCGAGAACCTCTTTTACCATCTCAAACTGAAACTTTGTACCCATTAAATAATAACTCTCCATTCCCCCTGTATTCACATTTTAATATGATTTATGATTACCATACCATACCAGGGAGCAGAGAAGGAGAAGCCTGAATCCTACACTAAGGTGTGGAAGTCTAAAGGCCAGGGAAAGGCTTTCTGCAACAGGTGATGCCTGGGCTGAGACTTGAGATAGAATTTAATTTGCCAAGTGTGGGTGGATGGGGGGCAGTAAGGGCATGCTCCCTGCCCCGGTTCTAATAATGCTTCTAAGGGGCATCTGGGTGGCTCAGTTGGTTAAGCGTCCAACTTCAGCTCAGGTCATCATCTTGTGGTTCATGAGTTCCAGCCCCACATCAGGCTCTGAGCTGACAGCTCAGAGCCTTGAGCCTATTTCAGATTCTGTGTCTCCCTCTCTCTCTGCCCTGCCCCACTCATGCTCTCTTTCTGAAAAATAAACGTTAAAAAAATAAAATTCTTCTAAGTATTTAACAATTAATCACTATGCCCTTATTTACATATGTGCATATAGACAATTTTTGCATACAAATTTCTGAATGCACAAAACTCCCACAATTTGAATTAGGCTACAGGATGGAAAGTTCTTTTCTGTTTTTTAAATTTTTTTTAGTTTCTTTAATGTATTTATTTGAGAGAAATAGAGACAGACAGACAGACAAAGCTTGAGCGGGGGAAGGGCAGAGAGAAAGGGAGAGAGAATCCCTAGCAGGCTCTGCACTGTCAGCACAGAGCCCAACGTAGGGCTCTAACTCACAAACTGTGAGATCATGACCTGATCCACAGTCAAGAGTCAGACACTTAACTGACTGAGTCACCCAGGCTCCTCTCTTCTTTGTAGTTTTGACCTGAGTTCCTTTGTGATGGACATCCTTACAGTGAAGTTTTGCATATGAATTAGGCTCCATCATCTAGATTCACTCTTGTAGGGTTGGGAAGGCAGAGGTCATCTTTCAATGCCTGGCTATTTTCTGCAAGAAGTTTATAATGGAGATGCGGGGTGTTCTTCAGCAGCATTCTAGGACCTGGTCACTAGCACTGTGCATGACAGTCAGGAGAAAGTCACTGCAGCTGCAGTCAGAAAATCAGTTTCCTGATTTACCTTCCCTTCTTTGTGGAAGAGACAGCAGTTCTGATAGAGCCAAGTTCTACAGGGTTGTTCTGGAAGACATTCTTTTTTTTTTTTTTTTTAATTTTTTTTTAATGCTTTTATTTATTTTTGAGAGAGAGAGAGCAAGTGGGAGAGGGGCAGAGAGAGAGAGAGGGAGATGCAGAATCTGAAGCAGGCTCCAGGCTCTGAGCTGTCAGCACAGAGCCCGATGCAGGGCTCGAACTCATGAACCGTGAGATCATGACCTGAGCCGAAGTCGGACACTCAACTGACTGAGCCACCAAGGCACCCCATTCTGGAGACATTCTTTCAGGGCCAGCACAAAGCCCTCTTCTCCAGCTTTTCCAAGTGTATTGTAAACACTCATCCTGTATGAAATCACTCTCAGCTTAAAAATGGATTCTGCTTCCTGTAACTGAACCCTAATAAATCTTTAACGAACATTTTCCCTACTTTAGAATGGTGGCTATTAACTCCATTGAAAGAAAGATAAAATTTTTTTCAAGCTACAGTTTATAGAGAAGGACTCCTAGCCATAAATAACTTACCAAAGTCTTAAAGTCAGTAGTATTGGGACCCAGATCTCTCTGTTGCCAAAGCCTTTGCTCTTACTTACCACCTGTTAAAAAACAAAATTCAAATGAGTAAAATTGAGGATCTAATTGGCTTTATTAAGCAATTCATGAATCTGGCAGCATCCCATCTAACAAGTAGAGGAGAGTTCATAGGAAGGAAAATTATTAGCAGAAGAAAAGAAAGGACTGTATTAGGCAAACTGGCCTTCTGAAGGAAAAGGGCAGGTCTTATTATGCAGATTACCTCATCTTCCTTTCGGGGATAGAGAAGGCCTAGACAGCAGATTACCTAGTAGTGCTTTTTGGAAAATTCTTGACTGACCAGTTAAAACTTAACATTTCTGGGGGAGGTTGGAACTGCAATTAGGTTAGATATTAAGCTCTGGTTTAGTGACTTGGCCTAGCTCAAGAGGCACCATTTTCGGCCTGTGGTTTTCTTTTTAACACACCTTATGTTGACTCCCCAAAATTCACAAACATACTGATTCACACACAAAATCTTCTCTCATTGGTGGATAGTGTATTCAAATTGTCTTTCTTGTTCGTGTTTTCTTTGTCTCTGTCTTCCAGATATGCTGTCAGGGGAAGCCAGCTAGGCATTCAGAGGATGAGTAAAGAATCACCCAGTACAGGGGCAGCTGGGTGGCTCAGTGGGTTGAGTGTCCAACTTCGGCTCAGTGGGTTGAGTGTCCAACTTCGGCTCAGGTCATGATCTCACAGTTTGTGCGTTCGAGCCCCATGTCAGGCTCTGAGCTGTCAGCATAGAGCCCAGAGCCTGCTTCAGATTCTGCATCTCCCCCCCTCTCTCCCTTCCCCGTTCATGCTCTGTCTCTCTCTCAAAAATAAATAAACATTAAAAAAATTAAAAAAAAAAAAAAAAAAAGAATCACCCAGTACATAGCAGTGGATAATTCACAGAGTCGGTCCTTTAATCCAGTTTAACCACTAACACAGGGAGCCAAGGCAGAGCTGAAGCATACAGCCCCATAGGATTAGGCCAAGTTTTTTTTTTTTTTTTTTAATGTTTATTTATTTATTTTTGAGAGAGAGAGAGAGAGAAGTAGTGAGTGGGGGAGGGTCAGAGAGAGACAGGGAGACAGAACCCCAACCAGACTCCACACTATTAGCACAGAGCCTGATGTGGGGCTTGAACCCACAAACCAAGAGATCATGACCTGAGCTGAAATCAGGAGTCAGACACTTAATTGACTGAGTCACCCAGGTGCTCTAGGATTAGGACAACCTTAAAACCATACTGCTTTTCTGATGATGAGAAAGCATATGTGAACCTGGGAAAGAAGGGGGATAATTTCTGGGAAGAATTGAATTTGGGGTTTTTATATTTGAACTCTTTTTTGGCATTGGGCCATCTTGCTTGCTTTTCTAGGAAAATGTCTTCTATGACCCTTCAAAAATCTGTTTCTGGGGCACCTGTGTGACTCAGCTGGTTAAGCATCTGACTCTTGATTTTGGCTCGGTCATGATCTCACAGTTTGTAGGTTTCAACACCATTTTGGGCTCTGCGCGGACAATGTGGAGCCTGGTTGGGATTCTCTCCCTCTCTCTCTACCCCTCCTTTGCTCATTCATTCTCTCTCTCTCTCTCTCTCTCTGTCTCTTTCTCTCTCTCCCCCCTCCCTCCCTCCCTTAAGCTCTCTCTCCAAATAAACTTAAAAAAAAAAATCTGTTCCTATTGGTTTAATAAACGACACTAGAATTGAACTACTTGGAAAAAACTAAGTTAGAATACTTCCTCAAGCTAAGTGTCAAAATTAATTCCTGCTATATTAAAGGATAAAATGTAAAAATTAAAAGAACCAGAAAAAGATATAGTTGAACTGTTGAACTGGAAATAACATAAATGCCCATCAGTAGGGGAATAAATGATGCCATATTCATAATGAAGTACCATAGAATCATTACAAACTATGAGGTAAATCTAAGTTTACAGACCTGGAAAGATGATTATGTTGAACCTGCAAGCAGTAAATATAAGATACTAAACAATATGAGTAGAGGAATACCATTTTTATTTTTAATAATTGTGTACTTAATCCTGTATTTATGTATATATATAATAGTAAAGTTTGAAAAGTGTTAGAAAAGAAACAAGCACCCCCAAATGGAGTATTTTGTACTAAACCCCATGTCAGCAAATCAGGCTTAAATCAACCTAATCTAATTGCAGTTTCAACCTCTCCCAGGACTGTAACCTTCAGCTAGTCAATCTGGAATTACCTGGTCAGCACTAGTGAGGTAATCTACCTGACAGACTCCCATCTTTCCCCAAAGCATAGTGACCTTGCCTGAAACTCTGTGCTAGACACTTCCTTTTCCACCCTGTTCTGCCTATAGAAGCCTTCCCTTTTATACAGCTTCTTGGAGCTCCTTTTTATTTGCTAGAGGGGATGTTGCCTGATTCATGAATCTTTGAATAAAGCCAATTAGATCTTCAAATTTACTCGGTTGGATTTTGTTTTTTAACAACAGATATGTACCAAACTGAGGCCCTCTAAATTACCCCTGGGGACGGGGCGGGGGGGGGGGGTATAGAAACGGAAGGGCCAGAGGAAGCAGGACCATTTTTACTTCTCTCTATAATATTTTTAAGAATGGTAGAACTATGAATTATTTCTACTAATTGTGTTCAGTAATTTAAAAAAAAACTGAGTCTTTAAAAAAAAATTTTTTTTAATGTTTATTTTTGAGGAGAGAGAGACAGAGCATGAGCAGGGGAGGAGAAAGAGGGAGACACAGAATCTGAAACAGACTCCAGGCTCCGAGCTGTCAGCACAGAGCCTGAAACGGGGCTCAAACTTACGAACCATGAGACCATGACCTGAGCTGAAGTCGGATGCTTAACTGACTGAGCCACCAAGGTGCCCCTTCTCATATATAGTTTTAGCTACGTATATAAAATATTTATAACTTTAAAAATCTAAATATTGCTATTAAAATTCGCCACAAACAGCTCAGCAATTAAGTCACAAAAGCTACGTTTGATCAATTTCACAAAATGCTTGGTTCCACACCCCAGAACAGAATGGCTCCAAGTGCACAAGGTGAAGGCATGTCTGGGATATCCTCTCTTGAACTACATTCAAGTTATGAAGAATCCCACTCCATAACTACAGCTATAATCTACTTGGTGATACTGCACAGAGTGTGGTACTTGAATGTGCCAGGGTGGTCATGCAATGAGACTTCTGGCCCACAGCATAAAACAAAAGGGACTAGAATAATCTGCAGCCAGAAGAGCCTGCCCTGAATTGTTTTAGACTGCTCTTTCCTTCATAACTATCTGAGGAGAGCTCCTCCCTATAGCTTTACATAAGACCTTTCCCCATTCTTTAAGTAGGAAAATTCTACTCCAGTTAAAGTAGAAACTGAATTACTTCATAACAAACATCTCATCTTCCCCAAATAGAGTGCATGCCTTGTTTGTGTTCTTCATCCAGGTTTTAAAAACTTGATAAGACAAGATGCAGATTAGTTTCCATTTTTATTAAAGTGTGTTTTTTTTTTTACTAAGGAATACATTACACTTAAAGTTCAATAACACAAATAAAGATTAGTTCTTAAATCTTCTATTTCATTTAGCAAAAATGTAAACATAAAATAATTTACCACTTCTTCCCCAATCTTGACTGAACATAAAAAAAAAAAAAGGAGTCATTTTCAGGTAAATTCTTTCTTCAGAATGAATAGCAGAGACTTTATTAAACTATATTCATCTTCCTGGGCTGCAAGGACATGGCATGGATGACTAGGTGCTCACTATGCACTGGGTTTGCGGGTCTGTGACTGAAGTCCACCTCCTCCACCAGGACTGCTCAAGTGCCCTCAGAGATGGCCCTTCTCTCTCCGTTTGGTGTCCAAGGACATGGACAGCGCTAAGGCCTTGAGCACAAGACACTGTGATGAACATGATGTGCAAACTGGCATACTCCAGGAGGCAGATCAGAGCCAGCAGTGACCTACCGAGTCTGGATGAGTGTTAGTCATAGAATATTAGAGCTAGAAAGATTCTGAGAAAGCAGCTAGTCATTTTACAGTTGGTCTCAATCAGTAAGTCTTCTAATATTGAGGAGAATATTGATAAATTTTTATGGAATACTCAGACATACTTATGTATCTTCCTAAGCCATTTAAACTTCATTAATTTGTTTCTCATCTTCAAATATTGATAAATTCTTAAGCCAACATACTAGGCTGAAACTAATTTCAAGCATAACATTTCATAACATTTGAAGAATGCCTATTTGGTTTTAACAAACAAATATTCTTAAGAAATAAGTAAGGAAAAAGGATGCTCTTCAGGAGAATATTAGAGGGGTCTATATTAAGACAACCCTAACTGCTTGCCAGTTTCTTTAAAGCTGTCAGCTCAAGTCTGCTGACATGGCTTTTGCTGCCTTCCCGTAAATTCTGTTCTTAAAAACCTGAGAGACAAATTCACTTGATATTTTTGACATTTAGGATCTTAATACTATCAAAATGAACCTAAATCTGAACTGAAAACTGAGGTAGTCTAGTCAGTTTTTATATGCACTCCACACGTTTTGAGTCAGAAAGGACTCCAGTCTACTATCCCCAAATCAGCTACTCTTCATTCTCCTTCCGTGCCCCAGCTGGCTTCCACAATAGTTGCAGTCTGCTAGTCTCCTCCTCAGTGAACTGCTTCTGTTAACATAAAGGGCATCCTGCCAAAGGATACTAACATTTAAACCATTTCAAATTCTTCAGTTCAAAGTAGAAGTCTAGCCCACTAATTCTGCACTGAAATCTCAGATTCTAAGTTTGTTTTTAGAATACTGACATATTCTAAATGACTCAAATGAGCCTCTTAATGCTTCTTACAGGTTCAGTGGCCTTCTAAATCTTCATGGAGTACACTATGAAGAATCAGTGATTAGCAACTATTCTCGAGACTTACTGAAGAGGAAGGAAGACACCAGAGCAGTTAGTTACCCTCAGAAACTCAAGATTTTTTAGCCTCACACTTAGCAATTTCCTTATTTGTGCAGAGAAAACACTAGGGGATCAGATTCCAAGCTTAATAAATATATATAGAAAAAATGTCATCTATAATATTTTCTCCAGAAAGTTATTAGTGCAAATATAATTATATCAATAAAAAATAAAGCAAAAATATATTTCAAGTATAAAAAGCACCATGCTTGGAAAGAATACTACCTAAATGGCATTACTGCACAACAGTCAAAATATAATCGAACCTACCACTGTGAATTCTCAAATCTATTCGTCATCGTATTTTTGGTGAAATTCTTTATACACCTTTGCAGATGATTCATAATCACAACAGACATATAAGTTTAGAGTTTTATAATTTTCTTTAAAAATATACTCTATGCTTTTTTCTGACCTTTAAAATATGTGTGACAAAGGCAGAAAACTGAGCACTGGCCTGACACCATTACTATTAGTTTCTTTTTAGCTGAAGTCAGCTGTGCTAGAGACCCCCAGCACTTTACAATGACAAATACCTTCAATTTAAAACTCTATGCAAATACATATTCAAAATTAATGCGTTGAAAAACAAAAGTTGACTTTCTTTATGCTGGGGCTGCACTTTGGCTCCAATACCAAATGGTCAGTTGGAATTATTTTTTAGTAATTATACTGCTTGCTCACTTAGCACAATTTCTTAAATGCAGTGCTCAATAACTATATGCTAAATTAAGGGTGAATGAATGAATGAATGGATGGATGGATAGATGGATGGATGGATGAATGAATGAATGAATGAATGAATTTGTCCAGGAGTTATGTTTATAATGCCGCAGGACTTCAGTAGCTTTGGAGACAAACTGTGCATTACTCATCATTAAAAAATTTCAAACTGGAATTACTAAGAAGGGTTGATAAGCTCTAGTACCAGAGCAGAATTACTTCTGAGGATGAGAATATAAAGCAGGAGGTAAAGAACATCACCTCATTTCAAAGCACAGGCAATTTTCTGACTTCTGCGGACTGAGCTTTATGTTGTGGGTAAAGTGAGCCCTACTGAATAGGCCCTATAGCAAACCTACACTTTGCTATTAGTAAACAATTCAAACCATCTGTTTTGACTTACATTTTTCTTCTTACATATAAAATACTTTTCAGATAGTAAGAATTCTTCTGTTAACAATTTCTAAGCCCACCTGAAAGGAATAGTTCTATTTTTGTTGGATTACAGCTGTCATAACTATTTTCTGAAAAACATACAATTATGTTTTCTTCTGTTTGTTTGCATGTCTTCAATGTTTTTACAGGGCAGAGTATTTTTCTCTCTCTGCTCCCACAGTTTTTCAAGTCATTATTAAATTACTGGAGAATACACTGGAAGGGCTACCAACATGTAATAGTTCAGTAGTAAACTGCCACACAGCTGGTTTGAAAAGGCAAGCATGGTTAAATCATAAGATTTAGCAAATTATAATTTAAAAAAACTTTTGAGAACTATGAGAACAATGATTTAAGTGTACCAAGCACAGCTATTAAACTCAATATAGGTATAATAGTGATGTAGAAACCCAATTCAATTACTGTCTATAACTCAAAGGACAATTTATACTTGTGAGGACAGGATCCACAATTTATAATTTTGTAATAATCAGCTTTTTAAAAAAAGTTACTGCAGTATTGATGAACTTTCCCATCATTTTAGGTTAATGAAAATGCTGAGGTATGTAATCACTCTGAAAATTTCACCAATTATCCCATTTTCAAAGGAAAACTTCAGGCAGGTTATATATGCTGAAAAATAGAGACATGGTGACTTGGAATTCCTTCTCCTCCTCCAAACTCTGAGGCTGTTGGGTTGCTGATGAAGAGTGACTGCTGTGAAGCTCTGCTTCAAGGTCTTATTGTAGTCAACGCTTCCAAGCCAAAGTCAGGAATGCCACTTCTGCCATCTGCATAGGTTGGCACTCACCCAGATTTTGTGCTTTGTTCAGAAGAACATGACACAAAGGAATGTCTTGAGAATTCACTTTTCCTAGTGCCATACACATAGAAGAAATCCAGCCAGCAGAGGAAATAGATTGCCCAGCAGAAGCCAGAGGGTGACCACCAGGCTAGAGGAACGGGAACAGAGATCTAGGGTTGAAAACAAGAAATTGACTTTCTGGAGACATTTTTGGAATTAATCATACCACATAAAAATTAACAGATGAATATAGGTGATTATTGAAAGGTGAATAAGGACCACCTTTGGGAGGAGAATCAAGAATGACTTCCTGAAACCTAGATATGCAAAGTCATTTTCTTACATTTATGGAAAAAGGATGAAATATTTTATGCAGGAAGAAAAAATGATATAACCACCATATCAAGGTTACTTTTTTGTTAATTTTTTAAAATGTTTATTTGAGAGAGAGAGAGAGAGAGAGAGAGTAGGGGATGGGCAGAGAGACAGGGAGACACAGAATCTGAAGCAGGCTCCAGCCTCTGAGCTGTCAGCACAGAGCTCAACGTGGGGTTCAAACTCATCAACCATGAGATCATGACCTGAGCCAAGATTGGATACTTAACTGACTGAGCCATCCAGGCACCTGCACCATATTAAGGTTAAAAGCAGCACCCGAAAAAAGAAAGAAGTGTCTTCAGAAAGTATCCCAACAAAGCTAAAGATGCTGCACAGAAAGTAAATTAACATCTTGGCTATTCTGACATGGGGTGCAGGACTTTCTTCCCCTTTTCTTCCTTGTCCTTTCTAAGTATGGTGACTCTATAATTTATCTCCTCAAATCAGGACATTTTGAGACAAGTGTTGAAATAAATATCTAGTCCCAAGATGGAACCACTCCTGTGCAGGGTGCCATGTCAGCAAACTGAAACTTAAGTTAATTTTTGAGTTCCTCTGCTTGACCAGAAACACAGTATAACTAGTAAGCTAATCTCCAACTGCCAAGCCAACTGAGACCTACACTTGTTTCCTTTTTCTTTGCTCTTTCCAAATATGGTCAGATATGCAATCAACTCAAGCCAAGTACTTCTTCCTTGTTTCCTGCTTGCTGTCCTTTTCCTTATTTTGCAGTTTTCTACTCTTGAGTGTGGAGACTGCCTACTTTATGAAGTGTGAAATAAAATTTGCTTAGACCAACTAAATAGTTCTTTCTGATTAATACAAGGGAATGCTATTAATAATTATACCAGGACCACTGGCACATTGACTGTCCCAGGAAAACCAGGACATATGGTCCCTGATCTCTAAATACCTACCCATCTATCCATATTACCCCAGGCTGATATGGAAAGGCAGAAGATTGTATGGGCTTTGGGCACTAGGAATACATTAAAAAAAAATTTTTTTTAATGTTTATCTTTATTTTTAAGACAGAGAGAGAGAGCATGAGTGGGGGAGAGGCAGAGAGAGAGGGGGAGACAGAATCTGAAGCAGGCTCCAGGCTCTGAGCTGTCAGAACAGAGCCTGACGCAGGGCTCGAACTCGTCAACTGCGAGATCATGACCTGAGCTGAAGGCGGACGCTCAACCAACTGAGCCACGTAGGCACCCCAGGAATACATTTTAATTTAGCTATGAGTCATTCTCAGGGCTAAAATTACTTCCCCAAACAATTCTCAGAATGGAAAACATTTTTGGGGCCTCCTGGGTGGCTCAGTCAGTTGAGCATCTGACTCTTGGTTTCAGCCCAGGTCATGATCTCATGGCTTTGTGGGTTTGAGCCCCACAGTGGGCTCTGCACTGGTAGTGTGGAGCCTGCTTGGGATCCTCTCTCTCGCCCTCTCTCTGTCCCTCCCTCATTTGCACTCTATCTCTCTCAAAATAAAAAAACTTTTAAAAAATTTTAAAAAAAAGTTATACACACACACACACACACACACACACACACACAGTATGGAAAAAATTTTTATTGTATCCAGGAGACCAGGTCAACCTGACTTTATTTTAGAAATAAGTTGTCCTTTCTAATATTTCTTTTTTTTTTTTTAATTTTTTTTTCAACCTTTTTTATTTATTTTTGGGACAGAGAGAGACAGAGCATGAACGGGGGAGGGGCAGAGAGAGAGGGAGACACAGAATCGGAAACAGGCTCCAGGCTCGAGCCATCAGCCCAGAGCCTGACGCGGGGCTCGAACTCACGGACCGCGAGATCGTGACCTGGCTGAAGTCGGACGCTTAACCGACTGCGCCACCCAGGCGCCCCTCTAATATTTCAATTAATAAATAGCCAACCAAGCTTCAAGTCTGACTTGCTTAAAAGATAAGAAAAATAAGATTTGTCTTCAGCTACACAATGAAAAGAATGATAATAGTTAAGGCACTGAAGCTTGCTCTTCTGAGCACTATGCAGTGTGGAACAAGTATTTTAAAAAAAATATTTCACTGCCTGTAAGCCAGGTAAACAATGGAGAATTTCTATTCTTCCTCAATGGAATCATGCTGGTATTTGTAAAATCTTAAAAAAAAATCCCACTTAGCTAACAACAGTCCTCCAAGTTTAGTCCTTATGTCAACAATATCAGCATCACCTGGGAACTTGTTAAAAATGCAAATTCTGGGGGCACCTGGGTGGCTCAGTTGGTTAAGCGTCTGACTTTGGCTCAGGTCATGATCTTGTGGTTTGTAAGTTCAAGCCCCAAGTCGGGCTCTGTGCTGACAGCTCAGAGCCTGGAGTCTGCTTCGGGTTCTGTGTCTCCCTCTCTCTCTGCCCCTTCCCCTGCTCATGCTCTCTCTCTATATATCTCAAAAATAAATAAAAACATTAAAAAAATTTTAATGCAAATTCTCAAGCTTTAACACAGACCTTCTGAATCCGAAATTCTGGGAGTTAAGGCCTAGCAATTTAACATGATTCTGATTAAATTTTGAGAACTTCTGACGTAGGACTGCACTATTCAATATGGCAACCATAGCTATATGTGATATTTAAATCTCAGTTAATTACAATAAAATAGTTTCACACTAACATTAACCACATCTTACATGTTCAAAAGTCATATGTGGCTAATGAGTACTGTACTGGACAATGCAGACTATGGAACATTTCCACCAACCCAGAATAAATTGGATAAATTGTAGCCTAGAGCATCAGGTAAAGTGGTCTTGGCTGGGTTAACAAATGGACCCTGGAGTCATTAATAACACAGGCATATCCCTTTACTTCCTGACTTTCAATTTAGCCCAAAGGAAATAGGAGAAGTAGGTACTGTTTATCTACTGTTGGTACTAAAATTTAACAAGCTATTAAAACATTAACAGGAGTTCTGGAACATTTGTTCTTCAAAAACACTACACTTTCTATGCTAATACTAATTAAGATGAAAAGATTCAAAAAGAGGGTTTCAAAATCAATTAGAGACAATAAGATCTGGTTTTTTTTTTTTCTGAACTTCATTATTTATTAGCTATGACCATGGATAATACATTACTTAATCTCTTTATACCTTAGTTTTCTCATGTGTAAAACGATAATTCCTACCTCATTAGGTTTTGTGATGGTTAAATGCAATGATGTAGACATAAAGAATTTGGCAAAGTGTCTAACATTCAATAAATGGAAACAAAAACAACCCTTACAATCTGAAGAGACTAGAAAGAATTCAGAAATAAATCTTTCATATTCACTAATGGAAACTATCTTAGGCAATACAGAACAATCATTTAATCATATTCTAGCATTTAGAAAGTGATGACTAAAGGAGAGAGAAAAGAAGGTCAGCGTTTCACATTCTAAAAGAAATTACAAATGTAAGAAAAGTCTATGCGAACTAACACCTGAGAACAACAATAATCAGAAAAATTTAGGGAGAAGAATATCTTTTACACTTCCTCCAGAATATTGGGAGTTTTAATGTTTTAAAGGCATGCTTAAAGACCTAAAAAAATACTTTCATAAAACCGAAGGATTAGAGATGGTCATTTTTATACTTGTTTACTAAGCTTCATCATAGGTTAATTCTAATAGTATTTCTCATACAAGTACATTTTATTTTATTTATTTATTTATTTATTTTTTTTTAAAATTTTTTGTTCAACGTTTATTCATTTTTGGGACAGAGAGAGACAGAGCATGAATGGGGGAGGGGCAGAGAGAGAGGGAGACACAGAATCGGAAACAGGATCGAGGCTCCGAGCCATCGGCCCAGAGCCTGACGCGGGGCTCGAACTCACGGACCGCGAGATCGTGACCTGGCTGAAGTCGGACGCTTAACCGACTGCGCCACCCAGGCGCCCCCAAGTACATTTTAAAAAAAGTATTAAACTGAAGCAAGCTATTTACCTGAAAAAAACATTTCTTGTAAAGTTTGCCATAGTTTCTGGCACATAGTTTAATATTCTGTAAAGGCTCAGTATGCTCAGTGATCAGCAAATATGGTAACTCAAGATATTTTACAATTTCAACAGTGATGTATATGTTTTAAAAGCAATGCCTAAAATGTATCCTTGTAATATTTATACATTTTTCAAAATTTGGTGGTTGTGATGCTCTTTTGAGCATGCTTCCTCATGGAAATGGGCAAGTTAACAGGGAAATCAACCACATCATACCGACACTATATCAGAAGGATAACTGATAAAGAAGGAGCAGGATAAGCAGTCTCAGGTGCAGACTGTGCAGGCATAAGGGGCTGGTGGTTTGCAATCTCGACTCTCTACCTCCTTTCAATAGATTCACTTGTCTTTGCCATGTTCCAAGAACAAGAAATAATTATCATAGCCCCTTGACCTGGTTTGGATTTCCTCTTAATCCTAGACATTCTTCTACTGTACTCCCAAAATTCTTACCCCTGAACCAGCACAAATAACTCTCTATTTCAATTCTAACTGCTAATAGCTCAATCCTTGCTCATCTCTTGGATGATGAGATAGAGACAGATTGTTACAGTTAACTGACATTAGCCCTAAGGATGGGAACTCCATCAGAACCACCTACTTGTGGACTATCAACCCTTCTATTCTAGCCATAGTAATTTAACAGTAACGACAAAATTAGGTCATCCTACCAGTTTCATATTAAAAGTAAGTTACCTAAGAGTATTTAGCACTACATGTACTATTTACCACATTAAAAGGACCCATGATCTTCTGTCATTTCAAACAATTCATTATGTCAGTACTATTATAACTGCACTGCAGAACACAGCAGACTCCCTGAAGTTCTGTTCAGAAAAGAGATAACATAGCAGGCTTGAGGTTGCCATCCTTCGAAAGTCCAGCTCGTAAGCTGGTGTCTGTCTGGGAACTGGTTTCCTCCAGACATCACCCCATTGCCCCTTTCCCCTTTGCTGATTCTGCTTTAACAAGTCTTTGCCATAAGTACAAATACAGGCTGAGTCCTGTGAGTCCTAGCGAACCACCAAACCTGGAGGTGGTCTCAGGCACTCCCAACACAAGTACAATCTCCTAAAACTCACTCTCTACCTAACAGCTCATATCTGCAGAAAGCCCCCAGGATTTGGGAAAGAAACTAAATCTTAGAGGTGGAGAAACTTTGAAGTGTAAATGAATGTAGCCCTCCATTTTCAATCAGACCAAGGAACAGGCAAAGGGCTACACGGTTCCATTTAAAAAATACCTCCAAGGGCACCTGGGTGGCTCAGTCAGTTAAGCATCCGACTTCAGCTCAGGTCATGATCTCATGGTTCATGAGTTCCAGCCCCACATCAGGCTCTGTGCTGACAGCTCAGAGCCTAGAGCCTGCTTCGGATTCTGTGTATCCCTCTCTCTCTGCCCCTCCCCTCTCTCAAAAATAAACATTTAAATAAATAAATAAAATAAAATAAAATAAAATAAAATAAAATAAAATAAAATAAAGCACCTGGTAGCTCAGTTGGTTAAGTGTCCAACTCTTGATTTCGGCTCAGGTCTCACAGTCATGGGATCAAGCCCCGCATGCGGCTCCCCAGTGAGTGTGAAGCCTGCTTGGGATTCTCTCTCTTCCCCTCTGTCCCTTTCCCACTCACATTCTCTTGCCCCCTCAAAATAAATAAAGTTAAAAAAACAAAAAATACCTCCAATTGAGAAAATGAAACAGTGCATGAGATCTTTATTATTCATATTCTAAAATGTCAAACTGATATAAAAACATAGGCCATTTAATTAAAATCTCATAAATCATAGGTCAAAGCCTAACTCAAGAACTTTGCTTTTATAACTCTTAGTAATAGGTCATCAGCCTCAGTTTACACACTTCAATAGTAGGAAATGCCTTTTTCTCAAGGTAGTTCTTTCCATTCCTCTCTTGAATCTAAAGGATTTAACTGGAATCTGTCTCCCTGCAACTTTATTCTGTTGGTCTCAATTCTACTCTCTGGAGTCTCACAGAATGAGCAAAATATACCTCAATGAAAACCACTTTGTCTCTACTAGCCAGTCTTTCTATCTTTGTGCATATTTATGTCTCCTTGCACTTTTCTCTTCTTTGTGGGTATGTCAGTCCCTTCTTTAAGCATCTTTTTGAGTGTCTTTCCCTTTCTTTTACCTAACCTAGTTACACCACAGGCATATTGCATGTTCATAGATATTGCATGTTCAGTCCCAGACCACTACAATTAGTCAAACCATGCAATAAAGCAAGTCAAATGAATGTTTTTGTTTCCTGGTGCATATAAAAGTTATATTTATACTGCACTATAGTCTGTCAAGTGTGCAATAATATTATGTCTAAAAAAATGTACATACCTTAATTTAAAGGTACTTTGTTGTTCAAAAATGCTAACCATCATCCGAACTTTCTGCAAGTTGTAATCTTTTTTGCTGATGGAGGGTCTTGCCTAGATATTGATGGTTGCTGACTGGTTAGTGGTGGGTGGTGGCTGCTGAAGGTTGGGGTGGCTGTAGCAATTTCTTAAAATATGACAACAATGACATTTGCCACATCAATTGACTCTTCCTTTCACAAATGATTTCTCTGTAGCATGTGATGTTGTTTGATAGCATTTTGCCCACAGAACTTCTTTCAAAGTTGGAGTCAACTCTCTCAAACCCCACTGCTCTTCCTCAACTAAGTTTAGGTAATATTCTAAATCCTTTGCTGTCATTTCAACAATCTTCACAGCATCTTCACCAGGAGTACTTTCCATCTCAGGGAACCACTCTCTTTGCTCATGCATAAGAAGCAACTTCTTTCTCATCCATTCAAGTTTTATCAAGAGGTTGCAGCAATCAGTCCCATATTCAGGCTCCACTCCTGATTCTGGTTCTCTTGCTATTTCTACCACATCTGCAGTTCCTTCCTGCACTGGAATCTTGAGCCCTCAAAGTCATCCATGAGGATTGGAATCAACTTCTTCCAAACTCCTGTTGATGTTGCTATTTTGACCTCTTCCCATGACTCACAAATTTTCTTAATGGCGTCTAGAATGGTGAACCCTTCCCAGAAGGTTTTCACTTACTTTGCTCAGATCCATCAGAGGAATCACTATCTATGGCAGCCATAGCCTTATTAGGTATATTCCTTATATAATAAGACTCGAAAGTCAAAATTACTCCTTGCTCTGTGGGCTGTGGACTGGATGCTGTGTTAGCAGGTATGAAAACAACATGAATCTCATCCATTTCCCTCAGAGCTCTTGCGTGACCAGGTGCATTGACAATGAGCAGTAATATTTTATCTTTTTTTTTTTTTTTTATACTTTTTTTTTTAATTTTTTTTTTATTTTTTAATATATGAAATTTACTGTCAAATTGGTTTCCATACAACACCCAGTGCTCATCCCAAAAGGTGCCCTCCTCAATACCCATCGCCCACCCTGCCCTCCCTCCCACCCCCCATCAACCCTCAGTTTGTTCTCAGTTTTTAACAGTCTCTTATGCTTTGGCTCTCTCCCACTCTAACCTCTTTTTTTTTTTTTCCATTCCCCTCCCCCATGGGTTTCTGTTACGTTTCTCAGGATCCACATAAGAGTGAAACCATATGGTATCTGTCTTTCTCTGTATGGCTTATTTCACTTAGCATCACACTCTCCAGTTCCATCCACGTTGCTACAAAAGGCCATATTTCATTTTTTCTCATTGCCACGTAGTATTCCATTGTGTATATAAACCACAATTTCTTTATCCATTCATCAGTTGATGGACATTTAGGCTCTTTCCATAATTTGGCTATTGTTGAGAGTGCTGCTATAAACATTGGGGTACAAGTGCCCCTATGCATCAGTACTCCTGTATCCCTTGGATAAATTCCTAGCAGTGCTATTGCTGGGTCATAGGGTAGGTCTATTTTTAATTTTCTGAGGAACCTCCACACGAGCAGTAATATTTTAAAAGGAATCTTTTTTTTCTGGACAGTAATCTCAACAGTGGGCTTAAAATATTCAGTACACCATGTTGCAAACAGATGTGCTGTCATCTAGGCTTTGTTGTTCCGCTTACAGAGCATGGACAGAGGAGGTTTGGTGTGATTCTTAAGAGCCCAAGGATTTTCAGAATGGCAAATGAGCACTTCGTTCACCATTCAACTTCAGGTCACCAGCTTCATCAGCCGCTAATAAGAGAGTCAGCCTGTCCTCGGAACCTTTGAAGCCAGGCATTGACTTCTCTTCTCCAGCTATGAAAGTCCTAGGTGGCATCTTCTTCCAGTAGAAGGCTGTCTAGTCTACATTGAAAATCTGTTGTTTAGTGTAGCCGCTTCCATTAATTACCTGAACTAGATCTTCTGGATAACTTGATACAGCTTCTGTATCAGCACCTGCTGCTTCACCTAATGCTTTTATGTTATGGAGATGGCTTCTTTCCTTAAGCCTCATGAACCCACTTCTGCTAAGTTCCAGCTTTTCTTCTGCAGCTTCCTCACCTCTCTCAGCCTTCACAGAATTGAAGAGTTAGGGCCTTGCTCTGGATTAGGTTTTGGCTTAAGGCAATGTTGTGGCTGGTTTGATCTTCTGTGAAGACTACTCAGACCTTCTCCATTTTCAGCAATAAGGCTATTTCACTTTCTTTATCATTTGTGTATTCATTGGAATATCACTTTTCATTTCCTCCAAGAACTTTTCCTTTGCATTCACATCTTGGATAACTGACACAACTAGCTTTTGGTCTATCTCAGCTTTGACATGCCTTCTTCATTAAGTTGAATCATTTCTAGTTTTTGATTTAAAGTGACAGACATGTGACTCTTCCTTTTACTTGAACACTTAGAAGACACTGTACAGTTATTAACTGGCCTAATTTCAATACTGTTGTGTCTCAGAGAATAGGGAGGCCCAAGGAAATGGAGAGAAATGGGAATCATTGGCCAGTGAAGCAGTGAGAACACACACATTTATCAATTCAGCTCACTGTCTTATGAGTGTGGTTCCTGGTGCCCCAAAATAACAAATTATAATAGTAATATCAAAGGTCACTGATCATATATCACCATAACAAATATAATAGTTAAAAATTTCAAATTTTGTGAGAATTACCAAAGTGTAACAGAGAGACCTGAATTGAGCCAATGCTGTTGGAAAAGTGGTGCTGGCAGAGTTGCTGATACAGCTGCCACAAACCTTCCATGTGTAAAAAATGCAATATATCTGTGAAGTGCAATAAAGTAAAGCAGAATAAAATGAGGTGTGCCTGTATAACTGAAAATATATTTAATTGCTTTATGTGTTTAATGAACAGAATTTTGTTTACTCTTAATTTCAAAATGAATGGTTGAAACATTCAGTTTTTGTAATTTTTTTTAAAGGACATTTTCCTTTTTTTAATGTTTATTTATTTTTGAGAGAGAGAGAGAGCGGGGAGGAGCACAGAGAGGGATACAGAAGATCCAAAGCTGGCTCTGTGCTGACAGCAGAGAGCCTGATGCGGGGTTTCAACTCGTGAACCACGAGGTCATGACCTGAACCAGTCAGACGCTTAACAGACTGAGTCACCCAGGCACCCCTACATTTTCTTTTCTTTTTTAAAGTTTATTTATTTTGAGAGAGAGAGAGAGAGAGAGGGAGAGAGAATGAACAAGCGGGGTAGGGGCAGACAAAGAGAGAGAAAATCCCAAGTAGGCTCCATGCTGTCAGTACAGAGCCTGATGCTGGGCTCAAACCCATGAATCGTGAGATTATGATCTGAGCTGAAATCAAGATTCGGTAGCTTAACCGACCGAGCCACCTAGGTACCCTCAGGTTTTGTAATCTTGAATGAATTTTTTTTTTTTTTTTTTTTTGCAAGTCATAAGGTCTTTAGACCAAAAGGTTCCTTACTCTTGCTACTGAACAGAAGTGTCACATTTACCCACTTTCAATTTCTAGCAATGGTGGGAAGGGGCTTTCCCATAAAACTGCAATTAGAAGAGAAGATGCTCAACTTGTTTTAGAGTTTCCTTGAAGGTAATTTTCAACATTATATAAGAGAAGTCCCTCTCTTTACTCCACCCATACAGACTACTCACCCAGTGGTAGAGCTCGGGTCAGGTTAGCAGCTGGAGGATCTGTTTCTGGAGGACAGAGCTCACAGAAGTCCCAGCATGATGGGCAGAGCAGGTTACCATCGTGAATCCAGCCATTCATCTGAATACTGACGGGGAGGACCTGCCCAGCCCGACTACACAAATATGAAGTGTTCTGAACCCAAACTGTCAGACCTTGGGGAGAACAAGAAACCTTCAAATAGGAAAAAAAAAAAAAAATCAGATCAGTTAGATTCCATATATATGAGCCTTCCTTCACCTACAGGAAAATACATTACTAAAAATACTGACTATAAAACAATTTGGGGTATAGGGATGTCTTTAATCTCATATAAAGAACGCTAAGTTATTCAGGTTCTAAAATACACTCTGTGGTAGTTGTTCTTAAATTTTTAGTTTAGCTTTTTTTTTTTATTTTTTTAATGTTTTTTATTTATTTTTGGGACAGAGAGAGACAGAGCATGAACGGGGGAGGGGCAGAGAGAGAGGGAGACACAGAATCGGAAACAGGCTCCAGGCTCCGAGCCATCAGCCCAGAGCCTGACGCGGGGCTCGAACTCACGGACCGCGAGATCGTGACCTGGCTGAAGTCGGACGCTTAACCGACTGCGCCACCCAGGCGCCCCTAGTTTAGCATTTTCAAAAAAATCTGAGGAAATCTATGGACACTTTTCAGTACATATACAAGATAACACACAACTTTACATACAATTTGGATTCACAGACCCCTGAAACCAAGTTATCAAGAATGACATTTCTGTAGGGGTGCTGGCTGGCTCAGTTGGTGGAGTGTGTGACTCTTGATCTTGGGGTTGTGAGTTTGAGTCCCACCATTGGGATTGGGTGTAGAGATTACTTAAAATAAATAAAATCTTAGGGGTGCCTGGGTGCCTCAATCGGTTAAGCATCCAACTCTTGATTTCAGCTCCTGTCATGATCTCTCAGTCAGTGGGATTGAGCCCTGTGCTGGATTCTTTGCTGTCGGAGTAGAGTTTATTTGGCATTTTCTTTCTCCCTTTCTGCCCCTCCCCTGCACTTGCTCTCTCTCTCTCTCTCAAAATAAAAAATTTTTAAAAATAAAATCCTAAAAAAAAGAATAACATTTCTATAGATCCTAGTATTCTCATTATACTTCACCTTAAATCTCTGTCAAAGAGCCATTACTCAAGTCATTTTCTCCACAAGTCACAAATTTTGTAAATCAAATTTTTATAATATATTTTAAATTATAAATATATATGCTCATTGTAAAAAGAAAAAAGCATACAGCACAGAAATGTACGTAGTAAAAAAGTTCTTTATTCTTTTCCTTATCCTAGATCCTTCGCTCAGGTATAAAAATGGTCATAGTGATTTTATATGGACTGGTAACATCTTCAAAGGCAGGACTTGGGGCACCTCAGTGGCTCAGTCGGTTGCATAAGTGTCTGAATCTTGGTTTGGGCTCAGGTCATGATCTCACAGTTTGTGAGTTTGAGCCCCACATTGAGCTCTGTGCTGACAGTATGTGCCTACTTGGGATTCTCTCTCTCTCTACCTCTCTCTCTGCCCCTCCCATGTGCATGTTCTCTCTCTCTCTCAAAATGAACGAATAAACTTTAAAAAAAAAAAGTGCTTAAAGGTAGGACTGCGGGGGTAACTAATAAAATCAGATTTTTTTCTCTTTTTATTTTAGAGAGAGAGAGAGCATGAGTGGGGGAAAGGGAGAGAGAAAGAGAATCTTAAGCAGGCTCCATGCTCACCTGGGATCATGACCTAAGCAGAAATCAAGAGTCGACTGCTCAACTGACTTAGCTACCCAGACACCCAAGTCAATTTTAAAAAGCAAACACATTAAAACTAACTTAAAAAAATGTTAAATGGGTCTTCTTCACACTTGTTTTATAAAAAGACACATTAATGCCAATTATGCTACTTCACTTTAAATATTTCTGGAACTTCTCTCCTGGGCCTATCCTCAAACCAAGTGTATGATTTTGAGTATGTTTGATGGTGGTAAATTTTTACTTTGCAAGTTGATATAGTTTTTAGAAATACCAAAAGTTACCCAGAACCAAGTCTGGTAAAGTTGACTAAATCAGTTAACATTAAATTAATATAGGTGTGATGCAAAATACTAAAACTGATTTTCCTAGGAGGCTACTAAACTCTTTCTAAAGGCAATTTCAAAAGAGGAGTTCCATAAGTACATTTCAACAATGGAGTCATCTTTGAAATTACTCAATCATCAACTAAGTGTAATACTCATTTGGAAATTTAAGTTATAATAAGTTCAAGAAAACAAATGACAGCAAAGTATAACCTCTTCCATAAGTCTGTCATTCAATGACCCACATCTAGGAAGCACCACCATAACTACAGTGCAATGTAATCATTCTTTTAAGTGAGAACTGACTGAATATTGTGCTTTGTGGCTGAAAAGGATACCAAAGAAGTCCGTGACCCAGTACCTGGTCCTCTAGCACCTTTAACTGAAGAGAAAAGGGTGGCATATAAATTCCACCCACCCACCCCCCCAGCAAATTTAACAGTGTTAAGCTGTTTATGATTAAGAGTCAATGTTGGAAAATGGAGGGACTGTAAAGTATCTTTCAAAGACAGAAGACACTTTGAGACTGAAAAATGAAGGAGGCAACTCCATACACTTTATATAGTTTAATTCAGGGTAACTTACTGACAGCATGATCAGGTGGATGGTGATTTGGACAGTTGTGCAGCTATTCTCTGCAAAGTCCAGTCCTTAGTCTACATATTTTATAGAGGAAGGGGACGAGCAGAAGGGTATGTAGTAAGATCAAAAGGCTTACATGCACTTCAAAGAGTTCACATGCATCTAATAGACAGCTAATCTTTAACAGACCTTGTGGTACCATCTGTGCGTCAGGAGGAGGAAAGACTATGTTATCTCTAACAGATTCACAGGAGGCCAAAGCAAGCCTCCTGCATTCCAGCTTTGGCAGGCATTTCTAAGGTATACATATTAATCTCCAAGAGGCCTGGAACACATAGCCCCAAGAGAGGTCATCAATCATACATGAAGAAGATGGAGGGCTAAAGATGGAGTCAGTACTGTCAGCATTCCTACAGTCAATAAGTGGTAGAAACAAGCAATAAAGCTTAGAAAGTTTCATGGAAGAAAGAGCATTAATATCCTAAAGATGTGCACAGAATTTGGATCACGGTGAGGAAGAGATGTGACCTGGTGGACTGTGTCAGAATCTGGGTGGGTAAGGAGGGTAATTATGTAGGGGTGGGAGAAGGTGAAAGGGATGTGGTCAGATCAAATAAGCATACTGAGGACAATGAGAGTCAGATTTCTCTCTGTGAAAGGAATTACAAACATGGAAACAGAGAAAACTAAACTGAACCCTTTAGGGTTGGACTGGAACCAAAGATACTGGTACAAACTCAGATATATATAGATATATATATATATATATATATATATATATACACACACACACACACACACACACACACACACACACACACACATATGAATATACAAGCAAATTACATACACACATCTATTTCCCAGATCTGTTCACCAAGAGGGCTTGGGGAGTAGCTATATCCTAGTGACAATGCACAGTACATCTAACAACAGATCTTAGTCTCTTAAATACCACACTTCACTAAAGAAACTAGAGCTTTTTGGGGTGCGTAGGTGGCTCAGTTGGTTATGTATCTGACTCTTGATTTCAGTTCAGGTCATGATCTCATGATTCAGGAGTTCTAGCCCCACGTCGAGCTCTGTGTTGACAGTGCAGAGATTCTGGGTGTTTGGGATTCTTTCTCTCTCTCCGCCCTTCCCTGCTTGCTCTCTCTCTCAAAATAAATAAACTTAAAAAAACAAAAACAAAAACAAAAAACTAGAGCTTCTTGAAGAATTTGTTGACTCAAGAGCTGCATGTGCTAGAATATCTTGCACCAGAAAGCAAGGAAACATTCAAAGAAAGATGGGGAAAGACCAGAAGGACATAGAAACCTGAAGGGGCTTCCTCTGGCCAAATCTGGGGGAAATTGAGTATCAAAATAAATAACGATAGTAATGGTAATATCTTTAATAAAATGGATTCCATGACTCAATGCTGATATAAATGTATAAATCAGTAAAATGAAAGTATGGTAAGAAAAATTTATTGACACAGTACTTCCCTGCAAAATATTTATTGATTACAAAGGGAATTAATAAGAAAAGAGTAATTGATAGCGAAGAAGCCTGGGAGATACCAGCAAGTTTACATCACCAGTAAAAGGACAAATCATGAGTGTACCACCATAAGAACATGAGCATCACTTCTGTGATATTACTGCCCAAAATACATGACCTGAATTTCATCATGAGGAAACATATGACAAACCCAAAGTGAGATACATCTTAGAAAAAAATGACTTATAGTTTTTTTAAATGTCAGGGTTATAAAAATCAAAAAAAGACTCAGGAAGTGTTCCAGACTGAAGGAGACCAGAGACAGGACAACTATGCAACATGTGATATTAATCCAGATCCTATACTACAAGGACATTATTGGGACAATTAGCAGAACTTGAATAGGGCCCCAAAATTAGATGTATCAGTGTTAATTTCCTAATTTTAAAAATAGTATTATGGTTATATAGGGGGATGTCTTGTTTAAAAGTAAATGCACAAAGTACAAAGTAAAGCACATCAGCAATTTGCACTTAAATGACTCAGAAAAAACATTTTGTACCATTCTTGCAACTTCTCTGTCAAAATAAGTAAAACAAACAACAAAAGGCAAAACAGTAATCCATGTTAACTGTTTGGAACTCATACATATCTTCCTATATAAATGGTGGTTAGCATTAAATTAGTAAAATTAAATTAGCAAAATTAACTGACAACTCTAAGTACAGGGAAGCCAAGTACATTCGATTTTTGTAGATGGTATTGCAAATTTGCATAATCCCTTTGTGGTACTGGTGGTGTTGACTAACCATTAAAATTGCCTGAAGAGGGGGTGCCTGGCTGGCTCAGTTGGTAGAGCACGTGACTCTTGATCTCAAGGTCATGAGTTCAAGCCCCACGTTGGGTATAGAGCTTACTTAATAAAGAAATAAAATATAAGATAAAATAGCCTGAATGGGTCATCCTCCTATTATAGTTGCCAATGTTCTAGCTTTATCCCATTAAAAAAATTTTTTTAATGTTTTTATTTATTTTTGAGACAGAGAGAGACAGAGCACGAGCGGGGGGGGGGGGGGGAGCAGAGAGAAAGGGAGACACAGAATCTGAAGCAGGCTCCAGGCTCTGAGCTGTCAGTACAGAGCCCGACGCAGGGCTCAAACTCATGGACTGTGAGATCATGACCAGAGCTGAAGTCAGACGCTTAACCGACTGAGCTACCCAGGAGCCCCTAGCTTTATCCCATTTAATTTAATATTTTAACTTATGGGAATTTAGAAAAATAATTTTTTTAAAAGGTAAGATAAAAGCATAGTATCATGAAAAGTGAAAATTAACTCAATATACAACAAGGAAATGACTTCCCTAATTATGATATTTTAAAAAGATGCAATGAAATTAGTCAAAGACAAATATCATATGACTTCACTCATATGTGTAATTTAAGACACAAAACAGATGAACAGAAGGGAAGAGAAGCAAAAATAATATATAAACAGGGAGGGGGACAAAACATAAGAAACTCTTAAATATAGGAACAAACTGAGGGTTGCTGGAGGGGTTGTGGGGAGGGATGGGCTAAATGGACAAGGAGCATTGAGGAGGACACCTGCTGGGATGAGCACTGGGTGTTATATGTAGGGAATGAATCACAGATTCTACTCCTGACATCATTATTGCACTATATGCTAACTTGGATGTAAATTTTAAAAAAAATTAAAAGTAAACAAACAATTGAAAAAAAAAAGATGCAATGTCTTGGGGGGGCGGGCCTGGGTAGCTCAGTCAGTTCAAAGTCTGATTTCAGCTCAGGTCATGATCTCCCAGTTTGTGAATTTGAGCCCTGCCTTGGGCTTGCTGCTATCAGCTCAGAGCATGCTTTAGATCCTCTGTTCCCCTCTCTCTCTCTGCCCCTCCCCCTACTTATGCTTGCTCTCTTTCTCTCAAAAATGAATAAACATTTATTAAAAAAAAAAAAAAGATGCAGTGTCTTATGGCCATTGGGGCATCTGGCTGACTCAGTTGGTAGAGCATGTGACTCTTGTCATGAGTTCAAGCCCCATGTTGGGGGTAGAGTTTACGAAGGAAGGAAGGAAGGAAGGAAGGAAGGAAGGAAGGAAGGAAGGAAGGAAGGAAGGAAGGAGGGAAGGAAGAAAGGAAAGAAGAAAGGAAGGAAGAAAGGAAGGAATGAATGAAGGAAGGAAGGAAGGAAGGAAGGAAGGGAGAAAGGAAGGAAGGCAGGAAGGAAGGAAGGCAGGAAGGAAGGAAGGCAGGAAGGAAGGAAGGCAGGAAGGAAGGAAGGCAGGAAGAATAGTAATTTTTATTATTGGGAAAACTTGGAAAAGGTGTTTTGTTCTACATAAGTACTAAGTAAAGGCAGTAAAACAAAATTTTGTATTATGATTATAACCAGGTCAAAACTATGAATTAAATAAACAAATAGATCTTTAAGGAATTTATCAGAAAATGGTTGCTGGATTACAGTTATCAGACTATAACTGAAAAGTATTTATTTTGAATTTTCATCTATGAGGTTTCAAAGATAATTTTATATGAATTGTATGATGTCTAGATTATATCTCAATAAAGCTGTTACAAAAAACTAATTTTATAAGTAACTTTAAAAGCAATAATTAAATTCCCAGCTACATAAGTCCATTTATATCTTGCAGCTGAAATGGTACAAAAAATTCTTACTTTTCAGTTCTCAGGATCACACTTTCCTCCCTGACATCCATTAGTAAAGTATGGAATATTCTTTAAGTTGGATGTTCATAAGTTATAGAATGTCTATATCTTAGTAAGTTTTTAATAAGGTGATGCAGTCATTTAAGGTAGTTTGCTACTTTTGGATTTCTAATTGCAAAGGAGAAAAACAATTATTAATCTGTAGCTGATTTATTAATTCTTAAATCCATGCTTTCCTCAGATCTTATGAAATAAAATCAAAAATTTTTTCCATTACAAAGTAATATCTGTTTAAGAACAAAATTATATATATTCCATTATTTCCTTGGGGTATATGCCCCAAGTAAGATTAATATAAAACTTGCTGATATATAACAATTATATATGTATTTTTAAACAAGTGGAAAAAGGTAATTTCTCAAATAAATGACAATATTTTCACACATAAGCAAAGTAATATTTATATAAACAAGATAAGTTAAAGAATTAATCAGTAAATTACATAAAAATATAAAATGTATTTTAAAATATAAAAACCATATAATGAGATAAATTATATAATATTTGATAATAATTATTAACAATCATATAGTTTACCTGGTAACATCCACTCCCCCAGTCTGGATAACTCAGCTTCCTCTCACACTTTTCCATGACAAATGCGGATTTCTGAATTAGACAAACTGAATGAGGTCCATACTTTTCAGCACCATAATTTTTAAAAAGGTCTGAAGCAAACCAGAGAACTTTTCTTAAAAATTGAGTTTTGGTTCAAAGAACAAACTGAAGCATTCCATTTTTATGGTTAAAAGTTGCTTTAAAAATCAAGCATGTTTGGGCTGCCTGGGTGGCTCAGTCAGTTAAGCTTCTGACTATTGATTTCAGCTCTGGTCATGATCTCATTGTTGTGAGACAGAGCCCCCATTGGGCTCTGCACTGACAGTGCAGAATCTGCTTGGGATTCTCTCCCACCCTCTCTATCTCTCTCTCTCCCCTTCCCCTGCTCATGTGCACGTGCATGCATATGCGTTCTCTCTCTCAAAATAAATAAATAAATAAACTTAAAAGAAAAAAAGATTCTTTCTCCAGCTCCTCTGCCCCTCCCTTACTTGTGTGTGGCTTGCTCTCTCTCTAAAAAAATAAAATAAAAAATTAAAATAAAAATCAAACATGTTTAATGGAAATTTTCAATTAAAAAAATTAAGAGAAACAGGGCTCCAAAATCAAACTAGGTTCTCAATAAAGGACTTGGTGGGAAGAAATTATTCTATCAAAAATGGGAGATAAAACTGGGCTTAAAGTATTTAAGTTAGGTATGCCTGGGTGGCTCAGTCAGTTGAGCATCTGACTACAGCTTAGGTCATGATCTCACAGTTCATGGGTTTGAGCCCCACATTGGGTTCTGTGCTAGCAGTGTGGAGCCTGCTTGGGATATTCTCTCTCTCTCTCTCTCTCTCTTTCTCTCTCTCTCTCTGCCCCTCCCCTACTTGTGCTCTCTCTCAAAATAATAAACTTTAAAAAAATAGAGTATGGGGCGCCTGGGTGGCGCAGTCGGTTAAGCGTCCGACTTCAGCCGGGTCACGATCTCGCGGTCCGTGAGTTCGAGCCCCGCGTCAGGCTCTGGGCTGATGGCTCGGAGCCTGAAGCCTGTTTCTGATTCTGTGTCTCCCTCTCTCTCTGCCCCTCCCCCGTTCATGCTCTGTCTCTCTCTGTCCCAAAAATAAATAAAAAAACGTTGAAAAAAAAAAATAATAAAGTATCTAAGTTAGATATACAGAAGAAATGGCACAAAGAATCGTCTTTACTGGTAGTCTAATAGGAGTCACCTCCCAGATGACCCATGATAGATGAAGCCAACTGACTTATATAATGGAAGGCTTTTTTGGGGATGTTGCAAAAACTTTTTGCAAAGTTTTCTTGCATTTTTATCTCCTGCTATCTGCTGGAAGTCCATACATAAGATGCTGACCTAGTCTCAGACTAAACACAAACATGCAGGGGCGCTTGGATGGCTCAGTCGGTTGGGCGTCTGACTTTGGCTTGGGTCATGATCTCACATTTCATGAGTTCAAGCCCTGTGTCGGGCTCTGTGCTGCAGCTCAGGGCCTGGAGCCTACTTTGGATTCTGTGTCTCCCTCTCTCTCTCTTCCCCTCCCCAGCCCATGCTCTGTCTTTCTCTCTGAAAAATATATATTTTTTTTTAATTAAAAACACAAACACATAGAGGGATAGGGTGGATTAAATGACCTCTAACTAGCTAATGGACAAATGAATGAGGCTCCTTAAGCCCTAGCAAAAATTTGCTCTTTACACTTAGTACAAGTAAGTTTCATGTTTTGAAAACAGAGAGTTCTTACAGATAAGTATTTTATGTCAGTTTTGAAAAATCTTAATTAAGCTAAGAAGGAAAATGTAAAACAGAATTAAAGAGAACTATTGTTTTGTGTATTTGTGAGTATTTCAAAGTCCTTGAAAAACAAAGTGGTCAGTGTCAAAAAAAAAAAAAAAGAAAAGAAAAGAAAAGGGAGTGCTCAGCAAACTACAACCCTCAGGCCAAATCCTGAGGGCTACCTGCTTTTATAAATAATAAAATTGTATTGGAGCACAGCCAGTAATTTACACATTAATTTATATGTTGTCTAAACTACTTTCACACTGTAACAGCAGAGTTCATAATTCCAACAGAGACCATATGACCCACAAAGTTTAAAATATTTACTATCTTTCTCTTTACAATAAACATTTGCCAATTCCAGCTCTAAAATAGTAAGATGTGACACCATCTTTGGCAAACCCAAAATTGACAGATCTCTGCATTGCTCAGTTTTAACACTGAACTGCTGAATAGTTACAAGTTTTTAAGACATTTATTAAATGGGTGAGTGATGAAAAAAATGACTGTACAAATCCAGTTAAATCTACCAGGTTTAGAAATAAAAGGAAAACCCATTATAGAAATTTAAAATGTAGAAAAGAGAGTCTGTAATAAAGTATGGAATGGCAGGGCGGGGTGGGGGCGGGGGGTGGATAAAAAGGACCAGGTTACAGATTTTGATGACCACAGAGTGAGAAACTACCTATTGCTCTTTATTAACATAAGATGTGGTAACATTTTGTTTACAAAGGTGAATACCCAATTGTTATACTCTTTATGTGTATTAAAAGGGAATAAATAATATGGTAATACATCTTACAAGCCATGGGACAACAGTATTATCCTAATATCTGGAGAACAACCTGTTACTTCTAAATTACATAAAATGCACACTCCTGAAAAGAGAAAAAAATGGGATACCTACTAAGATTTAACAAAAAGAGTGCTGCTTTGGAGGATCTTACACAGGCACCAATTAATTATATTATTTAGTGTCTCTTCATTTACCTGTGAAATTGAATAATATCTTCTCTATCAGGTTTTTAAAAAAATTTTTAATCTTTATTTATTTTTGAAAGAGAGAGAGACAGAATGTGAGCTGAAGAGGAATAGAGACAGAGACATAGAATCGGAAGCAAGCTCCAGGCTCTGAACTGTCAGCACAGAGCCTGATGTGGGGCTTGAATTTACGAACCACAAGATCATGACCTGAGCCAAAGTCGGATGCTTAACCGACTGAGCCACCCAGGCACCCCTCATCAGGTTTTTAGAAGAATAAAATGATAAAAATGAAAGTGCTCTGCAAATGAAATATCATGCAGATATAAGGTGTAACAAAAAAGTAGCGCATGCACACATGTGCAAGTCTATCTAACAACCCTTGTTATATGTCATAGTTCGAAGCACTTACTATGTGAATTCATTTATTAGTTCTCACAGCAACTCTGTAAGACAGGTACTACTATCCCCTTTGTACAGGGAAGAAACTGAGGCACAGAAAAGTTAAGTTACTTCACAAATGGATACCAGTGGAACCACAATACAAATTCAGACAGTCTGGCTCCTGGGTCTATGTCCTTAATCCCTATTTTATATTGCTGATATGTTATTTTAATATGTATATAACATTTCATTTCACTATACTACTAACCTGGTTGATTTTCCAATATCCTACAATCTGAGCTGCGCTGATATTCACCACTTAAATGCCAACTGAATTCCTGACTGAAAGGGCAGTAGTCAGCAATTTCTACTGAACCACCATAATAAGGCAAGTCTTCTGCAGGTATTCCACTTAGTTTGTCGAAGTACTACAAAAAAAAATTATTAGGAAGACAGGAAAGTAAGAAACATTCTATATAATCAAACAGGCAATTTGTAGCAACCCTCTAATGCTGTATAATACAAAAAAAGATATTACTGTACTTTTCTTCATATGTCATAGAACATAAAGAACATATTCTACCTGAGGGATATTTCAAGGTTGTTGTAGTTTTAGAAAAAGCAAGGTAAGTAAATTAGTCTATGTTTTTTATTAGATGACAAATTTGACTAATGTTTTTAAAAGGATGAATAGGAAGAGTTTTATGAGGTGACAAAACACATACTAATCCAGAGAATTAAGATATTTTAAATATAATGCACTTAAAGTATTATCAGAAGACTTAATTTACGTGTTGTTTTGAGAAACTTGAAAAAATAAAACTGTGAGAATATGAATGAGATCATACCTATAAAACACTTGGAACACCAAAGGAACAAGGCTCCAGATAAATTTTAAAGATTTCACATGTACACTAACTCACTGAATTATATTCCTATGCCTAGAAATAGAGTTGCCATCTTATGATGATGTCTGAAGCATTCAGTGGCATCATGAACATATGCAGGAAAGCTCAACATTTAGCAGCAATCATTTTAAATCATCTTCTGAGATACTCCTTCTGACTGCAGGGTCCTTTGTAAATGGCAGGCAGAACTAAAGAGTTTTAGAGATGGCTATTGCAACAAAAAATTTACAGGTCAAATCAGAGATTCAGACTGAATATGTAGGACCATTTCCTTCACCTTTTAGATCCCATGAGTCAAACCTTTACTAAAGTAGAACTTCTAAGACTTGTAATGAATTGGAATAGAGTACCTCAGTTATTCTCTTTAAAGAACTTTGTTTTCTGTGTACGTTAGAGGAAATTAAAGATGAAGACTTAGGAAACAATTAGAAAAAAATACAAAACATTTAAAAATAGATCCAATAAATATTCTAAATGCCTCTATTACTACAAGGCATTGTTAGATATTAATTATTGTTAATTAGCACATTGGTTTTAAAGAATTGTAAGAATTCTCAATTTTTTTTCTAACTTATAGAAAACCAATGGGGGTAAGTTGAAAAACTTAATTCATTCTTCTAATTCAAGATAGAGACTTCTCTTTAAAAAGTTGAGCTGAGGGGCGCCTGGGTGGCGCAGTCGGTTAAGCGTCCGACTTCAGCCAGGTCACGATCTCGCGGTCCGTGGGTTCGAGCCCCGCGTCAGGCTCTGTCTGGGCTGATGGCTCAGAGCCTGGAGCCTGTTTCCGATTCTGTGTCTCCCTCTCTCTCTGCCCCTCCCCTGTTCATGCTCTGTCTCTCTCTGTCCCAAAAATAAATAAAAAACGTTGAAAAAAAAAAAATTTAAAAAGTTGAGCTGATTCCTAAAACTGTGCCCCAACAAGTGTTACCTGGTACTCTTCGGGCAAAGGTTTTGAAAACTTCTGCAAATTACACACAGCAACTGCTCTCTGGTCCTGTCGGCAAGTTAACTGCAATGGGTTACTTCTAAGCGTGTCACAGAAAGGGCTCAGCATCTGCCTCCTGCACACAAAGAAACACCAAGGTACCAAACTCTAAAGAAAACATAACAAATCCATTTTCTATTATAATTTCAATATGTTTTGATAGCTTAATACTAAATGCTGAATCAGGTTATAAAGTTATTTTTCAAAGAGTAAAAAGAAATGCTTAATGTAGTTATAAAAGATTAATGCCAAATGCCTTATAACGTTACTTCACCATTATTAAACAAAATATTTATCTCTTTCTCCACTTTTTCCAGTAAAATGGAGTTCTGCAGACCTAATCTGTGTGTTTAATGACAAATAATGAAATTCCTGATCCTGCTTAGAAATACAAATCTTCATAATTAATATAATGGAGTCTTAGAAAGAGACAGAGATGATGGATGCCTTTTCTGCCCTGCAGCTACAAAGAGTGAATTGTTTTCTATGGCATGATCTAGTTCAAAGACTCTTGTTTCAGTTATACTGAAAACATTCACAAGACATCTTGTTTTCATGTGCAAAATGAAGACTGTGTGAATATTCCTAATTATGACAAGTTGCTCTGTTCTGTTGAATCTAATCTTGGAAGTACAATTTGGAAAATGAGGTCTTATAATTTTCCAGATATCAGAATCTATTACACTGTTCTGTAAAAATAATCTTCAAACCCCAACCTATAATTCTAATTGGTCAATTTATTGATAATTATAATACAAACCATATTAATGTCATAATAGTAATGTTATAAATGAAATTCCAGTATTCTTAAACAATATAAATCCTATTATGACTGATTGCCAAATTGTGATAGTATTACTGCCATTTTTCCTCTTCTTCCACATGCTTGTTAAGGGGAAAAAGCCTAGGTTAGATATACTTTAAGGAAAATTGATATTTGCTTCATTTAAGTTAACAAAGTATAGCAATAAAACATCTCAGGGAATTATAGCTTCTTGAGATAGAATGTGTAAAAGACCTACCAGTGTCTCTGGTAGAGTTGAAGAAGCACACTGTAATAGGAAAGCAAAGGTCTAGAAGTCTTCACACAGGCTTGGTTTCAAATACCAGCTTATTTGATGTTGACCTCATTTTCCTGAGCTTCAACTATAAAGCACTAAGTGCCTAGCACACACAAGTTACTCAATAAGTGTAATTTCTGTGTCCCCACCACTTTTATAAAATCTTTACAGGGGTGCCTGGGTGGCTCAGGTGGTTAAGCGTCCGACTTTGGCTCAGGTAATGATTTTGTGGTCCATAGTATGAGCCCCGCGTCGGGCTCTGTGGTGACAGCTCAGAACCTGGAGCCTGCTTCGGATTCTGTGTCTCCCTCTCTCTCTTCCCCTCCCCAGCTTGTACTCTGTCTCTCTCTCAAAAATAAATAAACATTAAAAAAAAAAGTTAAAAAGAATAAAATTGACAAACCCTAGCAAAACTGAAAAAGAAACCTAGAAAATGCAAATTACCAATATCAGGAATGAAATGGGATCTCACTAAAGACCTTACAGACATTAAAACGATAGTAAGGAACTACTACAAACTACTCTGTACACATAAATCTAATAACTTAGGTAAAATGGACCAATACTTCAATAAATACAAATTACCACAATTCATCCAATATGAAATAGGTAAATATGAATATCCCTGTAAATATTAAGGAAGTTGAATTAATACTTAGTACAAAAAAGAAACAAAGATAATATCATATTCTTCATGAATATATACAGAAAAATCCATTATAAATATTAATACATGGAATTCAGCAATATACAGAAATAACTATATACCATGACTAAGTGGGGCTTTTTCCAGCAATAGAAAGCTGTTTTAATATTTGAAAATCAATCAATATAATCCATCATATTAATAACAGACTAAAAAAAAAAAATCACATAATTATATCAACCAAAGCAGGAAAAAACACCTGACAGAAGTCAACATCCATTTGTGATAAAAATTCTCAGAAACACAGAAATAGAGAGGAACTTCAACTTGAAAAGGAGCATCTACAGAACACCTACAACTAACATTATACTTAATGGCGAAAGGTTGAATGTTTCCCCTTCTCATTGCGTTCATGGATTTAAAAAGTCAATAAAGATGTCAATTCTCCTGAAACTGATCATGTAAGTTTAACACAATTCACAGAAAAATCCTACCAAGATTTTTTTGTAGACAAGGTTATTCTGAAATTTATATGAAAGGCAGGAACTAGAACAGCTAAAATGATTTTGAAAAAGAATAAAGTGGGAAGAATACATTTACCCAATTTAAGATATAGAATGGCCACACTAATAAAGGACTGTGAAGTATTAATGGAGTGACAGACACATAGATCAATGGAACAGAATAGAGAACACAGAAATAGACCCATATAAATACACTCAACTGATTCCTTCACAAATGGAAGAAAGCAATTCAATGAAAGAAAGTTAACCTTTTCAACAAATGGTGCTGGAACAACTGGACATCCACACACACAAAAAATGAACTTTGACCTAAGTCTCCCATTTTATACAAAAATTAACTAAAAATGGATCCCAGACTAAAAATATAGAACATAAAGCTTTAACATTTAAAAAACAAAAATACAAGAACGTCTTTGGAATCTAGGGCTTCACTGAGTTCTTAGACTTGACATTCAAACTATGACTCATAAAAGGACCTATTAATAATTTTGACTTCACCAAAGTTAAAAACTTATGCTCTACAAAAGACCCTATTAAAAGAATAAAAAGAAAAGCAACAGATTAGGAGAAAATGTGTGCAAGCCACATCTCCAACAAAGGACTAGTATCTAGAATATATAAAGAACTCTCAAAAACTCTCAACAGTAAGACAAAAGCAAACAATCCAATTAGAAAATCACCATAAGACATGATGAGACACCTCATCCAAGAGGATATACAGATATCAAATAAGCACATGAAAAGATATTCAGCATCACTAGCCATTAGGGAAATGCATATTAAAACCACAATAAGATAATCACTACTATCTTTTGGAATAACTAAAATAAAAAAACAGTCACAACACCAAATGCTGATGAGGATGTAGAGAAACTATTATCACTTATACATTGCTGGTAGAATATAAATTGACGTAGCCATTCTGGAAAAGAGTTCAGCAGTTTCTACTACAAAACTAAACTTGCCACTACCATATGACCCAGCAATTGCACTCTTGGGCATTTATCCTGGAGAAATGAAGATTTATGTTCACATAAAAACCTGTACACAAATGTTTGCAGCAGCTTTATTCAGAATAGCCCAAAACTGGAAACAACCTTGTTATCCTTCAACATGCAAATGTTTAAACACACTGTGGTACATCTGTATCATGGAATTTTATTCAGCCATTAACTTGAGCAAACTACTGATATACACCATAACCTGGATGAATCCAGAAAATTATGTGGGGTGAAAAAAGGCAACACCAAAAGGTTACATACAGCATGAATTGATTTATACATCATTCATGAAATGACAAAATTATAGAAATGAAGAACAGCTTAGTGGTTTCCAGGGGGCTTAGGAGGAGCTAGAGTGGGAGGGAAGTGTGTACATCTATAAAATGGCAATAGGAATATCCTTGTGGTAATTGAAATGTTCTATATCTGACTGCATCAATGTCAATATCCTGGTTGTGTTGTTATAGTATAGTTTTTTCAAGATATTACCCATCAAGAAAACTGGATAAAGTGTACATGGAATCTCTGTACATATTTTTTACAACTACATGTGATTCTATAATGATCTCAAAATAAAAAGTTAAAAAAATATATTTATAGGGGCACCTGGCTGGCTCAGTCTGTGAAGTCTGAGGCTCTTGGGGTTCTAAGTTTGAGCCCTACATTGGGCACAGAACTTACATTAAAAACAAAAACAAAAAAGACACACACAAAGACACACACACACACACACACACACGTGTGTGTGTGTGTGTGTGTGTGTGTATCCCCCAAACTTGAAGAATGTATTTTTTAAAAGTTTGCTAGGTAATTGTGATATTCATTCAGATTTGAGAACCATTACTCAAAAGTACCTTCCATGTTTTTGTATATTGAATCAACAGTTACATTTATGTTTATGATTGCATTCTCCAAAGAGTAAGAATGATAGAATATGCAAAAATTTTGCAATATACATATTTGTTAATTATAAACTAAACAGAAATGCTTATGATTCTGGATCCCACACCATAGATTCTTTAATACATGATTTAAAACAACAATGTAGTTATTTATTTTGATATTAACATGAAGCACCAGAAATGGCTTTCTATACATTTTTTAAAATTAATTAATTAATTTTTCAATAGAGAGAAAGCACGAACTGGGGGAGGGCAAGAGAGAGAAGGAGAGAGAGAATCCGAAGCAGGCTCTAAGCTGTCAACACAGAGCCTGATGTGGGACTCAAACCCACAAACAGTGAGATAATGACCTGTGCTAAAATCAAGAGTTGGATGACCACCTGACTAAGCCACCCAGGCACCCCAGTTTTCTATACATTTTTTTTAAGTTTACTTATTTTGAGAGAGAGAGAGAGAGAGTGACTACACAATCAGAGGAGAGGTCAGACAGAGAGGGAGAAAGAGAATCCTAAGCAGGCTCTGTGATGTCAGAGCAGCGTTGGGTGTAGGGCTCAATCTCATGAACCTGTGAAATAATGACCTCAGCCAAAATCAAAAGTTGGATGCTCAATCAACTGGGCCACCTAGGTGTCCCTTCCATACATTTTGAAATTGAACTGTTTAGGCCACATTTTCAAAATAGTGACATTTTAGGCTCAGGATAAAGAACAAATCCAAAATAAACTGTGTTATCAAAGATATCATGAGGAAATGCATTCTTACTTTTGTTTCTGCTGGTCAATCCAGAACTTACAGCTCTTTCTTACAAAGTCACAGCCCATTCCTCGGCCCCAGTCTAACTTTTCGGCCATGCTGTAATTAGCCTTATACCAACTGTGGAAATAATTCAAATAAAGCATTTTTTATTATTGTCATTTTAAAAACAATTCCAACAAAACAATTACAAATCTCAGCAATGAACAAACCAAGACCTCAAGACAAAGAACATTTACAAACAAAGCCCTTGGTGCACAGGAACTGCTGCACAGACTCACCATACCATAGGACTGGGAAACTTGTCTTCTGGTGAGGGTACTTTCACATTTGAAAAAAAAACAAAAAACAAAATCAAAACCAAAATGTGCTGTCACTGTAATTTTCAAAGATGACAGAAGTCACCAAGTAGAAAGTGGTTAAGGTGTGAGACAGAGAGATCAAGGGCCAAAGAAACAAAAAGAGAATGAGAGAAAATACAAGAGAATAAACTTAGGAAGAAATAGGAGAATTATTAGTTGGACAGCCTTTACCTAATCTGATTCAGTTGGTCCTAGTTTCTTGCTTCTCTGGCCTTGATTTGTGATATTCTATCAATACAGGGTCTGCCTGTGACTAAAAATTACACTATTATGAGACATATGAATACTATGTCTAATACCTTAAAAATGTCCTAATTTCAGAAAAAACAACCCACATCAATTTGATTTCCTGGCAAATTTAATCAAAGGCAAGGAGCCTACTTAACAGTTTTTCTTCTTCCTTCTTTTTTTTTTTTTTAAAGTTTATTTATTTTGAGAGAGAGAGAGAGAGCAAGAGAGAGTGCTCAGGAGCACGAGCAGGAGAGGTGCAGAGAGAAAGGGGGAGAGAGAGAATCCCAAGCAGGCACCATGTCATCAGCACAGAGCTTGGTGTGGGGCCCAAACTCATGAACCGTGAGATCATGACCTGAGCCCAGACCAAGAGTCAGATGCTTAAACGACTGAGCCACCCAGGTACCCTTCTTCTTTATTCTTAATAACAAGATTAGTTTACAAAAATTATAAAATTATACAGAATAGTTTCTTACATTTGGTATTACATCTCGTCCCTTTAGCATTACTGAAACATTAAATAAAAACATAGGCGCAAAGGCTGAGGGAATGACAAGAATTATTCCCTCCATCCCAGCCACTTTTCCACAAAATCAAACAGAAATAGGAATACATGATACGGATCTTCAAATCCTTCTCGTTTTTTCAAAGAACAGAACTGTCTGAGAGAGAAACTAAAGACATGAATACCAAAATGCTGCAACCTCTGCAGCTATAATGTGACTTACATTAACTAGCTAACTTGGTATCATAGCAGGTCAAGTTGTCCAGATAGTAACAGATGACCCCAGTACTGCACACTAGGAATTATTTTAGCAGTGCCTAGGTTAGGCAGTCCTTCTCCCTCTGGATAAAATATAAAATAATAAGATTCCCTTGGGAATTACCATATCTAGTATACGTTGAGTACAGAGCATAACATTGGCCCTCTGTTACTCTAACATCAGCTGGGCACTGCAGCTACATTTCTTGAAACCTTCATGATACCTTCTTTGCAGCTCTTTTTAAGCTATGACTGAACAGTTATTAAGCACTTCTTATATGGTAAGCACTTTGTTTAATGATAAGGCTACACCACTGAATAAAAAGACAGTTTTTGTTTTCATGAAGATTATAATCTAGGGGGAAGACAGATATTTTATTTTATTTTTATTTTATTTTATTGAGGGGGAGTGGCAGGGGGAGACAGAGAATCTCAAGCAGGCTCCATGCCCAGTGCAGAGCCTGACATAGGGCTCAATCGCACAACTGCGAGATCATGACCTGAGCTGAAATTAAGAGTTAGATGCTTAATTTTTTTTTAACTTTTATTTATTTTTGAGACAGGGAGAGACAGCATGAATGGGGGAGGGTCAGAGAGAGAGGGAGACACAGAATTTGAAACAGGCTCCAGGCTCTGAGCTGTCAGCACAGAGCCTGACGTGGGGCTCGAACTCACAGACTGCGAGATCATGACCTGAGCCGAAGTCGGATGCTTAACCGACTGAGCCACCCAGGTGCCCCAAGAGTTAGATGCTTAACCAACTGAGCCACCCAGGTGCCCTGGAAGACAGATATTTTTAACAACTTACAACTGGGATGAGTGCCACAGAAGTTAAATATAGGGTGCTAATAAATAGCAGTACATTAACAGGGAAATCTAAATTAGTCTGGGAAATCAGGAAAGATTTGCTTCAGGAAGCAACTTTAAGCTAAACCCAAAGGAGGAGCACATGTCAGCTGAGGGAGCAGGGGAAGCACTAGAAACAGTTTCTTAGTGGCAACAGAGGGTTGTGAAATCAATTTACTGTACCTTAACATTTATTTCTCTTTCTTTTAAAATTAACAGAATAGAGGGGCGCTGGATGGCTCAGTCGGTTAAGTGCCCGACTTCAGCTCAGGTCCTGATCTTGTGGTCCATGAGTTCAAGCCCCGCTTTGGGCTCTGTGCTGACAGGCCTGGTGCCTGCTTCAGATTCTGTGTCTCCCTCTCTCTGCTCCTCCCCTGCTCACACTCTCTCTCTCAAAACTAAATAAACATTAAAAAAAAAATTAAAATTACCAGGATAGAAAAAAAAAGGATGGTGGTAGTTGGTAGTAGGGTAAATATTGTTCTATCAACTTTGGTTCAGTTTTGTATATAATAGCTAATACCTCAGTTGGCACTTACAGTATGCCAAACATTAAGTATACTAAGGACTTGACATATATCAACTCATGAAAGCCTCACAAAACTCTGTGAGGTAGGTATTGCTTTTCATCCTCATTTTACAGACAAAAGAACTGAGGGAAAGATACAGCAAGTGAGTGGCAAAAAATGGGATTTGAATCTAGGGTTCTGGCTTCAATGTCAGTATGCTTTATAAAAGAAACTGAGACACAGTTTATATCCTATAAAATTCACCGTTATAATTTTTGTCATTCAATCTTTTTAGTATATTTGCAGGGTTGTACATCAATTACCACTACAGGCATACATCATTTTATTACATTCCACTTTATTACACTATGCGGATACTGTCATTTTTTTCTTACAAATTAAAGGTTTGTGGCAACTTTGTATTAAGCAAGTCTATGGACACCATGTTTCCAACAGGATTTGCTAACTTCATGTCTTTGTGTCACACTGTTAATTCTCACAATACTTCAAACTTTTCCATTATTATATTTGTAATAGTGATCTGTGATCAGTGTTTGATGTTACTATTGTAATTGTGCCAGGCACCACACCCCTATGACAACAATAAATATTGTGTATATTGTGACTGCTCCACCGACTGTTCCCTCTTCCCCTTTTCTCAGGCCTCCCTATTCCCTGAGACACAACATGTGTTAGACAGTTAGTTAGCCAAGTTGTGAATGCAAAGGAAAAGTTCTTGAAGGAAATGAAAAGTGATATTCCAATGAATACACAAATGATAAAGAAAGTGAAATAGCCTTATTGCTGAAAATGGACAAGGTCTGAGTAGTCTTCACAGAAGATCTTAGCAGAAGTTGGTTCATGAGGCTTAAGGAAAGAAGCCATCTCCATAACATAAAAGCATTAGGTGAAGCAGCAGGTGCTGATACAGAAGCTGTATCAAGTTATCCAGAAGATCTAGTTCAGGTAATTAATGGAAGCGGCTACACTAAACAACAGATTTTCAATGTAGACTAGACAGCCTTCTACTGGAAGAAGATGCCACCTAGGACTTTCATAGCTGGAGAAGAGAAGTCAATGCCTGGCTTCAAAGGTTCCGAGGACAGGCTGACTCTCTTATTAGCGGCTGATGAAGCTGGTGACCTGAAGTTGAATGGTGAACGAAGTGCTCATTTGCCATTCTGAAAATCCTTGGGCTCTTAAGAATCACACCAAACCTCCTCTGTCCATGCTCTGTAAGCGGAACAACAAAGCCTAGATGACAGCACATCTGTTTGCAACATGGTGTACTGAATATTTTAAGCCCACTGTTGAGATTACTGTCCAGAAAAAAAAGATTCCTTTTAAAATATTACTGCTCATTGTCAATGCACCTGGTCACGCAAGAGCTCTGAGGGAAATGGATGAGATTCATGTTGTTTTCATACCTGCTAACACAGCATCCAGTCCACAGCCCACAGAGCAAGGAGTAATTTTGACTTTCGAGTCTTATTATATAAGGAATATACCTAATAAGGCTATGGCTGCCATAGATAGTGATTCCTCTGATGGATCTGAGCAAAGTAAGTGAAAACCTTCTGGGAAGGGTTCACCATTCTAGACGCCATTAAGAAAATTTGTGAGTCATGGGAAGAGGTCAAAATAGCAACATCAACAGGAGTTTGGAAGAAGTTGATTCCAATCCTCATGGATGACTTTGAGGGCTCAAGATTCCAATGCAGGAAGGAACTGCAGATGTGGTAGAAATAGCAAGAGAACCAGAATCAGGAGTGGAGCCTGAATATGGGACTGATTGCTGCAACCTCTTGATAAAACTTGAATGGATGAGAAAGAAGTTGTTTCTTATGCATGAGCAAAGAGAGTGGTTCCCTGAGATGGAAAGTACTCCCGGTGAAGATGCTGTGAAGATTGTTGAAATGACAGCAAAGGATTTAGAATATCACCTAAACTTAGTTGAGGAAGAGCAGATTGACTTCAATTCTGAAAGAAGTTCTACTTTGAGTAAAATGTTATCAAACAGTACTGCATTGCATGATGCTGAGAAATCATTCATTAAAGGAAGAGTTGAACAGTGTAACAAACTTCAATGTTTTCTTTTAAGAAATTGCTACAGCCACCCCAACCTTTAGCACCCACCACCCTTGTCAGCCAGCAGTCATCAACATCAATGCAAGACCTTCCATGAGCAAAAATGACTAGGACTTGCAGAAAGTTCAGTTCATGATTAGCATATTGGGCAATAAAGCTTTTTGTGTGTATTTGTTTTTTAGCAATAATATATTTTTTTAACTTTATTCATTTATTTTTGAGTCAAAAAGAGAGAGGGGGAGAGCATGAGTGGGGGAGAGAGAGAGAGAGAGAGAGAGAGAGAGAGAGAGAGAGGGAGAGAGAGAGAGAGAGAGAGAATCCTAAACCAGCTCTGCCAGTGCAGAGCTGGACATGGGGCTTGAACCCACGAACTGTTAAGATCATGACCTGAGCCAAAACTCAGAGTCAGACACTTAACCAACTAAGCCATCCAGGTGCCCCAGCAATAAAGTATTCTTATTTTTATTTATTTATTTTTTTAAGTTTACTTATTAATCTTGAGAAAGAGAGAGAGCGAGAGAGAAAGAGAGAAAGTGTGAGCGGGGCAGGGGCAGAGAGAAAGGGAGAATCCCAAGCAGACTCCGCACCCCTGTGCAGAGCCCAGTGGGGGGGGCTTGAACCCATGAACTGTAAGATCATGACCTGAAGCTGAAGTCAGACGCTTAACCAACTGAGCCACCCAGGCATCCCAATAAACTGTTTTCAAATTACGGTATGTACATCGTGGGGTACCTGGTTGGCTCAGTGAGTAGAATAGAGTAGAGCATGCACTCTTGATCCTGGGGTGGCAAATTCAAGCTCCATGTTGGGTGTAGAGATAACTTTTCAAAAAACAAAAATGGTATGTACATTGTTTTTATTAGACATAATGCTACTGCACACTTAACAGAGTGTGCTATAGTATAAACATAACTTTTATATGTACTAGGAAACAAAAAAATTCATTTGACTTGCTTTATTGCGGTGGTCTGGAGCCAAACCTGATATTTCTCTAAGGCATACCTATATCTAATTTTAGAACATTTACATCAGCCCTCAAAAACTATGTCCCTGAGGCATCTGGATGGCTCAGTTGGTTAAGTGTCCGACTCTTGACTTTGGCTCAGGTCAGGATGGATGTGAGAGGTGGGGAGAGGAAGTTTTTAAGGATGATTCCCAGGTTTCTGGATGGATAAATAAAAAAGTTTTCTACTGAAACAACTTAGCTAATCTACAATGAAGTCTTATGGATAAAAATTAATTTCCATGTCTTTAACTTTAAATCTTGCCAGATATTTAGAAACATCTAGCCCATTTTGTTATTGTGTTGCCCCAGAAAAAGGAAAAGTGCTATAAAATTTGCCAGTGCCACGATTTCATTAGTGACTCTCACACTCCACAGTGTTTGTGTAACCTATGAGTATCTTTTTTAATATATGAAATTTATTGTCAAATTGGTTTCCATACAACACCCAGTGCTCATCCCAAAAGATGCCCTCTTCAATACCCATTCACCTACCCTCCTCTCCCTCCCATTCCCCGTCACCCCTCAGTTTGTTCTCAGTTTTTAAGAGTCTCTTATGCTTTGGCTCTCTCCCACTCTAACCTCTTTCTTTTTCCTTCCCCTCCCCCATGGGTTTCTGTTAAGTTTCTCAGGATCCACATAAGAGTGAAAACATATGGTATCTGTCTTTTTCTGTATGGCTTATTTCACTTAGCATCACACTCTCCAGTTCCATCCATGTTGCTACAAAGGGCCATATTTCATTCTTTCTCATTGCCACGTAGTACTCCATTGTGTATATAAATCACAACTTCTTTTTCCATTCATCAGTTGATGGACATTTAGGCTCTTTCCATAATTTGGCTATTGTTGAGAGTGCTGCTATAAACATTGGGGTACAAGTGCCCCCATGCACCAGTACTCCTGTATCCCTTGGGTAAATTCCTAGCAGTGTTACTGCTGGGTCATAGGGTAGGTCTATTTTTAATTTTTAGAGGAACCTCCACACTGTTTCCCAGAGTGGCTGCACCAGTTTGCATTCCCACCAACAGTGCAAGAGGGTTCCCGTTTCTCCACATCCTCTCCAGCATCTATAGTCTCCTGATTTCTTCATTTTGGCAACTCTGACTGGCGTGAGGTGATATCTGAGTGTGGTTTTGATTTGTATTTCCCTGATAAGGACCGACGTTGAGCATCTTTTCATGTGCCTGTTGGCCATCCGGATGTCTTCTTTAGAGAAGTGTCTATTCATGTTTTCTGCCCATTTCTTCACTGGGTTATTTGTTTTTCGGGTGTGGAGTTTGGTGAGCTCTTTATAGATTTGATACTAGCCCTTTGTCCGATATGTCATTTGCAAATATCTTTTCCCATTCCGTTGCTTGCCTTTTAGTTTTGTTGACTGTTTCCTTTGCTGTGCAGAAGCTTTTTATCATCATGAGGTCCCAGTAGTTCATTTTTGCTTTTAATTCCTTGCCTTTGGGGATGTGTCAAGTAAGAAATTGCTACGGCTGAGGTCAGAGAGGTCTTTTCCTGCTTTCTCCTCTAGGGTTTTGATGGTTTCCTGTCTCACATTCAGGTCCTTTATCCATTTTGAGTTTATTTTTGTGAATGGTGTGAGAAAGTGGTCTAGTTTCAACCTTCTGCATGTTGCTGTCCAGTTCTCCCAGCACCATTTGTTAAAGAGACTGTCTTTTTTCCATTGGATATTCTTTCCCGCTTTGTCAAAGATGAGTTGGCCATACTTTTGTGGGTCTAGTTCTGGGGTTTCTATTCTATTCCACTGGTCTATGTGTCTGTTTTTGTGCCAATACCATGCTGTCTTGATGATTACAGCTTTGTAGTAGAGGCTAAAGTCTGGGATTGTGATGCCTCCTGCTTTGGTCTTCTTCTTCAAAATTACTTTGGCCATTCGGGGCCTTTTGTGGTTCCATATGAATTTTAGGATTGCTTGTTCTAGCTTCGAGAAGAATGCTGGTGCAATTTTGATTGGGATTGCATTGAATGTGTAGATAGCTTTGGGTAGTATTGACATTTTGACAATATTTATTCTTCCAACCCATGAGCACGGAATGTTTTTCCATTTCCTTATATCTTCTTCAATTTCCTTCATAAGCTTTCTATAGTTTTCAGCATACAGATCTTTTACATCTTTGGTTAGATTTATTCCTAGGTATTTTATGCTTCTTGGTGCAATTGTGAATGGGATCAGTTTATTTGTCTTTCTGTTGCTTCATTATTAGTGTATAAGAATGCAACTGATTTCTGTACATTGATTTTGCATCCTGCGACTTTGCTGAATTCATGTATCAGTTCTAGCAGACTTTTGCTGGAGTCTATCGGATTTTCCATGTATAATATCATGTCATCTGCAAAAAGTGAAAGCTTGACTTCATCTTTGCCAATTTTGATGCCTTTGATTTCCTTTTGTTGTCTGATTGCTGATGCTAGCACTTCCAACACTGTGTTAAACAACAGCGGTGAGAGTGGACATCCCTGCCATGTTCCTGATCTCAGGGGGAAAGCTCTCAGTTCTTCCCCACTGAGGATGATATTAGCTGAGAGCTTTTCATAAATGGCTTCTATGATGTTTAAGTATGTTCCTTCTATCCCGACTTTCTCCAGGGTTTTTATTAAGAAAGGATGCTGAATTTTGTCAAATGCTTTTTCTGCATCGATTGACAGCATCATATGGTTCTTATCTTTTCTTTCATTAATGTGATGTATCATGTTGATTGATTTGCGAATGTTGAACCACCCCTGCATCCCAGGAATGAATCCCACTTGATCACGGTGAATAATTTTTATAAGCTGTTGAATTTGATTTGCTAGTATCTTATTGAGAATTTTTGCATCCATATTCATCAGGGATATTGGCCTGTAGTTCTCTTTTTTTACTGGGTCTCTGTCTGGTTTAGGAATCAAAGTTAATACTGGCTTCATAGAATGAGTCTGGAAGTTTTCCTTCCCTTTCTATTTTTTGGAATAGCTTAAGAAGGATAGGTACTATCTCTGCTTTAAACGTCTGGTAGAACTCCCCTGGGAAGCCATCTGGTCCTGGACTTTTATTTGTTGGGAGATTTTTGATAACTGATTCAATTTCTTCGCTGGTTATGGGTCTGTTCAAGCTTTCTATTTCCTCCTGATTGAGTTTTGGAAGTGTGTGGGTGTTTAGGAATTTGTCCATTTCTTCCAGGTTGTCCAGTTTGTTGGCATATAGTTTTTCATAGTATTCCCTGATAATTGCTTGTATTTCTGAGGGATTGGTTGTAACAATTCTATTTTCATTCATGATTTTATCTATTTGGGTCATCTCCCTTTTCTTTTTGAGAAGCCTGGCTAGAGGTTTATCAATTTTGTTTATTTTTTCAAAAAACCAACTCTTGGTTTCATTGATCTGCTCTGCAGTTTTTTTAGATTCTATATTGTTTATTTCTGCTCTGATCTTTATTATTTCTCTTCTTCTGCTGGGTTTGGGGTGTCTTTGCTGCTCTGCTTCTATTTCCTTTAGGTGTGCTGTTAGATTTTGTAGTTGGGATTTTTCTTGTTTCTTGAGATAGGCCTGGATTGCAGTGTATTTTCCTCTCAGGACTGCCTTCGCTGCATCCCAAAGCGTTTGGATTGTTGTATTTCCATTTTCGTTTGTTTCCATATATTTTTTAATTTCTTCTCTAATTGCCTGGTTGACCCATTCATTCTTTAGTAGGGTGTTCTTTAACCTCCATGCTTTTGGAGGTTTTCCAGACTTTTTCCTGTGGTTGATTTCAAGCTTCATAGCATTGTGGTCTGAAAGTATGCATGGTATGATCTCAATTCTTGTATACTTATGAAGGGCTGTTTTGTGACCCAGTATGTGATCTATCTTGGAGAATGTTCCATGTGCACTCGAGAAGAAAGTATATTCTGTTGCTTTGGGAGGCAGAGTTCTAAATATATCTGTCAAGTCCATCTGATCCAATGTATCATTCAGGGCCCTTGTTTCTTTACTGACCATGTGTCTAGATGATCTATCCATTGTTGTAAGTGGGGTGTTAAAGTCCCCTGCAATTACCACATTCTTATCAATAAGGTTGCTTACGTTTGTGAGTCATTGTTTTATATATTTGGGGGCTCCTGTATTTGGAGCATAGACATTTATAATTGTTAGCTCTTCCTGATGGATAGACCCTGTAATTATTATATAATGCCCTTCTTCATCTCTTGTTACAGCCTTTAATTTAAAGTTTAGTTTGTCTGATATAAGTATGGCTACTCCAGCTCTCTTTTGACTTCCAGTAGCATGAAAGATAGTTCTCCATCCCCTCCCTTTCAATCTGAAGGTGTCCTCAGGTCTGAAGTGAGTCTCTTGTAGACAGCAAATAGATGGGTCTTGTTTTTTTATCCATTCTGATACCCTAGGTCTTTTGGTTGGCGCATTTAGTCCATTTACATTCAGTGTGATGTCTGTAGGTTTCATGCTTGTAGCAATGTCTCTGGTACTTTGTCTCACAGGATCCCCCTTAGGATCTCTTGTAGGGCTGGTTTAGTGGTGATGAATTCCTTCAGTTTATGTTTGCTTGGGAAGACCTTTATCTCTCCTTCTATTCTAAATGACAGATTTGCTGGATAGAGGATTCTTGGCTGTATATTTTTTCTGTTCATCACATTGAAGATTTCCTGCCATTCCTTTCTGGCCTGCCAAGTTTCAGTAGAGAGATCAGTCACGAGTCTTATCGGTCTCCCTTTATATGTTAGAGCACATTTATCCCTAGCTGCTTTCAGAATTTTCCTTGTATTTTGCCAGTTTCATTATGATATGTCGGGCAGAAGATGGATTCAAGTTATGTCTGAAGGGAGTTCTCTGTGCCTCTTGGATTTCAATGCCTTTTTCCTTCCCCAGATCAGGGAAGTTCTCAGCTATTATTTCTTCAAGTACACCTTCAGCACCTTTCCCTCTCTCTTCCTCCTCTGGAATACCAATTATGCGTAGATTATTTCTCTTTAGTGCATCGCTTAGTTCTCTAATTTACCCCTCATACTCCTGGATTTTTTAAATCTTTTTCTCAGCTTCTTCTTTTTCCATAATTTTATCTTCTAGTTCACCTATTCTCTCCTCTGCCTCTTCAATCCAAGCTTGGTCATCTCCATTTTATTTTGCAGCTCATTAATAGGATTTTTTAGCTCCTCCTGGCTGTTCCTTAGTCCCTTGATCTCTGTAGCAATAGATTCTCTGCTGTCCTTTATACTGTTTTCAAGCCCAGTGATTAATTTTATGACTATTATTCTAAATTCACTTTCTGTTATATTGTTTAAATCATTTTTGATCAGTTCGTTAGCTGTCGTTATTTCCTGGAGGTTTTTTTGAGGGGAATTCTTCAGTTTCGTCCTTTTGGATAGTCCCTGGAGTGGTGCGGAACTGTGGGGAACTTCCCCTGTGCTGTCTTGAATAACTTGCGTTGGTGGGCTTGGCCGCAGTCAGACCTGATGTCTGCCACCAGCCCACCGCTGGGGCCACAGTCAGACTGGTGTGTACCTCTCTTCCCTTCTCCTAGGGGTGGGATTCACTGTGGGGTGGCGTGGCCCCTCTGGGCTACTTGCACACTACCAGGCTTGTGGTGCTGGGGACCTGGCATATTAGCTGGGGTGGATCGGCAAGGTACACAGGGGTGGGAGGGGCAGGCTCAGCTCGTTTTTCCTTGGGTGATCCGCTTCGGGAGGGGCCCTGCAGCACCAGGAGGGAGTCAGACCTGCCACCGGAGGGATGGATCCTCAGAAGCACAACATTGGGTGTTTGCATGGTGCAAGCAAGTTCCCTGACAGGAACTGGTTCCCTTTGGGATTTTGGATGGGGGATGGGCGAGGGAGATGGCGCTGGCGAGCGCCTTTGTTCCCCGCCATGCTGCGCTCTGTCATCCAGGGCTCAACAACTCTCCCTCCCGTTGTCCTCCAGCCTTCCGGCTCTCCAAGCAGAGCTGTTAACTTATAATCTTCCAGATGTTAAGCCCCACTTGCTGTCAGAACACACTCCCTCTGGCCCCTCTGCTTTTGCCAGCCAGACTTGGGGGCTCTGCTTTGCTGGCAGGCTGCCCCTCCACCCCGGCTCCCTCCCGCCAGTCCGTGTAGCGTGCACAACCTCTCTGCCCTTCCTACCCTCTTCCGTGGGCCTCTCGTCTAATCTTGGCTCTGGAGAATCCGTTCTGCTAATCTTCTGGTGGTTTTCTGGGTTATTTAGGCAGGTGTGGGTGGAATCTAAGTGATCCACAGGACGTGGTGAGCCCAACGTCCTCCTACTCCGCCATCTTCCCCTCACTGCAACCTATGAGTATCTTAATGAAATTAGCATGTTTTATAAAAGGGCTATAAATAAATTGTTAAACAGAGCAACAGGACCACTTTTGCTGGCTGTTGCTTGCTCAAAGATAAATGGGAAAGAGTTATAATGGTACTAAAAGAAATCCAGTCTTTTCTTTTTTTTTTTTCAAAAATATGAATTTCCCAACTTGGCCCACTAAAAGCTAAGAGAAGCACCAATAACCTAGCAGCAATGAACACAGTGCCTAGGTTGTGGTTTCTAAAAGTTATTCCTCATTAAATGGAACTAGTGCTCCTTGGAAGATTAGCTGATGCCCAAATCTAGGATAGGGTGTATGCTTATTAGCCTGGCACATCCTGCTATACAGAAAAAAGGAAGTAAGGAAGGAAGCTATCAAAAAGCAATGAGACTTGGGGCACCTGGGTGGCTCGGTTAAGTGTTCAACTCTTGATTTCAGCTCAGGTCATAATGTCATGGGTCATGCAGGAATTGAGCCCTATGTCAGGCTCTGTGCTATTAGCATGTAGCCTGCTTGGGATTCTCTCTCTCTGCCCCTCCCTCATTTTGCTCTTTCTCACAATAAATAAAAATAAAACATAAAAAACAAAAAACAAAAAACCAACTAATGAATCTTGCCAAAAGGACTCAGGAACCCACAGAGACAAAGACTCCAACTGGAGTCATTTAAAAACAGTATTCCAAGGCACTTGGGTGGCTGAGTGGGTTGAGTGTCTGACTGCTGATTTCAGCTCTAATCATGATCTCATACAGTTCAAGAGTTTGAGCTACAGTGGGGCTCTGCACTGACAGCATGAAGCCTGCTTGTGATTCTTTCTCTCCCCCTCTCTCTCTCTCTCTCTCTCTGCCCCTCCTGTAACCTTGTGCATGTGCTCTCTATCTCAAAATAAATAAACTTAAAAAAAAATGATTTTCTCTCTCCCCCTCTGCCCCTCCCCTGCTTGTGTGCACACATGCACACATGTGCTCTCTAATTAAAATTTTAAAATAGGAGCACCTGGGTGGCTCAGTTGGTTAAGGATCCGACTTTGGCTCAGGTTATGATCTCTCGGTTTGTGAGTTAGAGCCCCACATCAGGCTCTGTGCTGACAGCTCAGAGTCTGGAGCCTGCTTCAGACTCTGTCTCCCTCTCTCTCTGCCCCTCTCCTACTCATGCTGTCTCTCTCTCTCTCTCTCTCTCTCTCTCAAGAATAAACAAAAAATAATAAAAATAAAATAAAAAATAAAATAAAATACAGTATTATACAGCTTTACCAGAAAGTTCTACTGCTTTTTTTTTTTTTTTTTAAGTTTATTTATCTATTTTGAGAGAGAGAGAGAGAGAGAGAGAGAGAGAGAGAGGGAGGGAGGGAGAGTGTGTTTTTGGGCATGTCCCTGTGTGAGTTGTGTCCATGAACAGGGGAGGGGCAGAGAGAAAGGATCCCAAGCAAGCTCCACACTCAGCAGGGAGCCCAACGAGGAACTCCCTGAGAAGGACTGGATCCCACCACCCTGGGATCATGACCTGAGCTGAAATCAAGGGTTGGATGCTCAACTGACTGAGCTACCCAGGTGCCCTAGAAAGTACTACTGCTTTAAATAAAAAACCAGGATTCTCGGGGTGCCTGGATGGCTCAGTCGATTAGGTGTCTGACTCTTGATTTCAGCTCAGGTCATGATCTCATGGTTTGTCGGATTGAGCCCCACGTCGGGCTCTGCTCTGACAACACCGAAGCTGCCTGAGATTCTTTCTCACCCTCTCTCTTTGCCCCTTCCCAACTCTCGCACATGCACTTGTGTGCTCTCTCTCAAAATAAAGTTTAAAAACTAGGAATCTATACTTTATCAATTTCATTTATAATTTTAAAAACTTGTTCAGATTAGTCTTTCCTTTATATTAGCATGGACTCTAAGTATTAGAAATAAATCTCATAATGCCTGGAATTCTGTTCTATTCGTTACTATACCTCAGGGCCCCATTTATTGAATGAATGAATGGAATTGCTATAGGTAATGAGAGCTAAATAAAATTCAAAGACTATTTTATTTTACTTCAATGTAAAATGTATTTTCTTAAGCTAATATTAATGTCATATAACATTCTTACAGCTGTCTTACCCAGTGTCCTCCATTAATGCCAGAGTGATTCGAGAGAAGACTCGGTTCTGGGTGTGAGAACCAGTCATTGCTTCATTCTGAAAATCAAAAGATTTTAAATTAGAAGGCCAGATGTCTTGAAACTCCCAATAATTTCCATGATTACTTTGACGTATATGTAAAATGTCTCAAGTGTGAGAGGCTCACTTATTCACTTCAAGTAGTGAAATAAATAAGCCTTCCTTAATTAATTAATTAATTTATGTATCTATGTATCTATCTACCTATCTATCTATCATGACAAGACTGAAGCTTAAAGCAAAATCTGCTTTCTGCCTTAAATGACTATATTATGTCCAATTTCCCAGAAATGGCAGACAACCAGCATTTAGAACTCTGATGAATATGAAAATAACTACACATAAGCAGAAATGCTGTAAAAATATTATAATATCTAGACAAAGTAAAGTGAGTGGTTGAGACAGATGCCCACAGAATATTAGAGGGGGTGAATATTGACCTGAATTTAATTAAAAAAAAACAAAACAAAACGCTTTTATAACCTTCAACCTATGATCACAGAAATACACATCAATATATAAAACAAGTATCACAGAATCATAGGATCAAAGAAGTTGCATGAGGGACCTAAAATGCCATCAAAGTCTACTATCTACCCAGTGCTTTAATTCATATCATGTAATTCCTACAGCAGCTCTGATTATTCTTCAAATCCTTATGTTGAATACTGGATGGTCACCTCAAGTACTTTAATATCACTAAAAAAAATAGTTCAAGGATACAAAGTTGATTTCAGAGAAAGGCAACCATTAATGAAATTAATACTCTCACGTTTCTACTGCAAAAATAAATAAATTTTCATGTCTGGTCAATCTACAGTTTTCTTAAGAGAATCACTTAGGAAAATTGCTTAAGGAAAATAAAAGAACTAAAAGTCCCATGGGAGAAACAAGTGTAATGTGTCTTCCATAAGTTTCCATCACTATTATTTTGTGGTCACCTGGATAAGAATGGTCAGCAGAAGCATTAATTTCACTCCTTTGTAATTTTGCTAACTTGTATATAAGCTTAAAAAAATACACACACACACACACACTCTCTCTCTCTCTCTCTCTCTGAGCTAGAAATTCCATTTCCAGGGATTTATCTTTCTCTTTTTTAAAAATTATTTTACTGTTTATTTTTGGGACAGAGAGAGACAGAGCACGAGCAGGCAAGGGGCAGACAGGGAGGGAGACACAGAATCTGAAGCAGGCTCCAGCCTCTGAACTGTCAGCACAGAGCCTGACATGGGGCTCAAACTCACGAACCACAGGATCATGACCTGAGCCAAGGTTGGACGCTTAACAAATTGAGTCACCCAGGCAACCCTATCTTTTCTATTTCTATGTAAATACATTTGACCTTGAGTGAACTTCCTAGTTCTGCTCTCCTGGAAACCTAAAAAAGGTGGAATGTCAACTGTGTCACCAGGCAACAGTGGTGTGATGCCTCAGGACATCACAGTAAATGATGGACTTGGTAAATGAACATGAATACCTGTTGGTAAGCCATAGCTTGGAACATCCCCATGTGCACAGATTCTTATGGGGATGTCACTTACAGAGATCTAGAAGTTATGTCTATGGAACTGTTAAAAATAAATATATTAGTCTTTATTTGAGACATAGTACTTCTAAGCCAGGCTGGTTCTTGCATTCCCCCTTGTATGGCCTTCTGCTCCTATATTTGAGCTGGAGTGCAGAGAGAGAGAGAGAGGCATGAATGACAGCCCCTAGACTGTTGTGTGGAGCACGAAAAAAATGCCTGACTTCTACCATGCTGGCATGCTGTGTCTTGTATCTTTCCAAGTAAATGTTTTTTCAATGACGCTTGTTAGGTCTTGTGAGTCTGAAGGCATGTTTAGTTGAACCTAAGAATACCCACTGAAATGCCACTCCTGAAAGATATCACAGATATAAATAAAGTGCTCATCACAACATTTTTAAAATAATAAATTTTAAAGTGGCTGGCTGGCTCATGGTAGAATGTGTGACTCTTGATCTGGGCATTATAAGTTCAAGCCCCACATTGGATGCAGAGATTACTTAAAAATAAAATCTTAAGACATAAATAAAATAAAAAATTTAAAACACAGTTGTTCATTAACACAGGACTGTTGTTACATTCATATAATGAATCATGTTGGTTTATAATGACTTATCCCTGGGTTTTAATATTTTGTGCAATGGAGCAACAGCAGCTAAATATAAAGTACACTATGACAGCTGAAGATAGCAACAGAGGAATGCTGTGCATGATACCCATTTACTCCATGTTCTTCTACTTGGTTCAATATGGCCAGAGGCTCTTAGAAGTGCTTATTGCATGATTCTAATTTTGTACATTTTGCTCTTGTCCCCATTACTCAATTTAGTCTCTGTTCCAACTACCATTGCTTTTTGTTGTTGTTTAAGGTAAAGAAATATTAGAGTAAATAAAGGAGTTTATTTACTGGAAATATGTTTAAAATTGAGCTAGCACTTTATTGTGACTTACTGCTTTTGTTAGTGGCATGGTATTTGTTTTTCCCATGAGTCTTATTTTTAGTGTTCAATTTTAAAGAGCCTTTTTAGGAAAGCATACACTGCCATTACATCAGGAGCACCTGTACTCCTTGGAAAAATGTCTAAGATATATTATGAAGTGGAAAATTGTTCATTAACATATGAATTCATTTAATGAAAAACCTGTGTGTTAGTGTGTGCATCTCTACATATACATAACATTTCTTGAAGCATATTCAAAAAAACTTAAATAGTGATTACATCTAGGGGCACCTGGGTGGCTCAACTGGTTGAGCATCAGACTTCAGCTCAGGTCATGATCTTGTGGTTCATGAGTTCAAGCCCTACATCGGGCTCGCTGCTGTCAGTGCAGAGCCTGCTTTGGATCCTCTATCTCCCTCTCTCTGCCCCTCTCTCACCTGTACGATCTCAAAAATAAATAAACATTAAAAAAAAAAAGTAGTGATTACATCTAAAAAGCGGGTCTGGAGAGCTGAAGGGGAAAAGAAACTTTAAGTTACCAAATGTTTTTAGGTTTACATAGACCTAATGGAAAAGAAAGGGAAATTGAAAAGAGGGGGAGGATTTATTTTAGTGGCTGCCTATCAAACACTGGAGTTTTAAAAAGAGGCAAGGAGTTAACCAAACAAAACAAAAACAACCCAAGGAGGTCAGTTAACATTCATTCTAGCTCACTACTGATTGGAACTTATTAATGAGAAACTGCTTGTTAAGAGAAAAAAGGGGCAACTGGGGGGCTCAGTCAGTTAAGGGACCGACACCTGATTTTGGCTCAGTTCATGATCTCACAGTTTGTGATATCTGGCCCCAAGATGGGCTCTGCACTGACAGTGCAGAGCCTGCTTGGAATTCTCTCTCTCCCTCTCTCTTTGCACCACCCCAGGTTGCATGTGCACGCTCTCTTTCTCAAAAATAAAACATAAACTTAAAAAAATTACTTTTATTAAAAAAGAATTTCTTTCATTAAAGAAAAAATGCCTAGTAAAATTTTAAAATAAACTGACCTCTAATAACCGCTTTTCCCAATGGTTGAGCTCAGTGCCCATGCCACCTTGATTTTCGAGTTCCATTCCCTCCAGAATTGGACAGTTAAAATGTTTTCGCGCTTCATCCTAAGAATCAGAAAAAAAAATAATAAACCCTACAAAAGTACAATATAATAACGGCAGAGTCTATAACATAGATATGGTAAAGTAGCCATTAAAGAATTACTTTGGTGAGAAGTGAAAACATCTTTTAAAAATATGGTTTTTAATGTAATTAAATATATTTTGATACTATTACATTCCTCTGCTAGTAAATTCTCTTAACATTTTTTCCTCTATTTGAAGATTTTGTCACATATATTTCAAAAAAACTATAGACTAACACGATTGCCATTTATAACTATTATGTCAACAATGTTTTCAATGAAGGGATCAACTGCTCTTATTATAGATATAGTCTTGGAAGAAAAATAAGTTCTTCATTAAAATACAATTTTGCTCATTTGGTTTTTCCTGTCCTTTAGTTAGAAATTTCCAGTGACAGGAGGGGTGCCCTGAGTGGCTCAGTCGGTTGGGTGTCCGACTTTGGTTCAGGTCATCATCTCTCCATTCGTGAGTTTGAGCCCCACATCAGGCTCTGTGCTGACAGCTGAGAGCCTGGAACCTGCTTTGGAGTGTCTCCCTCTCTCTCTGCCCCTGCCCCACTCACACTCTGTCTCTGTCTCTCAAAAATGAATAAACGCTCAAAAAAAAAATTTTTTTTTTAAAGAAATTTTCAATGATAGGAAATATCCCAAGAACAGTGCAAAAATCCACAAGGCAGGGGCACCTGGCTGGCTCAGTCAGTACAGCATGCAACTTTTGATCCTAGGATTGTGAATTTACGTTGGGGGTAGTTTATTTAAAAAATAAGAGGGTGGAATGGTTAATTTTATTAATTAAATGGTTAATTTAATAATAATTAAATGGTAAATTAGTTAGTGGTTAATTTTATTAACCATTGGCTTGGCTAGGCCACAGTGCCCAGATATTTGATCAAACATTATTCTGAATGTTTCAGTAAGGGTGTTTTGGGGTAAGATTAATAATTAAATTAGTAGACTTGAAGTAAAGCAGATTACCCTCCATAATACAGACAGGCCTCATCCAATCAGTTGAAGGCCTTAATAGAACAAAGACTGACTTTTCCTGAGCAGGAAGGAATTCTGCCAGCTTATTGCCCTTGGACTCAAAATGCAACTCTTCCCTGAGTGTCCAGCCTGCTAGCCTACTCCATCAGAGTTTGGAATCTCCAAACCTCCACAATTGCACGAGCCATTTCTTTCAAATAAATTTTCTTCTCTCTCTCTCATTTCTAGCCCTATTTCTTGGGCAACACGTTTTGTTGGCTCTATTTCTTTGGACAACCTTGACTATTATGGACTAGTATTGAAATGATCAGCAATTATACAAATAGTACCAGTCATCCTAAGAGGTATCATAGTAGAGGGACATTGGCTTAAAGCAGTAAGTAGAATGGAGCCATGAGAGTTATTGACAAATTTCCATTTCTTCAGATTTCTCTTGGCTTGTAGCTTTACTGTACTGCCTTTATATTAGTTTCCTTATTATAGGCTCTGAAATTTACTTTTAAGTTCTTCAGCAATAATGATTAGTAGAGAAAAGACCATAAGAAATGAAAAGAGTAGATGGTTCGTGAAACATGAAGTTGGGTAATACATACGACAACACGAGGTGTTACTAGAAGATACACAGTGTGAGGAACTATCTTATTATCTCGAACATTCCATAATCTCTCCACCTTTCGAACTACTTTATCACTCCACTGATATAATCCAAGACTGCAATTAAAGAATAAAAGACAGTCATTTTGCAAATTCATCACAGCTTTAAATAGTGAAAGTATTTATGAACATCAATATGCAATTAAGATATTTGAGTTTACTATATACCAAATACTGCAACATACATGACAACATTTTCTAATCTTTTCAACAACCTGATGAGATTATCATCAATATTGTGCAGATAGAGATGGAAGGGTAGAGAGAGGAAATAACTTCTCAAGTTCACAAAGCTAATACTATGCTCAGATGATGATGAATTACTCCCTTTTAACACAAATTTTGGATAAAACAAAAGCAAGTCCAGAGACATATCCAAGCACATAAGGAAACTTAATAACAACAAAAAACGGCATTTAAAAAAAATGGCATTTTAATTTAGTGGGAAAGTACAATTTATTTATTAACTGTGATGTAACACTGGTTATCCATCTAGAAAAAAGTTAAATCCCTATTTCATCCCATATACAGAAATAAATTCCGAGAAGATGTCAGCAAAGATGGCAGACCTCTGAAAATTCTCTGTTCTTGAAAGCAGTGAGAAAAGTGGCAAAATGCCTAATCAACTTTTCAGAACTTTGGAAATTAACAAAGGCTTTCAGCAATCCAGGAAGCATTAAAAGAAAAAAAAGGATAGGAGTGCCTGGGAGGCTCAGTCAGTCAAGCGTCCGACTCTTGATTTCAGCTCAAGTCATGATCATGAGATCGAGCCCCTCACTGCTAGTGTGGAGCCTGCTTGGGATTCTCTCTCTCCCTCTCTCTCTCTGCCCCTCCCCTGCTCTTGCATACACACTTTCTCTCAAAATAAACAACAAAAAAATTGTTTAAAAAACAGATAAATCTCAGTAAGAACTGCAAGCTTTGTGGCATTTTCCCATGCCTTGGCAGCCCTGAAAACTAACAGCCCGCAATCACAGTAAAAACCAGCAAACCTGGCAGCCACTATAGAGGTGGTAGAATGGGGGTGACTGGAAGAACACATTAAAAACAGCCCCCATAATCCAACTCTATCTACAAGAAACACAGTTCAGACTCAAGGACACACATAGGTTGAATGTAAAAGAATTAAACAGATAATACCATGCAAACAGTACTCAAATGAGAGCTGGAACGACTACACCAGTATCAGACAAAATAGACCTTAAAACAAAAGTTGTTAGTAGAAATAAAGAGGGACGTTCTATAATGATGAAAAGGTCAATCCACCCAGAAGATATAATAGTTATAAACATATATATACCTCACAAAAGAACCCCAAAATACATGAAGCAAAAATAAATTCCAAATGAATAAAAGCTATGAATGTAAAAAATTGAAATAATTTACTAGAAGACAGGAGAATATTTTTATAATCATTGGAGGGAAGGAATTTCTCAAGCAACAGAAGAAAAAAATAGATGACTTTAATGATATAAAAATTTTAAATTTTTCTATGAAAAAAATATTATAACGAAATAAGATAACTAAGTGGGACAAATATTTGCAATGAACATGAAAAAGGATTACTATCCCCCAATTATAAAGTACTCTTACAAAATCACTAGAAAAGGAAAAATAACCCAGGACTGGACAAAAGATATAAATAGGCTGTATACAAGTACAGAGGAAATTCAAATGGCTGAAACCTCAGTAGTAGTCCTAGAAGTATAAGATACCATCTTTTACTCTCAGATTGGCCTTAAAAAAAAAAAAAATCTATAATATCCACTACTGGTAAGCATTTATATATCATTGGTGGGATATAATGACATCATTTATAATGGACATTAATTTTGATTTTTCCCCATAATCCATATCATTTTTTTCTGGCTTTTTTTCCCCCTAGATTACCTCAATCATCAACCCTATGAATCTCTCATTTTCACCAATAAAACAGAATAGAAAGAGGCTATATTTTCCCACTATTATTTTACGGAAATTTTAAACATACAAAATGTTGACAAAACTGCAAAGAGCACAGCTGCAGATCTAATAATCTTCACTTCGATTCTGCAATTAACATTTTGTTTTATTTGTGTGTGTGTATGTGTGTGTGTGTGTGTATGTTGCCATATATCTGTTCATCTATCTATGCCTTGAAGATGCTATTTTTAATTCTTTTGATCTTTCTCCATAGCAAAGTAATGTTTAAACATCCATAGTGATCAAAGCCAGCAAGAAAACAGCTTTTACCTTATTAATAACTCCAAATATTCTCTTCATCATCTACATTTCAAGACAAATAGTTTCTCCAAATAAATAGGTTAGGGACAAATCCAACTCTTCATGTGTCTATCAACTGAATTTCCTATCATTCTATTATCTCCATTCATACTGTAAGATTTGCTGCTTTTGAGGAATATCCTGAATACCAGAAAGTACTGCAAATTATGAGCTTAAGAATAGTTCTTTTTTAATATTTATTTATTTACTGAGGGGGAAGAGGGGAAGAGAGAGGGAGAGGGAGGGAGGGGGAGAGAGCAGGACCATGAGTGGGGAAGGAAGAGAGAGGGAGAGAGAGAATCCCAAGCAGGTCCCACACTCAGCACAGAGCCCAACATGGGGCTCAATCTCACAACTGTGAGATCATGACCTCAGCCGAAATCAAGAGTTGGACGCTTAACCCACTGAGCTACCCAGGCGTCCCTTAACAAAAGTTCTTATGTGTGGGTATCTCTTTCTTCCTTAACTAAATCACTATGTAGGTGATGCCTATCTCATCATTTATGTTTCTCATAAAGACCAAAATTCTTAGGAAAGACCAGACTCCTCCTACACCACCAAATGAACACAAACTATTTAAAGAAGGAAAATATCTATGTCCAATTAGAATTTGTTTCTTCACATGTACTCTAAAAAATATGATGAATAAAGTATTATCTGCTTCAATATTTAATTCTAGCTATTTTAATAGAAATCTCTGTAATTAAAGTAAAATATATACAAAGTAAACAAATTTGAAGTATAAGAATTAATGTTTTTTTTTTTTGAGGTGAGGGTGGAGCAGAGAGAGAGGGAGAATCCCAACCAGGCTCCACACTGTCAGCACAGATCAAGCGGAGCTTGATCTCACAAACCTCAAAATCATGTCCTAAGCCAAAACCAAGAGTCAGCTACTTAACCGACTGAGCCACCCAGGCACTCCAGGATTAATTAATTTTTAATTCCACATCCATATACCACTAATCTGATAAACATATGGAACAGTATAAGCACCCCCAGAAGGTTTTCCTGTGCTTCTTTCCAATCTATACTCAACTTCTCAACTTGTAGGTCATTTAACAGCTTGGCCCCTCTAGTAAAACCACTCATCTTTATCATTGCTCTTTTTTAAAAACTACACAAATGGACTGACTTCTTTTGCTCAACATTAGATCTGTGATATTCATATATGTTATTGCATGTAACAATAGTATATTCTTTTTTAGTGCCTTGTAGTTTTCAATTATATGAATATATCATAATTTATTTATCCATTCTACAACAACAAAACTGCCATGAACATTCTTGTGCTTATCTTTTTGTGGACATATGCTCTTAGAGATTTATATTTTATATAAATGAATGCAAATGGTTACAGATCTGTGACTGATACACTATAAAAAATTCTTGACACTTTTTTTTTAGTGTTTCTTAGTATTATTCATTTTAGGCCCTAACCCTCTAGATCACTGCTAATATGTTGTACTAAATACAGTATCAGTTTACATGTAAATATTGCCATGATAGGTGATAATTATTTAAAAAAACAAAATATAGAGGCACCTGGATGGCTCAGTCAGTTAAGCTTCCGACTTTCGCTCATCATTTCACGGTTCATGAGTGTGAGCCCCACTTCCGGCTCTATGCTGACAGCTTAGAACCTGGAGGCTGCTTCAGATTCTGTGTCTCCCTCCCTCTCTCTCTCTGCCCTTCTCCACTCATACTCTATCTCAAAAATAAACAATAAACAAACAAACCAAAATATAACCAACTCATATTCTCCCATGGCCTGACTATACTGTACAGCAACACAAGTTACAATGTGGTGGAAAAGAGCTCTGCTGGCAAGAAGATTCCTGGCTCTTTGGGCAAGTCACTTAAGTTTTCTGCATCTTAACTGCTTCATCTCTAAAATGAAAGGGTAAAGCTAAATGGCCTCTTTTATCCTGTTTTAATAGCTATAGTTTTTTTAGGCTAGCCATGAAGCCACTATTATTTATGGCAACTATCATGCCATGAGTCTCAGATTCTAGTCTTAGCACCCTCCTAAAAGAGAAGAACAAGAACAAAAAATAACAAATACCTATAATTAAAAGGTGGGAGACCATCTGCAAATCTTGAAGTTAGAGGATTTCCATCTTTATCATGGTAGAATGCAAATAGGCCAGCAGAGAAACCCTATAAAAAAAATTCAAAATGTCTCAGAGTGAAAAATATCAAGTCTGACTATATACATCATAACATGGTGCTATCAAAAGAGAACACTCATATAACCTTGTAAAAGCACCCAGCCAATACTTCTACTGAAATATGTCATATATTGGAATTGGAAAAAAATTAAGTATTCCATCTAATGAATTTTAAATTTCAATTACTTGAAGGAATTGTAAGTTAAGAAATCCAAAGTAATAGTGACAACATTCTTTGGTACTGGCATAAATAAGAAATTTGTTTAAGAATATATTTACCACAGTCGATCCTCTTCACATGAACTCATTACATAAACTCTATAATTGCACCCAGGGTATATTACCATTGAGAACAACTGACAATACAGTTTAGAAGTAGGAGGTGGACAATCAAGTGTGCTCCCTAAGAGCACTCAAAAAATTCAGTCTTTGATCCAAAAGTACACACACTTAATACATATTTGTACTTAAAAAGACTGGAAGTGTGTGTGCATGTGTGTATGTACACTTAGGAAAAAAATAATGGAAACATATATCATAATGTTAACTGTGGTTCTTCTGATGGTAGGGTAATGTATAAAATAACTCATAATACCCTAATTTTTTTACAATATGAATTTGTTACGTTTATAGTCACAATTTAAATACTATTTTTTTCAGAACCACTAATTAAACATTCCTTCAATGTTCAAGAAACTTAAAAAGGAGTTTATAATTTTGTTAATAAATGATGCTAAAGCACCGTTATGCCTTGGAATTATCTAAATTATATGTGGGTAACATTTCATTAATAAAAATGAATACATTTTATGTATACATGGAAAGACTGGAAATTTCCCTCAATTATTTTATTCTTTACAATATATACAAATAAGTAAAACAATTTAACTTATAAAGCATTACCACATTCAAGAAGAAGGTATTGCTATCAATCATTCTAAATTACTGAATTAAATACTATTTTTAAGTCTTTAATTTAACTTTAATGAGATAATGGATACTTCACATAAAGGTATTAAAATTCCTGTTCTCTATCCTTCACCTCCCAAAATAGATGAGAAAATAGGCAAAAAAAAAAAAAAAAATTATTGCCATTTGATATCTATTTCATTAGTGAGATTTCTTTTCTTGCTCTTTCCTAATCTAATACCTAAAACAAAACACTTATGTGACTACTTCTTTATGTATGTTTCATACATTGAGAATATGCTATAGCTCATATCCAAATAACTAACAATCAGAAACGATCACTTAATTAATCAATTTCTTTGGCAAATTTCTTTGCTTACACAACTGTGGCCTCTGTGTCATTCAAAGCTTGCCAAAATGATTAATGGAATCCAGGTTATTCTTTTATTCCTGAATTTCTTCTTCTTTTTTAATCTCTGAAGATGCAAAGGACACTTAATTGAGTCCGCTAAGAAAATCGAAATAGCTTTCAATATACAATTCACTGAAGTTATACAAAGCTTAAAATAGTGTAATTTGCCTCATCCTTTATAATATTCTAAATATACATTTTTTCCCACTGTATCAGCTTGAACATTTTTCTAAGCACTCACATTTCAGAAGGTTTATTCGGTATTCAAAGCACCACAGGTAAGTGTAACTGATAGTTATGAACATACAAAACTTTATGGGGAATCTGTGTTAAACATTTAATTCTTACCATCTTCCAGGATAGGCTTTGAGACTTAAGTTAATATTTAAAATTTCTTAGGTTTTTACAGTTTTTAAAATAATTCAAATATATAAAAAGTAAAAAAAATTATCCATAACAGAAATTTATGTATCCTCTTTAAGGCTATTTAAGATGTTAGTTTACCATATTTTCGGCCAACTTTTAAGAAATAAAACACTGCAGAGTAAATATTACTGAAGCTCCATTACCTAATCCTTTCTCCTCCTTCTTTTCCCAGAGGTAACCACTACACCTTGAAGTCACGTGTATAACTTTCTTTTTTTTAAATGTTTATTTGAGGTGGCGGGGAGGGAGAGAGACGGAGGGGCAGAGAGAAAGAGTGAGAGAGAGAGAATCCCACTGTCAGTGCAGAGCCCAATCCAGGGCTCGATCCTATGAACCGAAATGTGAGATCATGACTAGAGCTGAAATCAAGAGTCAGATACTTAACTGACTGAGCCACTCAGGTGTCCCAATGTACATAACTTTCATGCATTCTTTTATAGTCAATGGTATCTAGCTTTGAGACCCTCTGACTGCTAAAGTAAGTCTGAATACCTTCTTATACATGACTCAGCCAACTGTTTTTTTTTCTTTTCTGAATTGCCTGTTCATAACCTAATTTATCTCATGCCTGGGATCTCTGCATTCATGTTCATTTATATACCACATTTAAAATCTGCTGTTTCTCTCTGGTTCTCTCAACATCAAGTATCTATAGTTTTTAGCTCTTAGGAAGAATGAGTCTTGTTTCACCTCAATTAGCAGGTTCAGCTTACTTTTTTAAAAAATAAAAGAAAAACAGAGAATTCATTTTAGAATATTCTTACTTGAAGGATATAAATGTCTGGTTACATAGGTGTTTCAGTGAGTTATGTAATGTATTTGCTGATTTAAAGACTGAGGCTTGCATATTAAAGTCATACATGATAGCTCACTAAGACTAATAAATAAGGGTGCTTGGGTGGCTCAATTAAGCACCTGCCTCTTGATTTTGGCTCAGGTCATTATCTCATGGTTTGTGAGTTCAGGCCCCATGTCTGGCTCCACACAGACAGAGTGGAGCCTGCTTGGGATTCTCTCTCTCTGTCCCCTTCTTCCCTGCACACACACACTCTCTCTCTCTTTCTCTCTCTCAAAAATAAATAAATTTAAAAAAAGACTAATAGATAACTGCCACTAATTTTATTATACCTTACTATATACAGCATGGTGCTATAGGATTTCTGTTTTGTCTTAATCTCCAAGAAAAAACTCCACTGTACTATGTACTACTGTTCTCTTCATTTTAACAGATGAAACTGAGGCTTATGAAGCTAAATAATTTGCATAAGATCCCAAATATTTTTAGTGGTAGAGCTAAGAAGACTCACACCCCTAAATCTGTGTGATCTATTGTCTCTCAATCACTGCATTTTACTGCCATCTATTTTCTAAATACATAAATGGCATCAAGAAACCATTTCCTAGGGTTTTAGATAACTTTTTAATTTCCCAGATATATTATAAAAGTTCACTATTTTGGACAAATTGGGGAAAAGGAAGGAGGGGTTCTGAATCAGTGTATGTAAATTTTAGAATGCCTAAGCAGACCGAGAGGACTTTTGAAATCAGACCTCTGCAGTAAGATCTAGAATTAGCATATCAGTTATCACTTTACAGGAAAGTGAATTTTTCTAAATTACTAAGTTGTTTTTTTTTTTAATTTTTTTTAACGTTTATTCATTTTTTGATACAGAGACAGAGCGTGAGTGGGGGAGGGGCAGAGAGCGAGGGAGACACAGAATCCGAAGCAAGCTCCAGGCTCGGAACTGACAGCACAGAGCCCGATGCGGGTCTCGAATTCACGGACCGTGAGATCATGACCTGAGCTGAAGTCGGACGCTTAACCTACTGAGCCACCCAGGCGCCCCACTAAGTTTTTTTTCTTAAGAACAGTAATCATTTTCTCAAAAATCCTATTACTAGAGACCTAGTCATCTAGGTTTTACTGACATAAATCTTAAGAGTCCAAAATTTAACGTATATATCAAAATAACAGCATAATAAACAGAAAATTAACGCATGAAGGAAAGAACAGTAATTAACAGCAAAATTTACCAGGGCATGAATAATCTCATGTTTTACTGTGGACAGCATCCCAATAAACTCCTGAGGCTGGGTAGAGATCATATTTGGACACAGGTTAGCATATCCTGCTATTGGCCTGTTAAAATAGACATTGAATTTTTTATTATATTCCAGAAAAATCGGTATTATGATATTTACTAACTTATACTTTTCTAAAAAAAAAAAAAACAAAAACAAAAAAAAAAAACAAAACAAAAAACTGACCAGGTCAGAAAAATCTTTGCTAAATATCAAATGTCATTTTATACCATAATATCTAACTCACTATCTTATACTTTCAAGACATATACCTTTGTTTTCCTATGGTGTGGCCAATTAGCACCTGTCCTCACAAAAGTAAAGTTAATGTACACTTAAGTGTGAACTTGTAAAATATGTCAACATATACCAAAAGATAAGAATGGACTGAAAAACTTAAATTCTAACATGTTTTACTTGCAAAATCCATATCTGATTTCAGCATTTCACTACATTTATAGGCACATGGGATGAGCAGGTAGGTGGAGAGGGACGCTAGGTATACAATAGGATAATAAGCACATCATTCAGGTTGTTCAACCTTCTTATGCCCATCTTGCTATTCCCTTTCTCTGCCTGAACACTACCTTCATTCACATACAGATTTTTTATCTTCCCATCATCTTCTTTCATATTCTATACTTTCTAGAATCTATACAGTTCTATCACTTTCTGAGCCTAGAACCTGAGAGTCCAAGACCTGACTAGTACCCAATATAATTCAGTTAGTTACACCATGTACCTACCTGTCTTTCAAAAGCTGTGGCAAACAGACAACAGTAAGGACTCCAATGTCCTTTCTCCCACCACTACCTCAACATTTTATCACAGAAATACCAAAAACTCACCAAAATGTAATCACCTTATACAAAGTAACATTTGCCTTAAGTAAAAAACATATGGTATATTTTGTTCATACTTGAAAACAACAGACTTACACTCAGAAAATAATTCACTTACCAAAACATTGCCACAGTGACCTCTAAAATATAAAATGGATATCACTGCCAGGCTTAAAATCCATCAGGGACTTCCTACAGCATTTAGAATAAAACATCCCTGTCTGCCTCTCCAATGCATTTCCTTTAGTTCTCATCTTCAAAAACAGCGTCCACTGAAGTGGCTTCTACCAAACAACAGGCACACATGGATTTTTCCTAACCTAAGTCTTCCTCAAACTCTTTATCTGGCTGAAGCCCATCAATGTTCAGGTTACACCTAAAGTTTCACTCTTTCCAAGAGGCCGTCTGTGCTTAATTAATCTAAATTATGTTTCCCCCTTTGTTCTCTTTTATGCTATAGCACCCTTTTTTTCCCTATAAAGTATTGATCCTATTTTGAAATCACATTTATTTCTAAGTATATTTAATATCTGCCTGCCTCTGTAATTCCTATGTTCCATGAATGAGGCAGGTACATGGGTCTATTTTGTTCACTTAGTCTGCAAACACCATATTAGGCATTCAAGTATTCTTTGAATGAATTAATATGGCAGTTTTGAAGGAACGTTTCTCTTTCATCAAAAAGATTAAGAAAGAACAACTGCAGGGGCGCCTGGGTGGCGCAGTCGGTTAAGCGTCCGACTTCAGCCAGGTCACGATCTTGCGGTCCGTGAGTTCGAACCCCGCGTCAGGCTCTGGGCCGATGGCTCGGAGCCTGGAGCCTGTTTCCGATTCTGTGTCTCCCTCTCTCTCTGCCCCTCCCCCGTTCATGCTCTGTCTCTCTCTGTCCCAAAAATAAATAAAAAACGTTGAAAAAAAAATTTAAAAAAAAAAAAAAAAAAAAAAAAAGAAAGAACAACTGCAGATACTGCTCTTTCTTCCAACATCAACATGCTCCTCAGAAAAAAACAATTCTTTTCCCAGATATATGAGTAGCTTCAATTTCACTGATACAAAGAACATTTACTCTTTTAGTTACTCATTTATATCAAATGTGAACCAAAAGCTAAAGTGCTTTAAGAAAACATAACAGCAGTGCAAAAAAACCTGAAATATGAAATTAGGTTATGGGATTCTCATCTGTGTGAAGATTCCTGTGCTGGATTCTCTCACCAAAAGACAACTAGATACTTTAGGTGTTTTCAGCATTGTCAGATGCTGAAAGGAGATGAACTACTCCAGACACATCTCAACCTGGGATTTTATATTCCTGTCCCCATTTTCCAAAGGAAGCCATTCCCTTCCTAATACATAAGGTTCACTTTAATGTGTCTTTTAAGAAAAGTAGTAAAAGCTCATTGTAAAAAGTTATATATCCAAATAACATAGATATGTATAAAGAAAAACATGAAAATTCCAGTTTACAACCTACCCCCCTACAGAGGTAACTGCTACTAACAATTTGCCCAGAACTGAAGGGTTTCCCAGGATTTTCAGACAGGGAAGTCTTGGCCAAACTGGGATGGTTGGCAATTGTAATTATTTCTTTTTCCTTAGCACATTCAAGTATGTGTAATATACACACACACACACACACACACTCACTTAAACATGTAATCATATTATGTACATTGTTTTACAATATTGTTTGAAACTCAACAGTATTTTGAAAATGAGATTGTGTGTGTGTGTGTGTGTTCACAATCCATACAGTTTAGTTCAAATTAAGATAACCACTATTTTGCAGCACCACCATTATGAAGGATTATTTCACAAAGACATCTACGTTAAGAAAGTATCTCATTTTATGAAGTAACTTAATTTATCATTCATTTAGCACTTCAAAATACCACATTTCCTGAGACATACTGAGACACTGTTAATTATAAAATATCATAAGTTTAATTATACCTTCTCAGAAAAAAGGAACTCTATTAAACACATGTATTTTTATAAACACTGGTATGTGTGTGTGTGTGTATGTATATATATATATATATATGTATATATATATATATATGTATACATATATATATATGCAAAAACATAGCACTTTATTCAATCATTTGACTCTAAGCTTTCCCAACACTTAGAAGCTAATGAGTTTTTAGATTTCAGATCATCAGTTACACAGCATCATGGTAATAGACTGTTCCTCATAATCCATGATGCTCATTTTGACCTCTTTACCACCTTTGGGACTGACAGTATAATTCTGTAGCATATACCAGTGTTTCCTTTGTATTGCCTACTTGGTTCAACTAATAATTTCATTTTTTTCCTTAAATGAATACACATCAATAGAAGTCAAACAGTTCTTTAAAGTCAGCTAGTCTTGATAGACAGAGGAACCTTCAAGACCTCAGCAATGGTCCTATGTACATATGAAATGGTCACGTTAATTCTCCTAAATTTGAGAATGTTACAATCTATTCTGACATACGACAATTTCTACTGCCTTTGATTTGTCTGGAGTGTGACAGGCAACCTTCTACATATATAATAACATTTCATTTCAAGCCTGCTTCACTTGGAAAATTTTTAAAAATCTTTTGTAAATAAATAAGAGGCCTCTAAATTTTTTAAGTGATAATTTATCTAAGTGAAGGACATGGCAAATTATATGACAATTAGAGAAATACTTATTTTAGCACAGAAGTGCTAAAATTAAAATTCAAATTGTTTCCTTAGAGAGCTATTTACTTCCAAAGAAAATTCTCTGGACAATACTTTTTCTTTAGAGTTGGTACTGACATTACTATATGAATAATAGTTCTATCACCTGACATTTTCTCCCCACTCCCCCATCCAAGCGCTGTACAGTTTCTTATTATTGGAGGCAATCTGGAAAATGCAAACTTCTTGTACTCTTAACACTTAGAACCTGTGTTAAGAGTTTCCATAATTAGGTCTTAGAGAATAAGTCTCTGGGGAAAGTTTACCTGTCCATTTTTGCTTCCTGCTGACAATAGGCTGCATAAGAGATGATGTTTTCACGGCTGCACCTCTCGGTGGCCAGAGCACCAACATATAGAACAAAGTCTGCATCCCGGACGCCTTCTTGGTCTTGCACACCTACTGCTAAACAGGACCACTTACCCCCACGGCAGACCCTGCATCTCTGTGCCATGGCAAGCAAAAGAAAATCAGACCAGAGACAAGATTAGCTGTAGGGACTTTTAATGTATAGTGAATCCAGACTCTAAATTCATATGATTTAACTTTTATTTATTATCCCTCAACTTTTGCCAAATCCATTCCTCCCTCTACTCAGTTCCTATCTCTAATTTTGAATTTGCTTCACTAAAATTTCTACTTTATGTAAAATGATTATAATCTACATATAATAAACATAATCTAATCCATAATGTTAATTAAAACAACTGTTATTTATAAAGGACAGCCAACCTGGACACAAAAAAAGACAGAAAAAGTTTTAAACTTTGAAACTAACTGACAATTACAATGGACTTCCTTGTACTTCTCTTTTTCAACTTCCTGTAAATGTATAGTTATTTCAAAATTAACTAATAAAAACATTTTATCTATGGAAATATATTTTCTATTATAAAGTAATTCATGTAGTTAGTTAAAAATTCATATAATACAAACAAAAAGTTAGTCATCTTTACCTTTTAAAGATGAGTTTAAAGGTAAAGTCACCTCAACATTACCCTTAATTTCTAGTTTTCTAATCAATTCTGTGCCCTTGTAACATCTGCTTTTTAGAAAACTTCTCTCAAAGTTCTAAACAATTATAATTTCCAAATTTATAAATAAAAAAAATCAGTGAATTGTGGGGGTTTTCTTAGGTGTAAGTGATGCTTATAAAGAGAAGAAAAAAAAATCCCCATTTTATTACATTGTTTACTCTTATGTCTCTAACACATCTATTTATAATTACTTTAACCTATTAAAGTTGATGTTACATAAAGTTATGATCTTTAGCGGTGCCTGTATGACTCAGTCAGTTAAGCATCTGACTTTAGCTCAGGTCGTGATCTTAGGGTTCATGAGTTTGAGCCCAGCACTGGGCTCTCTGCTGTTAGCACAGAGCCTGCTTCAGATCCTGTCTCCCTCTCTCTCTGTCCCTGCCCTGCTTACTGTCCCTCTCAAAATAAATAAATAAACTTGAAAAAATTCTCTAAAAACAAAAAATTGTGATTTTTAAGCATTCTTTTCCATGATCACTCATGCATTAAAAAAAAAAAAAAAAAATCACAGGCTCTGTGCTGATGGCTCAGAGCCTGGAGCCTGCTTCTGATTCTGTTTTCCTCTCTGCCCCTCCTCCGCTCATGTTCTGTCTCTCTCTCTCAAAAATAAACTAAATTTAAAAAAAAAAATTTTTTTTTTAATCAGGCTCTCCCCCCGCCACCCCCAAGAAGATAAGTAGCAAAATTTGGAAAAGCCAAGAGAATTAAAAACAAACAAAAATACCTTAGAAAAAAAGCAAAGAAATGTGTCTTAAAATGTCTCTAAATTTCTTGGGAAAAAAGCTGGATATGTAATTAAGAAGTTGTTTTAATTTTCAAACATGTCCCTAAAACATTTTATACTGAAGAAATTTGAGAAAAGAAATGAAAGCTGAATAAGTTAGTTGTATTAGTGCCAAAATATAGGGGTCCAAAAAGCCTTACTGAGCTTCAAAAAACTTAATAAAAAATTACGAAGTAAACTTGAGTTAAACATATGCTTAATTTTGGTTACTAGGTAAATGTTCAGTAACACATTCATTTCTGGAAGTAGCTAGAGAACACAGTTCAACAGAGAAAAACAGCTATAGCAATAATCATATTTTCATACTAACTTCAAAAAAAATTTTCTTTCAATATTTACTTTTTGAGAGAAAGAGAGACAGAGCATGAGTGGGGGAGGGGCACAGACAGAGGGAGACACAGAATCCGAAGCAGGCTCCAAGCTCTGAGCTGTCAGCACAGAGCCCCATGCGGGGCTCGAACTCATAGACTGTGAGATCATGACCTGAGTCAAAGTTGGACACCCAACCGACTGAGCCATTCAGGCACCCCAAATGTTTATTTATTGAGAGAGAAAGAGAGAGCGTTGAGTGGAGAGGGGCAGGGAGAGAGGGAGACACAGAATCTGAAGCAGGCTCCAGGCTCTGAGCTGTCAGCACAGAGCCTGACAAGGGGCTCGAACTCACAAACCATGAGATCGTGACCTGAGCCAAAGTCAGATACTTAACTGACTGAGCACCCAGGCACCCAATAATCATATTTTCAAATGCACATGTATAATAAATTGGCTTTCTTGTATACACATTTAAATTTTTTATCTTCATCCTGATAAGTAATATGTTTAATGTGAAAAATCAGATTATAAAAATATATAATTCTTCAAAGAAAAGCCCCAAACAATCCAATTCATAAAGAAAACCATTAATATTTTAGTATGTTTCCAGATTCTTTAGTTCTTTAATTTTTTATTATATATGTACATACACTTTGTTTTTAATGTTTTTCTTTCAGTTTTACTGTGTTAAATTGACTATAATTCTTAAATAAAATAGGTTAACTACACATACTGACTTACAACATTTTTTTCCATTTAAGAGCGTAAATATCTTTCCAAGTCTACAGAGATCTACTTCATTCTTTAACAGTTGCATAGTACTCCATTACAGAATTATACCATAATTTAATACCAATATAGGCATATTTATAATTTTGTAAGGAATATCTTTGAATATACATTGCACAGTTATAAGTATTTTTATGGAATATGTTTCCGAATTGGGTTGAAGCATATCATACATATTTTTTATTTTAAGAGCTAATGTCAAATTGCCCTGCAAAAATACTAAGGTATATACCTCCTAGATGATATTTTGGAAGACATGGGCACCTGGGTGGCTCAGTCAGTTAAGCATCTGACTCTTGGTTTCAGCTCAGGTCATGATCTCATGGTTCATGGGCTGGAGCCCCTCATGGGGCTCTGTGCTGACAGTGTGGAGCCTGCTTGGCATTCTTTCTCTCTCCCTCTCTTTCTGCCCCTCCCCTGCTTGCACTCTGTCTCTCAAAATAAATAAACTTAAAAAAAAAAAAAGATATTTTGGAAGACAAAGTTCTAAGCTGAAATGATTCAGCAGTCCCAGAGATAAGATAAATGGAAAAAAGAAAAAAAAATTAAAGAAGATATTATCAAATTAATACGAAAACCAATGAAAGAATAAAATCAGCTAACTAAAATACTTTTGGTAATGAAGAATAAAGCTTTCAAACTTAAGTCTATAAAAATTTCTTGGTGACACAGATTGAAAATCTCCATTTCTCAGTTCATCCTAAAGAGTAAAAACATTGCTAGGAGTAGGTTTGATTACCTGGAGGTGTTCCTCAGGCACTATAACTGGGCCGCATTTTGTATGCTCTGCAAATTCCCCAGTACAGTATCTATGGGGATCATTTTCCTTCTGGTGTTGGTTTGTTGCACGTTGTCTTTAGTTCATTTGTACATCAAAATTTAATTACAAAAAAAAAAAAGAAGAAGAAGAAGAAGTTCACAGCAGTTAAAAACATTGTAAAAAGCCTAGCTGCAAGATTAGTTTATTAATAAGGATTACTATTTTAGTTAGAAAAATGGACTAAGAAAGAATTTGGGTTCCATGGGAAATCCTCCTAGCCTGGGTTTTCAGACCCCCAAATACTTCATAAGCTAATACTATAGACACATGAGGGAAGAAAGAGATATGGCAAACAGGGGACAACTACACCTTAGGATAAGATCCAGCAGATCATAAAAGAAAATCAAGAAAAGAGGGGTGCCTGGCTGGCTTAGTCGGTGGAGCATGCAACTCGATCTCAAGGTTTTGAGTTCAAGCCCTATGTTGCAAGATTTCTTAAAAATAAAAAAATCTTGGGGCCCCTAGGTGGCTCAGTTGGTTATGTGTCTGACCCTGGATTTCAGCTTAGGTCATGATCTCATGGTTTGTGGGTCTGAGCCCTTCATCTGGCTCCACACTGACAGCACGGAGTCTGCTTGGGATTCTCCCTCTCCCTATCTCTCTGGCCTTCCCTTGCTCATTCTCTCTCTCTCTCTCAAAATAAAAAAAAATCAGGGAAAGAATGATTACCTAACAGGTGCTTTATTATTCCTTTTAAATACCTTGCAGTTTGGTCTCTAAGGACAAACATAATAAAATATTCTAGTATGAGTTTCATAATTTGCCATACTGGTAGAATGGGGAGGTCAGAGTACTAAGCAACTGAAGAAAATGACATGTACTTAATGTGACATACCTGCTAAGTAAGATAGTGCCCGCAGGTCTACGAACCTGAAAAGTCTTCTCCAAATAAGAAATAGCTTGCGGAAAAAGTTTGTTCTAAATAAAAGTTGGGAAAAAAAGTCAGAGTTATAGTTAAAGGACAAATTATATTTAAAACAAGTATAGGATAGGATATTAACGACTGAGGGGAAAAAAGAGAAAAACCTTACAATTCTGGAATACTGATTTAGTCAAAGGTTGCGTAGTAAGGGGCAGGGGAGAGAATGAGTCTAGGAGCAAAGGAATTTCCTTATTTTCTAGTTGAGTTTGGGGAGAGAACACTAAGTGAAAAATTCCTTCCCTATCTCTACTTAAGTAGAATTAGAAAATATAAATCTCAATTATTAATCTAAATTACTTCAAATCTGAGACTGATTAGGTGATTCTAACAGTAAGGAATTTATGTTAGGAAAATCTTATGTTTAGAAGATCAATTTCAATCTCACCAATTTCTGTGGCCCATAAGGAATCGGCTTAATGTGTATGTGTGACTCTGTAACAGTTAAGAAACTGTGGAGGTTAGCACCTCTAAAGACAACTTTAGCATATCATATAATCAGATAAACCCATCTTCAGGAGAATGAGTATTTCTACCAAGAAAATGGTGTTCTCAATGTATTTCAAAAAAATTTTTTTTCAACCTAGGTTCAGCATGTTCTCCTCCCAAAACATAAGAGAACAAGTAAGAAAACAAGAAGACTGATTTATTATCAAATTATAAAATAAGAAGACTAGTTCAGCATCAAATAAGGACAAAACTTTGATGAGGGGTGCCTGGGTGGCTTAGTTGGTTAAGCATCTGACTTCCGCTCAGGTCATGAGCTCACAGTTTGTGAGTTCAAGCCCCACGCTGGGCTCTGTGCTGACAGCTCAGAGCCTGGAGTCTGCTTCAGTTTCTATGCCTCCCTCTCTCTCTCCCCATCCCCTGCTCATGATTTGTCTTTTTCTCTCAAAAATAAATAAAACATTAAAAAAATGAAAAAAGTTTTGATGAGTGCATCATAAAGATGCCTTTGAAGAAATGATAAATACATTCATTACCAACACTTTTTATTCATTCACAAAACAGAAATGTATAAATTTATTTTTTTAAGTACAATTTATATACAATAAAATGCACCCATTTTAAGTATCAAATTCAAGTCATGAGTATTTATTACATACCTTTACAAGGTATCTTTTCTCAGGGAGCAACCTGAAAATGAAGACATGAAACATTAAGAATTGCCATGCTGGAGCACAGCACTGTCTCATTTGTTTAGAATATACCTGGCAGGGGCCCCAAGGAATGCTTTGTGGAAGGATCTAGTATCAGTCCCCCAAAATCTCAATTTACCTCAATAAGCATTTGAATTAACTCTGTACCAAAGCAAAACACTAGGCATGATCATGTTATCTCATTCATTTGGAAAATTAAGGATAAGGAAAGACATCAAATACTCCTCATAGATCTTCATACACCATTACAGATTCATAACTTATGTGTTTTCTGGACCTCTCTTATGCTAAATGAAAAATTACACCATCATTCCTGTGGCTAATAATTTTGTAAATGTTCTTATGGCATGTATCAGTTCTTCCTTTTATTTTTCCTCCAAGTACTCCTGAGGAGTTGCCTTCTTTTATTTATTTATTTTTTTTTTTTTTACTTTATTAATTTTTTAATTTACATCCAAGTTAGTTAGCATATAGTGCAACAATGATTTCAGGACTAGACTCCTTAATGTCCCTTACCCATTTAGCCCATCCCCCCTCCCACAACCCCTCCAGCAACCCTCTGTTTGCTCTCTATATTTAAGAGTCCCCTGTTTTTGGGGCGCCTGGGTGGCGCAGTCGGTTAAGCGTCCGACTTCAGCCAGGTCACGATCTCGCGGTCCGTGAGTTCGAGCCCCGCGTCAGGCTCTGGGCTGATGGCTCAGAGCCTGGAGCCTGTTTCCGATTCTGTGTCTCCCTCTCTCTCTGCCCCTCCCCCGTTCATGCTCTGTCTCTCTCTGTCCCAAAAATAAATAAAAAACGTTGGAAAAAAAACAAAAAAAAAGAGTCCCCTGTTTTTATATTATTTTTGCTTCCCTTCCCTTATGTTCATCTGTTTTGCATCTTACAGTCCTCATATGAATGAAGTCACATGATACTTGTCTTTCTCTGACTAATTTCGCTTAGCATAATACCCTCTAGTTCCAACCATGTAGTTGTAAATGGCAAGATTTCATTCTGCTTGATTGCTGAGTTATACTCCATTGTATATATATACCACATCTTCTTTATCTGTTCATCTGTTGATGGACACTTGGGCTCTTCTCATACTTTGGCTATTGTTGATAGTGCTGCTATAAACATTGGGGTGCATGTGCCCCTTTGAAACAGCACACCTGTATCCCTTGGATAAATACCTAGTGCAATTGCTGGGTCATAGCATAGTTCAGTTTTTAATTTTTTGAGGAAGAGGAGTCTTCTAGGTGTGTACTGACCACATCCGAGTAGATCCACATCTGTTCTGTTTAAATTATTCATAACATACAGATTTTAATCATATCCCATGGCCTTTATCTTTTCAGACTAAAAAGTATTTTTAGCTTAATTCCATCTTGAAGGTGCATTAGCACATAGCTCCATCTATGGATCTTCTGGATGAAAATATCTTTAATAGTTTGATTCTTAGTTTTAAAAAGACAAAATAATGGCGTACTTACTCATCAATACTTTTATCATAGACAGTCTTGATTCTTAAATGTTCATCAACATCTCTTTTTACAACATGATTTGCCTTAAGATGAACCTTATTTATGACCTGAAAAAAGAACATATGTGAAAAATTTTTAAAAAGGTATTGTATAGATTAGCCAATTCTCACTTAAAATTAATGAACTAAATTTCAAGTGTAATACCCAGAAAAATAAAAGAATAAACAAAGAGATATTTCATGTTCATGGATAGGAAGAATCAATAATGTCAGGATGTCAGTTCTTCCCAATTTGATCTATATAGATTCAATGCAATCCAAATCAGAATCTAAGCAAGTTATATTGTGGAAATCAACAATCTGATTCTAAAGTTTATAAGGAGAAGCATAAGACTCAAAATAACACAATGTTGAAGGAAAAGAACAAAGTTGGAAGACTAATATAATCTGACTTGAAGATTTACTATAAAGCTACAGTAATCAGACTTGTGGTACTGACAATAGAGAAGACAAATATTTACTGTAGCATTATTTAATACAGCCAAGATATGGTGCAGTGGCACAGGAGCAGGCCAAGATCGGTTGGCGGGCCACAGAGGGAGCATAGTGTTCTTGGCACTGTGCTTGGTGTTATTGTTCCTGGCCAGGGACTTAGCAGTCTCTCTGGACTCTTCTGAATTCTGAGTCTGGCCAACCTTCAGAATTCAGAACACCAAACTGCAACCAGTATAAATTACCAGGATGTCCCAGAGACTTTAGCCCTATGTATGGAAGCAATATGCCCACTCATCCCAAAGAATGTAGTCTGTGCATGAAAATCAGGGAAGATGGTCATGATACTAAAATAATCCAGAGTGAGCTATGTTGATGGAGCAGTTTATAGAAGAGAACTTGGAGAAACCATCTTCAACAGTATGCTAGATGAATTCCATCTCCCCTTTTTCTCTTTCCTATGTTCCTTTGTATGGGATTTATTAGCCTGCATTTTCTGAGAGGAGGTGTGGAAGATAGCTATGTGCAGTGACAGATAATTAAAGCAAACACAAAAAATCCTTGTTTCTTGCCTTTGCCCCCTGAATTAAACTTACTGCCCAGGTGAGTTGTGCATTGCTTTATTTAGTTGGGATAAAATCAGCATTGTATTCAAGTAAAAAAAAAAAAAAAATACCCAAGATATGGAAGCGGCCCAAGTGTCCACCAACAGATGAACAGATAAATAAGATGTGGTATTACACAATGGAATATTACTCAGTCATAAAAAAAGAATTACATCTTGCCATTCATGACAACATGGAGAGACCTAGAGGGTATGATGCTAAGTGAAATAAGTCAGACAGAGAAAGACAACATGATTTTACTTATATGTGGAATCTAAAAAAAAATAAAAAAAAACATACTCATAAATACAGAGAACTGGTAGTTGCCAGAGGAGAGGGAGATGGGCAAAATAGGTGAAGGGGATAAAGAGATACTTCCAGTCATAAAATATACAAGTCACAGGGATGAAAAGCACAGCACAGGGAATATAGTCAATAATACTGTAATAACATTGTATAGTGACAGAGGGTAACTACATTTATTTTGGTGAGCATTTTGTAATGTATGTAATTGTCAAGTCACTATGTTGTACACCGAAAACTAGTATTATACATCAACTGTCTTTTAATTAAAATTTTTTTAAAAGGAAAAAAAAATAGGGTGCCTGGGTGACTCAGTTGGTTAAGCATCTGACTTCGGCTCAGGTCATGATCTCACAGTTTGTGAGTTCAGTGCTGACAGCTCAGAGCCTGGAGCCTGTTTCATATTCTGTGTTTCCCTCTCTCTCTGCCCCTCCCCTACTCACACTCTGTCTGTCTGTCTCTCTCTCTCAAAAATAAACATTAAAAAAAAATTTGTTTTTAAAAGGAAGAAAATAGACCAATAGATCGATGGAACAGAAAAGAGAGCCCACAAATAGGCCCACATAAATAGAGTCAATTGATATTTGACAAAGGAGCAAAGGTAATATAATGGAGCAAGTCAGTCTTTTCAACAAATGGTGCTAAACAACTAGACATCCACATTAAAAAAAAAAAAAAAAAAAAGAATAAGAATCTGTGGGACCTGGATGGCTCAGTTGTTAAGTGTCCAACTCTTGATTTTGGTTAGGGTCATGATCTCCTGTTTGGTGAGATCTAGCCCCGCATCAGGCTACATGCTGACAGCACAGGGTATGCTTGGGATTCTCACTCTCCCTCTGTCTCTGCTCCTCCCCTGCACATGCAATGCGCTTGCTCTTTCTCAAAAATAAAAATTTTTTTGAAACTAAAAAAAGACTTTATATTCTTCACAAAAAATTAATTCAAGATGAATTAGACACCTAAATGTAAAATGCAAAACTATAGGGGTGCCTGGCTTGCTCACTTGGTGGAGCATATGACTCTTGATCTCAGGGTTTTAAGTTCAAGTCCCATGTTGGGTACAGAAATTACTTAAAAATAAAATCTTTAAGGGGCACCTGGGTGGCTCAGTTGGTTGAGCGTCCAACTTCGGCTCAGGTCATGATCTCATGGTTCATGGGTTCTAGCCCCACATCAGGCTCTCTGTGCTGTCAGCTGGAGCCTGGAGCCTGCTTCAGATTCTGTGTCTCCCTCTCTCTTTGTCCCTCTCCTGCTCGTGTTCTCTCTCCCTCTCAAAAATAAACATTAACAACAATTAAAATAATAAAAAAATAAAATCTTTATTAAAAAATAAAATGCAAAACTATAAAACTCTTAGAAGATACCATAAGAGAAAACATAGACAAAACATAGTTTGGCAATGGCTTTTTAGATACATCACTAAAGGAATGATCCAAGAAAGAAATAATTGATGTATTCAACTTTATTAAAACTAAAAACTTACGCTCTATGAAAGATAACATAAAGAGAAGAAGACAAGCCACAGAAAATATTTGCAAAAGACACATTTGATAAACGACTATTACACAAAATATACAAAGAACTCAACATTAAGAACACGAACAGCTCGATTAAAAAATGGGCAAATGAGGGGTGTCTGGCCGGCTCAGTCAGTAGAGCAGAGCACGTGACTCTTGCCCTCAGGGTCATGAGTGTGAGCCCCACATTGGGCATAGAGATTACTTAAGAAAAATACACAAAAGATCTGGACACTTCAGAAAAGATATACAGATGGCAAACATTCATATGAAAAGATGCTCCATATTATGTCATCAGGGGAATGCAAATTAAAACAATAATGAAATACTACTACACATCTACTAGAATGACCACAGAACAACCTCAAATGCTGACAAGGATGTGGAGCAACAGGAACTCTCTCATTCATTGTTGGTGGGAATGCAAAATGGTACAGCCAATTTGGAAGACAGTTTGGCAGTTTCTTATAAAATGAAACACACTCTCACCATTACAACTGAACAACTGAGCTCTTTGGTATTTACTCAAATGAGTTAAAAACTGTGTACAAAATGTCTGTACACAGAAAACCTGTACACAGATTTTTTAAAATATTTATTTTTGGGAGAGCACAAGTGGGAAAGGGGCAGAGAGAGGGGAACAGAGGATCTGAAGCAGGCTCTGTGCTGACAGGCTGACAGCAGCAAGCCTGATGTGGGGCTTGAGCTCACAAACCACGAGATCATGATATGAGCCGAAGTCAGACGCTCAGCTGAGCCACTCAGGTGCCCCTGTACACAGATTTTTATAGCAGCTTTATTCATAACTGCTACAACTTAAAAGTAGCCAAAATGTCCCCCAGTATGCTAACAGATAAACTGTGGTACATCCAAATGATGGAATATTATTTAGAGCTAAAAAGATGAAATATTAAGCTATGAAAAGACATAGAAAAACCTTGAGTACATAATACTAAGTGAAAGAAGCCAATCTGAAAAAGTGACATACTGTATGATTCCAACTATATGACATTCTGGAAAAGGGAAAACTATGGACACAGTAAAAAGATCAGCATTTGCCAGGAGGTAAGGGTGGGAAAAGATATGAATAAAGCACAGAGGATTTTTAGTGCAGTATAAATACCCTGTATGATACTATAACAATGAGTACATTTCATTATACATTTATCCAAACCCATGGAATGTAACCCATCAAGAGTGAATCATAATGTGAACTATGAATTCTGAGTGATTATAATGTGCCAATACAGGTTCATCAATTATAACAAAAGTACCACTCTGGTTAGGGATGTCGATAATGGGGGAGACTATGCATGTGAGGGGGAACAGGGTATTTGGGAAATCTCTGTACCTTCTTATCAGTTCTGCAAAACTAAATCTGCTCTAAAAAGTAGTATTTAATTAAAAAAAAAAAAGGAGACCAGAGACAATGGAATAAAGAGTTAAGTGCTAAAGAAAGTCAATATCTAATGAGACTACCCTTCTAAAATGAAGAGGATATAAATATATTTCAGATTAATAAAAATTAAGAGAATTTACCATCAGCACTACATTCATTTCCTGCATCTAAAGGAAGTTCTTCATGGTCATGGAAATGACACTAGATGGTACCCTGGATCTTGTATTAGTTCAGGCTGCTATAATAGAATACCATAAACTGGATGGTATTATAAACATCAGAAATACATTTCTCAGTTTTGGAGACTAGTAAGTCCAAGATCAAAGTGTATAAAGATTGGGTATCTGGTGAGGGCCCCCTTGTTTCATAAGGCCATATTCTTTCTGTGTCCTTTGGCACAAGTGGCAAAGGAGCTCTCTGGGGTCTCTTTCATAAGAGTATTAATTCCATTCATTATGGCTCTGCTCCCATGACCTAATCACCTACCAAAGATCCCACCTCTGAATCATCACTTTGGGAGTTAGGATTTCAACATATAAATTTTGGAGGGGGCACAAACATTCTCTTTTGCTTGTCTGGGAACCTGAATGGTAATCAGTTACCTACAATGATATAAAATTTCCCTAAGTGATAAGGTAGGCTCATTATGCCTGAAGTATTAATAGAAATAATATAGTTTATGCTGAACAGCTGTTTATTCCTCAGAATCTGGAATTTTAGTGACTAAAATTGTGCCTACATAACCAATCTCATATAAAAACCCTGGACACCCAGGGTCAGATGAGCTTCACATTTTGTGCTTGTTACAAGTTACAGCTAAAGGAATTAAGTATGTCCTATATGACTCCTCTAGGAGAGAACTCTTATAAGCTTGTGCCTGGTTTCCTCCAGTCTTTGCTTCATGAGCCTTTTTGCTGATTATGCTTTGTATCCTTCCACTGTAATAAATCTTAGCTGTGAGTACAACTATATACTGAGTCCTGTGAGTCCTCTGGCAAATCACTAAACCTTGAGGTGGTCTTAGAGACTCTCAACACAATTGTACACACATTTCTTTTCATTTCTTTCAAGACATTAACTCCTTAAAGCTAAAATTATAAAACTGTAATTGTGATATTTATAATATATGCAGAGGTAATATATATTACAACAATAGCAAAACAGTGGAATCTAACACAGAAAACAAATGAATAAACCATGAGCGGAATCAGACATAGAAATATAGAAAACAAACTGACGGTTGCCACAGGGAAAGTGGGTGAAGGGATTGGTAAAATGGGTGAAAGAAGATACAGGTTTCCAGTTATAGAATCTATAAGTCACAGGAATAAAAGGTACAACATAGGAAATATAGTCAGTGGTATTCTAGTAACGCTGTATGGGGACAGATGGTAGCTATGCTTGTGGTGAGCTCAGTATAAGGTATAAGCTTGTTGAATCACACCTGAAACTAATATAACATTGTGTCAACTATCTATATTTAAATTAAAAGGGGCCACTTGGCTGACTCAGTAGAGCATGCGATTCTTTTTTTGTTTTGTTTTTAATTTATTTTTTAATTTAAATCCAAGTTAGTTAACATACAGTGTAATAATGATTTCAGGGAGCATGTGATTCTTTAAAAAAATTTTTTTTTACTGTTTATTTTTGACAGAGAAAGAGAGAGCGCAAGCGAACGCGCACATGAGTTGGGGAGGGGCAGGGAGAGAGGGAGACCCAGAATCCAAAGCAGGCTCCAGGCTCTGAGCTGTCAGCACAGAGCCCGAAGAGGGGCCCGAACTCACTAACTGTGAGATCATGACCTGAGCTGAAGTTGGATGCTCAACCGACTGAGCCACCCAGGCACCCCAAGGAGGATGTGATTCTTGATCACAGGGTTGTGAGTTCAAGCCCCATGGTGGGTATAGGGATTACTTAAAAATAAAAATCTTAAAAAAAAAAAAAATAGCAAAATGACCAGGGTGTAAAGGAAACTATAGTGTTAAAAAGTTCCTATATTTAACATGAATATTATCATAAATACAAGATACCTATTGTAATCATTTAGCACAAATACTCAAAAATATATCACATTTTATTGTAGGTTAATTACACCTCAATTTAAAAAGTAAAGCAAAGTGGAGCACCGGGGTGGCTCAGTTGGTTGAGCATCTGACTCCTGAATTTGTCTCAGGTTATGATCTCATGGGTTCATGGGATTGAGCCCTGTCTCAGCTCTGCACTGATAGCATGGATCCTGCTTAGGATTCTCTCACTCTTGCATGCACTCTCTTTCTCTCTCCTCTCCCACTCACATGCACTCTGTCTCTCTCTCTCAAAATAAATAAACATTAAAAAAGAAAAAGAAAAACAAAGAGATATAGCTAAAAAGTCAACAGATCAAAATAGAAAACTAATGGAAAAACAGAGGAAACAAAAAAGTGAAACAAAAAGAAAACAAACAGCTAAACTGCAGACCCAAATCCAACCATGTCAATAATCACATTAAATGTAAATAGACTGAACATTCCTATTAAAAAGCAGAGATTGTCAGACTAAGTAAAAGAGCAAGATCCAACTATTTGCTATTTGTAAGAAACCCATATTAACTATAAAAACATAAAAGAGTTGAAAGTATAAGAATGGGAAAAAGGCATATTATGTAAACATTAACAAAAACAAAGCCAGAGTGACTATATTAGTATTAGACAAAGTATATTTCAAAACAAGGAATATTAGCAGGGATGAAGAAAAGGATAATACTTAGTGCTAAATGGGTCAATTCAACAAGAAAATATAACAATCTAAAATGTGTAAACACCTGGAGCATCAGATGGCTCAGTTGGTTAAGCGTCTGACTCTTGGTTTTGGCTCTGGTCATGATCTCATGTCTTCATGGGTTTGAGGCCCACACTGGGCTCTGTGTTGGCAGTGCAGAGCCTTCTTGGGATTCTCTCTCTCTCTCTGCCCCTGCCCCTGCCCCACTTGTACTCTCCCTGTCTCTCTCAGGATAAATAAACTTTAAAAAATAAAATAAAATGAAAAGTGTAAACACCTAACATCACAGCTTCATACTACATGAAGCAAAAACTGAAAGATGAAAGACCGACAAATCCACAATTATAGCTGGAGACTTAAACACTCTTATCTCAGTAATCAATACAGACCAGAAGATAAAATCAGTAAGGATACAGAAGATCTGCATAGCACAAAAACTAACTTGACTGAACTGACATTTATGGAACCCTTGTCCCCACAATAGTGGAATGTGCATTCTTCTCAAGTGTATATGCAACATTCTCCTAAACAGATCACATTTTTGGCTATAAAAAAAACCTTAAGAAATATAAAAAACCTGAGGCATCTGGGTGGCTCAGTTGGTTAAGCATCCAACTTGGCTCAGGTCATGATCTCACAGTTTATGAGTTCGAGACCCACATGGGGCTCTCTGCTGGAGCCTGCTTCGGATCCTCTGTCTCCCTCTCTCTGCCCCTCCCCTGCTCTCACTTGAGCTCTCAAAAATAAACAAACACCTCTTAAAAATATATTTAAAAACCCGAATCATACAAAGTATGTTCTCTACCCATAACAAAATTAAACTAGAATGCAATGACAGAAAGAAAACTGGGAAACCCCCTAATGTTTGAAGATAAAACAACAAACTAAACCCTTGAGTTGAAGAGGAAGTCACAAAAGAGTTAGGAAATATTTTTATAAAGACTTTACTTTTAAGTAATCTCTACACTGATCAGGGGGGCTTGAACTCAACAACCACAAGATCAAGAGTCGCATGTTCTATGGGCTAGGCCAGCCAAGTGCCCCTAGAAAATATTTTTAGATGAACGAAAAGAAAATTATAGCAAATTAATATTTGTGGGATACAGCTAAAGCAGTGTTTAGAGGAAAATTTGTACCTTTAAACACTTACATTAGGGAAAAAACCCCTCAAATTAATGGTCTAAGCTTCCTAAAAAACTAGAAAAAGAACAAATTACTCTCAAAGAGAGCAGAATAAAGAGCAGAAATCAATTAAATGGAAAACAGAAAAAGAAATCAATAAAACCAAGAGCTGTCTTTGAGAAGTCTTCTGAGAAGACTATTACAAGTGATAAACCTCTAAACCGATCAAAAGAAAGAGAACACCAATTACCTATATCAAGAATGAAACAGGAGACATTGCTACAGACTTTACAGACTGTGTTACTGTGACTTACAATAAGAAGTATGTATTTGGTTTGTGTCCCACTTCTGGCACAGAACTCCTAAACTTGGAATTTCCTAAGTGATGAGAGTGATAAAGCTGTCTTGTTATGTTAATGAGATTGCTTTGGGAAAGCACCTAAGGATAGGGACCAGTTGCCAGTAGGGCCAACCATGGGATTAGAGGTCTCCATCTCCTCCTCGAGCTACAGATTGAGTTGAATCACTAATGGTTAATGATTTATTAATTTTTAAAAATATTTATTTGTTGAGAGAGAGCAAGCGAGCACAAGAGTGGGAGTGGGAGAGGGGTAGGGAGAGGGGGAGAGAAAGAATCACAAGCAGCCTCCCCATTGTCAGTACAAAGCCCAACGTGAGGCTCTATCTTACCTGAGCTGAAATCAAGAGTAGAGTGCTTACCAATTGAGACACCCAGCCCCACCCCCCCCCCAATGGCTGACCATTTAATCTACCAATGTCTCTGTAATCAAGCCTCTATAATACCCAAAAGGATGGGGTTTGTAGAGTTTCCTGTTGGTGAACATTGTTAACCTTAAAAATAAAATTGCTGGTTATTTTACCAGCAAAAACTGGTTTATTTGGGAATAGCAGAGAATTGCAATCAGGGACAAGCAAGCTACAACAAAACCATAGGCAAGTCTGAAGAACAAAGGAGAGGAATACTCTTTTATAGAGAAAAAAGGGAAACTGGGGGGCTGTTATAAGCAAAATGTCCACTGGAATAAACTGGGATTTTGAAGTATACATTGGTTGAGTTGTGACAGTCTCTCATTGGCTGGGCTATTGCCAGGGAAAGAAGAAAACATTTTTCCTCTCGCTGAGATAGTGAAGCAATATCCATATGCAAGGTCCACCACTTCCTGTTGGGTCTGCAATTGACAATGAGTGGTAGGACATGATGGCTCCCTCTAAATGAGGTTTACTTTTATTAATTTTTACACCATGTAGAGATTCCTGGAGACTGGAATGCTCTGATAGTGTAGAAACTTTCTCCATACCTTACCCTAAGCATCTCTTCCATCTAGTTGTTCTTGAGTTACACTTTTTATAATAAACTAGTAATCTAGTAGTAAATTTTTTCTCTGAGTTTTGTGAGCTGCTCTAGCAAATTAATCAACCCCAAGGAGAGGGTTGTTGGAAGCTCCAAACTATAGTCATTTGGTCAGAAGCTCAGGTGACAACCTGGACTTACGACTGGTGTCTGAAATGGTGGTTTGGGGGGCCAGTCTTGCTTCGTAGTGCGTGGAAAAACCCCCACACACTGGAATTCATACCCAAATCTTTTACAGACATTTAAAATATCAAAAGAAAATATTTTTAAAAACCTTACATCCATAAATTTGACAATTTCAATGGAATGAAATTCTTTGAAAGATGTAACTTAATCAAAACACAATCAAGGAGAAATAACCTGAATAAACCATCATCTATTACAGAAAATAAGTTCATAATTTCCAACTCTCCAATAAAGAAAATTCCAGGGGTGCCTGGGCGGCTCAGTTAGGTGTCTGACTTGATTTTGGCTCAGGTCATGATCTCATGGTTCATGAGACCGAACCCCATGTCGGGCTCTGCGCTGACAGTGCAGAAGAACCTGCTTGGGATTCTCTCTCTTCCTCTCTGCCCTCCCCCACTCTCTCTCTCTCAAAATAAATAAATAAACAAGAAAGAAAGAAAGAAAGAAAGAAAGAAAGAAAGAAAGAAAGAAAGAAAGAAAGAAAGAAAGAAAGAAAGAAAGAAAGAAAGAAGGAAAGAAATTAATTAAGAAAGAGAAAGAAAGAAAGAAAGAAAGAAAGAAAGAAAGAAAGAAAGAAAGAAAGAAAGAAAAGAAAAGAAAAGAAAAGAAAAGAAAGAAAGAAAGAAAGAATTCCAGGCTGAGATGGCTTCATTAATGAATTCTATACATTTAAGGAAGAAAAAATACTGATTATATGCAAACTCTTCCTTAAAATAGAAGGGGAAGGAATATTTCCACTCATTCTATGAGACCAGCATTACCCTAATAGCAAACCCAACAAAGTTATTGCAGAAAAAACGACAAAAACTACAGAACAATATCCTTCATGAATATATATGCAAAATCATCAACAAATATTAACAAGGCAAATCCAGCAAAATGTAAAAAGGGAAATACATCATAACCAACTGGTGTTTTAATCTCAGGAGTGCAATTTTTTTTATCATCAAAAAAAATCAATGTAATTCACAATATCAATACAGTAAAGAAGAAAAGCTACATGATTATATTAATTGATACAAAAAAGACGTTTAATAAAATTTAACATCCATCCATGATAAAAACTAAGCATAGAAGATAATGTTCTCAACCTGCTAAAGCACATCTACAAAAAATCTATAATTTTTTTTTTTTTTTAAGTAAGGGCTCTTTTTTTTTTTTAAGGTTTAATTTTTTTAGTTACCTCTGCATCCAACATGGGACTCAAATTGACGATCAGGAGTTGCATGCTCTACCAACTGAGGCAGCCAGACACCCCAAGGATTAACTACAAATGGGGATAATGGCTTTTAAGGTGATTGAAAAGTTCTAAAACTGGATTTTGCTGATAGCTGCACAATTCTGTAAATGTATTAAAAATCATTGAATTGGTCATTTAAGTGGGTGAATTTTATGGTATATGAATTATATCTCAATAAAAACATCGTAAAAACTCTCTACAAAGAAAATGGCAGGCCCACCCAGGTGATCTCCATAATGAATTATACTGAACATTTAAGCAAGAAATTATTTCAATTTTATATAAACTCTTTTATTTATTATTATTATTGTTATTATTATTATTACTATTTTAAATAGGCTCCATGTCCAACGTGGGGCTCAAACTCACAGTCCTGAGACCAAGAGTTGCATGCTCCACTGACTCAGCCAGCGAGTGCCTCTATACAAACTCTTTTAGAAAATACAAGAAGATGGAACATTTCCCAACTCATTATGCAAGGCCAGTATAGTTCTGATATCAAAAACAAAAAAAAACTTCACTAAAAAAAAGAAATCATAAACCAACATTACTCATAAACATAGATGCAAAAATCTTTAACAATCTATTAGCAAACTGAATTCAGAGGTATATAAAAAGGATAATATATCATGACCAAGCAGGATCAATCACAAAAATGCAAATGCTATTATATACAATTTGCTATCGGAAATACATTGTATATAACTCCATTTGAGTATATTAAGTTCCAGAAGGGGCAAAACTAGTCTAATGTGAAAAAATAATGAAAAAATAAATAGTTGCCTGGGATGGATGGGAGAGACTGACTGGCACCAGATGGGAGGGAACTTTCTGGAGACATGGAAATGTTCTATATTGTGGGGCTGTAAGTTTTATGTGGATGTACATGATTGCATTTATTGCATTTCCAATATATGTAAATTTTATCAGAACTCTTTTTGGGGCACCTGGCTGGCACAGTAGGTAGAGCATGGGACTCTTGATTTGGGGTTGTGAGTTTGAGCCCCACATTGGGCATAGAGATTACTTAAAAATGAACAAACAAAAAAACAGGGGCAGCTGGGTGGCTCAGTTAGTTGAGTGTCCAACATGTCATGATCCTGGGGTCGTGGGAACGAGCCCTATGTGGGTCTCTGCGCTGAGTGTGGAAGTTGCTTAGGATTCTCTGTCTCCCTCTCCCTCTGCCCCTCTTCCCCACTCACACTCCTGCTCTAAAATAAAAAATAAAACAATAACAAACTTAAAAAAATTTTGGTTTTTATTTAGTTTTGAGAGAGAGAGAGAGAAGAGAGTAGAGGAAGCGCAGAAGGAAAGGGAGACACAGAATCTGAAGCAGGCTGCAGGCTCTGACCTGTCAGCAAAGAGCCCAACATGGGGTTCGAACCCATGAACCCCAAGATCATGACTTGAGCCAAAATCAGCAGCTCAACTGACTGAGCCACCCAGGCACTCCAACAACTTTTAAAAGTAACAATAACAAGCGAGAGGATGAGGAATGGGTGGAAGTATAGGAAATAAGAATGAGAGAATGATGGTAAGTGTTAAAGCTGGGTGATGGGTCAATGGGAGTTCATTACACTATTCCATTTTTTTGTTTTAATTTACATAATAATAATAATTTAAAAACTTAGAGGTTTTAGTTGAAAACAAGTTAAATGTGGGGTGCCTGGGTGGCTCAGTAGGTTAAGCATCTGACTTTAGCTCAGGTCATGATCTCATCGTCTATGGGTTTGAACCCAGCGTCAGGCTATATGCTGACAGCTCAGAGCCTGGAGCCTGCTTTGGATTCTGTGTCTCCTTCTCTCTCTGCCCCTCCTCTGCTCATGCTCTGTCTCTCTCTCTCTCAAAAGTAAACATTAAAACAAAAATTTAAAAAAAAAAGAAAAAGAAAAAGAAAAGTTAAATGTGTCAAAAAAAAAAATTTTTTTAATAGGCTCTACACCCAACATGGGGCTTGAACTCACAACCCAGAGAGCAATACTCACACGCTCTACTGACTGAGCCAGCCAGGTGCCCACCCCCCGCCTTTCTTTCCCCAAAATGTTTTGTACTTCCCACCACCATCAAAAAATGTTACATATGGGGCGCCTGGGTGGCGCAGTCGGTTAAGCGTCCGACTTCAGCCAGGTCACGGTCTCGCGGTCCGTGGGTTCGAGCCCCGCGTCAGGCTCTGGGCTGATGGCTCGGAGCCTGGAGCCTGTTTCCGATTCTGTGTCTCCCTCTCTCTCTGCCCCTCCCCCGTTCATGCTCTGTCTCTCTCTGTCCCAAAAAAAAAAAAAGTTACATAATTTCCCACAGCATTTAACAGAGGCATAGTCACTAGAATGAGTACAATGAATATACTTTATGTCTAAGTTAAAGCTAAGACAATGGGCAGGAGGACTTGCTATTACATACTCTAAGAACTAGGAAAATGTATTAAGGATGAGAAGTCTCAAAAAGAACTTAACAGCTTATTTTTAATATCTGAAGCACTATCACTATTGAGTTAGTTTAGTGAAGAGGCATAAATAGGAATAGTGGGTGGAAGTTTCAGGAAGAGTTTTCAGCTCTATAAAAAGAACTTTAATACTGGTGATCTCCAAAAGGCAAGGGACTCTCTCTGGAGATAACCTCCCTATCCACGGAAATGTTCAAATATAAACTGTAGTTTTGTACATTAGCAACAACCACTAGAAGAAACTATCTAGGTTCCCTCTAGTGGAGAGATTCTGCAGTTCTTTGAACGGCTTTCTCTTATTGTAATCTAAATTCAAAGAAAGAAGCACAGGACACTGTAGGATTTTTTTTTTTTTCAAGAATTCATCAGAAGTGGGGGAATTGGGGATATTTTTTTAAGGGTACAAACTGGCAACCAGTTAAATATATAAGTCCTGGAGATCTAATATAGTGATTATAGTCAACAATACTGTATTTATAAAGTTGCTAAGAATACTAAAAAGTAAGCAAAATTCAGCCAAAATGCAGTGTCATGATAAAAGCTGGACTACAGCTACAAGCCCCAAACTTAATATTTTGGCACATATGGTTATGAACAGTATGCACAAAACTTTTTGGTAATTACCACAAAAATGAGTAGTCTTAGATTTCTGGGCTGAACTGAAAATTTCTAGGTCAATCTTTCTTGAAGACAAATTATAAAATCAATCACAACATGCCGCTCAGACCCAAGTACTGTGTCTCCTTTCCTCAAAGAATGCTGATTACTGTGGTCTCAGTACTACGGAGAAATCAAGGACACAAACCTTATCCAAAGGAACCTTACAATTTAACTACAAAGACAAGATTACAAAGAAATGCCTGAGAAATAAACCTTCCCCACAATGCAGTACTTGGTTAAGAGCCAGAAGAGAGTACAGATACGATATACTATGAAATGGAAAGTGAATTCCGCTGAGTGGTTTCAGCTGACTGCCTTCAAGTTAGGGAAGTTAAACTAGGACTAAAAGAATGTAGAGAGGGAGAAAAATGGAGTGTGAAGGAGGCAGGCCCTTCCAGGGTAGGAGAACAGGATAAAGAAAGCAATGTGGTGAAGGAATTTGAAAATAAACCTGAATTTTGTCTTCAGAGAACTCCCCAAATGTCCCCAAATGCCTTTAACTCTATCAACTTCTTCCCAAACCTTTAGACCAGTAGTTCCCAAAGTGTGGTCTTTGGACAAGTATCATCATCAACCATCTGGGAACTTGAACTGCAAATTCTGGGTACCATCCCAGACCTAATGAGTCAGAAAGTGGGGGTGGGGCAGCAATCTGTGTTTTAACAAATCCTTCAGGTGATTCTGATGCATGCTCAAGCTGAAAACCATTGCTCTAGAACTACCTATATACAACTCTCCACACAGGAAAGCGATCACGTCCCTGGCGCCCAACTCAGCCACTTGGTGCAGGAAGGGAGTTAATAGTGTTAGAATAGGCAATTAGGCTCTAACAGGATGCCTGGAGGCCAGCAAAGACGAAGTTATGCCCAACTATGAGGAAGTAAGAGGCCTGTCCTGGCAGTACTCTAAAACAAAACCACAAGTGACCGCCATTTTGACAGTTTGAGTGACCTAAGCTCATTATACAGTTGTTATATCATTAGCATTGCGGTTTTGAAGGAATTGGGTCTCGGAAATCCCCGCCAGAGTTCCTTAGGCAAATAAGGCAAGAAAAAGGGCAGAACCCACATTCCTGAAGGAGACCTCCCTGATTACAAGAAACCTTCACTTCAAATAATGAATATTTCATCCCTTTGTTAAAAACTGTCAATAAAAGATAGAAATACAAAACCAGCGGGCTCAGCTATTCCTTGAGCGCACCCACTCTCCCATCTCGAGAGTGTAGTTTCACTTTAATAAACTTTCCTGTTTGTACTGCTCATCTACTATGTTGTGTCAGTCCTAGACTTTTTTCTCCTGGCCGACCAAGAGCCTCCAGCGACATCTTTTGGAGGGGCTAAGTCAAGGCCTCAGGGCCCAAGGTCCACCTGGCAACAATAGTAGGTCCAGCCCTCTAACAGTTCAGTCTCTGGCACAATTTATTTCGCTTTCTCCTCCAATACATCTTGTTTCAACAACTACCCGCTACATCTTCGCCTCCCGTGTTACTTTTCCCTCACAGCGCCCGCTCCCGCCCCTCCGTCGCCCTACCTCAGTCTCAGAGGGGACGTGGTGCCGGCAGGGAGGGGAACTGTCCAAGGAGACAGGAATAGATGTGGCGCTTGCCCAGAGGCCGCCCAACAAGAGCAGAACGCTTCGGACCCATAAAGAACTGCTCCAGCGCCACTGGCTAGGGCATGGGCCTGAACCAGAACCTGCTCCTCCACCCCACTCGGCCGCCATCTTCGGGCCGAGCGTCGTTACCATGGAGTACGTGACGTCTCGGCCCCAGCGCCAGTCCCGCACCCTGGGGCAAATGGTATAGTCGGCGGAAAAACGCTTTTTGATTGGCTAGCATCACCCAGCCAGTTCACCGCGGATGAGGAATTGCATCACGCCCGTCGAGTCTCAACGCGCGAAGCCGGCCAATTAAGTGCCGTTTAGAGGCCCACGTGAGATGGGCTGTGGAAGACCAGTGGGTGCTGATAGTAAGGGAGTGTTGGTATGAGGCCCTTTCTTTGTTATTCACCGAGAAGGCAGGCATCCACTAGGTGCCAGGTAACATAATCTGCTGCAGAATCTTTAATGGTTACCCTCTATATAAAAAAAATGGATGGAATGTAATTTTCATTTTTATCTTATCCTCCGGCACCGATCTTACGCCCATTTAAGTCATTTCTTGTAAAATCAATGAGATCCTTACTATTCAACCTCATCCCTTAACTTCTATGAAAACCAAGAATTAGGGGCACCTGGCTGGCTCAGTGGGTAGAGCATGAATCTACCTGATCTCAGGGTCATAGGTTCAAGCCCCACATTGGGTGTGGAGCCTACTTAAAAACAAAACAAAAATTGCAACTGCATTTAACCAAGAGACCATGTGAATCCATGCCATTAAGGAAACTACCTTTAAACTAGGCTATAAGTAACTATAAAAAAATTGAAAATTGGGAGATTTTCCTGTGGCCCATTAAACAATTAAAACTAGTAACTGGCAGCACTGAACTGGGACAGTCATTTAACAGGAACTGAATATTGTAAATTACTATGCTAGGAACTGTAGGGGTAGGAAAGAAAAGCCATAAGAATGTACAATTCATTGGTAAAGATCATTTACTCATTCATGGGTGGGGCATTCTACCAGTAATGGCTCTTTACCGAACATCTATCATGCCAAAACTAGTGGAACTGGGATTCCAAACCAAATTTATTACGTTCAGGACATGTGCTTTCCACTACAAGATCACAAAAAATTTCCAAGTTCCTAGTTTTAACAGTAGTGTTACGTTGGGGGGAGGCTGTTTCAATGATCCAGTCAACAAAATGCTAGCCATTCAAGCTCGTTTCTCTGAAACATGTAATTTCTCCAATGGGAACTTTTGACTTGAGAACTCTGCACCTACCAAACCTCAATATGGGAACAGAAAAACAAAGCACCCTCATTTACAAGTGCTGTATTATTAAAGAGGATGAATTTGCATGCAAGACTGTTTTGTCATTACATTTACTCAGGTGATCCTAAGGATTCTCAGACTTCTTTCTTCTTTGCTCAATTGCCCACCACTTGTTTATCCACTTCCATTACTCTATCACCTATCCCACCAGAATACCATATTCACTTAACTTAGGTGATAGCCATCAGGAGGTTTCCTCTCTTCTGGATGCCTAATCCAGACCCAAGTATCCATCTGCCTTCCTGGACATGTTTCATAGCAGAGTATCCTACAGCTTCCTCAAACTCATCATTTCCCTTCACAAAACCAATCTGGTTCCCCAACTTTACAAATGCACTATTACCCACCCAGCAACCAAAGCTAGTACACCTTACCCATTGAGACTCAACTCATCTTTAAATTCTCCTAAATCCTTAGTACAGTACACAAGACCTTGCATAATCTGGCATTTCTTAGGTTTCTACACACTTTCCCAATTATTGCCCATAGTTTTCCGTTCCACTACATAACCCAGTTGAAGGTTTCCTCAAATGCCTCCTGCCTTCACAAAAAATCATGCCAATTTTTCCCAAAATACCTCCCCAAGCATTTCTTCCTCTACCCAACCACCCCAAGAGTAACAAGTACATGACACAACAAAATCAGTAGTTTTAGATTATGTTGCTGTTTAGACCTCACTGGAGGTCTGAGATAGGTACTTCCTGCCATTGACCTGAGTTTCTAATGTCAATTTCCTTAGGATTCTAATAACCAAATTGTGACCATGAAATGCACTGCTTAGATTGTGAGGAAAACATGATTAACATTGGACCCAGACTGCATCTGACCCATCCACCTCTTGCCTTGAAGCCATACTTCCCATATAAGGCCAAATGATACTGGCAGTACAAACACAAGGCCATTTCTGTGAAACCTGGGATCTTCTTTCTCAACAGCAACTTTGGCATCTCCTTCAATGTTTTTTTCTGATCCCACCACCACCCATTTTTTGGCACACTAATTGTTTTTTGGCAGGTTTCTTAGGGAACCCAAATACAATTAAAAACTGTAAAAGGGACTGAGTTTGACCAACTCCAAATTTCTTGTTGATATTTTCAGTGGAATGTCAAGACAATGGTTAAAAGGACTAGCTAGCTGCTACTCCAACAAATTTCTACAGCCACCATACTGCAAACTGATGCTTTGGTTCAAACTTTTATTTCAACAATTCAGAGATTTAAAATATCCTGCAGCCCTAGGTTAGTTTCCTTTTGTCTTATGCTCAAATATCTCAATCCTCCACTTTACTACATTGAAACATGGAACCAAGGAAAGCTACACCACCGAGGCAATAACCACCACCCCCCAAAAACCTTCCTAAGGCATGTGTTGCTATTTTGATATTGTTAACTTACACCTTACCAGTCAAGCGTTATATACTGGAATGTTTTATCTAGTCACAGATCCAAAGGATATCTCATCCCTGCCGTGCTGCCAAATACCATCAATATAATCTTCAGGTTCTCCCAACTACCATTAAGTCACAAGTTTCCCAACCAATCTATCTTGAACAACTACATACATCATAAGGTAATTTAGAAGGCCATCAAAAATAATTTTAAGTTTCTTTCATGGACTCTCAATCTAACGAGGAAGGCAGTTAGTTGTATGTAATAAATGTAGTACCAAAGTTGAAATAAACTGTTATGGGCAAGAGTTATAGGCCCATTTTAATGTGGAAGCCTGGAAAAGTGTCACGGTATTTATCTGTACTGGCTAATATTTGTGTCTTCTGTCCTTCCTGGAATACCCTATGCTCCAGCACTTTACACCTTCAAGATACTCCTTCCCAATGCCTCTGATCAAAGCTTACTCTGCCCCCCTCCCTGACCATGTAAGGCCTTGTACGAAGATACTCATATCCTATCCTCATTAAAACCCTATTGTCTAAATCTCTGTAATTGCCATCACATAGAACTCCCTAGCTTCCTTGTACTCTGAAAATGCTGGATAACTGCCACCATTTAAATAGCAACCGAATTTAGGAAAAAGAAAATTTTAAGCTATTTAACAAAAATACAAGAGAACAATCTACACCTTTATTTATTTACTTTTCAGTTAGTTTAAATCCTTGAGGGGTACAGCATCTAGGAAAAAAAAAAGAAAACACGGTGTCATTAGATGCATGTAATATATAAATTCATAAAAGTTATGAGTACAACAATATGGATAATCTCCCATTGTCCCATTACTCATCTCTAAAACAGATCCAATGACATATTCTAGTGAGAACAGAACTAAGTTTTTTTTTTTTAAGAAGTTTTTTTTTTTTTAAATTTATTTTTGGGACAGAGAGAGACAGAGCATGAACGGGGGAGGGGCAGAGAGAGAGGGAGACACAGAATCGGAAACAGGCTCCAGGCTCGGAGCCATCAGCCCAGAGCCTGACGCGGGGCTCGAACTCACGGACCGCGAGATCGTGACCTGGCTGAAGTCGGACGCTTAACCGACTGCGCCACCCAGGCGCCCCAAGAACTAAGTTTTTATAGTGATCTAGATGAACACTTTGTACTGGGAGCACTGAAAAGCCTTCAATTTTGCTTCTTTTTTTATTTATTTTGAGAAAGTGCAAATGGGGGAGGGACAGAGAGAAAAAGAGAGGGAACAAAAATCCGAAGGAGGCTCTGTACTGTTAAATCTGATCCAATGCAGGGATCAATGTGGGGCTTGAACTCATGAACCACGAGATCATGACCAAAGCCAAAGTCGGACACTTAACAGACCAGCTGAGTCACCCGGGTGCCCCCAATTTTGCTGCTTCTAGTTAAGATTAAAAAACTTCCTGAAGAGAAATCTCAAGGTTCAGCAGGGTTCAAAAGTAACTTTCTGACCCCAAGAATATTCCCATGTCTACTCAAAATGAACACTAAGGAAAAGAGGAACTACTTTAGAAAATCACAGCATCCAAGGGTGGCTGGATGGCTCAGTTGGTTAAGCGTCAAACTCTTAACCCCCATGTTGGGCTCTGCATGGATAGCATGGAGCCTGCTTGGGATTCTCTCTCCCCCACCCACATTCTCAAATAAAAAAAGGTCTCTCAAAATAAAAAAAGGGAGGGAGGGATGTCCAGGCCAGGTGACTCAGTCATTAAGCATCTGACTCTTGATCTTGGCTCAGGTCATGATATCCCAGTTCATGAGTTTGAGCCTGTGGGGCTTCAGCGGGGAGTCTGCTTGGGATTCTGTCTTTCCCTCTCTCTGCCTCTCCCCTGCTTGTGCTCTCTCAAAATAACTTATAAGAATTTCCTTAATGGGAAAGAAAGGAAAGAAAGGAAAGAAAGGAAAGAAAGGAAAGAAAGGAAAGAAAGAAAGGAAAGAAAGGAAAGAAAGGAAAGAAAGGAAAGAAAGGAAAGAAAGGAAAGAAAGGAAAGGAAAGGAAAGGAAAGGAAAGGAAAGGAAAGGAAAGGAAAGGAAAGGAAAGGAAAGGAAAGGAAAGGAAAGGAAGAAAGAAAGAAAAACAAACCACAGCATCTGGACTCCAAGACTTGAACTGAAGGCCTGGGACCTAGAAACGTAAGCATTGGTTTTCTTCTCTAAGTATTAACACCTATTTTATACAATTTTTTATGTTTATTTTTGAGAGAGAGAGAGAGACAGAGCAAAAGCAGGAGAGGGGGAGAGAGAGGGAGACAGGGAATCCAAAGTACGCCCCAGGCTCTGCTCTGAGCTGTCAGTACAGAGCCCGACAGAGGGCTCAAACAGCAAGGTCATGACCTGAGCTAAAGTCAGACACTTAATTGAGCCACCCAGGCACCCCAGTAACACCTATTCTACCAAGACTGTCATATGAGCGTCTACTTTCTACTATAAAATAAGAATAGTAACACCTATTCTAACAAGACTGTCCTGATAAAGAGATGGGAATATTATGAATTATGCCAGGAAAAGGTAGTCTTCTAACAACTACTTGTATCCAATAAATCTTTGCTAGAAAATTGTTTATTTAAATACTATCCCCACCCCCTACAGCTTTGGCAAAAATCTGAAACCTAGATGTAATCCATTTGAACACTCTGCTTTCACTTTCCTTCTGATGCCAAGAAATCTGATGTTTCTTAATACATCTACACAGTAGCTACTGATTTTGCAGCACAATCCACTGGTAACACTTTAAAATCACATTAGTCTTTAGAGGTCAGAGCCCAACCCTAAGCTTAGCTGGACTCGTGTGTCATATTGCTAATAATTGTACTTACCACACGGATTCTGTGGCCAATGGCTTTAGCAGGAAGGTTGCTTCGGAATTTGGCACGAACCATGCCACTGTTTCCATGAGCACGAGTTACTTTTCCCCAGATTACTCTAGTTTTATTCGGTTTGCCACCAGGAGTCACTGTGTTGCTAATTTTAAAAGGGGAGAAGAGACATGAGAAATGAGGCAACCAGTCAAATGTAATACAAATTCAAGATGACCTCTACACCAGTGGCTCACAAAAGTAGTTAACCACTAAGTCACCTGAGAAATTAAAAAAGTCTGGGGCATCATTCATGCAACAAGTAATTGAGTACTTACTATATGCCAGACGCTTTTATAAAATCCCTTTCAAATAATGAATAACATGTAAAATGTCAGCCTGTTAATAATTGCAATATTTACAAAAAAAAAAAAGCAAAAGGGGACTAGTGTGAATATATTTGTGTGTCTGAAGAGGGGGAAATTTCTTTGCTAATTTTAAACAGCCAGGAAAGGCCTTACTGAGAAAATAACACTGAACAAAAACTGTAAGAACAGCCTGTGTTAAAACCTGAGAAAGCTGTGTTCCCTGGTTTGTGGAAAAGTGAAGGAATGGAATGAATCCTAGCTAGGTTAAGAGTAGAACTAGGGAGTCCTGAATGCCTCCTTCATGACCTTTGCTTTTACTAAATGACACGGAAAGTTGGAATGTGAGCAATGTACAGATGATCTGAATTATAATTTTAAAGGATCAATCTCGTTGCAGGAAGAAAGGGAGGGCAAAAATGAAAGCCATGTCCCCAGACTTCAACTGGTGTGAAACAAGTTTAAGAACCAATGCTCTAGACACATTGTAAGCATGTACATAACATAAATTCAAGAATCAACAAAAGTAATTAAGGTACACGGAAAACTGTTCTCTAACACCTTAAAAAGAGCTTAATATAAGAGGCTGGTTTAAAAATTAATTTTTCTAAATGTAGAAGATACCTAAATCCAATACTACCTGGACAATAACATCCTTCTGTAACCTCCAGTGAAGATACTTAAAGATCCAAAGTAGAAAAAACAGTACCAACTACTTTACCAACATTTTTTTATTACTCTTCTTTGAACAGGAAAACAAGACAAACTTTAACTAAAAACTTAAAAGGTATTAATACTATAAACTTACTTCTTTGCTTTGTACACATAAGCACATCTCTTGCCTAGATAGAATTCAGTTTCATCTCGAGCATAAACACCTTCAATTTTAAGAAGAGCTGTGTGCTCCCTCTGGTTCCGGAGACCCCGCTTATAGCCAGCAAAAATGGCTTTGGACCACAGCCTAAGACAAAATAGAGAGTAATAAGTGATTAAAAGGTCTCACATTTCACTTCACCTGTAAGATCTGACTTGTAAGGAGCCCTACTTAAAATCTATTAGCAATCATCTAGTTTTTTTCCCATTAGTTTTAAGCTCATGTTTATGTTTATGCCTAATAGACAAAACACTACAAATACAAAGCAATTAAATTTAAAACTTGTACCTTCCAGACATATTTGTCGTTTCAGGAGTCCTGTTCCCAGCAGGCCTTAAACAAAAAAACAGTTTAAAATCTTGCAACGCACGTTTTCCAAAACCCAGTCCCCTCTCCTTTCTTAAACCGGTCAAATTCCTTTTTGCACAGCTTATCACGTGAAGAGTATGGGGTAACGTAATGATACCATGAACTCTACTAGAAGCACAGTCGGGCAAAACTTACCAGCCTGAGAATGCCTGATAACGGAGCAAACTCCAAAATGAGGACTAAAACGAAAATGCCAAGACTGTACAGTGAAAGAAATAGATCCCGGAAACTCCAAAAGGAAGCCCTAAAAAAATTCATGCCACGATCAGTAGGAAAAAAAATAATGAAGCTCGAGAAAGCAGAGAAGCACACAGAAAATAAGATTAAAGCCTCGCATGGGACAGAAAAGCTGAGGAAGAAAGGGAGACTGTAGACAACACCAGGTTTGGAGTGGGAACACAGAAAAAGAACGCATACTAAAGGAGCCACTGCCTCAAACGGAGGACCGCATATGGACAAAATGCATCTATTACTCCGTAAAGCCCAGGAAGCAACACAGATTACGGCAAGGCGCGTTCTCCGGGCGCCCGGGGACCAACACCATCAGCCCCGCATCTCCTCAATCCTGTCCTCTCTGTTGCTGGAATCCACAGAAATCACTGGCTGGCAGAGTCTCCGAGCGGCACCAGTGCCTTGCCGAGGCATACGGTTGAGCTCACTCCCGCTTATTTGCCCCCAAAGTTCGGCAGCAGAACTCCCTCACCTCCACGGGTCCCAAGATGGCGGAAAGAGAGAGGCGAGGTCCCACCGCGTGGCCTTATGGGATAAATACCTCTCCGCCCCGCCCTCAGTTAGGCATCTTCCGCGACCGCCGAAAAAAAAAAAAAAAAAAAGGCTTCAGTTGCCTTCGGACTGAAACAAACCACATTCAGGAGCACTCTTACAGTTCCCTCCGTCTTTTCATCTTTGTAAGCTGCAACATTTATTATTTTGAAACAGAGTAAGGCAAGATGGTAGCCAGCTGGAGGAGGAGAAGAAAAGGTCCTCCAAAGCTGAGCGTTGCCAGAGAAACACTATAGCTTGGTTCCTTAGGTGGAAAAAGTGAAGCCGGTCTGGAGAATATCTCCTCTCCTCGGGTACCCCAGATTGTTATGCCAACATGGGGGTATCTTTCCCGCTTACCGCAGAGGAGTAGGGAAACAGCCTCTCGGATCCTAGCGTGGAAGAGAAAGGCCAGGAACACGAAGGCAGGAACTCTTCTGTGTTTTCCCCCCTTACTCCTTTCCTCCTACTCCTTTATCTCTTTGAAGAAATGACCTAAGTTTTTAACCTGCATCCTTCGTTTTGACTACAGAGTGAGTAGGACTGCCCTGAAAAGGCCTTATTGCATTTTAGGGAGAACTCATTCAGCTGCCAAACTCGTGGGGCGCGCAGCACCGTGCCCACACGAATTGGGTCTTCAGTAAATACCTGCAGACGAGAATGAGATAGATTAGTGGATATCACAGATTTACACTGCCTAATTATTGCACATTTACTTGGATTTCCCTATGGATGCATTCGTTTATTCAGTAGTTTATTGAATGGCTACTTTTCACCAAGCTTTGTTCTTGCCTCGGAGGACACTGCAGTAAACAAAACTACAGAAGTCTCTGCCCTCATAGACCTTACATCCTAGTAGAGAGAGCAAGACAATAAGCAAGTAAAATATATGGACATTAGAAGGCAATGTGAGAAAAATTTTCTCTATGGAGAAAAAAATTAAGCAGGGAGGCCACTGTAAAGAAGGCTTTTACTCTGAGAAGAGAAACCATTGAGGGCTCTATAATGAGTGACTCAATTTGACTTACATTTCTTTTTTAATTTTTTTTTAACGTTTATTTATGTTTGAGACAGAGAGAGACGGAGCATGAACAGGGGAGGGGCAGAGAGAGAGGGAGACACAGAATCTGAAACTGGCTCCAGGCTCTGAGCTGTCAGCACAGAGCCCGACGCGGGGCTCGAACTCGCGGACCTTGAGATCATGAGCTGAGCCGAAGTCGGCCGATTAACCGACTGAGCCACCCAGGCGCCCCTGACTTACATTTTAACAGGGTCACTCTGTTGAGACTGAAGGGAGCAAGGGCACCAGCAGGGAGAACAACTAGGATTGTAATGATTCTGATATAGTATGGCATGTAGACAGGGGTCATAAGTACTGGAATTCTGAATATGTTTTAAATGTAATACTGACAGGATTTGCTGTTGGGTAAGAAATGAGAGAGAACAGTAAAGGATGACTCCAAAGTTTTATAAAATAGATATCTGTAAATCATGTTTAAAATCAGATTCTCTCTTAAATACATCAAGATAGGGTGTAGGTACCTTATAATTCACTTCCTCCATCCAGTTTTCTCTGTCCCAGAAATCTACTAAAATCCCGCTATTAAGTACTAGAAATCTAAAGGAAAATAGTCCTGGGAGGAATAACACATTAAATGTGAGTTTCATTTCTTTGTTCATTCATTCACTCTGCAAATGCTTATTAGGCTAATAGTGAGTGTCCTTGCTCTGGTTCCTGCTTTCAGGACACTTAACAGTCCAGTGGGGGGAAATGACAACATTACAAAATGTGAAGAGAGCTCTGCAGGAAAATAAGAGTGCAGTGAGCACTTAAACAAGGGAATCCTGATCCAGGCTGATGAGTCAGGGAAAGTGTCACGTGCAGAAGGTATTTTTCAAACTGCATATGATGGCCGAGTAGTAGATTGTGATTATGATACTTTTTAGGCAGGGGTGCCTGGTTGGCTCAGTCAGTAAAACACGTGACTTTTAAAATGTTTATTTTGTTTTTGAGAGAGAGAGGGAGCGCGCGCAGGCACACTTGCATGAGCGGGGAAGGAGCAGAGAGAGAGACCCAAAATCCAAAACAGGCTCCAGGCTCTGAGCTGTCAGCACAGAGCTTGATGCAGGGCTTGAACTCATGAACTTGTGAGATCATGACCTCAGCCAAAGTCAGACGCTTAACTGACTGAACCACCCAGGCATCCCTAGACATTGTAACTCTTTTTTGTTTTATTTTTTATTTTTTTTTTTGAATTTACATCCAAATTAGTTAGCATATAGTGCAACAGTGATTTCAGGAGTAGATTCCTTAGTGCCCCGTACCTATTTAGCTCATCCCCCCTCCCACACCTCCTCCTGTAACCCTCTGTTTGTTCTCTGTATTTATGAGTCTCTTCTGTTTTGTCCCCCTTCCTGTTTTAATATTATTTTTGTTTCCCTTCCCTTATGTTCATCTGTTTTGTATCTTAAAGTCCTCATATGAGTGAAGTCATATGACTTTTGTCTTTCTCTGACTAATTTCACTTAGCATAATACCCTCCAGTTCCACCCACGTAGTTGCAAATGGCAAGATTTCATTCTTTTTGATGGCTGAGTAATACTCCATTGTATATATATACCACATCTTCTTTATCCATTCATCCATCAATGGACATTTGGGCTCTTTCCATACTTTGGCTATTGTTGATAATGCTGCTATAAACATGGGGGTACATGTGTCCCTTCTAAACAGCACACCTGTATCCCGTAGATAAATGCCTAGTAGTGCAATTACTGGGTGGTAGGGTAGTTCTATTTTTAGTTTTTTGAGGAACCTCCATACTGTTTTCCAGAGTGGCTGCACCAACTTGCATTCCCACCAACAATGAAAAAGAGATCCTCTTTTTACACGTCCTTGCCAACATCTGTTGTTGCCTGAGTTGTTAATGTTAGCCATTCTGACAGGTGTGAGGTGGTATCTCATTGTGGTTTTGATTTGTGTTTCCCTGATGATGAGTGATGTTGAGCATTTTTTCATGTGTCAGTTGGCCATCTGGATGTCTTCTTTGGAGAAGTGTCTCTTCATGTCTTATGCCCATCTCAAGGTTGTGAGTTCAAGCCTCATCTTAGGTATATAGATTACTTAAAAATAAGTAAATAAATAAAATACTTTTTAGGCAAAATATGACAGAATCAAAAGTATCAGAATGTATAACACATGTTAAGGGTTTGTTTTTATGAAATTGTTTTATGAAACTTGTTTCATATTTGCACACACATATATATTTTATATATTTATGTGTGTATATATGTAATATATTAAAAAATCTGTGGGGGCGCCTGGGTGGCGCCGTCGGTTAAGCGTCCGACTTCAGCCAGGTCACGATCTCGCGGTCCGTGAGTTCGAGCCCTGCGTCGGGCTCTGGGCTGATGGCTCGGAGCCTGGAGCCTGTTTCTGATTCTGTGTTTCCCTCTCTCTCTGCCCCTCCCCCGTTCATGCTCTGTCTCTCTCTGTCCCAAAAATAAATAAAAAACGTTGAAAAAAAAATTAAAAAAAAAATCTGTGTACATAGGTCATAGCATCAGTCAGTATTGCCCTGGATGGAAACAGTGATAGAGTTCAGAATTTAATAAAAGATCTGCTTGCAAAAATGTTGGCAGAAGTGAAACTATAAGGGATGATGCAGTCCCCAGGGACATGGGGCAGAAATAGTTACCTAAGCCCCCAAGAGAGGGCAGGGAGATGATTGCTTGACAGGTGCCATGGTCTCTGATAGAGAAACAGCCAGCCAATGGCGATCCATCAGGGAGGACGCTAGGAAGATAAAAACACTTGATCTCACCTAAAAATTGTGTACTGCAGATTCAGGCATGGATTCCATGAAGGAACAACACCTAAACCCAAGAGGGCAGCTGTTGCAGCATCCAGTTCATCTCAAGAATTTCAGCGATTAGTCACAACATAAATGTTCTGGTTAGAAAAAAAAAAAAGGGGTGGGTGGGCAGTGCCAAGTAAATATCTGAACAGGAACAGAGCAGGGCCAGATCATGCAGGCCTTATGGGCCAAGTTTAGCATTCTAGCTTTTATCCTAAGGCAATGGGAAACCGTGGAAGGGTTCTAAGGAGAAACGTGATCAGATTTTCAATTTTAAAAAATTGACTTTAATTTTTTAGATTTTCAGTTTTTCATTTAAAAAATATTGCTTCCAGTTTGGGGGCTGTTGGAGTTGTTCAGGCAAGAAACAACAGCCATGTCCAGCATAGTGTTGGGGGATACAGAAAAAAAAGAAAGAATCCACAGGACTTTGTGATGGCTTGGATTGGGAAATGCTGGTGTCAAGATGAACGAGGAAGCAGGAATGACTCCCAGATTTCTAGCATTGAGGAATGAAAAGCCAGAACAGCATGAACACACTGACTACTGCATTAGCATAGTCCTATCTTACTTGCATGAAGCACATTTACCTATGGCCCAAACCTAAAAAAGGAAAAATAAAGAAACAACAACAACACAAAAGAAGAGCCAAATCTCCTTAACACCATGATACTTTCTCCTAAGAATGCCCTTGTACCAGAAAATTTGGCTAGTTTGGAGTATCCTGTTTTCAGTTTACATAAAGATTCTATTTTATGTTTTCATTTTTGCATATGAGACTTCTGTTGTGTGAGACATACTTGTATCATCCTTGTAAAAAATCATATTGGAAACTTACCATTCACTATTCATTCAGCATAGAGCAAAATTCTCCATGGGATGTTCTTATTGTAAAGCTCATTTAAGCGGAAAGGATTTTGGCTTATGGAATGGTAACATCTTGATAGTAATAGTAAACTACTTTCAGGATTTTCAGGATTAATGCAGCTTTTCTAAATACAATCTCAAGTATTCTAAGTCCAGGTGCAATAAATTTTGTTGTCTGACAGATCGGAAATTAAATGATCTAATTAAACATTTCAGTAAGCAGAATAACATAAATCTATTATACAAACATTGCCAATTAAAATCAGAATATAATAAAATATGAAAACCATGTTGTATATTAATTTACCATAAGAACAAACTCAAAGATTTCATTTATCAGTAATTTCATTTGTCAATAATTAAACTGACTACTTAGTAGTCCTGCATCCCATGATGTCAGCGGTTTTTCCATTGCTAGGACTGCTCTGATAAGCAAAAAGAGGGGATATGTCACAGCTCTCATAATTCTTTAATTTTCTCTTAATGAAAGGATGGAAATAATTTAAATGTCATTCAACACTCCCTTAAACTAATCTCAATGTTTTCTTCCCATTTTAGGTGACTGCATTTCTTGTGAGATTGTAAATGTACCATGGAAGTTAAAAGTAGCTTAAGAAGAATGGAAAAGTACGTTCAAAATTCCAGTTTGTGTGTGTGTGTGTGTGTGTGTGTATGAATTATGCCTTATGCTAAATTTATCTATTGCTGTGTAACAAATTACCCCAGAGCTTAGTAACTTAAAATATAAACTTTTATTATTTCACATAGTTTCTGTGGGTCAGGAATTTGAGAGCAGCTTAGCTGAATGGTGCTGGCTTGGGTCTGTTTTAAGGTTGAAATTGCCCAGGGCTGTAGTCATCTGAAAATTTCACTGGGGCTGCAAGATCCACTCCCACACAGCTGGGGAGTTGATGCTGGCTGTTGGTAAGAGGCCTTAGTTCCTCACCCTCACAAACTTCTCCAAAGGGCTGCTCAAATGTCCTCATGACAAGGCAGCTGGGTTCTCACAGAGTGAAAGATATGAGACAGTAAGGGAGAAGCTGCAGTGTCTTTTATCACCTAACCTTGGAACCCACAACATCCTCCTGGTTACATAGCTTAGTTAGTCCTATTAATATGAGAGACAAAGGGCATGAATACGAGAAGGTAAGACTCATATGGACCCACTTTGGAGACTGGTTACTACATGTTGGTTTTGTTTTTGTTTTTAATGTTATTTTTTTAATGTGTTTTTTTTTTAAGTAAGCTGTGTACCAATCTGGGGCGCAAACTCACACCCCAAGATCAAGAGTCACATGCTCCACAGACTGAGCCGGACAGGTGCTCCTGCCACATTCCGTTTTTCATTAATCATGAGACACTTTTGGTTAGCATCTAAAGATATTGCTAGAAAAAAAAGTTAATTTGGATTCAAATTAGTTGGTTAAGCACAGTCAAATAGTATGGGTTACACAGTTATTAAACAGTAAGTGGTGTGCCTTTGGTTGGTCAGAATGTCACAGAGAGATATTTATTTAGCAGAACCACGTGTAAACTACTTTTGTTCTTTATTTTGGTTATATTATATGACAATATGGACTTCACAGGAGCCAATCTACATGCTGCCTGTGCTTTTGAGTTTGTGCAATTTTTAAACATTTGGTTTCTGACTTATTTTTTTTCTTTAGAGGCCAATTAGAAGCCTCAAATCTTCCATCAGAAGTCTGGCATTCTGAGGTGACAGTGTCAGTGACAGGCGAGCCACCTGGTGCTGTAGAAGAAGAAGAAGAAACAGCTGAAGAAACAAACATAGAAATCATCCCGGAAATCATAGAACCACTCTCCATTCTAGATGTGCTGAGGATCTCTGCAGTTCTGGAGGATACCACAGATCAGCTCTCTATTCTAAACTATATCATGCCAGTTCAGTATGAAAGAAGACAAAGTGTCAACATGGTATATACACTCACCACTATTTAATTTTTGTTTTCTTTCCTTTTTATTTTTCTATCATGTACCGTACTTATGCCATTAAATTTAACACGGGAGATAGCACCTTTATCTGAGATAAAAAGGGTTATAATAATTACCTGGGATACATACCCTGAATTGATGGGGTGAAATAACAATAGTTCAACAGACATTGCCAGTCAGAATATCCTTTTCTTCCAATATGTTGGCATTATTCAAAAAAGCCTACAGTTAAATCAGTAGACAGTGTATGTACTGAGAGTAGCCAAATTACTGAATTGCCTCACCTGTCTTGTATTTCTTGGCTGCTGAAAGCTAACTGAACGGTAGTGGGAAGAAATTCAGCTGGACCTTCTTAATGTTTCTTTTTTCTAAAATGACTTTGTTGTTTTGTTGAATCTGTTGCAACCTGCCTTTGTGGATATCCAGCTACATCATTATGTCACCCATTATATTTTCAGTGGTGATATGGACTCCTCCTCAAAGGGCTATTGAATTATCAAAAAACTCAACTTGGTAGTGAGAAAATTTTCATAAATTCTTAAGCTCTTATAAATTTTAATAACTTAGGTTGTAGTATAAAATGGAAAGAATTTATAAATACACATTTATTAAGTTCAGCAAAATTACTTTATATAATTTGTACAGAATATACAATTCTGATTCTATTATAGATGAAAATTGCTACATAAACAACAGAGTAAATTGCTTTCCATGTCTAATGGAAGAGAAGTCCATATTTATTGTGACTAGATACTAATTTCACCTTAAATTTTTTAAATAATAATAATTATTATCATTATATGTATAGTCTGGGTTTATTCAACTTTTATTGAAGTTTGAAAGTTATACAAAATTTTAATAGAATACTGGATTTGGAGGGGCATCTAGGTGGCTCAGTTGGTTAAGTGTCTGACTCTTGGTTTTGGCTCAGATCATGGTCTCACGGTTCGTGAGTTCAAGCCCCACATCAGGCTTTGCACTGACGGTGTGGAGACTGCTTGGGATTCTCTCTCTCCCTCCCTCCCTCCCTCTCTGCCCCTCCCCTGCTCATTCTCTCTCTCATTCTCTCTCTCAAAAAACTTGGTAAAAATTACTGTAAAGAATACTGGATTTGGAGTCAGGAGCTCTTTGCAGTTTAGTTGTGTACTATCAGTTCATTTCACTTTCTTGGTCTTCATATTCCCATTTGTAAAATGTGATGGAGTTTTTGTGTGTGTATTTTTTTTCATTTTTATTTTTAAGTAATCTCCACACCCAATGTGGGACTTGAACTCATAGCCACGAGATCAAGAGTTGCATGCTCTGCTGACTGAGCTAGCCAGGTGTCCCTAAAGTGTAATAGAGTTTTAACTAAATGATCCACATAGTCCCTTCTAATGCTAACATTCTATGAATTTCAGGGTGGTTTTTTTTTTTAATTTTTTTTTTTAATGTTTATTTATTTTTGAGACAGAGAGAGACAGAGCATGAATGGGGGAGGGGCAGAGAGAGAGGGAGACACAGAATCGGAAGCAGGCTCCAGGCTCTGAGCCGTCAGCCCAGAGCCTGACGCGGGGCTCGAACTCACGAACCGTGAGATCGTGACCTGAGCCGAAGTCGAACGCTCAACCGACTGAGCCACCCAGGCGCCCCTCAGGGTGGTTTTTAAACAACACTAACAGGTTTAGCTATGGAGAACACTGAGGGTTGATGGAGGGAGGTGGGCGGGGATGGGCTAAATGGGTAATGGGTATTAAGGAGGGCACTTTTTGTGATGAGCACTGTGTGTTATATGTAAGTGATGAATCACTGAATTATACACCTGAAACCAATTTTACCATATGTTAACTGACTAGAATTTAAGTAAAAACTTGGGGAAAAAATTACATTAATGGGTATATCAGGGAATTTTGTAACAAATTAATTTTTCTTATCAATTTATGAAGGCAAAGAGACTGAAAACCCAAAAACTAAGCCTTTCAATGCATTTAAAATAAGAGTCTAATTCATACATTAAGCTAGGTAATAAATAGTAGAGAGTCTGGGGTTTCCTCCCTATTTATTGTCTCCTTCAGTAAGAATCAAAAATAAAAAGATATTTAGTTAGTTAGCAAGATAAAGTTTTATGAGACTTATCAATGATACTGTCAGGCTAAAAAAAGGTAATTTGCCTTCATAGAAACTCAAGAGAGAATGAAAAACCCAAATTTATAAACAATTCAGCAGCGGTCACTACTTCACTAAATTAAAGAACAAAATTTTTGCACTATTTTATTCTGGTTTATGATAGGGATCTTCACCCACAAAATTTTCTGACTTAACAGAGACCCTGCTTGTAATTTTATAGTAGTGTATATAATAAAGCCTTATACTCTTATCTTGATTAATAGAAGCTTAACAGCTCTTTTCTCAATATTAAGTTAGTTCCACAACTTTACAAAACTATGAATCTTTTAAAATAATATTTTGCTTCATAATACTACTTCTAGCTCATTAATTTTACAATGTCATTGCCCTGTAAGGGCATAGGATTATATTTTAAATCCTTTGTCTTATTGTTTAGCCTTTAGAACAACTTGGGATGAAAGGTTAATTAGCATTATCCCTCTTTTATAGCCATTTTTATAGCTAAGGACATCTCCAAATAGATTTTCATTTGTAAAATCATGGAGTGGCATGATGAAAAATATACTAATGTATCAGATTCTACCAGAAGTGGGAGTAAGTGGACCAAAATTTGGGAAGAGCTTCCTTGCAGGGATACTGTTTCTCTTACCTTTTGTCTCAAGAGTCTAATACCCTCTCTTGTACATAGTGTGTGTGTGATATAAATATTTTTTAGTAAATGAACTAAAACATTTAGCTAGTCTACTTAAATTCTCTCTTTTAAAAATTCATATTTATTTGTAGTAATCAGTAAATCAGGCTGCTTGACACAGTTGCTTCCATTTCCAGATGCCCAAGCATAAAGGTAGAGGAAAAACAGGGAAATGGAAAAACAGAGCCTCCTAGGCCTTACACTTTCCCCTTCCCTACATAGATAAAATCTAAAATAAAAACCACCCTTAAGGTTTTCCTTACATCTAGGTAAGTTTCAGTTCAGTTGTTGAAATGCTACACTTCTATTCTCGTTGTAGCCAAATTAATTTTAATTTAAAAGAAAAAATTTAAATTTAGTTCTTATTTAAGGCAGCATTTTGTTTTGTACTTCCCTATAGATGTGTTCTTTAGATCTGGATCTTTGCTTATTGTTGATGTAAAGAAAAATACAGTTGACTCTGTGTTTATTAACCATTCATGGATAGTTTTTAACATTTCTGGGCTAGTTGAAGTTTAGCTAAGGAAGACTTAGTCTTTGTGTATCAGTGTGCAGATAAACTTTTCTTCTGTGCATAAGACAGCACAAGAATTTAAGTAATCATAACAAGTGTAGAACTCACAAAGTTCTGTGTACTGTTCTAAATGCTTTATGTATATTAATTTATTTAATCCTTTTAATAACCCTATGAGGGGAGGTACTATTATCCCTATTTTACCAATGGGAAAATGGAGGCATAGAGATATTAAATAGTTTTCTTAAGTCAATATGGTTTAGTGAGAAATAAAGCCAGGATTCAAATAAGGAAGTTTGGTTTCAGAGTCTTTAGGTATAATGACTATGTTGTATGGCCTCTCAAAAGCTAAAGCTTTTAGCCACAGATTAAATGGGAATCATCAGTTAAAAGACATATGCTGTTCCTATGTTTGATGCCTACCCCTTAGTGTTCAATTTGGGTCTGAAAAATAAATTATTTTGGCTTTTCCCCACATGACCTTCAAAATCTATACCACACTACTAATTATACCAATTTGCTCTTTGATATGACTTTCCTTTCATTCTTTATATTTAAAATTCATGTGTCAATGAGCATTTTGAGTCTCCTATACCCTAGGCATTGTTCTAGACAATGAAACTATAAAGATGGCCACATTTATTATCCAGTCTAATTCCCAAAAGAATTTATTTTATTTTATTTTTTAATTATTTACTTTTGAGACAGAGAGCGCCTGCATGAGTGGTGGAGGAGCAGCAAGAGAGGGAGAGAGATAATCTCAGATTGGCTCCTTGCTGTTAGTACAGAGCCTGACGTGGGGCTCAATCTCACAAACAGTGAGATCATGACCTGAATCAAAATCAACAGTCGGATGCTTAACGGACTGAGCCACTCAGGTTCCCCTGTTTCAAAAAGAATTTGAAGGGAACCAAGATCTCTAAGAACTGTCCCTTCCTTCATAGAATTTACAATCTGATGGAGACAATTATACAATTGTATGCAATTTATACAAGAATTACAATATGGTAAATGTCTGCTAATAAAGATGTTTCATAAATAACTTTTCCTTTGATCAAAATCTTAAAGTTTACCTGGTGGTACACTGAGGAAAGACAGAAAAGGAATGTTGTCTAGGGGCAGGAAGGAACAAAATAGCAGGACATGGTTTATGTGGCTGAAGAAAAGGGTAATTTTCTTGTGTGTCGAGTACAAGTGGCAGAAGATGAGGTTGAAAAATGTAGGCAGAGGCCCTTGTATAGCATTGTTTCTTTACTCTTAAAATCTGTATTACATAAAACATTATTTCTTGTTTTTAGAAGAAAAATAAAGAAATCAATTTTGAAGGAAAGACCTTAGAAAAATTTTCAGATGACCCAAAAACCTCAAAAATAACCAGTCCATTCTTACCTAAAGAAGAAACCAAGTTGCCAGAAATCAGACAAGGAAGCCAATTGGCCAACGGATTTAACAAAACGCAAGATCTTGTCTTCAAAAAACCTATAAGACAGACCATAATGTCTACGGAAACACTGAAGAAAATTCAGGTAGATAGGTAAGGAAGGAGAGCATATTTGGAATGTAGTAGTATATTTATTATGGATGAAAAATGGGTGCAACGGTGGTCAACTGCTGTCTTCTCTTATGGATTGGTCATTATATGGAAAGCTACTGCTTTCCATAGGATTAGCTAAAGACTGCCTAGAGGAAGTGTGGTACAATTGGAAGTATGTGGCTATATAATCATGGGCAAGTTGTTGAGCCTTTGTTTCCAGTTATTTATTCATTTATTCATTTATTATTTTTTATTTGTAGAGAAAGAGAGCGGGAGTGGGGGAGAGGGACAGAGGGAGAGAGAGAATCTTAAGCAGTCTCCCCACTCTGAGCGGAGCCCAACTCAGGGCTCAGTCTCATAACTGTGATATCATAACCTGAGCTGAAATCAAGAGTGGGACACTTAGCCAAGCAGGGCACCCAGGTGCCCCGAGAATTTCTGAAAGGCAGTCTCAGTTTCCATTGTCTCAGTATTCAGTTTTTTGTTGTCAGCTGGCTTGCTGACAAAGAAACCTGTTAAGTTTAATAGAGGATGTAATATGGGGTGCTTGGGTGGCTTAGTCTGTTGAGCGTCCGACTTTGGCTCAGGTCATGATCTCATGGTTCATGAGTTCAAGCCTCGTGTTGGGCTCTGTGCTGACAGCTCAGAGCCTGGAGCCTGCTTTGGATTCTGGGTTTCCCTGTCTCTGCCCCTCCCCTGCTTGTGCTCTGTCTCTCTCTCTCTCAAAAATAAACATTTTAAAAATTTTAAAAATAAAATAAAAGAGGATGTAATATGATGGTAAGGACTGTTGGTAAATGAATGCTTAGAACAATTACCCAGGGCCACCAGCCAAATGCAGCCTGTGGTCTGTTTTTGAAAATAAATTTTATTGGAATACAGCATTGCTCATTCGGTTACATATTGTCTCTTGCTGCTTTCATGCTACAACAACAGAGCTGAGGAGTTGCAACAGAGAATTTATGGCCTGCAAAGCCAAAACATTTACCATTTGTCCCTTTATAGGAAAAATTTTCCAATCCCTGCATCAGAGGGGTAATGTTTCTTGTTAAAATCAATCTGGCTCAGATTTGCATGCATGACAGAAAGGTATCCAGCTTATAAACACCCAATCTAGCTAATGTCCTTTTCTGTCTCCATGTGATGGCTAATATCTTTTCAATTGGTTTTTTTTACTTTGGTATACTTAACTTTTCTCTTAATATAGGTTTTGAATCTTTTTCTTTGAACTGTTGTTAATAGATTATTATGTAAAATAGTGTAATTCTTGCCGACTCTATGTCAAAACATTAAAAAGCAGTTTTTAAAATTCTCTACCCACCAGAATATTATAGAAACCAATGGACTAGGAGCCAGGAAGTATGAATTATATGGTTATACCTCTTTCTCAAATTAGTTATGTGATTAGGCAGGTCATTTAACCTTCCTGGTTAACCCTTCCTGGTTTACTCATCTCTAAAATGTGAGGGTTTTATTAGCTCTTTAAAAAAAATTTTTTTTAATGTTTTATTTATTTTTGAGAAAGAGCAAGAGAGACAGAGCATGAGTGGGGGAAGGGCAGAGAGAGAGGGAGCCACAGAATCTGAAGCAGGCTCTAGGCTCTGAGATGTCAGCACAAAGCCCGAGGCAGGGCTTGAACCCACAAACTGTGAGATCATGACCTGAGCTTTTAACTGAGCCACCCAGGCGCCCCTCTTTTTAAAAATTTTTAAAAGGTTTAACTTTTGCAAAATTATGAAATATTTTTTATTAAAAAAATTTTTTTAATGTTTATTTATTTTTGAGAGAGAGACAGAGCACAAGCAGGGGAGAGGCAGAAAGAAAGGGGACACAGAATCCGAAGCAGGCACCAAGCTCTGAGCTGTCAGCACAGAGCTCAATGCAGGGCTGGAACTCATAAACCATGAGATCATGACCTGAGCCAAAGTCAGACACTCAACCCACTGAGCCGCCCAGGTGCCCCTCAAATATTTTTTAAATGCAGAAAAATATAATTTTTCGGGGGAGAGAGAGAGGGAAAGAGCAAGCAGGGAAGGGGCAGAGAGACGGGGACAAAGGATCCAAAGTGAGCTCTGTGCTGACAGACTGACAGCAGTGAGCTGGACTTGGAGCTGGAATTCACAAACTGAGATCATGACCTTAGCCAAAGTTGGATGTTCAACCCACTGAGCCACCCAAGCACCCCAAAATGCAGAAAAATATAAATAATGAAATAATGAATACTTAAATGTGTGTAAGCACCGAATCTTAACATTTTACCATAATTACTTTAGAGGTTTTTTTTTTTTTTTTATGAATTCATTTTATTTTATTTTAAAGGTTTATTTTTGAGAGGGAGTGAGAGAGAGAGAGAGAGAGAGAGAGAGAGAGCAAGGATGCACAAGAGGGGTAGAGAGAGAGGGGGACAGAAGATTGAAAGCAGGCTCTGGGCAGACAGCAAGTCCAATGTGAGGGTTGAATTCACGTACTGCAGGATCTTGACCTTAGCTGAAGATGAGTGTTCAATGGACCAAGCCACCCAGGCACCCCTGTTTTGTTTTGTTTTTAAATGAAATACTACAGATATAATTGAAGCCTCAGATGCTAGTCCCCCTCACTCTTCCCCCAAAGATGAACTCTATTCTGAATATGGTATTTATTATTCTCTTACATGTTGTGATACTTTTATTAGGTATGTATGTGTTTTATTTAAACAGTACATACAGTTTTACATGTTTTTTTAAATTTTTTTTTGGGGGGGGTGGGTAGGAGCAGAGAGAGGAGGACAGAGGATCCTAAGTGGGCTCCATGTTGTCAGCTCAGGCCTCACATGAACTTGTGAACAGAGATCATGACCCGAGCTGAAGTTGAATGCTTAACAGACTGAACCACCCAGGCGCCCCTAGTTTTACATGTTTTTAAATATTGTGTACATAATATTATACTGTACATTCAGTGTTTGTTAGTACTTGGTATGTAAACTTTGTCAGGTTAAGGAAGTTCTCTTTTATTTCTAGTTTGAGAAGAGTTTTTGTTGTTTATTTTTAAAACAATGGGTATTGAGTTTTGCCAAATGCCTTTTCTGCCATCTGTTGTGATGGTCTTATGGTGTTTCCTCCTTTTGCCTTTGTTAATGTGATGAATTCTATTAATAGACTTTTTTTTTTTTATTTTTGAGAGAAAGCGTGGGTGGGTGAGGGGCAGAGGGAGAGGGAGAGAGAGAGAGTCTTAAGCAGGCTCCACATTGTTAGCCTGGAGCCCGACACAGAGCTCAACGTGGGCTTTAAACCCACGAACTATGAGATCATACCTTAGCCGAAGTTGGATGCTTGACTGACTAAGCCACCCAGTCGCCCCTCTATTAATAGACTTCCTAATGTTAAATTATTCTTGCATTCCAGGAGTAATTCCAACTTAGTTCTGATTTTCATTCCAGGTCTTAACTTGTGTGACTTCTGTAGCCCTTTGTAAATGTAAGGAAATTTATTAACTCATCTTTCTTGTTTCTCCTTACAGGCGGTTTTTCAGTGACATAATTACAAAGACCATGCAGGAGCTGCAGGAGTCAGGCACTTTCACCAGTCTCTTGGAAGCTTTGGGCAAAGAGAGGGAAAACAAAAAGCATTTCTATGATATCATTGCCAGGTCCAAGTAATATTAAGTTTATTTGCTGTACTGTATTTTATTTTATTTAAAAAAAATTTTTTTTTAACGTTTATTTATTTTTGAGACAGAGAGAGACACAGCATGAACGGGGGAGGATCAGAGAGAGAGGGAGACACAGAATCTGAAACAGGCTCCAGGCTCTGAGCCATCAGCACAGAGCCTGACGCGGGGCTTGAACTCACCAACCGCGAGATCATGACCTGAGCCGAAGTGAGACGCTTAACTGACTGAGCCACCCAGGCGCCCCTGCTGTACTGTATTTTAAAGTGCTATAAAATTTTTACTAGAAGTCCTTGATTTTTAAAGCAAATCAAGTCTGTGCCTTCCAGGGAAGATAAATAGAACTCAGAAATTAAGGTTCTAATCTTGGGACAATAATTGAGATTTCTGGGCTTTGGTTATGTGTATCTACAATATGTCAAGAATATTCTTCCTATTATACAGTAATCTTTTTTTAATTTTAATTCAAGTTAGTTTCACCCATCCCCCCCACCTCCCCTCTGGTAACCATAAGTTTGTTCTCTATAGTTAAGAATCTGCTTCTTGGTTTGTCTCTTTCTCCCTCTTTTTTTTCCTTTGCTTGTTTGTTTTGTTTCTTAAATGCCATGAGTGAAATCATATAATATTTGTCTTTCTCTGACTTATTTTGTTTAGCATTATACTCTCTAGCTCCAATGGCAAGGTTTTATTATTTTTATGGCAGAATAATATTCCCTTGTATATATATACCACATATTTATCCATTTATATATCGATGGACACATGGGCTACTTTCATATCTTGGCTATTGTAAATAATGCTGCTATAAACATAGGGGCGCATGTATCCCTTCTGAAGGAGAGTTTTTGTGTTCTTTGGGTAAATACCCAGTAGTGCCATTACTGGATCATAATATAGTTCTATTTTTAACTTTTTGAGAAACCTCCATAGGGTTTTCCACAGTGGCTGCATCAGTTCACATTCCCACCAACAGGGCAAGAGGTTAATTTTCTCCACATCCTTGGCCAACACCTGTAGTTTCTTGTGTTGTTGATTTCAGCCATTCTTACAGGTATGAAGTGATACCTCATTGTAGTTTTGATTTGCATTTCCCTGATGTTAAATGTTAATGAACATCTTTTCATGTGTCTATTGGCCATCTGGAAGTCTTCTTTGGAAAATGTTTGTTCATGTCTTCTGCCCGTTTTTTCACTGGATTATTTGTTTTTTGGGTGATGAGTTTTATAAACTTTTTGTATATTTTGGGTACCAACCCTTTATTGGATATGTCATTTGGAAATATCTTTTCCCATTCTGTAGGTTGCCTTTTGGTTTTGTTGATTAATTGATTTGCTTTTGTTTCCTTTGCCTTGGACTTATCTATAAAAAGTTGCTATAGCCAATGTCAGAGAAGTTATTGCCTGTGCTTTCTGTGCTCTCTTCTAGGATTTTTCTTGTTTCCAGTCTCACGTTTTGGTTTTTAATCCATTTTGAATTTGTTTTTGTAGATAGTGTAAGAAAGTGAGCCAGTTTCTTTCTCTTGCATGTTTTTGTCCAGTTTTCCCAAGGCCATTTGTTGAAGAGACTGTCTTTTTTCCATTGGGTATTCTTTTCCACTTTGTCAAAGATTGACTGACCATATAATTGTGGGTTTATTTCTGTGTTTTTTATTCTGTATCTAGTTTTGGTCCATTACCATACTGTTTTGATTACTACAGCTTTGTAATATAACTTCAAGTCCAGAATTGTGATGCCTGCAGCTTTGCTTTTCTTTTTCAAGATTGCTTTGGCTATTTGGAGTCTTTTGATTCCATAAAAATGTTAGGATTGTTTGTTCTAGTTCTGTGAAAAATGCTGTTGGAATTCTGACAAGGATTGCATTAAATATGTAGATTGCTTTGGGTAATATAGACATTTTCACAATATTTGTTCTTCCAATCCATGAGTATGGAATGTCTTCATTTCTTGGTGTTGTCTTCAATTTCTTTCATCAGTGTTTTATAGTTTTCAGAGTACAGATCTTTCACCTCTTTGGTTAGGTTTATTCCTAGGCATCTCATATTTTAGGTTCAATTGTAAATGGGATTGTTTTATTAATTTCTGTTTCTGTTGTTTCATTACTGGCATATAGAAATGCAGCAGATTTCTGTACATTGAGTTTGTATCCTGCCACTTTACTAAATTCCTTTATCAGTTTTAGCAGTTTTTTGGTGTAGTCTTTTGGTTTTTCTGTATAGTATTATGTCATCTGCAAAGAGTGAAAGTTTTACTTCTTCCTTACTGATTTGGATGTCTTTACAGTAATTTTTCTTAAGACTGAATTCACTGCAAATTCCTGAACAATAGCAGGTGATCATGAAAAGCATGCCAAGGGAAGTTTTCCTTTCCAGGGCCTTTGAACTAATTCCAAAGAGTTTCATACCTTAAGAAATTGAACACAATCAGATGATTTTGGGACCAAGATAAAATTCTTATATGAAGACTGAGTACTCAGAATGAGAGTGTTTATCTTGTTTGCATAGGTGGAATTGTTTTCCTTGAGTTATTTTCTCTACCTTTGTACCTTAGTATTGGTAATAAATTCTGTACTAGGGATTTTTTTTTTTGAGAGAGAGAGAGAGAGAGTGCATATACATGCAAACAGGGGAGAGGGAGAGAGAGGGAGAGAGAGGGAGAGAGAATCCCAACCAGGCTCCACAGGGCTTCATCTCATGATCTGAGCTGAAATCAAGAGTGGGACACTTAACCTACTGAGCCATCCAGACGTCCCTGTACTAGGGATATTTTGACAGTTAGATTAATTAACACATGTACAGACTTAGGATAGTTCCTGGCACATAGTAAGTGCCTAATAATAATAATAACAGCTACTATTATGGACTTAACATTGTAAGTACATTGCTGGTGGGAGAATTAATTGGTATAATTTGTAAAAATGATTTATTTATGAAAAATACATATACCTAATTTCAATTTTATAATATTCACTATTATTTATATACTATTCCATAATTTATTTAACCATTCCTTGAATTTAACATTTAGGTTGTTTCCAAATTTTTGTTTTACCAAATGGTGTGTTAGTGTGTTTCTTTGTCTGATCTATTATTATTCCATGAAGTTCAGTCACTACATGTGGAATTACAGAATCAAAGATATAGTCTATAGTTTAATGGATGATATTATAAATTTATTTAAAGTACTGTTTACAGAGTTATAACATGGGGGAAATGTTTATATCACATTTTTTTTTTTTTTTTGAGAAAGAGAGAGAGAATGCAAGTGGGGGAGGAGCAGAGGGAGAGGGAGAGAGAATCCCAAACAGGCTCCACACCAGCGTGGAGCCCAGCACGGGGCTCAATCTCACAACCATGAGATTATGACCTGAGCTGAAATCAAGAGTTGGACACTTAACCGACTGAGCCACCCAGGTACCTCTGTGTCACAATTTTAAATAGAAAACGAAAGACTGGAAATAATATAGTATTATCACATCTCTATAATAAAACTGAAAAAAAAATGCATAGAAAATGATAACTGGAGGGGTACCTGGGTGGCTCAGTCTGTTAAGTGTTTGACTTTGGTTTGTGAGTTCCAGCCTGGCAATTGGGCTCTCTTCTGTCAGCACAAAGCCTGCTTTGGATCTTCTGCCCCTGTCTCACTCCCTCTCCCTGCCTATTCTCTCTCTCTCTCAAAATAAAATAAACTTAAAAAAAAAAAAAAGAAAGAAAATGAGAACTTGAGGCTCCTGGTTCAGTCAGTATATGTACATACATTCAAATTATTTGTTGTAGCATAATGGTAAAAATCTAGAAATAGCATGAGTGTCCTTTGTAAAGGAGTTCTTGAATGATTGTTAATGTTAGGAAATAAGAAACATGCAGCTATTAAAAAGAATAAATTAGAGCTCTATGATTGATCTAGAGGAAAGTTCTTCATATATAGATAAGTGAAAAAATTATAGTATTATGTGTGTAACATGACTCATTAAAAAAAAACTCCTCCATATATGTAAGAGCACAAGGAAAGATGCGGAAGGATATATATCAAAAGACTTAACATTGATTACTTCATAAGAGTGAATCGGAAGGGAGAAGGGAGATGGCAGATTATCCATCTTTTCCTGTAAGTGCCTATTCAGTTTTGAAATATTACAGTGTTGCACTTATTACTTAATAATTTTTTAAAAAGCTAATCAAGTAAGAAAAATAAAGGGGTGCCTGGGTGGCTCACTTGGTCAAGCGTCCGACTTCTGCTTGGGTCATGATCTCATGGTTCTGAGTTGGAGCCCCGCATCAGGCTCTGTGCTGACAGCTCAGAGCCTGAAGCCTGCTTTGGATTCTGTGTCTCCCTCTCTGTTTCTCCCCTGCTCCCACTCTGTCTCTGTCTCTCTCTCAAAGATTAAAAAAATTTTTTTTAATTAAAAAAAAAACAGTAAGAAAAAAAAACACAAAAAACAAAACAAAACAAAAAACCAGTAAGAAAAATAAAAAAGAAATATGGACCACTATTTGGGAAGGAGTAAATTATCTCAATGTAGACAGTTTACCAGTGATTGATTTTACATATGTGATTATATATAATAATTTCTTCTTTTAATTTTTCTTCCAATTAGGCATCATTTTGGATTTACTTAAATTGGAAAATTATATATAGATTTGGGCAAATCAGTTACATATTGTTTAGTATTTTAACTACTGTGTGATTGGCACTTTTATCATCACATTTAGTGATGGATATAAGACAGACAAGATTTTCTATTTAGTTCCTTGAATAAGAGCTTTATTGAGATAAAATTTATATGCTGTTAAAGAAATTATTCAGACACATGTCAAAATGGTAATGAAGACTTTATTCAGGATTATTGTAATAGGGAGAGAGATTAGGCTCAACTCTGAAGAGGGGGTCAGTGGATAAAAAATTACTAAGAGACATAAAGGGTAGAGGATTCTTGCTAAACTAATTTAACAGGATTCTTACTGAAAGCAGGCTAAAGGTTTAGATATCAAGGGTGGGGGATGAGGAATTTGATCAAAATCCAGGGAGATCAGATCAGGGTGGGGATTCTCTCTAAACTGATTTAGAAGTCTTGCTCAATTAGGCTATGCAGGCTGAAGTTAAGGACAGTGGCCAAGGACAAGCTCTGGTAGAGAAGGCTCAGAGGAACCTGCTTAGTTTGGTCAAGGAGAGAGTCTTTGTCAATACCAAACATTTATCTTTTCAACATGTACAATTTGGTGGTGGTTTTTGGTATATTCACAGTTGTGCAACCATCACCATTATCTAATTCCAGAACATTCTCATCATTCCAAAAAAGAAAGACTGTACTCATTAGTACTCACTCTCCATCCCTTTCTGCTCAGCTCCTCTGTTTAGTTTTAAATGAAGCTTCTCTTGTTGGTAATTATCTTCACTATACAATAAAATATTATAAAATAATAAGAAAGATACCAGAATATAAGTGGAAAATGGGTAAAAGATAAGTGTAATGAATGAGCCTTGGCGAAAGCCCCACATAGGGCCTGGCATGAAATAATTTTTCCTTCTTCTAGGAGCAGGTGTGAAAGACATGCTTAAAGTATGCATTCTACCTGTGAGATGTGTGCATATCTGCCCCTGAGTAAGAATGAATAATATGTAAAAATCCTCTGCTTAAGCTCCCTTTGGTTAGAAATCATTCTCATTTAAAAAATTTTTTTTTGTTATCTCTATACCCAACATGGGGCTTGAACTCACAACCTCAAGATCAGAGTTACATGCTTTTCTGACTGAGCCAGCCCAACATACCATTATGTATTTTTTAATATGTATCCTACTTCATTATTCAGGGGAGACAGACCACTTTGTTTTTCAAAGCAAAAGAAAGGAGAGAATTTGCCAGGTTTTAGGGTCTTTTAAGATTTTGGTCAGAAGGTCCAAGATTTATGAGTTATCAATTTCATCATGGTCACTCAGCCTCTACTCTAGAAAGGCAAACAAAAGGAGCCAAAATAGCCCCTCTGCTTGCTGAAGTGGTAACCTGGGTGCTCTTTATTGGAACTCAGCTGTAGAATGTAGATCACTAATAATGTGCAAGCCACACCAGCACTATTCCCATTTGTGACAGAAAGGTATACATAACTTGGATCCTATGTGAGTATTGTTTGGGCATTGCTTTTTTTTTTTTTTTTCAGTAGACTTCAGTTTTAAGTTCATAGAAAAACTAAGTAGAAAGTAGAGTTCCTAGGGTACCTGGCTGGCTCAGTAGGTGGGGCATGCAACTCTTGATCATGGGGTTGTGGGTTTGAGCCCCATGTTGGGTATAGAGATTGCTTAAAAATAAAATCTTAAAAAAAAAAAAGAGTTCCTATATACCTCTTATTATTAACAGCTTATATTAATGCAGTACATTTGTTATCATCAATGAGCCAGTATTGATACATTATTATTAACTGAAGTCCATAGTTTACATTAAGGTTCACTCTTCAAAAAATACCATTTTATTTTATTATTGTTTTTTCAGTTTTTTATTTATTTTGAGAGACATAGAACAAGCAAGCAGGGGAGGGACTCTGCCCCTAGAGAGGGCCTGCCTCTAGAGAGGGAGAGAGAGAATCCCAAGCAGGCTCTGTGGGGCTCAAACTCACAAACCGTGAGATCATGACCTGAGCCAAAACCAAGCCTAACCGACTGAGCCATCCAGGCACCCCTAGGGTTCACTTTTTTGTTATATATTCTGTGGGTTTTGACAAATGTGTGCTGACATACATCCAGTGTTACAGTTTTATATAGAATAGTTTCACTGCCCCAAAAATCCTTTGTGTTCTACCTATTAATCCTTCCCACCCTCTCCCTGAGCCCCTGGCAACCACTGATTTTTCTACTGTCTTCATAGTTTTGCCTTCTTCAGAATGTCATGTAGTTGAAATCATACAGCACATAGCCTTTTCAGATTGGCTTCTTCCACTTAGTTTATGCATTTAGGATTCTTCCATGTCTTGTCATGCTTGACAGGTCATTTTCCTTTGTTAGCATGAAATAATATATATACTTTTAAATTTTATTATATTTTTATTTTTTTAACTTGAACAACTTTCTTTTTTAATTTTATTTATTTAATTTATTTATTTTTAATATATGAAATTTATTGTCAAATTGGTTTCCATACAACACCCAGTGCTCATCCCAAAAGATGCCCTCTTCAGTACCCATCACCCACCCTCCCCTCCCTCCCACCCCCCCCATCAGTCCTCAGTTTATTCTCAGTTTTTAAAAGTCTCTTATGCTTTGGCTCTCTCCCACTCTAACCTCTCCTTTTTTTTTTTTCCTTCCCCTCCCCCATGGGTTCCTGTTAAGTTTCTCAGGATCCACATAAGAGTGAAAACATATGGTATCGGTCTTTCTCTATATGGCTTATTTCACTTAGCATCACACTCTCCAGTTCCATCCACGTTGCTACAAAGGGCCATATTTCATTCTTTCTCATTGCCACGTAGTACTCCATTGTGTATATAAACCACAATTTTTTTATCCATTCATCAGTTGATGGACATTTAGGCTCTTTCCATAATTTGGCTATTGTTGAGAGTGCTGCTATAAACATTGGGGTACAGGTGCCCCTATGCATCAGTACTCCTGTATCCCTTGGGTAAATTCCTAGCAGTGCTACTGCTGGGTCATAGGGTAGGCCTATTTTTAATTTTTTGAGGAACCTCCACACTGTTTTCCAGAGCGGCTGCACCAGTTTGCATTCCCACCAACAGTGCAAGAGGGTTCCCGTTTCTCCACATCCTCTCCAGCATCTATAGTCTCCTGATTTGTTCATTTTGGCCACTCTGACTGGTGTGAGGTGATACCTGAGTGTGGTTTTGATTTGTATTTCCCTGATGAGGAGCAATGTTGAGCATCTTTTCATGTGCCTGTTGGCCATCCGGATGTCTTCTTTAGAGAAGTGTCTATTCATGTTTTCTCCCCATTTCTTCACTGGATTATTTGTTTTTTGGGTGTGGAGTTTGATGAGCTCTTAATAGATTTTGGATACTAGCCCTTTGTCTGATATGTCATTTGCAAATATCTTTTCCCATTCCATCAGTTGCCTTTTAGTTTTGTTGATTGTTTCCTTTGCTGTGCAGAAGCTTTTTATCATCATGAGGTCCCAGTAGTTCATTTTTGCTTTTAATTTCCTTGCCTTTGGGGATGTGTCAAGTAAGAAATTGCTGAGGCTGAGGTCAGAGAGGTCTTTTCCTGCTTTCTCCTCTAGGGTTTTGATGGTTTCCTGTCTCACATTCAGGTCCTTTATCCATTTTGAGTTTATTTTTGTGAATGGTGTGAGAAAGTGGTCTAGTTTCAACCTTCTGCATGTTGCTGTCCAGTTCTCCCAGCACCATTTGTTAAAGAGACTGTCTTTTTTCCATTGGATATTCTTTCTTGCTTTGTCAAAGATTAGTTGGCCATACGTTTGTGGGTCTAGTTCTGGGGTTTCTATTCTATTCCATTGGTCTATGTGTCTGTTTTTGTGCCAATACCATGCTGTCTTGATGATTACAGCTTTGTAGTAGAGGCTAAAGTCTGGGATTGTGATGCCTCCTGCTTTGGTCTTCTTCTTCAAAATTACTTTGGCCATTCGGGGCCTTTTGTGGTTCCATATGAATTTTAGGATTGCTTGTTCTAGCTTCGAGAAGAATGCTGGTGCAATTTTGATTGGGATTGCATTGAATGTGTAGATAGCTTTGGGTAGTATTGACATTTTGACAGTATTTATTCTTCCAACCCATGAGCACGGAATGTTTTTCCATTTCTTTATATCTTCTTCAATTTCCTTCATAAGCTTTCTATAGTTTTCAGCATACAGATCTTTTACATCTTTGGTTAGATTTATTCCTAGGTATTTTATGCTTCTTGGTGCAATTGTGAATGGGATCAGTTTATTTGTCTTTCTGTTGCTTCATTATTAGTGTATAAGAATGCAACTGATTTCTGTACATTGATTTTATACCCTGCAACTTTGCTGAATTCATGTATCAGTTCTAGCAGACTTTTGCTGGAGTCTATCGGATTTTCCATGTATAATATCATGTCATCTGCAAAAAGTGAAAGCTTGACTTCATCTTTGCCACTTTTGATGCCTTTAATTTCCTTTTGTTGTCTGATTGCTGATGCTAGCACTTCCAACACTGTGTTAAACAACAGCGGTGAGAGTGGACATCCCTGTCGTGTTCCTGATCTCAGGGGGAAAGCTCTCAGTTCTTCCCCACTGAGGATGATATTAGCTGTGGGCTTTTCATAAATGGCTTCTATGATGTTTAAGTATGTCCTTCTATCCCGACTTTCTCCAGGGCTTTTATTAAGAAAGGATGCTGAATTTTGTCAAATGCTTTTTCTGCATCGATTGACAGCATCATATGGTTCTTATCTTTTATTAATGTGATGTATCACGTTGATTGATTTGCAAATGTTGAACCAGCCCTGCATCCCAGGAATGAATCCCACTTGATCACGGTGAATAATTTTTATAAGCTGTTGAATTTGATTTGCTAGTATCTTATTGAGAATTTTTGCATCCATATTCATCAGGGATATTGGCCTGTAGTTCTCTTTTTTTACTGGGTCTCTGTCTGGTTTAGGAATCAAAGTAATACTGGCTTCATAGAATGAGTCTGGAAGTTTTCCTTCCCTTTATATTTTTTGGAATAGCTTGAGAAGGATAGGTACTATCTCTGCTTTAAACGTCTGGTAAAACTCCCCTGGGAAGCCATCTGGTCCTGGACTTTTATTTGTTGGGAGATTTTTGATAACTGATTCAATTTCTTCGCTGGTTATGGGTCTGTTCAAGCTTTCTATTTCCTCCTGATTGAGTTTTGGAAGTGTGTGGGTGTTTAGGAATTTGTCCATTTCTTCCAGGTTGTCCAGTTTGTTGGCATATAGGTTTTCATAGTATTCCCTGATAATTGCTTGTATTTCTGAGGGATTGGTTGTAACAATTCTATTTTCATTCATGATTTTATCTATTTGGGTCATCTCCCTTTTCTTTTTGAGAAGCCTGGCTAGAGGTTTATCAATTTTGTTTATTTTTTCAAAAAACCAACTCTTGGTTTCATTGATCTGCTCTGCAGTTTTTTTAGATTCTATATTGTTTATTTCTGCTCTAATATTTATTATTTCTCTTCTTCTGCTGGGTTTAGGGTGTCTTTGCTGTTCTGCTTCTATTTCCTTTAGGTGTTCTGTTAGATTTTGTAGTTGGGATTTTTCTTGTTTCTTGAGATAGGCCTGGATTGCAGTGTATTTTCCTCTCAGGACTGCCTTCGCTGCATCCCAAAGCGTTTGGATTGTTGTATTTTCATTTTCATTTGTTTCCATATATTTTTTAATTTCTTCTCTAATTGCCTGGTTGACCCATTCATTCTTTAGTAGGATGTTCTTTAACCTCCATGCTTTTGGAGGTTTTCCAGACTTTTCCCTGTGGTTGATTTCAAGCTTCATAGCATTGTGGTCTGAAAGTATGCATGGTATGATCTCAATTCTTGTATACTTATGAAGGGCTGTTTTGTGACCCAGTATGTGATCTATCTTGGAGAATGTTCCATGTGCACTCGAGAAGAAAGTATATTCTGTTGCTTTGGGAGGCAGAGTTCTAAATATATCTGTCAAGTCCATCTGATCCAATGTATCATTCAGGGCCCTTGTTTCTTTATTGACCATGTGTCTAGATGATCTATCCATTGTTGTAAGTGGGGTGTTAAAGTCCCCTGCAATTACCACATTCTTATCAATAAGGTTGCTTACGTTTGTGAGTCATTGTTTTATATATTTGGGGGCTCCTGTATTTGGTGCATAGACATTTATAATTGTTAGCTCTTCCTGATGGATAGACCCTGTAATTATTATATAATGCCCTTCTTCATCTCTTGTTACAGCCTTTAATTTAAAGTCTAGTTTGTCTGATATAAGTATGGCTACTCCAGCTCTCTTTTGACTTCCAGTAGCATGAAAGATAGTTCTCCATCCCCTCCCTTTCAATCTGAAGGTGTCCTCAGGTCTGAAGTGAGTCTCTTGTAGACAGCAAATAGATGGGTCTTGTTTTTTTATCCATTCTGATACCCTAGGTCTTTTGGTTGGCGCATTTAGTCCATTTACATTCAGTGTGATGTCTGTAGGTTTCATGCTTGTAGCAATGTCTCTGGTACTTTGTCTCACAGGATCCCCCTTAGGATCTCTTGTAGGGCTGGTTTAGTGGTGATGAATTCCTTCAGTTTATGTTTGTTTGGGAAGACCTTTATCTCTCTTCTATTCTAAATGACAGATTTGCTGGATAGAGGATTCTTGGCTGCATATTTTTTTCTGTTCATCACATTGAAGATTTCCTGCCATTCCTTTCTGGCCTGCCAAGTTTCAGTAGAGAGATCCGTCACGAGTCTTATCGGTTTCCCTTTATATGTTAGAGCACGTTTATCCCTAGCTGCTTTCAGAATTTTCTCTTTATCCTTGTATTTTGCCAGTTTCACTATGATATGTCGTGCAGATCGATTTGGGTTACGTCTGAAGGGAGTTCTCTGTGCCTCTTGGATTTCCATGCCTTTTTCCTTCCCCAGATCAGGGAAGTTCTCAGCTATTATTTCTTCAAGTACACCTTCAGCACCTTTCCCTCTCTCTTCCTCCTCTGGAATACCAATTATACGTAGATTATTTCTCTTTAGTGCATCACTTAGTTCTCTAATTTTCCCCTCATACTCCTGGATTTTTTATCTCTTTCTCAGCTTCTTCTTTTTCCATAATTTTATCTTCTAGTTAACCTATTCTCTCCTCTGCCTCTTCCATCCAAGCTGTGGTCGTCTCCGTTTTATTTTGCAGCTCATTCATAGCATTTTTTAGCTCCTCCTGGCTGTTCCTTAGTCCCTTGATCTCTGTAGCAATAGATTCTCTGCTGTCCTTTATACTGTTTTCAAGCCCAGCGATTAATTTTATGACTATTATTCTAAATTTACTTTCTGTCATATTGTTTAAATTGTTTTTGATCAGTTCATTAGCTGTCATTATTTCCTGGAGGTTTTTTTGAGGGGCATTCTTCCGTTTTATCATTTTGGATAGTCCCTGGAGTGGTGCGGAACTGCGGGGCACTTCCCCTGTGCTGTCTTGAATAACTTGCGTTGGTGGGTGGGGCCACAGTCAGACCTGATGTCTGCCAACAGCCCACCGCTGGGGCCACAGTCAGACAGGTGTGTACCTCTTCCCTTCTCCTAGGGGTGGGATTCACTGTGGGGTGGTGTGGCCCCTCTGGGCTACTTGCACACTGCCAGGCTTGTGGTGCTGGGGATCTGGCGTATTAGCTGGGGTGGATCAGCAAGGTGCACAGGGGCGGGAGGGGCAGGCTCAGCTTGCTTTTCCTTCGTTGATCCGCTTCGGGAGGGGCCCTGTGGCACCGGGAGGGAGTCAGACCTGCAGCCGGAGGGATGGATCCTCAGAAGCACAGCGTTTGGTGTTTGAGAGGTGCAAGCAAGTTCCCTGACAGGAACTGGTTCCCTTTGGGATTTTGGCTGGGGGATGGGTGAGGGAGATGGCGCTGGCGAGCGCCTTTGTTCCCTGCCAGGCTGCGCTCTTTCGTCCGGGGCTCAGCAACTCTCCCTCCCGTTGTCCTCCAGCCAAAATTATAAGCTGTTAGCTTATAATCTTCCAGATGTTAAGTCCCACTTGCTGTATGAACACACTCCATCTGGCCCCTCCACTTTTGCAAGCCAGACTCAAGGTCTCGGCTTTGCCCGCGGGCTGCCCCTCCACTCCAGCTCCCTCCGCCAGTCTGCGTAGTGTGTACCACCTCTCTGCCCTTCCTACCCTCTTCCGTGGGCCTCTCATCTACGCTTGGCTCTGGAGAATCCGTTCTGCTAGTCTTCTGGTGGTTTCCTGGGCTATTTAGGCAGGTGTGGGTGGAATCTAAATGATCAGCAGGACGCGGTGAGCCCAACGTCCTCCTATGCCGCCATCTTCCCAGCCTGTCTATATATTTTTTAATTTTAGAGAGAGAGTGGGAGACAGACAAAGGGAGAGAGAGAGAATCCCAAGAAGCCTCCACACTCAGCACAGAGCCAGATGTGGGGCTTAATCCCACGACCCTGGGATCATGACCTGAGCTGAAATCAATAGTCAGAAGCTCAGCAGATTGAGCCACGCAGGTGTCCCCAGAATAATATTTTATTGTCTGAATATACCACAGTTTATCTGTTCACATACTGAAGGACAACTTGTCTGCTTCCAAGTTTGGGCAATTATTGAATAAAACTGCTGTTAACATCTATGTACAGGTTTTTGTGTGGACATAAATGTTTAACTCATTTGAGGAAATATCAAGGAGCATAACTGCTGGGTTGTTATGATACGAGTATGGTTAGTTTTGTTAAGAAGCTGCCAAACTGACTCTTGCATGCTCACCAACAATGAATGAAGAGTTCGTATTGCTCCACGTCCTTGGCATTATTTGTTGTTGTAAATCTTGGATTTCTGACATTCTATTCAGTGAGTGGTATCATTGCTGTTTTAATTGGGCATTGCTTTTGATAGAGTAAAGAAAGTGGGCTAACTGGTCTCTTAGTGTGCTGAAATTTCTTTTCATCATGATGATGAATCAAAGTGTAGTCTGATCCAGAGAGGTGAGACATCCTTTGCCATGGCATATCTAAAATGATAGGAAAAGACAGTTCACTGAAGGGGACACATGGGAGGCCAATAAATGTAAATATAAGAAATATTTACATTCAAATTAGTAGTATACCATTTTTTATTTCTCACACTGGCCCATTTTCTTCTTTATGGTAAACAACACTAGTGGAAATAGAATTTTTATTTTACTTTTTAAAGTGTATTTATTTTTAGAGAGAGAGCACACGTGCGTGTGCACGTGAGCAGGGGAGGGTCAGAGAGAGAGAGGAAGGGAGAATCTCAAGCAGACTCTGCTCAGCACAGAGCCCAGCATGGGGCTTGATGTCACATCTGCAAGACCTGAGCCGATATCAAGATATCAAGAGTTGGATGCCGGGAATATAATTTTAGATGTAATCTATTGAGTTTTTTCTATGCCCATAGAATAGTTAGAGCCCAATTTTTGGTTGAATTAATACTTAATGTTTTGATGATGATGATGATGATGATGATGTGTAAATAGTTCATAGGTGGGACACACAGTATATATAATGATTAAATTTTCTTTCTTAAATAGCTTTTTTTCTCCTGGAGTTAAATTTTGCCATTTTTTTGTTTGCCTGTTTTGACATTTCTGTTCCGAATCCAGCACCCAACTCTTCAATAGAAAGCTCTCTAAGTGTAGTCATACACATTAAGTCTTCCCTTTTTTCCCCCACTTTGAGACTTTCTTCTGTTCTTTCTCTCTTATTTGTTGCCATTGCTCCCAGGGCCTGCAGCATTGCTATGGTACTGGGCCTTGCCTTCATATCCTGAGATTTCCTTTTGATCCTGTTTTCTAGACTTCCATTCTTCCTCTTTTTTTGTGTTAATCCCTCATTTTGTTGGAGCATGTCTTTTTTTTTTTTTAATCTCTTATTTATTTTTGAGAGAGAGACAGAATGCAAGCAGGGGGGAACAGAGAGAGGGAGACACCGAATTTGAAGAGGCTCCAGGCTCTGAGCTGTCAGCACAGAGCCTGACGTGGGGCTTGAACCCACAAACTGTGAGATTATGACCTGAGCCAAAGTCAAACACTTAACTAACTGAACCACCAGGCGCCCTTGAAGCATATGTTTCTGTAACTTCTTGAACAAAGGGTGCATGGAAGTTAAATATATTAAGATCTTAAATGTGTGAAATATGTTTTTTTCCTCATACTTTGTTAGTAATTTGACTGGGTACATATTTTTAGACTGAAAATCATTTCTTTCATAATTTTGAAGGCTCTACTCCACTAATTTCTAGTTTCCATCATAAATGACATTTGTTTTTTTGTTTAACTGAATCTGCCCTTGGGGTTCTGAATTTATTAGTAGGGATAAACATTTTGTATCTTTCTTACCTGTTTCTCGTAATCTATAAATGGGAAGTACATAATCTATAGTTTGTTTTGGCAAATGACAATCCCAGTCTCAAAATTCTAGTTAAGTACATGCTTTATAAACATTCCTGAGTAGGAATGCTTATGTAGATGCTATTTAGTGGTAAGGTTGTTTTTAGTTGTGTCCACAGATTGAATGTTTGCGTACTGCACCCTTGCTTCTCAATGTAATGATATTAGGTCAGACTTTTGGGAGGTGATTAGGTACCATGAGATTAATGTCTATATAAAAGAGACCCCAAAGAATTTCCTCTCCCCTTCGATCATATAAAGATGCAAGTGAAAATGACCATCTGTGAATCAGGAAACAGGTTCTCACCAGATACCGAATATGATGGTGCCTTGATCTTGGACTTCACAGCCTCCAGAACTGTGAGAAATGAAGTCTGTTATTTATAAGCTATCCGGCCTGATATTTTTGTATTGGCAGCCTGAGCTAAGACAGTTTTTGTTTTGTTTTGTTTATTCTTATATTGTTTTATTCTTTTTAAAAATTAAAAAAAATTTTTTGTTAGAGAGCATGAGAGTGGGGGAGAGGGGCCGAGGGAGAGAGAAAGAATCTTAAGCAGGCTCCACATTCAGCACAGAGCCCCATGAAGGGGCTCGATCCCACAACCCTGGGATCGACCTGAGTGGAAATCAAGAGTTAGATGCTCAACTGACTGAGCCACTCAGGTGCCCCTGTTTTGTTTATTCTTATATTGTTTTGTTATTTTGTTTTTCTCTAAACCTAAATAGTGGGAATACTGGAGATAAGCAGAATTCTGTTTCAGAGCACAAATAGTAACAAAAAGTAGTTAAGTTCTCATTTGGATAGGTACTGAATTTGAATCCTCCTTTGCCATCTACCATTAGTGTGACCTTGGCAAGTGTGTCAGTCATGTCTTCTTAGAGATGCCAAGATGATATTATTCATGTGAAAATTTTACCAGGGGAAACACCTGTGGGAGAGAAAATGTGGAGGGAATCTTTAGACTCAATGCTGAACTGACCCCAAGTGAAGGAGAGGGAAGGTTAGGTGGAAGAAAATGCCTTGCATTCTAAGGATGGTTTGGCAAGGTCATTGTGGATCCTTGAAATAAAGTCAACAACCATCAGAGAAGTCTCAGGTCTCCCAGGAAGGGCCTGACTTAGTATCCCTGCCAACTCAAACACTGGCAGGGAGCAGTCAGTGGGCAGTGTGGCCTTAGAGCACACGTAATGAAGGATTTCAGGACCTAGAACTGGGACCCTTTTCACTTATACTCCCTGTAGTTGGAGATCTGTAAGGCACATTCTAATGTTCACCACAGCCAGTTACCTCAGCCCTGTAAGCCACACTTTCCTCCTCTGTAAAATAGGGAAAATGATAGAGACTACCTTCTAAGGTTATTGTGAGGCAAGGATATGTGAAGTGTTCAGAATAGAAAGGATTCTTCTTTTTCCTCTTCCTGTTCCTCCTCCACTTAGCTTTTTCTCAGCAGTAGCTATTTTAGATCCAACACATAAACCAGAAACATCCTCCTCTGGTTTACTAAAACAAATCACAGTCTTTTGTAAAGTGTTACTAAACGTGTGTTCCATGGACCGGTACCATTAGCAACATCTGAGAGCTTGTTAGAAATGCAAATCCCAGGACCCCATCCTGGGGTAGAGCCCAGAAATCTGTTTTTTAAGATTAGTGTTGATCCTTGTGCACACTAGAGTTTGAGTAACACCTCTCTAAACAAATCATTCTTAATTCTTCTAGGGAGGAAAAAGGAAGAAAACAGATAAGATCTCTTCAAAAACAGCTACTTAACCTCAAAAGAGAACGGCAAGCTGAGGTACAGGTAAGAATTACCTGGCCAACACCAAAAGTCACTGAGCTGAAACAGCTATGTAAAAGCCATCTTCCTTCCTTCCTTCCTTCCTTCCTTCCTTCCTTCCTTCCTTCCTTCCTTTCTTTCCTTTTTCTTTCTCCCTTTCTTTTCTTTTTTTCTCTTTTCCTTCCTTCCTTCCTTCCTTCCTTCCTTCCTTCCTTCCTTCCTTCCTTCCTTCCTTCCTTCCTAATAAGCCAAGACCTTTATTGATACAGCAGGTACTTTTCAATGAACCCAAGAGAAGCCATCTTCTCTGGAAAGATGGGATGTCTGCACAAACCCTTGAGGCTTTACTACTTCAAAAAAAATAAGCTCTCCCTTTTACCACAGCCCTTAGATCTGTACCTGCCCACATCGTCCTTCCCCCATTTTAAATAGGCAGAGCCCACAGGTACACGTGACCAATGCTAGCCAGCCACTCCAGTAGACAGTTACATCAGTTCTGTGTTACTCGTGGACAAAGGCATAGACTATCAGATCTTGCAAAGGATTTAGGAAACAGATGATTTCTCCCTCCACCTTGAAAATAAAATACACTTCAGACGATGCATGTCCTGAAATAGTTTAGCTGGGAGTCCCTAGGAAGGTGGCCCACTGTCAGTCCCTTCTTCATCAGCCTGTGCATCCAAAATTCTCCTCAAGGTCACATGAGTCATTTTTTGGTTGTTTTTTTGTTTTTTGTTTTTTTAAACAGTCTTTCTTGCTGTAAGAACTCTTATAATGGAGCCTCATCCTCCTACTGCTAATACCTTTTCATGCCACTGGAATAACAGTGTACTGCTATTTTCTGTGGGCCTTTATAAATGTACTTCATTAGCAAGTCAGTGTCATTTCTGTCCAGTGACTGCACAGCCTGCTCGATTTCACTGCTGTTAAAATTTGTAAGCACTTTCAGCACCACGCCCTGGGCTCATTCCTTCACGGCTTGGCTTATTTTGGATTACTTGGTTTTTTTTTTTTAGATTTTGATTTTAATTTACCTAATGGCCTTTTACCTATACCTCTTTGTATTTTTTAGATATATAGTTGCTCTAGGGATTCCTTTTCATAATCTGTTTAGCATCAATACTGCGCCACTTCACATAAAATGTAAAAACCTTGCACTCATATAGTTCCACTGTTCCCCTCTTCCCCACCACTCACCTTTATTCTGTCATACATGTAACACATATATACATTATATATATTACACAAGACACAAGACCACAAGACAAAAAAATGTTTTTTCCCTTAATTATTGTGCTTTTAAAAATTAAGAAGAAAATAATTGTCTTACTTACCCTGATATTTATCAGTAAGTTTCCACCTGGTGTCATTTCCTTTCAGCTTAAAGAAATGTCTTTACTATTTCTTGCAATCCATGTTTGCTGTAGACGAGTCCTCTTTTTTTTTTTTTTTTAATTTTTTTAAAAATTTATTTATTATTTGAGAGTGAGAGAGAGAGCATGTGGGAGGGATCATGTGGGATCTCATGACTATGAGATCATGACCTGAGCCAAAACCAAGAGTTAGAAGCTTAAACCGACTGGGCCACCTATGTGCCCCAATAAGTCCTCTTACTTTTGTTTTTCCCAGGTCTAAGGCCATACCACTCTGAAAGCACCTGATCTTGTCTTTTACCTAGAAATGTGTCTATTTTGCTTTTGTTCTTGAAAGACATTTTCAGTGGGTATAGAATTTTGGGTTGACAGATTTTTCTTTCAGTACTTTAAGGATATTCACTATATTTTGACCTCCATTATTTGTTTTGAGAAGATAGCAGTCATTCAAGTCATTGTTTTCCTGTATATAATGGGTTCCCTTTTGGATTTCCATTTTTATCTTTGATTTTCAGCAATTTGATTATACTGTGTTTAGATGTGATTTTCTTCCTATTTATTCTGTTTGGATTTCGCTGTAGATGTGATTTCTTCATATTTATCCTGTTTGGGTTTTGCTGAGATGTCTGAAAATGTAAATTTGTGTCTTTCACAAAATTTATGAGATTTTCAGCCCTTATCTTCCCCCCCAAAGTTCTATACCCATTGAATATATCTTTCAAGAACAAAGACAAAATAGAGCCCTAACAATCATGACCATGCAATATTGTAAAAATCATTTGAAGTGCTTCCTCTTTGTTTTGATTACTGCAATTTGTGGTACCAAAGAGTATTTATAAAACAGGGGAAAAATACTCGCTGTCCTCTGTTGTAGTTATACATTTATAATATCATGTATAGTTAGGCATTACATTTGAAGGGTTTTACTCAAAAGAGATCTGTCAAGACAATGAGGTGTATGGAAACCTCATTACAAAAGGAAAGAAAAGAGGAAATTGATACAATTGAAATGGGAATAGTTGAAATGGAAATGAAAGTAATGGGTGGAATTGGAGCCTGAAACTTTTGAAGTTTGGACCTGATTATATTTCGTCTGTATCTTAGAATGGGTGACTCTGTATAGCTCAGAGCTTAGAGTTATTCAGAGACTGTTACAGAATCAGCCACTGTTCTTGGTCACAGACAGACAAACAAATATATATGTTAACTTAATACAGAATTGTATTTTTTCCAGTGGCTTCTGTCACTTTAATAGACCACATTGCAATTTTCCATCCAACCAAAGCAGCAGCCCAAGGGGTAACACAAGTTCCAACTTCTCCAGACAGTAGCTTCCAAAAATTCCAGGAACCATACTCTCATCTCTGCTTTGTGTTCAATTATGAAAACGGACACTACCATTAAAATTCTTTGGCTTACAATATTGTGGCAGCCATCAGAGCCTTATTAACTATAATTGGTTGACTGCTTCTTTCCATTTCTAAATCATGTTCCTCTGAATTCAGATTAAAAGTACAGATCTGAAGGCAGTTTTGGGATTTCTGACTAAAGTTTGGTCTGCTACAAAAACCCACAAATATGGTGCATCAGTCCACAGACCTTGATCATGGGGAAGGCTGCAGACGCCATGGACAACCAGGGTTATGCTGGTGGGTTGTGGTGAGGGCAGATCTTTTCTTAGTGAGAATCTTAAAAGGCATTCATATAACTCATGACAATTGGCCTGTAACCCACTGCTTCTAGGCTGCCTCCTTTTTGCATACTAAGAAGATGCAGAAATGGAATTGTATTTCAGTTCATTTGTTAGTGTGCCTTGATCATGATTTTACCATGACTAGACTGTCAAGATTTTATATCTTCCTCTGTTTCCATACTTTCACCATAGGAGGCCACAAGTTGTGCAGAACAGTAATACAGGAGGGAATAATCAGAGGCCCACAGCAACAGCATTAAAACCAGATGCCTTTTACTTGGCACGGTATAATTGTAGACCAATGTTGTATGACCTTATTAAGTTACATAATGTAATACCTTTTGCTTGCCATAGGCAGAAACTCCTAGAATTTTAACTCTGCATTTCTGATCTTCATATTATTACCCTAAAAGACTTAATATTCAATTTGATAAAGAAAACTGATGAGAACATTTTCTTGAGTTTTTGAAAGTATATTTTTGTACGGATGCTATTTAATGAATACTTAAGTGTTCAACACTGTTAGATTCTGTGAGAAACAAACGCACAATTATTTATGTGGCTGAGGTTTTCTGGAAAAGGTTTTATGGATTTAAGTGGTGTATAAGCAGGGTCTCAAAGAAAGTCTAAGTGGTTAAATAGGTATAAAGATAACAGCCGATGAAGAAGTGACACCATCACATTTCACTTTAACTCAAGTCTTCCTAGAAATCCAAACTTTATTGTTGACTTCCATACAGTTTGAACTAGAAGGGAAGAAAAAAGTGAAATGGGAAAGAGGAGAAGGGAGGAGAGTGTAGAAAGAAGGGAAGGGAAAAAGTGAGCCAAAAAGAACTCTCTTAAAATTAATTTAATGAACATTTATTGAGTAGCTAAGTGGCATGAGGCACTGGCAGGGTTTTACAGTTGAGGAAAGTCTTAGGTTAATTGCCCACAACTTTTAAGAGACTAAAAAGCACTGAGATGTGTTATCAGCTAAGCCTTGTAACATATTCTCTGCCAGAGATACTCATCTCTTTGGAGTGGCTTTGATACAGGTGGAATAACTGCTCTATAATTGGAATGATTCCATAGAGTTACACCAAGAAGTCAGACAAAATGACCTGAAGAATTCCTTTTTGACTAATTTTAGGGGCCTATGAGCCTTTATTTTACTTTTAAAAAAAGGGTTTTTTTTAAATTACAGCTTATTTTCTTTTTTTCTAAGTGTTGATTTTTGAGAGAGAGAGAAGTGTGAGCAGGGGAGGGGCAGAGAGAGAGAGAGACACAGAATCTGAAGCAGACTCCAGGCTCTGAGCTGTCAGCACAGAGCCCGATGTGGGGCTCAACCCCACAGACCTGCCGAGGCACCCGGAGGGGCCTATGATCCTTTAAACTATATTTGTTTTTTATTGTGGATGATCTTGACCGATTTCTGCTTTGTTTCTTTTAATACTTAGAATTTACTCAGCCCAGCTTACGTGGTAAGACTAAAATTGGTTGGTATTTAGAGAAACTGAGATCTCTGATAAAGCAGTGCATTTTTATTACTAGTTGTGTTTGTTTGCTGTGCTGTCAGCTAACTGATCATCTCTCTGTGAAATGACTCATGATGTGTCTGATTCTTTTCAAACAATGAAATGTTATGCCCTGACTAAAACCTTCCCAAAACTTCCCATGGCACTTGGAATACAATTCAAACTTAATAGAGCCTGAGGTCCCGCATGGTTCCTTCTTACCTACCTCTCCAATCTCATCCTGTCCCACTCTCAACTGTTGCTGGGATAGTCTCTAGAGTTTTCTTTCAGTCCCTGGAATGTATCTAGGTTTTTTGTGCCTCAAGACTTGGGCATTTATTTTTCCTTTTTCTAAGAATCTTCCTTGACCCCACTTTTCATGTGACATACATACTTACCCTTCATGTGTCAGATTTAACATTCTTTTCTCAAAGAATTCTTCTTATTTATTTTTTATATACATGTATTAAAATGTACATATTTTACATTTTAATGGGACAGAGAGAGACAGGGAGAGAGAGAATACCAAGCAGGCTCCACCCTGTCAGTGCAGAGCCCAGTGTGAGGCTAGAACTCATGAACCATGAGATTATGACCTGAGCTGAAATCAAGAGTCAAGTGGTTAACTGACTGAGCCACCCAGGTGCCCCAGAGAATCCTTTTTAGACCATCCAATCTAATGTAGGTCTCCTTTATTATTTTCTCTCATGAGAAAATGTTGCTCTATTCTTTAACAGTGTTTTGCACCTTAAGAAAAGTTTACATACCTTGCACCTTTAAAAATGTTTTTGCTTTTGTTTTTAAAATATTTTATCTTTAAGTAATTCTGTACCCAATGTGGGGCTCGAGCTCACAACCCCAAGATCAAGAGTCACATGCTCCACCAACTGAGCCTGCCACACGCTCAAAAAGTTTTTTTTTAAATATTTATTTTTGAGAGAGAAAGGGAGAAAACACAAGCTGAGAGGGGCAGAGAGTGAGGGGGACAGAGGATCCAAAGCAGGCTCAGCACTGTCAGTGCAGAGCCTGATGCAGGGCTCAAACTCATGAACCATGAGATCATGACCTGAGCCAAAGTCAGATGCTTAACTGACTGAGCCACCCAGGCACACCCAAAAAGTTTGTTTTTAATCACATCTCTATCACTAGATGGTAAAGTCTATGAGGGCAAGGACCATGTCTATTAGATCTCCACTGTTTAACTTAGTATGATACTGAATGAATTTTTTTAAAAAATTTATTTTAAAGAGAGAGAGAGCACATGAGTCAGGGAAAGGGGCAGAGAGAGAGAGAATTTTAAGCAGGCTCCATGCCCAGTGCAGAGCCTGACATGGGGCTTGATCCTACAATTCTGAGATCATGATTTGAGCTGTAATCAAGAGTTGGACCCTTGGGGCACCCAGGTGGCTCAGTTGGTTAAGTGTCCAACTTTGGTTCAGGTCATGATCTCACGGTTTGTAGGTTTGAGCCCTGTGTTAGGCTCTGTGCTAACAGCTCAGAGCCTGGAGCCTGCTCCAGAATCTGTGTCTCCCTCTTTCTCTGCTCCTCCCCTGCTTGTGTGTGTCACTCGCTCTCTCTCAAAAATAAACACGAAAAGAATTTTAAAAAAGAGTTGGACTCTCAACTGACTGAGCCACCCAAGTGCCCCTGAATATTTTTTTAATGAATATTGAAACCTTAAAATTGCCAAGCACTTTGTGACCTGCAAAGAATTTTCATATATCCTCCATTCAGTTTCTTATAATCACTTGCTAAGATATACCAGGCAAGGCAGATGTTAATGCTTTTATGTTATAGAAGGTAAGACTTAGAGAGTTTAACTGACTTGGCCAGGTTACCATAGCTGTTGAGGGCTTGCATGGGAAGACAGTTCTCTTGATCATGTAGACCAGTTGCTCTTTCTCCCACAATGAGATAGTAATGGGAAATCTTTGTAGATACAAAGATATATACCAAATAGTGTACTTAGGAAAGAATCTCACAGTCCTGGTGCTAACTTATCTTTCATTTTCATTTATACTATCCCTGATTATTGGCTAACTTTCCTGTAGTGAGATGGCAGAAAAATGGATCCAGTTCCTTGTTGATTTATAAATACAGAAGGTAGGCTTTAGCCACTGGCTAAACTGAATGGAAGTAGAATATATTTTAATTTAGAAGCCTGGTCTTACCTCTACAGAGTCGGAATGAATATATTGCTCACCTCAAGGACCAGTTGCAAGAGATGAAGGCAAAAACCAACCTGGAGAATCGCTATATGAAGAGAAACACTGAGCTGCAGATCTCCCAGACCCAGAAGAAATGTAACAGAACAGAGGAGCTCTTGCTGGAAGAGATAGAGGTAATCACTGCTACATTAAGAATGAACACAGTAGGTGGCATTTGGGCTGTCACTCCTCATACTGCTTCACCTAACAGAGGAGGAAGGGCTCCTCTGTTGATCTTTGCTCTATCTTTCCTGCAGCTCTCACATTTGAGATTAAAAATAAAAACAGAATGAAGCGCCCCAAAACAAGATACTTATTGTGAGTTTTTGCTGCTGCCTTCTTTACCCAACAAGTACCTTTTATCCCCCATTAAGAAATATAAAATCGGGGCTCCTGAATGGCTCAATTGGTTAAGCATCTGACTTCCTCTCAGGTCACGATCTCAGTTTGTGAGTTCAAGCCCAACATGGGGCTGTACACTGTCAACTTCAGATCCTCTGTCTCCCTCTCTCTCTCTCTGACCCTCCCCTGCTCCCACACACTCTCTCTCACTCTCTCTCAAAAATAAATAAACAGGGGCGCCTGGGTGGCGCAGTCGGTTAAGCGTCCGACTTCAGCCAGGTCACGATCTCGCGGTCCGTGAGTTCGAGCCCCGCGTCAGGCTCTGGGCTGATGGCTCAGAGCCTGGAGCCTGTTTCCGCTTCTGTGCCTCCCTCTCTCTCTGCCCCTCCCCCGTTCATGCTCTGTCTCTCTCTGTCCCAAAAATAAATAAAAAACGTTGAAAAAAAAATTTTTTTTAAAAAAATTAATAAATAAATAAACATTAAAACATATATATAAAATCAAGGGGTGGCTCAGTTGGTTAAGCTTTCATGACCTTTGATTTCGGCTCTTGTGAGATTAAGCCTGACACAGAGGATGGAGCCTGCTTGGGATTCTCTCTCTGCCCCTCCCCAACTTCTGCACACACACACACACACACGCATGCTCTCTCTCTCAAAATAAATAAATAAACTTAAAAAAAAGGAGAAAGAAATATAAAATCAAGCGTGCTGAGATTCATTCAAACCTAAATTTTAGAGATGGGAAATCCCACTGGAAAAATACCAGGAGAAACAAACAAGGGGTAGACCCTCATTAGAAAAGGAAGACTAAATGACTAAAAGAACAATAGGTAGGTGAGAAGGAGCAAACATTAGTAGTGTCATCCATGTTCAGGAGGACTGCTTTCTCTGGTCCCTCACTTATTTGAAAACTTCCTCGATGGGTGTGGTATATGACTCTGACTGCAAACTTCTTGCACTCTGGAATTTCCTTTTTTAGGCCGAAGAACAGTGTGCCCTTGAAACATTTTTCTCTCCTTAAATGACATCACTTTCCAGGCAACTGGATTATGGTTCTTATGTCCTGGACACTGGCATGTGTTCAGCATAATGCCTAACACATGGCTCAGCACCATCCATGAACACAAATTGGGTTAAAGGGAACTGATTTGCTGCCCCAGAGTGATGTGGTAGGATTCTTGGGACTCCAGTTGGTAAAGAAAACCTGAAATACTGTCACAGCTACAAGTCTAATCTTGAGAACTTCTCATTCCAAATGCTACTGGCAAGAATTCCTGATATTGGTTTATTTTCACAGAAACTAAGGTTGAAAACTGAAGAAGAGAATCGGATTCATATGGAAATTGAAATGTTCCTTAGAAAGGAGCAGCAGGTAGGTCACCAAAAGTTTTCTGTCCTCTGATTTATTTGTGTTCCACTTACAAAAAAATCAAGGGTGGCAAAAAAAATCTTTTTAAGGAAAGAAAAAAAATTTAAATGTTTATTTATTTTTGAGAAAGAGAGAGAGACAGAGAGAGACAGAGTGTGAGAAGGGGAGGGGCAGAGAGACAGGGAGACACAGAATCCGAAGCAGGCTCCAGGCTTTGAACTGTCAGCACAGAGCCTGATGCGGGGCTCGAATTCATGAAACGCGAGACCATGACCTGAGCCTGAGGCTTACTTAACCGACTGAGCCACCCAGGCACCCCGGAAAGAAATTTTTTAAGGAGTAAAAAATCAACCATAATTCTACCAGCCTAGTGAATGAATTGTAGCCCATGTCTTGTCTCACAGTTATCCATATAAATGAATATTTTATAAAGCTGTAATTTGAGTACAGGTTAAATATTTTATCTTCTGCCTTTATCATTTAGCATTATAAAATTTGCTCCTAGATTCCTCATAGTCATAATTTTAAAATAAAATTTACTGACTTTTAAAATTATAAAAATAACATACTCTTAGTTGAGGGAAGATTTTTTTCTTTAATATGAAATTTATTGTCAAATTGGTTTCCATACAATACCCAGTGCTCATCCCAGCACTTTCAACAATTGCCAAATCATGGAAAGAGCCTAAATGTCCATCAACTGATGAATGGATAAAGAAACTGTGGTTTATATACACAATGGAATACTACATGGCAATGGGAAGATTTTTTTAATCGTCAATCGCTTTTTCACTCATTTTTTCATGTTATTACATTATCTTCATAAAATAATTTAAAATAGTTTTATAATGTTCTACTGAATGGTCATGCCATAGTTTACTTATTACCCTTCATTTGGGATATTTATATTATTTCCAAGGTTTCATTATTATCTATAATGCAGTAATGAAAGCTTTGCCCAAATAACTGTTTTCTTTCATTGCAATTATTTACTAAAGGTGAATCTCAAGTATGAGAGTATTATGTCAGAGAGACTAGTATTTTGTTTTGTTTTTTTGTTTTTTGCCTCTTGTTTTATTTTATTCTTTTAAAGTTTTTATTTAAATTCTAGTTAGTTAACATGTGGTGTAATATTGGTTTCAGGAATAGAATTTAGTAGTAATCCTTCACTTGTATACAACACCTAGTGCTCACCACAAAAAGTGCCCTCCTTAATGCCCATCACCCATTTAGCCTATCCCCTGCCCACCTCTCCTCCAGCAACCCTAAGTCTGGGTCTTTTATGTTTTCTTCCCTCTCTCTTTTTTCCCCTTCCCCTATGTTCATATGTTTTGTTTCTTAAATTCCATAGAAGTGAAATCATATGGTATTTGCCTTTCTCTGAATGACTTATTTCACTTAGCATAACACACTCTAGCTCCATCCACATCATTCCAAATGGCAAGATTTCATTCTTTTTGATATCTGAATATTATTCCAATGTATACATACCACATCTTCTTTATCCATTTATCACTTTCCATAATTTGGCTGTTGTTGATAATGCTACTAAAAACATTGGGGGTGCATGTGCCCCTTCAAATAAGTATTTTTGTATCCTTTGGGTAAATACCTAGTAGTGCAATTGCTGGGTCATAGGGTAGTTCTATTTTTAACATTTTGAGAAACATCCATACTGTTTTCCAGAGTAGAAAACACCAGTTTGCCTTTCCACCAATTGTATAAGAGGGTTCCCCTTTCTCCACATCCTCTCCAACAAATGTTGTTTCCTGTGTTGTTAATTTTAACCATTCTGACAGGTGTGAGGTAGTATCTCATTGTGGTTTTGATTTGTATTTCCTTGATGTTGGGTGATTTGGAGCATCTTTTAATGTGTTAGCCATCTGGATATCTTCTTTGGGAAAATGTCTATTCATATCTTCTGCCCATTTCTTAACTAGATTATTTGTTTTTTGGGTGTTAAGTTTGATAAGTTCTTTATAGATTTTGGATACTACTCCTTTATCAGATATGTCATTTGCAAGTATCTTCTCCCATTGTTGCCTTTTAGTTTTGCTGATTGTTTCCTTCTCTGTGCAGAACCTTTTTATCTTGATGAGGTCCCAGTAGTTCATTTTTGCTTTCGTGCTTTTGTTTCCCTAGCTTCCAGAGATGTGTCTAATAAGAATATGCTACAGGTGAGGTCAAAGAGATTGCTGCCTGTGTTCTCCTCTAGGATTTTGATGGCTTCCTGTCTCACATTTAGGTCTTTCATCCATTTTGAACTTATTTTTGTATATGGTGTAAGAAAGTCCAGTTTTCCCAACACCAATTGTTGAAGAGACTGTCTTTTTGCCATTTGGTATTCTTTCCTGCTTTGTTGAAGATTAGTTGACCATATAGCTATGGGTCCAATTCTGGGTTTTCTATTATGTTCCACTGATCTATGTGCAGGGACTGGTATTTTGTGACTCTTGATAAATATTGCTAATACATTCTAATTTACACTACCATCACTAATGTGAATTGCTGACACTAATTTCAAGGTATCCTCAACCACACTAGACATTTTACATATTTTTAAAGTGCTAATTTAATGAGTTGTCTTATTTTACTTTCTTTTGCTAATAGAATTGACCATTTTTTCATATATTTACTTATTCATCTTATTTCTTCTTGTGTGAACTATATGTGACCGAAATGGTTTTAATTAATAATTATAATACTAATAATCAACTAAGATGAGTGGAGTTTTTCAAAATATCTCTGTTGGATGAATAAGGAAAAAAGATTCAGTCTGCCTTTGAGAAAGCTAATGGATTTTCAGTAAACAGTGCCAAATTTGTGGTGAAAGAATAGAATTTATAGATTCTATCTCACAGGACTTTACTGAAAAAAAAAAATTGGTAGGCTCTTAGGAACAGGGTTTTATACCCCAGCAATTTAAGATTATGTACCATGGTGGCACTTGGGTGGCTCAGTCAGTCGAGTGTCTGATTCTTGATTTCGGCTCAGGTCATGGTCTCCCAGTTTGTGGGTTCGAGCCCCACTTTGGGCTGTGTGCTGACAGTGTGGAGCCTGCTTTGGATCTTCTCTCTTTTCCCCTTTCTCTGTCTCTCTCTCTCTCTCAAAAAAAAAAAAAAAAAAAAAAAAAAAGAATATGGATCTCTCTCTCCCCCCTTTTTCTCTTTCTCTCTCAAAAAACAAAACAAAACAAAAAAGATTATGTGTCATGTTACCTGTTCAACTCTTAGATGCATAGCTAGCACGTGTTTAATAATCAGATGAGTTGGTGGATAGATGGATAATGGATGGATGAAGTCAGTGTTTCCTAGATATTCAGCCCAATAACACAAGTAATATATAAATACTTTTCAATTAAAATTTGAAACAGCACAGGGTCACCTGGGTGGCTCAGTTGGTTGTGTCCAACTCTTGATTTCGGTTCAGGTCATGATGCTACAGGTTGTGGGTTCAAGCCCTGTGTCAGGCTCTGAGCTGATAGCACAGAGACTGCTTGGGATCCTCACTGCCCCTCCCCTGCTCACGCTCTCTAAATAAATAAATATTTAAAAAAGTAAATAAAATTTGAAACATAGATTTTAAAAAGTGAAAGCTCTCTTAATCACTCCTCATTCCAAGATTTCTTCCACATCTTTTTCCTTCATATACATACTTGTGTATGTACCTAAATACTTACATGTTTTTAGTATTTATCCTTCTATTTATTTATATTTGTGACATAAATGATATCATAGTATATATATTACTCAAGATTCTGTTTGTTTTTTGTTTTTTTTTTTAAATTTACTTTGTCTTGGGGCGCCTGGGTGGCTCGGTCGGTTGGGCATCCGACTTCAGCTCAGGTCATGATCTCGCGGTCCGTGGGTTCGAGCCCCGCGTTGGGCTCTGTGCTGACAGCTCAGAGCCTGGAGCCTGTTTCAGATTCTGTGTCTCCCTCTCTCTCTGCCCCTCCCCTGTTCATGCTCTGTCTCTCTCTGTCTCAAAAATAAATAAACGTTAAAAAAAAAAATTAAAAAAAATTTACTTTGTCTTAATGTTTCCTATAGAAGTACAACTGTTATATAATATCCCATAGAGGGACATATCAAAATTTAGTTAACCATTCTTCTGACTGCGGACATCCAGGTTGTTTCCAAGTTTTGCTTTATAACAATGGTAAACATTCTTATATATCTCTAAATGCATGGTGTATGGAAGGGCTATTCATTTTTGCATATTGCTGTAGATTCATTATGTCCTCTCATATTAGTTTTAATGGTTTTTCAGTTGATTTGTTTAGATTTTCTAGGTAGAAATCTTTTTGACTGCAGTCAAATATATGTCTGTTTCCATTTTGTGGCTTATTGTATAGCTAGAGTGTCAAGTGTAATGTTGATTAGTAGTAGTGATAATGGGCACTGTTTTTCTATTCTTGGTTTTAATGGTATTTCAGTCAGTATTGCACATGAGTTCATGGGCATGCCACATTTCTCATGTGCAAGTTAGGGCATTCGTTGGGAAATAATGGGGCCCCAAAACTTGGAATGGGAATATCTGGATGAATTCAGATGTAATTGATAATCTTGAACCCCCAAATAACTCAGCCTGCCTTACCAGTGGAAGTAGTATGCCCTCCAGGGTCTGAGGAGATTAGTTTTACTTTCCCTGAAAATGCTGTGGTAATAACTTCATCTGAGGCAGATGCTCACTCTCAAGACCCAGCACAAATCACTCCTATTGTCCCAGGATCCATAACTAGAGTCAAATCTCAGCAAGTTCCAGGGATACAGGTAACTCGGATAACTATAATTCAGAAGGAAATGGCTTATACACCTAACAAATTACGAGACTTTGCTAATATATATTGGCAGAAACCTGGGAGACATGTTTGGGAATAGATTCTAAGGGTGTTAGACCAAGGAGGGTAGAATATAATGCTAGATTGAGTCATGTTCCTTGATATGGATATACCTACTAGAGATTGTGGATTCAGTGTGATAGCTTGTGAAGCTGGAGGTGACTTTTAACAGTTGCTTTAAACTTGGATTCAACAATGGCCCACATTTAATGAGGTGGAGATGCTGGAGCTTCCCTGCTATGATTTGGAGGAGAAATAGGAATAGCAGAGTGAATTTGTGTGATCTACAAATCTGTCACTGAACACCTATCTATACCTGTAACGAGTTTCTGTGAGACATTTCTTCCTAGAAGACACTCCTATACGAAGGCATTGAGAAATACATTAGTGAGGGGAGCACCTATGTCCTCAGAAAGGTCTTTGGTTGCTTTCCTGTGTAGGCCAGGTAAGATCACGGGTGATGTCATCATTGAAGTGGCTTCTCTGGTTTCAGTGGGGATGATGGGGCCCTGGAGTGCCAGAGGACATCTGACAGCACTTCCCTGCTAAAGACATGTGAACACATTTACCATGAAGGGTAGCAAGGATATACTGGAAATCAGAATGCCTTTGCCCATAGGGATATTTAGCAATGGCTAATTAATCATGGTATCCCTAAGAGCAAAATTGGTGAGTAGCCTGATAAAGAATTACTTGATGTATATAACAGAAGAAAGTCCAAGTCTAGTAGCCAAAACCCTGATTTGAACCACCACAATGAAGAGTCATGGTTTTTCCTCTGATTTCCAGATATAAGTCAATTCAAAGACCAAAGCCCCTTAATTGAAGGGGACAGGTCCCCCTGAGGATGAACTCTGCAGCATTACTGCAGGCATAGACTGCGAATCTTCCTCTAAGCCTACTTACTCAAAGGGAACTGTGGCTATTTGTTAGAGTTACTATGCACTGGAAAAAAGAAAATATCCATATTTTTTCAGAGTACTGAGCATTGGCTTTGAACTGATATTAACTCCTGAGAACCCAAAACAGCACTCAAATGGTCCCTACTCAAAATGAGGGATTATAGTGCTCAGGTGATAGATGGAGTCTTAAGTCTGATGGACTCTGGGCCCACTTGTTCTGTGGATCCACTCTGTGGTTATTTCCCCAGTTACTGAACGTATAATTGGAGTAGACATACTTGGCAACAGACAGAATTTCCACATTGGCTCTCTGACCTATGGAGTAAGGGCCATTATGGTAGTAAGGGCCAAGTAGAAGTCTCTGGAACTTCCCCTCTCTGCCAGCATAGTAAATCATAAGCAAATGCTGTGCCCCTGCCGCAACTGCAGAAATCAGTGCCAACAAAAAAAGACTTGAAAGAAGCAGAGGTAGTGATGCTTATCACATTCCTATTTAACTCAGCTGTGTAGCCGGTAGAGCTGCATGATCTTGGATAATGACTGTGAACTGCTTTAAGTGTAATCAGGTGATGACTCCAATTGCAGCTACACTTGCAGATGTAGTATCTTGACTGAAGAACTTCTTCGAAGGCCACTGGCATTTGGTAGGCACCTATTAACCTTAACTTGAACAAAGCCTTTGCCTCTAAACCAGTGTGAAAAAACCTCCGGAAGTAATTTGCTTTTACCTGGCAGGGCCAACAGTACACCCTCACAGGCTCACATCAGGGCCATGTCAGTTCTCCTGTTCTCTGCTATAATGTGGTCTGCAGAGATACTGCTTGCTTTGACTTTCTATAAAGCATTGTAGTTGTCCACTGTGTTATGTTGATTGTATCTGATGAACAGGAATTGGCAAGGACTTTGGATGCCTTAGTAAGACGTATGAATGAGAAGGTGGGAGAGAAACTATTTTTGGTACCAATTTTGTAACATGGTTCAGTTAGGTGACAGAAACCACAGCAGTAATTTCAGCAGGGAACACTTAACAAAAGAATCATTAACTGGTAATAAGGGACTGGCTACAAAGAAAGGATAAAAGAGAACTCTAAAGAACATCTTAGGGCTGAAGGACAGTATCCAAGGAAGAAATAAACAGAGATGTTTGCTTTGTTGCCTGGGGTCAGAGCAGGATCATAGCTAGTGGGATAAAGCTGGCAAGCAGGAACTGTGGACTGATTGGTAAGCAAGAATCCTCCTGTTGTACCAACAAAACTTGTTGGTGAACAAGTGGCATAAGTGTCCCACACACATGCTACTGCCAGCCCTGCCCCAGGAACAAACGATGAAGCACAGTGGAATCAAGGAGCAGCTCCCTCCCTCATGTCCCTCCAGCGACCTCTACTGACAAAATTTAGCATTATGCCAGCTGGCAAAAAAGAACTGTTTACAGCAAGCATCCAGGTTGACAAAACTGGCTGGTGAAGGATGCATTTTAGAGTTGAGAGGCAATAAATTGATAACTGGCATGAATGGGGATTGTATGAAGTGTATCCTGTAGGCTTATGGTAGATAAATGTTTATCAAGTTAAGGAAGTTTCCTTTTGGTCTTGCTGAGTTTGTTTTTTTTTTAAATCTAGAATGAGTATTCAAGTTTTATGAGATGGATTTTTTTCATCCATTGAGATGATACGGGCTTTTAATTTTTTAATAAAGTAAAATATATTAATAGATTTATTGATGTTGAGTCATTTTTAAATTCTTGGGATAGGGGCACCTGGGTGGCTCAGTCAGTTAAACATCCAACTTTTTGCTCAGGTCACGATCTTGCAGTTCATGAGTTTGAGCCCCGTTGGGCTCTGTGCTGACAGCTTGGAGCCTGGAGCCTGCTTCAGATTGTGTCTCCCTCTCTCTCTGCCTCTTCCTCTGTTCACACACAGACACACAGACACACAGACACACAGACACACACACACACACACACACTCTCTCTCTCTCTCTCTCTCTCTCAAAAATAACAAAAAATTTCTTTTAAAAAATAAATAAGTTCTTGGGTTAAACCCTACTTGTTCTTAATATATTATTCTTTTACCAGACTGCTAGATTGATTTGTAGATTTTTATTTTGTATTTATATATTCCATAAACAAGGTTGACCTTTGGATTTATTTTTTGGTGTTCTTTATGTTGCTATCAGTTATGCTAGTTTAGCAGCTTGAGTTGGGAAGCTTTCTATCTTTTTATGCTCTGAAACCTAAAAATATAAATAAAGCAAATAGATTATTATCTGTTCCTTCAAACTTTGGTAAACTTTAGTCGTAGACAGTCTTGTCTGGGTATCATCTTCAAGGGGAGAAGTTTGGCTACTTTTTAAATTTTTTAAATGATTATTGATGTTTTCACGTAAAGAGTCTCTTTTTGAGTCATTTTTGGTAACTTATGCCTTCCTAGAAATGATTTGTTTTATCTAAACATTCATTTCAAATTTATTAGTATAAAAATATGCTCCAAAGTCTCTTACAATTTAAAATTTTCCTTTATTTCTATAGTTATTTTCATCTTTATTTTTAAAAATTGTATCTTTTCTCCCTTTTTCTTGCTGAGATTTGTCAAACTTTTGACCATTTTATTGGTCTTCACAAAAACTATCTTTTGGCTTTATTGAACAAATCTTTTCCCTTTCACATTGGTTTTTGCTTTAATTTTCAGTAATTATTTTCTTATACTTCTTTCAAGCTTATGTTGCTAATCTTTGTCTAGTTTCTTAAAAGCTCAATTCACCTATTTTCAAATTTTATTATTTTCTACTATACGCATGTAACCCAACATATTTTCTGACTACTGTTTGGCTGAAGTATACAGGTTTTGATACATAATGCTTACGTTGTCATTTTTTTCCAAATAATTTTTTTAAGTGTTTATTTATTTTGAGAGAGAGAGAAATAGAACGTGCATGAGCACGAGTGGGGCAGGAGCAGGGATAAAGGTATAGAGAGAGTCCCAAGTAGGCTCCATGCTGTCAGCACAAAGGCCAATGCAGGGCTCGATCTCACAGATCCCAAGAGATCATGACCTGAGCCGAAATCAAGAGTTGGATACTCACCTAATTGAGCCACCCAGGTGCCCCTTCCCTTCTAAATAATTTCTAATTTATTTATTTCTCCCCAACATTTTATTATTAGTATTTCCAAACATACAGAGTTAAAAGAATTCTACAGTGACCACCCAGTAGTGGTAGATTCTACCATTAACATTTTTTCTTGCTTCATCACAGATCTATACATCCTTCCTCCATTAATCCACCTTACCTTTTTCACGCCTTTAAATAAATTATAGGCATTATAATTTGTTATTTCCTTAACCCATGAGTTATTTAAAAGTGTATTTCTTTTTTTTTTTTCTAAAGTTCACTTTGAGAGAGAGCGTGCATGAGTGGCAGAGGGGCTGGGCAGGGGGAGAATCCCAAGCAGGCAGAACATAGCAGTTTGATGCAGTCATGTCTTTAACATCTTTCTAACCCTTGTTAACACATTTTTTAAAGTTTATTTTGAGAGAGAGAGAGTGGGGGAGGGGCAGAGAAAGGGCGAGAGAGAGAATCCTAAGCAGGCTCTGCACTGTCAGCGGAGAGCCCTATGGGGGGCTTGATCTCATGACCCTGAGATCATGACCTGAGCCAAAAGCAAGAGTAGAAATCAAGTTGGTTGCTTAACTGACTGAGCCACCCAGGTGCCCCTAGGCTGTCTTTCTATTGCTTATGGCAACACTTTGAGGTCTACACTCCTACTGTCTTCCGTTGTGGTCTCAGAATGTAAAACGTAAGATTCGTGCCTGCTGGAATCTGTTGAGCCCTTATTTAGGCTTAATATATGCTCAAGTTACACGAATATTCCATGGGTATTTGAAAAGAATGTGTATTCTCTGTTAGGTACAAGTTTTGTATAAATGTCTAACAGTCTGTCAAATTCTTCATATTATTACTTATTTTGATTTACTTGGGCTATTAATTTCAGAGAAGTGTGACAGTCTCCCAAGATCATTGTGGACCTGTCAATTTCTTATATTTCTAATAATGTTTGCTTTATATATTCCAGGCATGAGTATAAAACTTCATAACAGTAATATAATAATAGAGCATGTTTTTCTCAGTATAAAATGTTTTTCTCTTATTTAATATTTTTGGCTTGAGTTCTGTTTTGCCAGATATTAACTGCCAAACCTGCATTCTTTTTGCTTTGATTATATAGTTTTAGCTGTGGTTTTTATAAATAATTCATAGATTGATTTTTAAAAATCTATTTTGATAGGGAAATTTACCTCAATTTGTTTTTATTGTAGTTTTTCATTTGTTTCTACTTACTGTTTCCATCCTCTGTTCCCTGTTTTTCAAGCTTTCGTTGTTTCTTTCCTTTTGTTGGAATCATGGCATTTTTATTGTTCAATTTCTTGCTCTCTAGTGCAAACTTGTTATTTGCACACCATTTTCACAGTTTTATAATATCTGCATACCACCTGAATTGTACTGTTTTGTACATAATTACTCACCTAAACAACTATATCAATTTATTTTCAATTAAGATTTTTATATTATTACTATGAAAGAAAAACCAGTACCATTTGTTGTAAGTAGAAATCAAAATAAATAGAAGTACAATAAATACCAAATGATGTGACTACATTTTAGCCAGTTTTTCTTGCCTGCCTGGAGACTCTTCTCTTTTTGTTAAAAAAAGAAAAAGGGGCATCTGGGTGGCTCAGTCAGTTAAGCGTCAAACTCTTGGTATCAGCACAGGTCATGATCTCACGGTTCATAAGATCAAGCCCTGGGTCAGGCTGTGGCTGGCAGCGTTGAGCCTGCTTGGGATTTCCTTTCTGCCCTCCACACTCACTCTCTCTCAAAAAACAAAACAAAACAAAACAAAAAACTTAGAAAAAAAATGGGGCACCTGGGTGGCTCAGTCAGTTAGGCTCCAACTCTTAATTTTGGCTCAGGTCACAATCTCATGGTTCGAGTTAGAGCCCCAGTCAGGCTCTGTGCTGACAGTGCGGAGCCTGCTTGGGATTCTCTCTCTCCCTCTCTCTGCCCCTCCCTGTCTCTCTCCCTCTCTCTCTCTCTCTCTCAAAATAAACTTAAAAAAATGTGTTAACAAGAGTTAGAAAGATGTTAAAGACATGACTGCATCAAACTGGTATGTTCTCTTTAACTTAATCAGAATGATTAGTTGAATCATATTTTTTAAAAGTCCCATGTAAGTGTACCACCTAAAGTCTCCTTCTTGAGGTACTTCAAGTATGTGACCTAGGGGTTTGGAAGTTACACATTCTGTGCTTGGAGTGGTAACCCTTAGCATTTGAACATACATATTTATACTTTACTCTTCTTCTTAAGTCTAGTTAATAGCTGTATCTTCTTGTCTTTATTAAAGCAAAGCTTTCACTTACCTCTTCTTTTCCTCTTCTATGTCCCATGGTGAAATCATTCCTTATATGTTTCCTTTCTACAAATGAGAGAAGTGAAGCTTTAGAGAATTTAACTTATTTGAGTGCCAGAGTTGGGAGCTGAACCTAGGCAGTCTGCCTTCAGAACCTGTCTGTGCTCCTTCCATGAGACTACACTGCCTAATTTGGGATTTTAGTTACAGATTATGATTTAATTTTAAAAAGCATATTATGTAGCTTAAATATACATTTTATTGTTCCTCCCACATACTATCTCTTTCATTTTACTTGGCTAAAATATACTCTTGAGCAACTCTTTTAGAAAGACCAGTTATGTTCTTTCTGTCACATTTGAATGCAAGGTTGGCTAGGTTATAGAATCTTAGATTCACATTGATTAGTTTTTAGGAATCTGAAGACATTGTACCCTTCCCAACTGGTATTTACTGTTATTAATCAAAGAGATGTCTGATGCCATCCCTTATCCTTCAGAATTTTCTACCTTTTATTCCTTTCCAATTTTCCTCATCCAGACACCTGGAAGGGCCTCTTCCCCCTGTTTTTAAATTGAGTAATCATATTAAATATACAAATATTAAGCATATAGTTTGATGAACATTTACATATATAAACTCCTGGAACCACCACCACCCAGATAGCACATTTACAACATTCCAGAAATTTCCCTCGTGCCCCCTTCCCAATCAAATAAAGCAAGCCACCCCTAGAAGGAGCCACGATTCTGACTTTTATCACGAGAGAAAAGTTTTGCCTGTTCTTGAACCTTATATAAATGATTTCATACAGTATATAAGATTTTGTGCCTGGTGGGAGCCATGTTTTAATGTTCTTTCCAAACAGAAACTTGAGGAGAAGCTAGAGTTCTGGATGGAGAAATTTGATAAGGACACAGAAATGAAAGAGAATGAACTAAATGCTCTCAAATCTGCTAAGGCCAGTGACTTAGCACACCTTCAAGACCTTGCAAAAATGGTAAGGAAACAGTCTCGATAGTGTAAGACTGAGCACCAAGGAGTGGGTGGTGGCTGAGCTATAGTAGGTGGGTACTGCTGTTTCTGGTGACAAAGTGGAGGTGTGCCTGTAATTCACTGAGAGGCTATCCTGTGATGATGATGGTAACAACATCGATGATGGGGACAGTGATGGCAGCAGCTAACACTTACATGGTGCTTGCTCTGTCCCAGGCACTTTACTAGTATTTCACATTTATAACCTATTTAATGCTCACAACAACCTCTTGAGATAGATACTAATTTATCATTTCTATTTTATGGTCTCTGAAGATAATCTGTAAATTATGATTTTTAAAAAAGCTCTGATTATGGTTTCATCATTGAATAAATGTAAAATTTCCCAAATTTCTCTTTTAAAAGGTGGCTGCTGCTATTTGTATGCGTACATTCTAGGAGCTAAAAAAACTACATTATTTTGAGGTCACTAATCACACATCAAGTTAGTATTTCATTTTTATGCAAGACTATGCAAATTTGAATTATTCAAACTGAAAAAATGGGGGGGGGACAATTATAAAGTTAATATACGAGTATTTACCATTTAGGAATCCAGTAAACTTTTTTTTCTTTGGTTTATCTTTAGATTTGGCAAGCTTTATGTTCAAATTTTATATTAAAAGTGCAGGGCTGGCTGGGCCACACCTTGCCAAGACAGTCTTATAACCTACGATTAATGTCTACTTTTATAGATAAGGGAGTTTGAACAGGTCATCATTGAAGATCGGATAGAAAAGGAGAAGACCAGGAAGAAGATAGAACAGGATCACTTGGAACTCAAGAGCGTCTTACAGGTAGAAAGCCAGAACTGACAGATTCCTTTTCTTTATTTTTAGTCCTTGAGAACTTTAGATTCTGTGGCTTAAGCTCTGGGTCCTGCACCGCAGGGAAGCATTGCTGTAGGTACAGCAGGCATGGCCACTTCCATGTTTCAGACAGACACCGTTCTTCAGACAGAAGTAACTTTAGGAAAAAACAACTCCCTTCTGCAGAAAGGATGCAGCTTATCAGGCAAGCTATAATTTGTACTCACTCCCCCTTTCTCTTCTAGCTCCAGGCCTGGTGGCGAGGCACTATGGTACGGAGGGAACTTGGTGGTTTCAAAATGCCTAAGAAGGACAAAGATGATATCAAGGATTCCAAAGGCAAAGGCAAAGACAAGAACAAGCGGAGAGGCAAGAAAAAGTGACATTCTCTTGCCTTTTCCTCTGGTATTCTGGAGCTGGGAAGGTGGACTTGAAAACATTTTACCAGCGCAGAGAACTCATCTACAGGTTGTTTCTTATTTGGACATTTCCAGGTGCTGCCTGGTGTTTTCACTTTGCCTTTGTATTAGTTTGCAAACCCTGAATTAGGACTATATTGTTGACTTAGGGCTTCTTTTGAGAAACTTTTGGTGGGAAGTATTTCTAGGAGGCTTATGAAGATTCTTTTTGCTCTTTCTTACTAGAAAAAAGTCAAGGGCTTAGTTATTGTGATGCATTAAAACTTCAGTAATTTCTGTAATGTTCCTGATTCTATCATTTGTCTACAGTGAAAAAACTCTTTATGAGCAGAAGTGTTCAGTCAGAATTCCAAGACGATGCTTATAAAGTGTCTAGCATAATATAGACACAGTGAAGTTCCACAGGTTGGTTCCTTTCTGCCTTTTAGATTTGTTATCACTTTAGTGTTTTTGTTGGGGTGGCGGCGGCATAGAATATGTATCTTACTATAAGCTGCTTCAGCTCCTTTTCTGGGAAATAGGTAGGGATATAAATTATAAATTAAAAAGATAAATAATGAATTAGAATAAACAGATACGAGATGTTAGGGTGTACAACCCACACAGAGTAAAGGTGGGGGACACAGGCCTGCTGGAAGACTAGCTTGGAGAGATTTTCGATCATGAGACACCAGGGTCTATGCCTGCTTTGCTTCCTCAACAATTTTCACCTTGCAGGATATTAAGACTAAAACAGTAAGGATAATCCAAACAGAATGTCTTGGGGTGCTAAAGCTTTCCCTACAGCATAGTTGGTAATTTATGAGAGAAAAGTGTCCAAATATCACATGTATTTCATGAATTAAGCCTTATATGTGATTCCAAATATAGGGAAATACTGATATCTGTACTTCCTTAGAGTAAAACAAACAAACAAACAAACAAATCTCAAGGGCCTGTTATGAGGACCCAGTTTCTACTGATGTTCCTTCGGGGAATTAAATACCCTTTCATTTTAGCCAAGGAAATCATGCTTTAGGTATGAACATTTTCAAATCAGCCTTTATTTCACGCTATTGAAGTGTTGGCTTTTATTTTAATGTCAACGTGTAAGGTGGCATACAGGCAATTTAAAATAACATACATGATATTGACATATTTATACTTAGAACTTATGCATTATATTTACAGACACACAAATATAGGACAATGTTTTACAAAATCTTTCACTAATTACATGTTTACAACATTTTCAGAAATAAAATGAAATCTGCTGTAAACCATTTCACTGCAATACTTATATAAAAAGGGTTCTAAATATCCATGTTTTCCTTCATTTATATAACCATTTTAAGCGCTTAGTTGTTAAAAATTCATCATACTCGTCAGCACAGTCACACATCATTAGTCACTGCTGAGCTGTAGCAAGTAAGAGAAATCAGACTCCTTGATTAGCTGTTAAGGCTGTATTTTAAAAAGCTATTAAAGAAAGTGACCTGCTAAGAAGCCCCCTACTCTGTTCTAGCTAAATACAAAGGCCCCTCCGCCCATAAGTTATTTATTTCCAGAGACCTGGCTGACTTACGATGTCCGTAGCTGGCAGGGGCCCTGCTGGGTGGGCACTTTAGCCTTTTCTCTGTTCACACTTCAAGCACTGGGCTGGTCACCGCTTCAGCAGGAAGCTCACAAATGGTCAGGTGGAACTGTTACAACATCGTCTTCATCTTACACTGCAGTCTAGCAAGGCTAAATGTGAAATTTTCTTTCCAGTTTTTTTTAAGTACATGCAAAACACTGAATACAAAAATTTTTCAACAAAACCATCATGAAATGTTTCTGCATCTTGACAAAGGAGAGAAATTCAATATGCTTGATATTTTTCTTTCATTATCAACCAAAACTGTACACAATTTTTTTCTAGCAATTCAAATATAAATTTGAATTAGTTTGATAAGAATACATTAATAAGGTTTCACGTTATGTGTGAAATGTGAAATAAGTGGAAATTTCCATTTATTCATATGGGATAATTAGTTGCAAATGTCCCAAATGTTGTATTATGTATGTCTTCTGGGGTTATTCTTGCATAGTAGGTGACAAAACAGTCCTGTTCTTTGCTGAGTTTCAAATGACTTCTATTATTCAGAGATTGTACTGAGGTTTAATGTTGACTAGAAGGAGAAATACCTATAGTTTAAAAATGCACACAAATTCTAAACAAGTCCCAATTGGTGGGTATGTTTGGAACTGTAAATATAATGGGGTCTGGCTCTAAACACTTAAAAGACATTTTACTTTTGTTCTGTAAGAACAGTGAAGGACTGGGTTTTGAGCTCAGATGCTTTATGTTCTTTAATATTAAACTTGGACAAAGTGGTAATGTTCTGCTGAATTTGTTTCCCTGTGAGAACAGGGAGAAAACATTATTTTGACCAGATACTCCATGATTTTACTTTTAGATGCTGCATCACGTGATAGAGAACATTTTGCTCAAATGCATGCATTGGTAAAGTAAATCCAGAACAATTCACAACCCTGGATAACTAGTATCTTCACTAAGTCTATTTACCTGGTTTATAAAGGCAGTGAATACCAAAAGATATGCTGACAACTAAAAGGGGTTCAAAATACAGGGTAAGAAAGACCCTAGTGGCTTAAACCTGAACAAAGGCTCCCAGCTTTGTTACATGAGATCTTGGGCCCTTTCACTTGGCCCATGATTGAGTAAAGAAGGCACGAGCGGTAGAGTTAGATGAACTAGATACACAGCACGCTGCTTTAAGATGCCACAAGTGGCTTGATTCAGCCACGGAAACTGGCTTGATTCAGCCACGAAACCAGCTGTTACCTGAAAGAAATTAAGAAACTTGGTTTTTCCTTTATTTCCTTTGCTTTGTTTTCATAATCTTCCATCAGTCAGGGAGCCGGAAGTGTATTCTGCTGTGGGTGGAAGGTGTGTGCAGGTCCAGGTATCCCGGGAGCAGCATGGGGGGAAGAGGATGGGAGGGCTCAATGCAAATGGTGAGTAGTGCCTGTTACCAGCCTAAGGATTTGGAATCTGTGTGGAGAGTGCTGTTTATAAAGTGTGGAGAATAGCAGGATGTCACACAGAACCAAGCTTTAAGTGGTGGTGGCCAGCCTGCGTAGGGGGGTGGCCTATGACTCTGGCCTTATATACAACTTAACTCTCTGAAATGGTTTTACTACATAAAAATCTAGGCCTTCTACATTATATTTGTTCTGCCTGGACATAAGTATTTTGTCCAAAAAACCCAGTTCTGTTATTTTTGTCTTGCCTTGCACAGACAGTCCAAATAATCTTAATATATAGCTTTTGATTTTAAATGTGGCTGACAGAGTGGAGTCATTACTCCCCACATCATACAAATATCTACCTTGAGACAGTGGTCTCTACCACATCTGTTGAAAATGCAGATACCCAGGCCTCGCTTTAGACCTACCAAATGAGACTCTGCATTTTAACAAATGCTCCAGGAGATTCTAATGAACAACCAGTTTTGGAAACCAGAGGACTCCAGAAACAGGAAACAGGTAAAGATAATAGCATGTCTGTGCTTTCAGGGGAGCTAAATAGCCTTTTGAGATTTCTTTCTGGTATGTGAGACAAGCCTACTCTCTAGGAAAAGCACAGCCAGTTTAGGCTTCAGTGTTGCGTTCTCAGTAATGACAGAATTAAGTTTCATTTGTGAAAACCAACCGTGTCTTCCTAAACAGTTCAATGGAAACGGATATAACCTCCCCTAAAATGGAGGCATGAAGCAAAATATTCCTGTTAGGAATCATGGAAACAGTCCTTTTTAAGAACACTTAAGAGCTTTGTTTAAGCAGACGGCTGGCAGCAGCAATCGCGTCCTGCTCCGGTTTGGCCAGGCCAACGCCCAGGTGCTGGGGGTCCTTACACAGCAGATGACGGGTGCTGCTGCTTGGGGGGGGCAAGTGCCAGGAGAGCCTGGACCGTCACCGCAACCTGGCTCAAACCTTTCTCTTCTAAAATGTGGAGAGGCAAACATAATTGCTCCTGAAATGGAACGACGTAACATAAAAACAAACAAAAGAGAAAACAGGATGAACATCAACAAACTAAAAAGAAAAAATAAGCATCTCTTCTCTCCCTCATAATAGTCAACTGAGATATGAAGAGTCAGTCTGGGAAACTGGCCTCTGTTAACAGGAGTTACACAGAGATGGTACCTGACACCATCACTTTATTAAAACAACTAAAAGTACAAACGGACCATTTTGAAAACTGGAATAAGGACAAGTTACATACACTTCTACATACAACAGAGGATAACAAAATACTATGGAGTAAAAGCAACATCCTTCATTCCTGATACATAAAAGATCAATGCAGATCAGTAAAATGAGGTGGAGAAAATGGAAAAGCAGTTCCAAGTTACCAGATGGCTCAGGCCTGACAGATAGGACACTGTAGGAGAAAGTGCTCTGGAAATCATACACCAAAGGAACGCAAGATAGTTTCCTGCCAGAAGCCAGACTGCTTGCAGGAAGGATGCCCACCAGCTTGTTATAGAAGAAATGGAAGTATTTCATATCCTGGTATTTAATGGATTAAATTATGCTGGAGATCTATGATGTGAGTTTAGTCAGTAATACCTCAATCACCATATATTTGAAAAGTGTTTACATGTTTGCTTAAGGAAGTTAAAAACTTCTACTGTGTTTGCCTCAGTAACATTTGGTTAAGCCTTTCTTGAGAGAGAAAAAGGCAGGGTTTAAGGATAACACTTATCATTGGTGTTTCTTTTAAGATTAAATATTCAGAAAAACAGACACTGCTCTCACAAAGGACAGAAGGTAGAATTCTGGTCCCACTAAAAAGGAGACTACACATATTTATTAAAAAAGATAACTGGACTTTTCAATGGCACTTACTGTATTATTAGGAAGTTTCACAAAATTAGTTGCGATAAAAAATATAACATTTATTTTGAACAGTTATTGGTACTTGCGCTTAAAACTTTAATACTTATCCTGAAAAAACAAGGTAACTGCAATCTTTTGACCTTATAAAACTACCAACTCTGTATAAATACTTTGAGTACCACTGCCAATACAGATGAACTATTCTAAAATGAACCTGCAGGGTGTTTTGCTCTTGGGGAAGCATAGTTTCTCTGAGGCCAATTCCCTGATCCCTTCTCCATAGTGCCCCACACTGCTGCCTGCGGTGTAGACATTCCCTCAGAGGCTTATGCTTTCCAGATGCGCATTTACCTGCCAGCCAGCTTGGAGGGAACGCTGTGTGCTCTGAAGAGAATGTACAACTACCCCCCTGCAAGACCACGTGTTTTATCTTCTAAAGGGACAAAACTCCACAAAACCGAATGGTCTTTGACTCCGAGACATCTTAAAAATAGAACAAAGCAAGCCTTCCAAACTCTGGAAGTCACCACTACTATATAAAACTGGTTTTCAACACAGTGGTCAGGTCAATATTTCAGCATTAATAGTAAACAGTTTTTTAATGTGTTAAAGAACTGTCCCATTTAATATGTAAGAAAACCAAAGCAATCACACCCTCAGGCTGACTTCTACAACAAGGTGTTTGTTATGTTTCCTGCAATTCCCCTTCATATTTGAGTTCAGTAGATTCCTGAATGTTCAGAAACCCTATTTATGAGAACTAGAATCTGAATGCAATCATGAAGTAGTTTCAAGCATTAAGGCCAGCAGCTTACATATTTAGGACATCCTGAAGACGATAAAACTCACTGCCTTGGGTACAGAGCAGAGACCGCTGCCTGATACTTTACCTGTTCTTACTGTTCAGATACAACCTCCTGAACAGCCTAATTCAGTACAAGTTCACCTATTAAGATGATTCAAGTATACTGTAAATTACATACATTTCTATTTTAAATTATAAATAGGGTTCTAGAGGTGAAGCTAGTTCATTGATAACAAACACAGTAAATCTGGACAGGTGCCTACTCCTGAAAGGTCAGCTCCAGACCATCTGCTTGCTTGTTGTGGACTATTTTAAATGTACACACTGGGCTCAGAATAGCGATCTAAGGAACCTACCTGATTTTTGGACTGCACATTCTGATCAAATTAAAATTACTAAGACTAAATGGTCAGTGCTTCCAGATGTGCAGACAGCAAATGGTTACATGGACCTGTGCCTCACAATACAGGATACCGCAGGATTTTCGGGCACAGCTCAATGCAGAGATCTTAGTGACCAGCTGCCTCCTCAACTGGAGAGGGTGCAACTATTTTCTTTATGAGCCGTTGTTGAAGACGTTGGAAAAATGGCCACTTCGGAATTTTATTACGTCATATTATATCCTAAGTCTTATTCTAAGAGCAGGTGCAGGATTGTATCAGAGGCACCTCAGCACTTGTGATAAGAGGAAAAAGGACACAGGCCAGGAAAATGACAAATCACCAGAAGAAAAAACGCTGGTGTTTTGCTCTGTTAGCAATCATCAATGCTTACTAATGTGATGGACTGTTCATCTGGACATAGGGGGACAGGATTTATCTGCTTTACTGGTTGGCTGAAAAACCAAAAAAAAAAAACCAGAAAAAAAAAACCACGTATGTAAATACTTGGTAACAAGAAACAAACCTCCTTTACCAAACACAGGAATGAGGTGGAAAATCACTGGAGTGCAATCTTTCAGCTAGAGGGGGAAGATCCCGTAATAAAGCAGACAGAGAGTTAACATTAAAGTACAATAAAATGCCACAAAACCCAAAAGCTGGATAGACAGAGAGACAAAACTGGATTCTTCTGAATGTGCCCCAAGAGAAAGTAGTGTTTCAACAGTTCTTTTAACGCTGAGGTTTAGCTGAAGGATGTCAGAAGGGGAACAAAGATTGTCCTGTCCAAAGTGTGAGCAGGAAAGGAAAACAGAAAAACAAAGTCAGTGGTTCAGAAATACAGATTTCAGTATAGAATTCAATATGATCATCTCAGTCATACTCACAGAAACACATCCTAGTAACATTTTTTATTTTGAAGAATGAAAATAAAATGCTAAAAAACAAAACCACAAACACCCCTCTTTGTGCTGAGTTTGCTTTCACTACTAAACAGCAGAATAAAACTGGCTTGTTGGTGACCAGTACGAACACTCAGGAAACTGAACAGAACTGGGTGATGTGAGGCCTACAAATGGTGAGTGAGGTCTATGCCAGGCAACATCTATCCAGACTCATTTTTCCCTATTAACAAAAAAAGAATGGGCCAGAAAGCAGGACCAAACCTGCACGTGGGCTGAGGAGAGGTAAGTGTTCAGAGAAAGCCAGGTAAATCGAGGAGGGTCAAAGAATAAGGAGAGCCTAATAATCAGGGAAACTTACTACCTGGAAGCCAGGTGTACTGACTGATTTGGTATTCCTCTCAAAATCACATCAATATTCCTTTCATCTTCACCAAGTCCAAGTTACTAGTATGTAAAAAATGAATCTAGAGTGGTAAGGGGCCAGACCCTCCAGCTCATAGGTGAAGAAATTAAGTAAATAAAAACACAATTGGACTGGAGAACAGGAAAATATTCTTTAACACATAACATATAGTAATTCTAGGACATAAGATACTGGACTCAAATAGACATTTTTATCACCCGTTATAGTTTTCTGAATGTAACATACTTAATAAAAGTATAATAATAAAGAGAATACCCATATGCCCAGCCTTATCAGAGGTTTTCAAGAGTCACCTTATTCTTTAGAGTTTCATTCACAACTCATAAACACTTCAAAAGTTATATTGAGAAGGGAAATTGTTCACCTTTATACATATTCTCTGGACATAAAATCTGGCAAATATTTGCAATATTGAGTTTTATGTTATACATTTTCAAAAGTGACATTACAAGTCAAACAGACGTGGGGGTATTTAGGTAAAGATCAGAATGCCCAGACATAGGGGAGGACAAAGGAAGAGGAAGAGGTACAGGTTTCTTCTTTCCTCCTGGGGCAGAGGGACCTGAGGTTAGTTTGAACCTATGAGTTTCTGTATTTATTCATTTTCCTTCACTCTGTTTTAAGCAAATGACTAATTTTTTAACAGAAGCAGCATCGTAACAGGAACCCATCTCAAAGTGGTAGTGATGGTGGTCGACACTGGGGTGGAAGGCAGAAGCAGAGAGGAAGAGTTGGCCTCCGGGATTGTCCACTTCCTCTTTCGGGTGGGGAGACTGAGAGGGAGGAAGGATGTGTCAAGAACCTCAGTCTAACCACCCTGGAAAAATACCTAGTCTTTTAAATTTGTATTTTTTCTGTCTCCTGCCTTCAAACAGCATAGCAGGAACAGGGACAGGCTGGCCCACAATAAATACTGTTACCCATTGGTTGGCAAATGCTGAATTAAATGTACACTTTAAGGCAGACTATATTTTGCTGACTGTTGGCAGGTACATTCTGAAAGAATCTGAGCGTATGACTTGAAATCTGAGACACAGGGTGGTTCTCTAAAGCCCAGAGGACAGGTACAATGACTGTAAAAGTGCTAAACAGCACCTTTAACAGGTCTGATGTAGGCCAAGTCTCGAACCTGTCTTGCTGTTTGGGGATGTTTCCAGTGCTCTTCTCTCTGGGTATGCAGTGCCTCTTTTCAGTTACTCTTATCCTCTCTCGGGTTCCCATTCCCTGCACTAACCCACACCACATTCTTTTATTCTAAGACATGTGCTATGGCATTGGGGCAGGTCCTGGGCATGCTTGTGTAATGTGATGATTAGGTAGGAACATCTTCAACAGACAGAAGAAAGCACTGACCGTTACTGTGTGTATACGAATATTAGGACCTGCTTATTAATATGGAGAAAATGCACACTATTTGCTTAGAAACCTTATTGATGCTCTCTTACTATGTTTAAAAATGGTTTGTTCTAAAAGAGATGATGAGTCTAGAAAACAATATGATACAAAAATGAAAAATCTGCTTTCATTTGTCCACAGGAACAAAAACAGGTTCTTGCTAACTACCAAAAATGTAAACTTCGGTTCTTTTTGTAACTCGGGTTTGAAAAAAAAAAAAAGCCACAAAAGAAAACAGTGAAAAATAACTAGTAGAATTACAATCTATTTAATCAAAGGGGAAAAACAATCATGGGAACTGACTCCAGCTAATGCTCTACGGCGCTGGACTCTTTCTCTTCCACTCTGCAACACGTACAAGAGCTGAGGGAGAAGGCCGCCCACTGGACAAGTGGTGCTGTGACTGCCTCAACTCAAGGTAACTAAGAGAGAGGAATGGCGGCCATGTAAAGAGAGAGCCACTGTGATGAAAGCTGTTAGGACAAAGGGCTTAAGTTCAAGAGAAACACTGGAGTTGAGTCAGGGGCTAATCCTGGGGTTCTGACAGCTTATTAAGAAAGTGATAGAAAAAAGTCATGTTTTTCTTCTTGAAGGTTGGATACCAGATATGATGATAGGAACTATAAGGATTATGGTTAATAAAAAAAAAAATCAAATAGTACCAAGTTGTTATTTCTTTAAATGTATCTATGTCTCATGTCATTAAATATAGTAGTTTTTAAGAGTACCATGCTTAGTTGGTTTAACACAATTGTTTTAAAAGCATAACTGAATAACAAATGTATGAAGTTCATGTCTCTTAATTAATTACATCTATAGAGCTTAACTATTTGTACTATTTATTAAAGGGCAAGGAAACTGTAACTGAGGAACCTGGGGACAATAAATCTCAAGAGCAGGACAGATCCCTAGAAATAGCCTCTTGTGTGCTACATTCCAAAGTATTAGAGCTTAGTGGAAAAACCAGTGAAATCTGAATCAAGTCTGTCATTTAGCTAACAGCACTGTCCCTGTGTTTGTTAATTTGGATGACACACTATGTTTATATAGATGTTAACAGTACACGTAAAGTACACACAGTAACTCTCTGTGCTTTTTTGTAACATTTTTCTAAGTCTAAAATTATTTCAAAATAAACATTTTTAAAAAGTATTAAAGTAAGTGTTCAAAAACCTGAAACCAACTGGAGCATTCTCAGTCTGAGATGCACTCACTTTGAAGCAGAGAGACTCTTGTGGATGAAGATGTATACAAGTCCAACAGCAAGTAGGAACGTTTAGGAAAACAGAGTAACGATTTTGATTATTTAGCATGAATTACTTATTACAATAAATTTAGATTTATATGTGTATTATTTTTTTGCTCAGTCCTTGGAAATAATTAAGGAAAATTGCTAAGAAGTATACTGACTGACTCTAGTAACACAAAGTCATGTTAGTAGTCATCAATGTGGTTCAGAGCTAGTCCTCTAAGATTTTAGATACTTACACTTCTGAAAAATTTTAGAAAAATAATACTGAAGTCTGAGATGGGGAGATGGTAGCGTCATTTAGGCAATATAAAAAATATTAAACTTATTACCTGAGGTACACCAATTTTTCTGCAAGCTTCTAGGAAATTCTCCACATTCCGCCTGCATTTTGCCATTGTTAATTTAGGCTACAAAGAAAGGAAAATGTGGTGTTATTACCAAAGTTTTAAAAAATGTTTTATTTTAAAAATACTCTTCTCACAATTCCTTCATCAATTCAGCACTCTAGACCATAGGGTCAGCAAACTTTTCCTTAAAGGATTAGATAATAAATCTGTTAGTCTTTATGGCCATATGATCTGCTAAGAGCTTGAAAGCAACTGCAAACAATATATACGCAAAAAGGTGTTCCAGTAAAACTTCATTTACAAAAATAGGTGCTGGCCTTGGACCACAGTTTGTCACTCTGTACTTTAGACATTTTACTTTGATTTTTGTAAGGCAAGTGCTAAATACAGAGAAATTTTAGGGGGGATAGTTGTTTAATTTTTTTGCCATTTTAAAACAATATACGGTAAAGAAAATATGTAGGAATAGGAAGGAAATTACCCACAACCTCATCATTCAAATACAATCACAGTCAACACTTTGGTTCATTTTCTTGCAGCCTTTATTAAAAGAAGATAATTTTCTTAAAAAAAAATTTTTTTTAATGTTTGTTTATTTTTGGGAGAGAGAGCGAGCGAGAGAACGAGTACGAACGGGGGAGAGGGGGCAGAGAGGGAGACACAGAATCTGAAGCAGACTCCAGGCTCTGTGCTGAAGCTCAGAGCCTGACACAGGTCTTGAACCCACGAGCTGTGAGATCATGACTTGAGCCCAGGACACTTAACCGACTGAGCCACCCAGGTGCCCCTAGAAGAAGATAATTTTAGAAAACCAATAGCTTTTGCTCAGACATATGTTACAGATGCATCATGTCTCTATTCAATGGTAATACGAAAAGTTTTTAAACATTTATATTTTATTATTTTTTTAAAATTTTATTTATTTAGAAAGCACAAGCAGGGGAGGGGCAGACAGACAGAATCCTGAGAGAGAGAGAGAGAGAGAGAGAGAGAGAGAGAGAGAGAGAGAATCCCAAGCAGGCTCAGCACCACCAGTGCAAAGCCTGATAAGGGGCTTGAACTCCAGAACTGTGAGATTGTGATCTGAGCCGAAATTGAGTCAGATGCTTAACCGACTGAGCCACCCAGGGTCCCCAAACATTTCTATTTTAAAAGATTGGACTAAAGAACCTGTTTTCTGAAGGATGAACATTTCCCATAGGAGATTTCCCTAATTTCTAATTAGTAAGTTTGTTTTTCTGAACAGATCTCTTACTAAAAACAGAGTTGTATCACATGACCTAAAGTTGTCAAAAAGTTTTTCACCTATGGGTTATAACATAAGAAAGAAATATGAATTCCATTTCCCAGAATGTTTAACAAACTCAAGTGTTCAAATTCACGGACTGGTTTTCAATACGTTTAAGCATCAGGCATGGAAGCCAAATGTCTGCACAAACTCTGCCTTACAGTTTTCACACAGGTTAGCAGATGGAAGCCTTAACCATCTCTAGAAAACAAAGGTTTCATTTGTGAATACCTGGACTTTCTTCAAAGATGGAATATGATACTCCATCATGAAAAGAGGGGAAATGTGATAAATACATGATAGTGTTTGAAGCAACTATTATAATCTAAACCTCCAAGAGGCAGCAGGGGCTAGGATTGACTTTATTATAAAAAATAAAAAGGTGGGAGGGGACCCCGGGTGGCTCCGTTGGTTAGGCGTCTGACTTCAGGTCAGGTCATGGTCTCGCAGTTGGTGAGTTCAAGCCCCACGTCAGGATCTGTGCTGACAGCTCAGAGCCCGGAGCCTGCTTCGGATTCTGTGTCTTCCTCTCTCTGCCCCTCCCCTGCTGATGCTCTGTCTCACAATACTAAATAACGTTGGGGCTCCCGGGTGGCTCAGTCAGTTAAGCAGCCGACTTCGGCTCAGGTCTCACAGTCCGTGAGTTTGAGCCCCGCGTCGGGCTCCGTGCTGACAGCTCAGAGCCTGGATCCTGCTTCGGATTCTGTGTCTCCCTCTCTCTCTGACCCTCCCTCGTTCATGCTCTGTCTCTCTCTGTCTCAAAAATAAATAAACATTAAAAAAAAATAATAATAATGTTAAAATTAAAAAAAAATAAAAATAATAAAATAATAAAAAGGTGGGATGAAAGGAAAATAATAACTAAAAAAATATTTTAAATATTTTATTTTTTTAAGTAATCTCTATGTAGACCCAACATGGGGTCTGAATTCACAACCCCGAGATCAAGAGTCATAAGCTCAGACTTCAAGCTGTATTACAAAGCTGTAATCACCAAGACAGTATGGTACTGGCATAAAAACAGACACACAGATCAATGGAACAGAATAGAGAACCCAGAAATGGACCCACAAACGTATGGCCAACTAATCTTTGACAAAGCAGGAAAGAACATCCAATGGAATAAAGACAGTCTCTTCAGCAAACGCTTATTGGGAAAACTGGACAGCAACATGTAGAAAAATGAACCTGGACCACTTTCTTACACCATACACAAAAAGAAACTCAAAATGGATGAAAGACCTAAATGTAAGAAAGGAGAAAGCAGGCAAAAACCTCTTTGACCTTGGCCGCAGCAACTTCTTACTCAACACGTCTCCGGAGGCAAAGGAAACAAAAGGAAAAATGAACTATTGGACAAAATAAAAAGCTTCCAAACAGCAAAGGAAACAATCAGCAAAACTAAAAGGCGACCGAAGGAATGGGAGAAGATAGTTGCAAACGACATATCAGGTAAAGGATTAGTATCCAAAATCTATAAAGAACTTATCAAACTCAACGCCCAAAAAACAAATAATCCAGTGAAGACATGGGCAAAAGACATGAAGAGACACTTCTCCAAAGAAGACATCCAGATGGCCAACCGACACATGAAAAAATGCTCAACATCACTCATCATCAGGGAAATACAAATCAAAACCACAATGAGATACCACCTCACACCTGTCAGAATGGCTAAAATGAACAACTCAGGCAACAACAGATGTTGGCGAGGATGTGGAGAAAGAGGATCTCTTTTGCACTGCTGGTGGGAATGCGAGCTGATGCAGCCACTTTGGAAAACAGTATGGAGGTTCCTCAAAAAAATAAAAATAGAACTACCCTATAACCTAGCAAATGCACTGTATCCAAGGGATACAGGCATGCTGTTTCGAAGGGACACATGCACCCAATGTTTATAGCAGCTCTATCAACAATAGCCAAAGTATGGAAAGAGCCCAAATGTCCATCAATGGATGAATGGATAAAGAAGATGTGGTATGTATATATATATATATATACACACACCCACACCCCCCCCCCCACACACACACAACGGAGTATTACTTGGCAATCAAAAAGAATGAAATCTTGCCATTTGCAACTACGTGGATGGAACTGGAGGGTATTATGCTAAGTGAAATTAGAGAAAGACAAATATCACATGACTTAACTCATATGAGGACTTCAAGATACAAAACAGATGAACATTAGGGAAGCAAAAATAATATAAAATCAGGAAGGGGGACAAAACATAAGAGACTCTTATGGAGAACAGAGGGTTATGGGAGGGGTTGTGGGAGGGGGGGATGGGCTAATTGGGTAAGGAGCATTAAGGAATCTAGTCCTGAAATCATTGTTGCACTATATGCTAACTAGCTTGGATGTAAATTAAAAAAAAAAAAAAAAAAAGTCATAAGCTCCACCAACCTGAGCTAGCCAGGCACCCCAATAATAATTTTTAAATTTCAAATTGAAAAACTTTCAAAAAGGTCCAGAAAGAGGATAGGCATTAGGTTTCCAGAAGAGTACCCATTCTTTCCTATGCCAAGTTCTTCTATCATCGAAGTAAAAAAGTCTGTTGTTTTGGCAGTGTCTGGGTGGCTCAGTCAGTTAAGTGTCAGACTTCAGCTCAGGTCATGATCTCACGGCTCATGAGTTTGAGCCCCACGTCAGGCTCTGTGCTGACAGCTCAGAGCCTGGAGCCTGTTTCAGATTCTGTGTCTCTCTCTCTTTTTCTCTCTGTGCCTCCCCCACTTTTACTCTGTCTCTCTCAAAAATAAATGAATATTAAAAGAAATTTTTTTTAAAAAGTGGTTTGTTTGTTTTTTTTAAAGAGTGAAACAGTAGAATCAGGACCTACTTAACATAAGGAGGAAAACAGCATGGGGGTTCAAATTGGCTAATTCAAACTGGGGCTGGGCTCCTTCATCCTCTTCTACTTTTTACATGTGAAAGAGCAAGGTGCTCCCTGCACAAGTGATGCTGTGGTCTTCTCAACTCCTGGCTAAAGAGGGAGGTAAGGTGAACTGATGCATAAAGAAAAAGTTACTGTGGTGAAAGCTATCATGACAAGGGCTTAACTTTAAGGGAAGTTGGGCAAATTAAGAAAACACAAGACAACTGCTTTTCACTTAGGAGAATTTTTCATTGGCTAGAAATTCTCTCTCCCTATACCAGCTTCCCTGTCTGCCTGTAAAAATGGAAGTAGAAACAATGTAATTAGCTTCTCCTGTTACCAACGGACCTTAGCTAAGCAAATCAGGATCTTGATCTGAGTCTGGGAGAGAAGGCTGGGGATGTGCACACAGGGCACCATGGACTCTACAAAAGAAGGGCCCCTACACTTCTGAAACTCTACCATTCAGATGCCAACATCTATGCAGGGGAGAGTGAAATAGGTCTGACTGCGTAGGTAGAAAAACAACTTGGTTTCCATGCAAAAGAAAGGCTAAAAAATGGAGGTCATGTCACTAAGTTAAAACTGGTTCAGGAATCACCGCCATCTCAGAAAAAAGGAAAAGAAAAGGTCAGTCAGAATAGTGATCATGGAGACTAACTCAACATTACCTCCATGAAGACTACTAGCACCTTAAGACATAAAAGATGTCTGTGTTTGTGTGGAGAGGGGGAGCAGATGGGGGTGGGAAGCAGAATAGAAACTTCCTTTGAGATTTTCCCTGTAGACAGTAGAGCTCTGACTGATAAAGGTGAAGAGGAATGAGGAACAATCAATCAGCTCTCTTCCTAGCCATTTCTTCCTTTAGCATATATCTCATTTCCAGGGATGTAGACCAGTATTTCATAACTACAATCAAACTCCTTATGGTCTGATGAAAGTTGTGAATCTTTTCTTGAGAAGAATACACATGCATGCAAATTGGGGAGTTCATGGAGCCCTAAAAGTGCTTGTTCCCAGGCTACAAATCCCTGCCTGTATGTGTCCAACAGAATAGCTAGTCAAAAGGACCCATTAGCTAGACTCCCTATCACTCTGGAGTGCAGAAGGACTCATGATTTTGCCTTAAGTCAAATCTCGGAGAACCTGCTATTCCCAAAAGCTTCTCCAGAAGTTTGGATGACATAACATATGGTTTTAAATAGCCGTGCATAGCCTGTTCTAATTCTTTAATGAACAACCTGATCTGAATAGAAATCTTATGTAGGTTTTGCAGAAGAAGATTTCAACAAGAGCATAACCTATACCTAAAGGAGTAAGAAATAAACAATTTCACTATTCTGAAATTTGAAATGATTCAGAATTTTTATAGGTTATCTACCTTGGTGATATGGTTCCTTCAGTGAGCTGTCATATTACAATATTTGTCATGATTTTTGATATGATTTACTAGTGCACTTCTAAGAATGTTAACTGTACTCGTAACACCTATGCCTATTAAACAACCAAACAGCAGTTTACCACCCTGAATGTGCCCCATCTAGTCTGAAATGCTTGGACATGAGACCTCTCCTTACAATAAGGGTCATTTTTTTGAATTGGGTGAAAGAAATTATGGTTCTTAGAATATATCACGAAAGTGTTGTTTTTTTCTTAAAAAATCTTTATTTTTGAGAGAGAAAGAGAGAGAGAGAGAGAGAGAGACAGATAGAGGATGAGCGGAGGAAAGGCAGAGAGAGAGGAAGACACAGAATCCGAAGCAGGCTCCAGGTTCCAACCTGTCAGCACAGAGCCCGACACGGGGCTTGAACTCGTGAACTGCGAGATCATGACCTGAGATGAAGTCGGATGCTTAACCAACTGAGCCACCCAGGCGCCCCTCAAGAAAGTGTTTTTTAAGTTATATACTCACAGTGGTAATTAGGCAGTTCTCAAAGAATTACAATAAATCACCATGTTTTAATGCAACCATAAAGAAACTGCTATGGTTTTTCATTTGTATATGGCTTTAATTTTATATTCTCCTTACAAAAAACTTCCAAGAAAGTAAGTTACAAAGCTCTCTGTGTGGTCAAAAGAACAAAATAAGGGAAGTGACAATCTAATATGAAGGAAGGTAATCCATAGAAAAGAAAAATAGATGTAAATATTTATACTGAAATCTAGTACCGTAACAGAAATCCCATTAACACAATACCGATTTACTCATAAAATCATTATCACAATTTCAAAGTAGGGATTTTTGGTTTTGTTGGGGTTTTTTGCTTTTAATTAAAATACTGGACAATCTTTAACTGGTTGGCTCAAAGTCCATTTTTTTACCCCCAAATATTATAATTTGGGAAGTTTTAACATTTACATGTTTCTCCTTTTTTTAACATTTATTTTGAGAGAGCAAGTGAGAGAGTGAGTGGGGGAAGGGCAGAGAGAGAGGGACAGAGAGAATCTCACACTCTGGGCTGTCAGTACAGAGCCTGATGTGGGGCTTGATCTCACAAAGTGTGAGATCATGTCCTGAATCAAAATCGAGAGTCAGGTGTATAACCAACTGAGCCACCCAGGTGCCCCGAAAAGACCTCTTTTGATTTTTTAAAAAACGTTTATTTATTTTGAGAGACAGCACATGCAGAGAGAGAGAGAGAGAGAGAAAATTTCAAGCAGGCTCCGCGCTGTCAGCCTAGAGCCCAACTTGGGGATCGATCCTACCCAACCGTGAGATCATGACCTGAGCCGAAAGCAAGAGGCGGACACTTAACTGACTGAGCCACACAGGCGTCCCTGATTTTGGTTTTTTAAAGAGGAATTAATGTTAAGAGATTGGACTGCTTGTAACTCCTCTGTACCTTCTGTTCTCACACTTGATATGTACTCAATGCATAGGAGTTAAGTTTTGTTGTTGATTTCACTAGCAAGTTTTAAATGCTCTCATCTCATGTAATACCTATATTTCTTTGACTAAAAGCAGGTCCATGTGTTTCATTTCTTTAGGCAGTTAAGTATTTGTAAAATAGTTTTATTTTTTCTGTATGTATTTTACATTCTTACGTGGAGGCACTGTGCTCTGGTAATCAAGGTAAAGAACCTCAGTCACCGTTATTCTCAAACTCCCCTTTTTGCATTGGCTGCTTGCTACTTTGTATGTATCTCCTCTGGAAATGAAAAGTGACAGATTTGTCCTTTTTAAAATTATTCTTAAAACATTTTTTTTCTTTAATCCAGTTGACAGAATCTGGGAAGAATGCAAAGTATGAATAAACCCTTTCCTTACTGGTGTTGCCAAACAGCACAATTCCTATTCTATTAATCACCACCTTTAGGACCAACAGCAAGTCTTTCAAGTCTCTGAGAGCACAGCGGACTTTGGTAGTGCTGTTCTTCTCTGCCTTTCCTAAACAAAACTGAAGGACTATTTTCAGGGGTCACTAAATAAAAAGTGGCTGCCGATTTTCCTTAGAAGCAAATGCAACATGCTACCTGTGGATGTGCTAGAGGGGATACGGCCACATCATCACCCTTGGGACTTTGGTAACAAAGCAGCTTTTGTAATTAGAAGAATACAAGGTCCTTGAGAGAGATAAATGATTTGCATCTGGAGAGGTAGCACGTTGGATATCCAAAAGTGGCCATCTATAGGCCTAGATACAACTGCAATTTGAGTAAAGAATTTGTAACAGGAAGTGCCTGCTAAATAACAAATGACCAGAAAATGAGATGAGGTCAAGCTTTTTGAAAGGTTAGACAATGTTAAGCATGTTACAAATGAACAGTATCCAGGGGCATCTGGGTGGCTTAGTCAGTTAAGTTGATTTCAGCTCAGGTCATGATCTCATGGTTTTGTGAGATGGAGCCACAGGTCAGGCTTTGTGTCCTTCCCCTGCTTGCATGTGCGTGCTCTCTCTCTCTCTCTCTCAAAATTAATAAACTTAAAAAAAATGAACAGTATCCATTCACAATCATCAAAAGAGGGTGTTACAACAATAACTATTAAATGCAATGGGAACCTTCATTATATCCTGGTTGTGTGTGTGTGTGTGTGTGTGTGTGTGTGTGTGTGTGTGTGCGCGTGCGCGCTGGGTACAGGGAGAGGAGAGAGCACAGCTATGAAAGATAGTTTTGGAACAACTGGGGAAATCTGCATCTAGATTATGGATGCTGTTGGTGTTTCACCCAGGGACACATCAGCTAGCCTGTGCATCCATCCTAGTCTGGGTTGGCTGTTAGTGGCTTACTACATCCCCTTCTCAGTTTCAGCCTGATCCTACAGGAAGCACTGGAGTGTGAATCACATCTCACTCCCATCTTGAGGCAGGAGGGCTCAGCTCCTATGTCAGTCATTGGCTATGGGCTACAGAGAAGAGCAAGGTGGACTGGGACAATTCTCTGAAATATTTAGAGAGTAAAGCTCCATAATATCTGCAACTAAACAGTACAATTAAAACACACATACACACACACATACACACATACACCCAAATATAGGCAAAGCAACACTGCAAAATGAAATAAATGTCAGGTCTAGGTAGATGCTTTAAGACTGTTTCTTGTAGGGCACCTGAGTGGCTCAGTCGGTTTAGTGTCTGACTTTGGCTCAGGTCATGATCTCATAGTTCGTGAGTTCAAGCCCCATGTCGGGGTCTGTGCTCACGGCTCAGAGCCTGGAGCCTGCTTTGGATTCTGTGTCTCTCTCTCTCTCTATCCCTCTCTCTCAAAAATGAATAAACATTAAAAAAAAAAAAAAAGAAGAATGTTCCTTGTATTATTATTTCAATTTTCCTCAAAGTTTGAAATTTTTATAATGAAAATTTGAAGGGGAAAAAACTTGTTCTTTCTTCTGTGGGTTGTCATCCTGATACTGACTTCTGACTTCTATATCTGACCAGCAGTCAAAAGAAAACCTGCCAGTCATCCTGAATGCATCCTTGTTTTCTACCCACGGTTGGTCACTAGATATGTCAGTTCCACTCCCAAAATAGATTCATCATTCTAAACTGCAATTATAATCATATTTCTCCCCCCAAATTCTTTGTTTCTTCACTGTCTACACTAAGATAAACATCTAACTCTTTGACACGGCACATAACATCATTGTCACATGGCTCTTGGCTTACCTCTTCAGCTACATCTCCCACCATTTACACCTACAATTTTGTGCATCATCATCCTAAACAACTTATGAGTTCCTTGACCATACCATGATCCTCCCTATCTTTTGAATCTAGGCATATTATGCTGGCAAATTCCTTTTTTTTTTTTTTTTTTTAATAATCTTCTCTGTCATTGTTTTTTTAAAAAGTAATCTCTATGCCCAGTGGGGCTTTAACACATGATCCCCAGATCAAGAGTCACATGCTCTATAGACAGAGCCCGCCAGGCGCCCCTATGCTGGCAAATTCCTACTCATACTTTAAGAATAGTTCAAATTTGACCTCCTCTAAGCAGGCTTTCCTGAACTCTCCAGGCAGAGTTAAGTGGTCCTTTTTTTGTATTCCTATAGCAACTTCTTGCATACCTCTCTTATAACATTTATCACAGTTATTAATAATTGATTACATGCCTATTTTTTCTCTAGTAGAAAGTAGACCCAGGAAGGCAGGGACTGGATTATTCATATTTGTATCCCTAGCATTCTGCATAATACCTGCCATTGTACATAATATATGTCTCATGAATAGCCAATGGGTTTTTTTTAGTAGTATATACTTACTACAGCTGGTGAGGGGACATGGATGCTTGGGACAGATCGAGGCCGCACATGATTGGCCAAATGGCAAAGAACAACACCATCGGTTAGAGCTGCTCCCAGATCACAAGGCAGTGATACTTTCAACCGGTACTCAATATGCTAGAAGAGCAGGAAAATGCGTAATACGTTAACTGATGTGGCTGACACAGGACGTAATGGAGTTACAATGAAATACTATAATTAAGAATCAAGATAAAAAGCAAATAACTTAAGTACCACAATCCCTATTTTATTTGTTTATTTATTCATTTTGTTTTTGAGAGCAGGGGAGGGGCAGACGGAGAGGAAGAGAGAGAATCTTAAGCAGGGCTTGATCTCAAGACTGTGAGGTCACGACCTGAGCCAAAAATCAAGTCAGATGCTTAACTGATTTAAGCCACCCAGGCACCCCAAGTACCACAATCCCTATTTTATCCTTCCATCCTAAGTCAGTAACTCAAGGAGAACTAATACATACATATGGTGGCCAGGCCACAGTGGTGCAAAATATTACATGAGAAATTCATTTACAATTTTTATGCTTAAAAATATAACAGAACTAGATTCTGACAATTCCAAAATAAAACACTATATGTAAGTGTGATATATATATGTGTACATACATATAAATTATTAACTACTTTTACAAGATTTCTGTACATGAGGCAGAAAAAACTTTTAAGTGAGCAGGGCTAGGGATTGAGCTTTATAGAATAACCCATCTCATTTTCCTAGCAAACAGATGAAAAGAATGCCCTTAATAGCAGAATCTCTTTTACATCTACCACACGGTGGGCACTTGTTGATTCTATTAAAAATTTTAAGTCAAATGAACAAGTGATTGCAGGGTTATGCGCTCTAGCAGTAACAATGTGAAAGTATAATTCAGAGGTAGTGTACACACTTTCCGTAGTTGATCCATTAATTCCAGCTCTTCTTCTCTCTGTCTTGAATTGGGTCTTGTTATGGGATCTGCAGAGTCAGTGGGAGGTGCAGAAGATGAAAGAAGGGGTGAAGCATGACCTAAAAAAATATGAATATGTAAGACAGAAAGGCGACTGCTAGTGCTGGAAAAATTCTCAGCTCCACCTGATCACAGGTTCCTTACAAGTGTAGCACTTTTCACTTCTGCACGGACTCTTTAAAAAAAGTTTCAAAATTTCACATATTAAAAAAAAAAAAAAAAGTTTCAAATTATGAAAAGTTTCAAATATACACAACAATAGGGAGAACAGTGTTAAAAACTACCAAATGTCCATTATCCACTTAGCTCAACTCGTTTTGATTAAAAATGTTTCCATTGAAAAATAACACACATACAGAAAATTATGCAAATCATAAACAACTCAATAAATTATCACAAAGTAGACACAATCAGGTCAATAAATGCAATTATTACCAACACCCAGAAGGCCCTCTCATGACACCTACCCATCAGTACCTAACGGTTACTTCCAACAACACAGGTCCTAGCTATGGACTTCTTGATTTGTAATACCATAGATTAGTTTTGTCTAGTTTTGAACTTTCTATAAATGAAGCCAAATATATGTATGTATGCATGCTTTTGTCTTCTTTTGATCGACACTATAAGATTTATCCATATTGTATGTATTAATTGGTTCATTTTTATTGCTTATACGGTATCCCATTGTACAAACACACCACAATTTTTTACCCATTGTATCAGTCATGGACATTCTGTTTGGGGCTATCATGAATAAATAATGTTGCTATAAATATTTTTGTAAGTATCTTGGGGTATATATGCTTACACATTTCGGAAAGCAAACTGCTGGTGATAGGACATACAAGTGTTCAGTATTATTAGATAATGGAAACAGTTTTCCATACTAGTTTACAATCCTATATGCAGTGTGTCTCTGGTTTGATTTTAAATCTGTGAGGGCATCTATCAGTTACACTCAAAGTTGTTATTTTTTATTTGAAATGTTTGTTTCTACTTCCAGGTAACTTCTTTGGAGGCCAGGCAGATGTATATTAACTAAAAAACTAAAAAGTAGATTTAAAAAAAAAAGAATTACTGATTCATTTCTTTAGGAACACATAAAATAGCTTTTATCAATAGAAAAATCTGAAAAAGAGCTCATTACAGAGAGAAGGAATATTCCCTAAAGCCTGAAAGAGTGTTTTATTTGTTCCAACCTATAACCTCCTTTGGGTAGTGCTAAGAAACCCTAGTTAAATTGAAACAAGATTCTCCTGCCTTTTTTTTTTTTTTTAATGTTTATTTTTGAGAGAGAGAGAGAGAGAGAGAGAGAGAGAGACAGAGAGAAACAGAGAGCAAGCAGGGGGAGGGCAGAGAAAGAGGGAGACACAGAATCTGAAGCAGGCTCCAGGCTCTGAGCTGTCAGCACAGAGCCTGATGCGGGGCTCAAACTCATGAACCATGAGATACATCATGATGTGAGCCAAAGTTGGACACTTAACTGACTGAGCCACCCAGGAGGCCCAAAGATTCTCCTGCTTTAATGTTAGTGAGATCAAAGTTTAAAGCTTTTGCCAAAGTGACGTCTCAGGGTAGAAGTTTAAAAGCATACAGCAAGCATAGGGGTGCCTGGTTGGCTCAGTTGGTTAAGCGTCCAACTTCAGTTCAGGTCATGATCTCACGGTTCATGGGTTCAAGCTCTGCATCAGGCTCAGTGCCGACAGCTCAGAGCCTGGAGCCTGCTTTAGATTGTGTCTCCCTCTCTCTGCCCCTCCTCCCCTGCTCATGCTTTGTCTCTCTCTCTCTCTCTCTCTCTCTCTCAAAAGTAAATAAACATTGAAAAAATAATAAAATAAAAGCATACAAGTTACTGTCATTATATAACACACCCACCCCCCCCTTCTTAGTCACTATGACCTACCTTTATTTGCTTCTGCCCTGACAGCTGCTCGGTAAAGGAAGCTTTCAGGGCGCTGGGCCTGGTTTCTCTGAATAGCAGCAGGAAAAGAATATGCAGGGGAATGATGAACTACATCAGCATGGAAAAGCAAAATAAGATTAAAGGAGATGGAAAAAAATTAAATATAACAGACACATGTCACAAGTTCAATAAATGACATAAAGATCAAATTAAACATGATAATGATATAAAGTGGTAATTTTGTTTATTAATATAAAATCTAGTACAGAAAAGTAACCTTGAAATCAGGAAGGCTGTTTGCAGTTTTAATTGTCATGCTATTTTTGGTATGTTAATAAAGGCAGAATGAGTGTTAATATATTGAATAGATTCTCTTGCAAACCTATAGCCCTGCTAGCTCATGTTCATTTGTTCATATCAAATGCTTGAAGAGGTGACCAACCAGTTGAATTAAAAAATGGAAAATGTGCAGGAAGTTCCCAATTGTGGGTCTGATTTCTCATCTCAGAAATGGAAGTCACAGTTCTCTGAGAGAGGTAATTTATCAGGAAAATCCTGGTAAAGAATTACTCTTGATGTGGTTAATTGTACCTTTGTGTCTATTATTACCTGTTTCTGTTGTAGGTGAACTTGATATGGTATTAGATCTGTCATCGTTCTGTAGAGAAATGGAGATATATCAATAATTATTACTCAAGAAGAGCTACTTTCCACATTTATGATTACTTTGGGATAAAAGAAAAAATCATGCAAGTCTCTTTTAAAATTAAGTCTAGAAATGAGAATTTGGAGTAAGGGTTGATTTTGTACATTTTTTTTAAGGCCAAACTTTTTACTTACTTCTGTAACATGAAAAGTTTATATAATGCATTCTCTAAAGATAGTTCTATTATATAATAGGTCTTTCCTATGACTATGAAAAGTGATCATCCTAAGGCAGAAAATTTCATTGGGAAATGTATAGGGGAGAATAATTTCATTTTATAATTTCATTTTCTGGTATAGTTTCTAAAGTATATTTCTCCACCTCTGGAGAGTAAAATTTAATGTATTAAAAAAAATGATGAAGATTTCTTCATTTCTGTTAGGAAATAAAGTGTTTAAAGATAGATAGCTGTATTTCCAGACTAACATTTAAGTCCAAGATATTTTTACTTCATTGACCAAAGAGAACTATAAAAAGGGGGAAGAGCTAGCTTAACATGTATAAAGTTTATCTAAAAAAAGAGAAATGTAATTAAGCTCATTTAAAAAGAAGTGTTGGTTGGATGGGTTAAAGACACTGAAGACTTGGCAGAGGAGTAGAATCAAGAAAGGTTAGAGTAACAATATTCAAGGCCTCAACATCTAGGCCCAATAAATTAAACATATTATAACTTTATTTAATTTTTTAATGTTTATTTACTTTTGAGAGAGAGAACAGGGGAGGGGCAGAGAGAGAGGGAGACACAGAATCCAAAGCAGGCTCCAAGCTCTGAGCTGTCAGCACTGAGCCTGATGTGGGGCTCAAACTCGTGAACTGCGAGATCATGACCTCAGCCGCAATCAGACACTTAACTGACTGAGCCACCCAAGTGCCCCTAACCGAATGATTTTTTTTTTTTTAATTCTTTTTTAATGTTTATTTATTTTTGAGACAGAGAGAGAGCATGAATGGGGGAGGGGCAGAGAGAGAGGGAGACACAGAATCGGAAGCAGGCTCCAGGCTCTGAGCCATCAGCCCAGAGCCTGATGCGGGGCTCGAACTCACGAACCGTGAGATCGTGACCTGAGCTGAAGTCGGATGCTCAACCGACTGAGCCACCCAGGCGCCCCATGATTTTAAAACACAGAGGTACATACATCTGCTCCCATGCTTTTTTCTCCCTTTTGGTTTTAATATTTTCAGAAATCTGTTCTCTCTAGTTGGGAGCTGGGCAGAAAAAATTAATTATGATAGGGAATTTGTTAACATTCATGCATATATACACACATACACAGAAGTCATGCTGTTGAGAAGATTCTTGGACTGATCTGGAAGACAATTTCATGGTAACAGTTCCTTGATTTGATACTCTTTGGCTGAAAATTTATAAAGTAAGCCAAGCTGTTGAGTGAAGCAATGTATTACATCTTCATTAGTGAAAAAAGATTATGTTCATCAAGCTTATAGATGCAAATATGCTAAGTTTAGGATGTTGAAAAGAAATGAAAATTTAAATAACAAATTTAAAATAAGAACAACAGGGGCGCCTGGGTGGCGCAGTCGGTTAAGCGTCCGACTTCAGCCAGGTCACGATCTCGCGGTCCGTGAGTTCGAGCCCCGCGTCAGGCTCTGGGCTGATGGCTCGGAGCCTGGAGCCTGTTTCCGATTCTGTGTCTCCCTCTCTCTCTGCCCCTCCCCCGTTCATGCTCTGTCTCTCTCTGTCCCAAAAGTAAATAAAAAAAAAAAAAAAAAAGTTAAAATAAGAACAACAAAAAAAAGATATAATAAGAGCGGCAAGAACTAATAAAAAGAACGAACAAGAAAATGAGGCGAAAACGATATCTTTGCAAGGAAACAAAAAAGAATATCCTTATTTTCAAGAAATATGAGACAGAAAGGAGAAAACTAGTTAGCCCAACAGAGACCTAGTCAAGGGTCAATGGTACAAACAGGAAAACATAAACAGTAGAGATTATTCCAGATATAGAGGGAAAATATACATTTTTTAATTTAAAAAGACTAATAGGAGTTAGGCTAGAAATTTAATATTGCAAAAAAGAATTAAGCTAACAGGCAACTCTATTAGACGAGAAGGAAAAAGTGAAGCAAACTGCACTGAATGGCAACAAATTTCTCCACCTCTAGAAACATCAAAAAGGTAATACACAGCTGTGTGTAAAGAAAAACAAAGCCAGAATAGAGGCAACTTGTAAAATGGTGATTTTTAAAATGTACTTTTATTGAAACTAGAAATCTAAGTGACTTGCATTCTAGGGTATGAAGATTATTAGTTCAAATTACTCGGAGGCCACTGACTCTATTTGAGAACTCTTGCAGAACTGGAGCAAAAAAACAGAAATTGACAGGAACTCAACTTTTTTTTGCCTGGTTAAGCAACAAAAGAAGTAAACCCATGGCTAAATACATATAAATATATATCAGCTGTATAGTAACAAGGATGCCAAAAAATAAAGGGTAAGTCTTTTTAAACTAATCATTTATACTACAGCATGTCTGACAGAAAGTTAAACTTACCATACAAGGGTTGGCACGTTCAGATTTGGCCTTTTCAACTATGATTCTGGGAGAGAATAAGCCCCAATGCCCTAAGGTATCCACTGAGTGTAATGAATTAACTTCTCTCCTATATATCTCCTATACTAGTAATATACCTTCCTTGAGAGAACTTTGAGAACAATCCCTCAATTTTCTGGGTTGTCATTCAAATGAGGAACCTAGCTGAGAAAGGCTAGCAAAGAGTTAACAGAGATGAGAATTATAAAGGTTTTTCAAAAGTCATCCAGGTATGTGTAGCATCTTCAATACCGACTAAAGAGGTTTATCAGGCTTACAGATGATACAAAGTTGGGGCCAGCACTTAGAAGAACATGATGCAAGAATTTGAAAGTATTGTGGTAAATCAGATAATTAAAAATGTTCAAAGATACAAGATATGGAAATTAATTATCATTTAGGAGTATAACTGAAACATTTGAGAATTACAGTGGCTACTGACCAAAATGGATACTGAAATGAGAAAAGCCAACCCAACGCTTAGAATAAGATGTGAAAAACCTTGTTTCATGCTCAGTGCCAGGTAGGCTCTAATAAGGGCTATATTTCTACTTGGGGGCTGTGGAGCCAAAATGGAAGGCAGAGAACTTGAGAAAGCTCAAAAGGATTAACAGACTGGGAAAGGCACATAAAACAACCAGAGTTTATTTAGGGAGAAGACAAGGGCAGCATCATAATAGTTTTCAAATATAAAGATTCTTTTTTAAAGACTGCTAAATAACTAGAAAATCTCTACTCTGGAAAGAAGAGAAGTAAGTGTAAGCCACAGGGTGTGGATCTAAGTCAGACAAGGGGAGAACCTTCTAACAGGGAAGATTATTAATAATTTCTTATATATCATATGATTAACAAATATGGAATCACCATTCCTAGAGGCCTTCAAAAAATAAAATACCACAGGGTTGCAGGCCATATTCCAACTCTGTTATTAAGCTCAAAAGCAGCCATAGACAGTATATGAACAAATGGTAGTGGCTGTGTGCCAATAAATCTATTTCCAAAAAATGTGGCCTACAGGCCATAGCTTGTTGACCTCTACTAGAAGAAGGTTTTAGCAGTGACACTTTTGGGGACTGGGACTGAAATTATTTTAAATGCACATTAGAAAACAGAGTTAACTTTATATTATTTATCAGCCAAAGTAAAATAACTCATGACAAAAAAAATAACCTTTGGTAGGAAAATCAGAACAGCATATCAAACAGAATTTCAATATAAAGAATTAACGCAGGCTCTGTATTTCTAGTATGGTAAATCTTCCAAAAATTTCAAGTAAAATTAATGTTAAATTCAAATAGTTTTATAAGCTTATGTATATTTCATGCAATCCTAGATTTCACACTGCTGTTGGACCATTCTATTGGAAAATTTCAAGTTCCTGGGTATTACGGTAACAAGAGATACCTTAAGAAGCATGAAGGCAGAAGAATGAGGCAGGGTAACTGCACAGCCCACTTGATTCAACCCTGACAGCGACTAAATTTTAAAAGAGAAAGGGAAGAAACAAACAAAAGGCAGCATTTATGTTAGCAAAATGTCAGGCAGGCAGGCAGATCAGGTCAATGAAATTAGAAAAGGAAAGGTCATGGACAAACTTTCAAACGGTTTACTAAAATATTGATAGGGCAGAAGGAATACTAGGGGGAAAAAAACTCCTAACTTATAAAACAGTTTTCCCATCTGTATAATTCAAACTATTTCAATACTTCATACCACATTAACCAAGAAATGAAAGGGCTTTTGGCTTTCGGCTTGGAGGAGGCCAAGGTGCAACTGTCTTTGGTCATCTCAAATCCAGGTTCATCCAACACCAGCTGCCTCCATTATGCTGCCTAAATTTGACCCCAGTGACATCAAAGCCATACACCTGAGGTGCACTGGTGGGGACGTCAGTGCCACATTTGCCCTAGCCCCCAAGATCAGCCCCCTGGGTTTGTCTCCAAAAAGGTTGGTGATGACATTGCCAAGGCAACTGGTGATTGGAAGGGTCTCAGGATTACAGTGAAACTGACCATTCATTCAGAACAGACGGGCTCATATTGAAGTGGTGCCTTCTGCTTCTGCCCTGATTATCAAAGCTCTCAAGGAACCACCAAGAGACACAAAGCAGAACAACGTTAAGCACAGTGGAACCATCATTTTCTATGAGATTGTCAATGCTGCCTGACGGATGTGGCACTGATCTTTAGCTAGAGAACTCTCTGGAACCATAAAGAGATCCCGGGGACTGCTCAATCTGTGGGCTGCAATGTTGATGGCCACCACCCTCATGACATCATAGATGACATCAACAGTGGAACAGTGGAATGTTCAGCTAGTTAAGAACTACAAAGGAAAATATTTTGATAAATGATAGTTTGACAACCAAAAAAAGGGCAGGCATGATTTATTAAAAGTGATTTTAAATAGAACTAAAACTAAGAACATCAAAATTGTTGAGCAAAATTGCCTTAGAAACTACCAAGACTTGTGCTATTCCTCTTATGGGGAAACAAATCCAGTCAAAGAGCTCATTTTAACTGAGCAGAACTGGCATGAGTAAAGACACTATTTTTTCAACACTGATCCAAATTAGAGTTATTATAATTCCATATACCAGCTCTGATGTGAAAAAACAGAGGAATGAGGATTCTGTGTCATGCCTTGCAGATGAACCAGCATTTCATTTCTGCCTCTATGTCCAAATGACCTACATGAGTGTAAGAGGAATTTTCCTTTTCTTTGAATCCTTTATCCGTTCACCAACCTACATACAACTAGAAATATTAGATGTATCTGTCAAGTATATTAAAGGTATAATTAGAGACAGTAAGTGTTAGAATCTATTGTACAGAATTATGATTACAGATAAAACCCAAAGCATGACAATTCTTTAATTTGGTAAAGAGTGGAAATCAGAGAAGACAGGACTTTCATCACAAAGGGCACTGGATAAGATTGGACCTATTACAACAACAAAATGCCAGTCAGTCTTAAATATATTGAAATCTTTATACGTTAAATAACTTTTAAAAATTTAAACTAGGATCACAAATATGTGAATCAGGGAACAATTGACCTTATTAAGCACATGTGGGTGTTTAGAAAAACATGTGTAGATGATCAATAAAATGAATACAACAATTTTTAATGACAGTTGATAGATAGCAATGTTTCTTTTTGGGGAGGGTGGGCAAAAAAAATTTTTTTAAAGTAACATTGTAACCTAATCTATCAAAGGAAATATACCAAAGAACAAGATTGTGACAACAGTCATATCGTCACCTCTTCAGTTTTCCTGGGCCTCCTTATAACCAAATGTACAGAAATTACTGTCAATCTCAAACATAAAAAGGCTAAAAGCCACTATTTTGGCAAAGGAGGACAAAAAAAGTGGAAAAGAAGAGGATGCGAAATGAACCTAGATACTCTCTAGTTTCTAGAGATGAGATACAGATGCAGATTGGATATAGATGAAAACAACAGAAGCCTGGAGGGCAGCCCTAAGAGCATGTTAGTGTCATGGATATTAAACATCACTAATACTTATTTCAGATCTTGTATTTCAAGGTCTTTAAATGAAATCCAACATTTACACCTTGCTGTACATCATCAGACCTTTTCATCATGAAACAGTTTAATGAGAAATTTCAGATGCATAGCATTTATGCGTTCATTCAGGAAATATTTATTGAGCACTTAATATATCCCAGGAACGATGACAGGAACTGAGTATACATAGGTAAATGCAACAGAGATTATCCCTGTGCCCATGAAGTTTAGAGTCTGGTAGTCTAATAGGGAAGAGACCTAAAACAATAAACATCCACCTAAATGAACTATGAAGAGAAAAAATAACTGTGGAGACAAATTTGATTTGGGGGTTGTAGGCTGCAGAAGAGTCATTTTTAAAGATCTAACATTTAAGCAGATACCTGATAGATGAGTAGAAATTAACCAAGGAGTATATACAGGGAAGGAGAGGCATTCCATGCTGAGGGAAACAGCATGTGCAAAAGGTTGTGAGGTAGAAACAGGCTTGCTGTATTTGAAAAGCTGAAAAAATGCTGGTGCAGAATGAGCCCTGAGCCCAGAGATGACAGAGAGTATGCAGGGGCTTGCAGGCTGTGTTAAGAAGGACTTTATTCTACCATATGAAGTTACTGAAGAGAAGTCTTGAGAAAAGCAGAGGTATGATTTAAAAATACGACTCTTTCTGCAAAATACGACTCTTTCTTTTCTGCAAAGTGTTGGATACTACTTGGCATACAAAAATATGTGAGACACTGTCCTTTTAAAGGCCATCTCATTTAGGTCAAACATGAATACTGATAAGTAAAATACAAGGGTATGTGTTTTGAAAATGGCTGAAAGCCATTTCAAATTTCACACCAAGGGGATCTGTTTTTCCAAATTCCACTTTTTCCTTGACAAAGAAGTGTGGCCACTCAGACTTATGTCACTTCCTATACATTATTAAATCTCATCTTCAGTCTCCTAAATTGCTTTCCATTATAGTGTGAGAGGCAATACACCATGGTGCTTAATAAATAGTAGGTTCTCAAGTCAGCCAGATCTGGATTTGAACCCAATCTTGCACTTACTAGCTATGTGACCTTGGACAAATCTCATTCTGGACAAAATATCTGTGCCTCAGTAATCATTTGTAAGATGGTGATCAGTTTAACCTTAACTTTTAAGATCGCTGTGAGGAATAAATGAGATAATTCTGGTAAAGTGTCTGGATCATCACAGGCTCTCAGTATTTTTGTCCATTAATTTAAATCATTTGCTTCTCATATCAACTAATTTCCACAAAAACTCCAGAAGGTGGTGGTTTTATTTACCTGTAAGACTGCCCAATTAAAATGTGCTTTATCCATCTCAAAGGAAACGATAACTGCAGAACATACAGAAATTTTGACAATGGACGTTTATGTAAGAAGGACCTCCTGCTGAAGTATGCACTTCACGCAGGAGTATGTACAAGGGCGGCAGTTACCAGCACATGAGACAGGAATTGCTACACACAGACTTTTGAACTGCTAGTTTTCAATACTACTATAAAAAATATCATAAAACATGATGGGGAAAGCAATTATGTGAATGTTAGAATTCTCTTGCAAGGCTGACAAAAATAAGATTTTTTAATACTGCTCTTATGTTATACTCATTTTCTGCTGAAGAAACAGGCAATAAAAGTAAACTGGTGTTAAAAAACGATCAGTAGATAACATTCCGAGTTAGTTTCCCAAAGTTTAAAAAATGGGCATAGAGGGATAATCTTGAGATGTAAGTATTTTTGAAAAGTTTGGGATTTTCAGTAGCTTAAAATAGACAATAAAATAGGATGGCAAATACACAGTTGTGTAATTAGTGTCATTCAGGAAAGAAATCCATTTAACACACAGGTGACTCATGGGCCAAATTAATGATTAATAAAATAAGTGCACCTAGAATTAGAAATGATGTCTAAAAAAGTAATGTGCCCTCTCCTCCCAACCCACATCCAAAGCCAATATGGTTTGCAGTGTGAAATGTTTTACTTCTGGAAACACTAACAAAGGTATTTGAATCATAGCTGCAGAACACTGGAATGCTGGTAAGTCATGAACAGTAAAGCAGGGAAACAGTTCTAGCTATTTATAAAGTATTTAGTAATGACGCTCATCATGTTTTATGGTACGTAGATAATTTCTGAATGAAAAGTATAATTACTATTCTCCAAACTCTAGATATAACAATATATAACTCCGTTTTGTGCAAGGCTCTTACCACTAACAAGGCACTATCATCAGTGTGCTGAGACCTTCTGGATGGGAAGGGACACTGGAGAGGCAGAGAGAAAGGAAGCAATGTCAAAAACAAACGATGCACACACGTGACATATTTCACAAATAACACAAGCAAAGAGGTATATTAAGACATAATGAAGATGCTAACATATAGGATTGCATTCACAATCATTTTGAATTCATGTATCATAAAAGCTAATAAATTGATTCTGAGTAATGATTTTCTTCCAAACAGCTTAATTCCAAATATGATCTGATTGCTTAAAAACTGACTAAAGCAAGGAGGGAACAGGGATTATTCTCTATTCACAGAAGAGAAAGCTGAAGTATAGGCATAGCAGTAACAAAGAATTTGTGGTCATTTAGTGAGTCAGTCACAAATTAAAACAATAAACCCAAGAGTCATGATTTCTAGTCTATGCATCTCTTCATTACCTTTCTCAGACAAGAGGACAACTAGAAATTTAAAAATTGCACACCATATTTTCCTGAGAAGCTTTAATTTTTAAATAATGAATTTCTCCAGAATGACCATTAAGAAGGAAATTTGGGGTAAGAAAAGGTTATTAACTTATAAAACTTTGTTAAAGGTTTGTTCCTTTATTATTACCATGTGAGCAAAAGATGACTGAAAAGGCTGAGTGAATCTTTCAGGTATAAGAACAATGCCTAAATTCTGAGATAAACAAGAAGTAGCAATCGTGTGTCTAGTCAATAAGGAAAAAAAACCTTATAATGGATCATTTAAAACATTTCAAACAATGCATTTTACATCCCAGAATCACTTGTGCTTTAAAAACTCTATGGTGAAACTTAATGCTTGTCAAACCCTGTGTGTTAGGTTTTCACGTAATTTATTTTACAGAAAACAGATTCAAAATTCACATGAAACAATGCCTTTAAGCATTTTTAAGGAAGCGGTGATCATAAACTGAAAACATGAGAAGGCAAAATATAAAGAAAAATGGCTTTAAAAACCGACTACAATACAAATACTTATTTAATAAGTTTCATTTTAACAGATCAAAATAGGTATATTTTAAAAAAGGTTAAGCAATTAATTTTACATGTTAACTTGTAATGAAAATGTACTATTTAATATTATAAAACTACTGTGTACACCGTGTAATCAATAACACACACACTCAGGAAATGAGCCCTGGAGCTGAGATGTATGTGGTATCTTTTTGTTCAATACCAATACCACGTACCGGTGCCAGATAGAGCTCCCAGGACTACTTCTCACTACACAGTATGGTTTGAAAATGGATGAAGAAGATACTTCTAGTGGGGATGGAAGAAAGAAAGAAATAACCTCCACATGGATTCATACAGACTAAAAAATCCTTGGTCTATAAACTTGGATAAACTCCCTGGCCCGTGTCTTCTTCTCCTGAGTAAGTAGAATTTTGTGAGGAGAAAAGGAAAATGGCAATATTTTGATCACTGAAAACACATGATAATCACATGCAAACATTTCATTTCCATTGTAATAAAAAATTCCAAAGGAAAGGTGGTTATATAGACTTACCTCACCATCTAAGGGGGATTGCTGTTTTTGTGGACTTTGTGATGCTTTGTGCTATATATCCCCAAGACCCCCCAAAAGAGGGAAGTTGGTTAGAATCTGGAACACTGGAAATGATAAATTCTATTTACCAAAATAATCACCCACATTAATTTCTGTCTCTCTTGTGTGCAGCACTTTGCCAGATTTACTGGTCGGAAGATGTCACCCTTTCCCTTAAACAGTTTACAATTTAAACAAGGAAGATCAATAAACTAACAGACAGTATTTCATATGTCTATAAGCATCTACAAAAATACAAAAAGCATGTTTTTTATATGTACATGCAAACAAACATAGTCCCAATCAGAATAGTGATCTCTCACTATATTCTCTCAATGAACTCATTCTCTCTTTCTCTAGTGCTAACACCTTTAGCTTTCTCTCATCGGCCAATTTTCAGGTTTGCGTTTTCAACTGCCTGTGGAAACTCTCTATTTGGAAACCCATGGTCACCTCATGTTCAACATGTTCAAAAACAAACCCATAAATTCCCAGATTAACTGGCTCTTTTCCCCAATTTGCTAATTTCTATTACTATGTCAAATAATAATTATACCACCTGTATAGTCAGTGTTTTACAATGTATTCTTATATACATTATCTCAAGTGATTCTTTTTACTAAGATACACAAACATCATAATCATATTCTTTTTAAAAATTTTTAAATGTTTATTTATTTTTGAGACAGAGAGAGAGAGAGCAGGAGAGGGACAGAGAGAGAGAGGTGGAGACACAGAATCGGAAGCAGGCTCCAGGCTCTGAGCTGTGAGCACAGAGCCCATTGCGAGGTTTGCACTCATAAACTGTGAGATCATGACCTGAGCTGAAGTCAGACGCTTAACTGACTGAGCTACCCAGGCACCCCCATAATCATATTCATTTAAAGACAAAAGAACTGGGGACAAAAGAAGTTATATGACATGTGCAAAGTCCATAAATTTGTAAGTAGCATAAATGAGATCTGCCCCTACATCTTCTGACTCCAAATCCTACATTCTTTCCACAAACCTAGACTCCTTTTCAAACTCTTCTTTTAGCCTCAAAATCTTGCTTTGGGATCTCCTTTATCTTCCTACTCCTCTTCAATGATTTATTCAACATTCACTACATCTATGTATAAAACATAATAATGCCTCTCTTAAAATCTCTAATTTATAAAATCCATTGCGGTGGTAGGGGGCGCAGCACTCAGCACACTAGAAGTACTAGGTGCACCTATAAGAATTCTGAAATAGTTAATATTTAATAGTTAAATACTACACCTATGAGGAAACTAAAGGCACAGTATGATTCAGTAACTTTCCCAAAGCCAAGCACATAATGAGTAGCAAAGCTGGATTCAGATTCACATTTCTGATTTTTTTTTTAAGTTTATTTACTTATTTTTTTAGGTTTATTTATTTTGAGAGAGAGAGAGAGAAAGACAGCGAGCACAGCAGGCAAGGGGCAGAGAGGAGGAGAGACAGAATCCCAAGCAAGCTCCACACCATCAGTGTAGAACCCAATGTGGGGCTCAAACTCATGAACTGTGAGATCATGACCTGAGCCAAAATCCAAGAGTTGGATGCTTAACTGACTGAACCATCCAGGCCGTCCCTATTTACTTATTTTTGAGAGAGAGAGAGAGAGAGAGAGAGCGAGCAGGGGAGAAGAAGGGGGAGGGAGAGAGGGAGAGAATCTCAAGCAGGCTCTGCACTGTCAGTGCACAGAACCTGACGTGGGGCTCAAACGCATGAACCGCTGAGAGCATGACCTGAGCTGAAATCAAGAGTCAGACGCTTAACCGACTGAGCCACCCAAGTGCCCTCAGAAATATCTGGGCTCTTACCATTGTGTAACACTGCCTCTCCTTAGGAACCTCAGAAATCTTCTGGTGTTATGCCTTCATTCTGCACCCTAGTCTGACTTGCAATTACTATTTCATTTTCCTCATCTCTTTCTAACAGATTCAAACACAAGCAGATTAGTTTTTAGGAAGTATCTTTCCTCTCATGTTTTTCTCCTGCTTAAGAACTTACAACTGTTCTCTTCTACCTAACAGATCAAGATCAAACTCTTATTTGACATTTAATTTTTTTTTTAATTTTTTTTTAAATTTTTTTAATGTTTTTTATTTATTTTTGGGACAGACAGAGACAGAGCATGAACGGGGGAGGGGCAGAGAGAGAGGGAGACAGAATCGGAAACAGGCTCCAGGCTCCGAGCCATCAGCCCAGAGCCTGACGCGGGGCTCGAACTCACAGACCGCGAGATCGTGACCTGGCTGAAGTCGGCCGCTTAACCGACTGCGCCACCCAGGCGCCCCTCTTATTTGACATTTAATCAAAACTGTCTACAATGTGATTATCTCTTACTAGCTATGTGATGTCTACAGAAGGCAAGTTAAAAGATGAATGAGTTAATGTAGAATGCACAGAATAGTGCTTAGGATATAGTATGTGTCAGCCATCATTATTTACTGACAGTCAGTATAGCATTCTGATCACAGATGAGGGTTTGGAGCCAGCCTTCTTTTTTCTTTAAAGAAACTTTTCATTTTTGGTCAACCTTACTTCCATTTTCTGTTCAGCCTGTCTTGAGACCCCTTGCTCTGCCACTAACTAGGTGAGTATTTAACCTAGGCAAACTGTCATCCTCTCTGAGCTTTAGAGATCATCATCATGGGCTTGATACATTTGAAAAAAAGAGAATTTTTATCATGTGTACGATACTTAAAGAAAATGGTCTTTGGCTAGTTGAAACACAAGAGAGAAAGTTTTTGGAGGCCAAGAATGATTCATTCATTCAATCATTCCTTTAACAAATGTTTACTGAGCTTTACTATGGGCTGACACCTGCTAACATCTAGGGATGGAGCGGCAAATAAACAAGACAGATACACTCCTGGTCTTCATGGTATTTACAGATAAATGGAAGAGACAGATATTGAACAAACAAAAATAGAAATCACTATTATGAAGAGAAAAATCCAAGGTGACTTCCAAACAAAAAGACTTTAAATGATACAGGCAAAAAAAAAAAAAAAAGAACTAGGTTTAGATGAACTGTAGAGGCTGCAAACTTTTAAAAAACAAAAAAAGAAAGAAAAAGTATTAATAGGGGTTGCCACCCGAGTAGGTGTGGAGAGAACAGAAAGGAAAGAATCAAAGATGATTCTAAAGTATTAAGCCTGTGACCCTCACACAGTTTTGGTGCTCGCCAGAGTGAGGAAGTCAGATGGGCTCAGATAACAATAGTTCACATCTGCATGGCACTTTAGGTTTACATGGCACTGGCACTTTCATGATCTTATCGATCTTTGTTAACAGACTGAAGACATGGCAGGTGGAGAGTAAAGTGAGATGTCTAAAGATAGATGGCTAATTAAGCAGAAGAGACTACTGTCTCAAGTACAAGATGATCACTTCTCAGCCTACCCTACAGGAGGACAATTCATCTAATCACAAGCAGGAGACAGTTATGCTATATACTCAAGATTCCTTACAGTGAGAAAAAAGAAAGTTGACACTTTAATTAAGACAAACACTGACAGCCTCAGCAAAACAAATAAGCACTTACTTCTAAAACTCTTTAGGAATTTCAATGAAATTTGACAAAATTTCACCTTGACAAAGTCCAGGACAGCATCTCTTTGAATTTGCTTGGTCCTTATTTTCTCTTCCTCATACTGTAGGGCCGCAAGCTGTGCCTCTCTCCGAGTACGCTCTACTAATTGTTCTCTTCTCCGAAGAATTTCCAAGTCTGCATGTGATAACTGGAACAAAAGTATTTTGCATGTGCAAGTGGGGCTAAAGGTTAACTTATCAATATTCTTAATCAATTCAGGGAACTACTACTTACTCAAGCAATTTCTACTTTGCAGTCACCTAGCATTTCTTTAAATGTGTGTACTGCTAATCATCTCCCATCTTTTCACACTGTGTTCTTATTTGCACTATAAAGCCATCATGTCAGTAAAGATTTATTTTCTGTCTAGGGTCTAAAAGCACCGTTAGCAAGTATCAGGTTCACATGTTACATTAACTGTATTTTACAGACGACAGGTAGTAAAGTTTACAGATGTCTGGCAATTAATGGTAATTTAAGCATTATAAAAATAGAAAATCATTTTAGTTTTAAAAAAATCAAAACTAAAACAGAAAAACAACAACAACAACAAATTTACCTGACTGTGACTTGGTGACAGTGACATAAGAGAAGATGGCTCAGATGAAACCCTGACCCAAAAAAGAAAAAAAGGAAAGAGAAAATTCTTTGGTAAGGCAGGCAGTATATAAAAGACAAGTAAAATTTTATTGTTAATGTAGCTTTCTATTAATCAATAGGCAAACTGGTCAGCAATGAAAGACTGACTGCATTTTGTAAACCGGAGCCCAAGTCATTAAATTAAGCTACAGGAATACCTGATGTCGCCAACTCACATTTCATGTGATGATATCACTGATCAAGCTACAGAGAGTCAACAACAATCTATGTCAGCCAGTGCTGACCAGACATTTGAGATCACTTTTCAAATAGCATCATTTCTTAAGAGCATACATAGCTATTATCTTTTTCATTACCATGGCTGAAACAAGATACATGTAAATAGAGATCGTTTTATATACAAAGTTAGTTTATCAACCAAAATCTGGAATATGGCAGAACCTGGCCACTGTACCTGCGCTCCTCCACCCATCTTCAACTTAGGTAGCAATTTTAATAACAAAAGTAAAGATTCTGTTGATTTTTATTTTTAAGAAAAAGACGAAACCTGATTTGTTGCTTAAAAAAAAACCAAACCAGTAAAAGTTGCTTCTCAGTGTTATCAGTGCTAAATCTTTTTTTCAAGGATTTTATTTATTTATTTATTTATTTATTTATTTATTTATTTATTTATTTATTTATTTTTAAGTAATTTCTATACCCAAAGTGGGGCTCAAAACTCACAACCCTGAGATCAGGAATTGCATGTTCTACCAACTGAGCCAGCCAGGTGCCTCTACCAATGCTAAATCTTACAATTTGGTGTTTATCTTTTTTCCTGAATTGGATTTAGTGTTTCAAGTGTCTGCTACTCATTTGTGTCTCTGAACTAACAATGTTGGGAGTAAGTCGCTTTTTGACATTTAGCACCTAAAATTTTAAACTATGATTACTCACCTGTCAGGTTGATTTTAATGCATTCAATCGGTGTGTTACACAAGAAAAGGAAAAAAAAAAAAGTCCCCCAAATCCCTCAAAGCTCTAGTAGTTTCTTATTACTAACTAATAATAATACAGATTCATCAACGTGGCTTTTAGGATTCTCATCCCATTTCAGAAACATGCCCACCATGGAATCTTTTTCCAGCAAGATCTCCTCAGTTATTATACGTTAATTCCTTACTTCAAGCCTTTTGTATAGATTCCAACCTATGGAGATCTTCTTAGAAAAGGTCTTTTTTAGAATCTTTTTCTTTACAATGGGACTTTTCCTCTTGATGTATATGTGTAGTCAGTACTTCTTTTGCATTTATCAACTATGATTCGTGTCATTTTTTTGTACAATATTTTTCAGATGCAAACGTAGAAACGAACAATCCTTGAGCTCCTACCATGCCCTACATATGCCCTGTGAAGTACTTTATGCATAGTGTTTCTCAATTACTCCTCATGCAATCTTACGGAGTAAGAACTATTAGAATCTTCACTCTGTATTTGGGAAGCTGAGAAATGGAAGTTAAGTAACTTTTCCAAGGTGATGCAGCCAGTAGTCCTTATCTATCTGATTTGAATTCTTATCTCTGACTTGATGGTAGTTTGCTCTCTCATCTTCTAGGTACGCAGCCTATGAGAACTGGAGAGGCCTGAGAAATCATGGAGTCCAAACCACTAACTTTACAAAGGAGAAATCTGAGGCCCTCAGAGGTTTAGTGATGGTTACTGTAGGCAGAGCCCGGATGAGAATTCAAGCCACCTGACTTGGAGATTAGTGGCTGATACTATACCACACCTCCCCACTCTACAGCGGCAGAATGTAGGAAGGAGAAAGTGAAGAGCACAGAGATCTAAAAGCAATATGGACACACACACAGAAAAAAAAGACCTGCAATGGCCAAAACTAAGCTGTGAAAGTTAAAGATGGTGGCAGAGCATGAAGCATGGCATATGAGAGAATAAAAGTGGTAGCGAAGAAGACGTCTGAGAACTGACAGCTCCCTCAAGCTGATCACCAGCTGCTAATATGGGCCCCTCATGGCTTGGGTGCTCCTTGGTGCCACCACGCTGCTTCATTTGTACGTTTGACCTTTTCATCTATGAGTATGTTTCTCAATAGCAGTGTCACAACATTTTGGATAAATTTTCTGTTATACAAGATTGTCCTGTACATTACAGGTAGTTTAGTCTTAATGCCAGTAACACCTTTGGCAACCAAGTCCCAACAAAAAAACACATTTTTCAAATATCCACTACAACCTATTGAGAAACACTGGCTTACCCTAAACTTTCCTAAACTAAAAAATATAATATGTAAAAAAGCAAAATTTAAGTCACACTACTGTTCTCTTTCTTTCCACATTTCTTTTTTTTTTTTATTTATTTATTTTTGGGACAGAGAGAGACAGAGCATGAACGGGGGAGGGGCAGAGAGAGAGGGAGACACAGAATCGGAAACAGGCTCCAGGCTCCGAGCCATCAGCCCAGAGCCTGACGCGGGGCTCGAACTCACGGACCGCGAGATCGTGACCTGGCTGAAGTCAGACGCTTAACCGACTGCGCCACCCAGGCGCCCCTCCACATTTCTTTTCTTATATTGGTTCCAAATCTTTGAATAATTCACAAAATTCTTTTTTTTTTTTAATTTTAATGCATAAAAAAATGTTTTGAAAAAAATTGTTTTATATAACCTCAAGAGTCTGGCCATATTTCTTACTTTACCCCAAAAAAGTTTTGACAGAATAAATTATAATTTAAAAAATTTTTTTTAAATGTTTATTTATTTATGAGAGAGAGAGAGAGAGACAGAGTGCGAGCAGGGGAGGAGCAGAGAGAGAAGGAGACACAGGATCTGAAGCAGGCTCCAGGCTCTGAGCTGTCAGCACAGAGCCCAACGTGGGTCTCCAACCTGCGAACCGCGAGATCATGACCTGAGTTGAAGTCTGACGCTTAACCAACTGGACCACCTAGGTGCCCGATAATTTTTTAAAGGTACAGAATAAATTACTCAATAACTCCCTTAGGCAAGGTTTAAAATAAAACTGAAGCTGGGCAAAAAACTTCCTTCAATTTTTACTAATCTTTCCCAACCTTTATCACTCCTAGTCAGTACATTCTTAGTCAAAAGTTTAGAGAAAAGTGGGCTGGTGGGGTAAGATTTAGCTGGAATATAACCAATAAAGAATGAGACACAAGTGAGTCTGGGAGTAGCAACATGGTATCGTAGTTAAAGGCATGGACTTTAGAATTAGTTGTGACCGAGTTCGAATCCAGGGTTTGTCACTTGCTAGTGGATGGCTGTGAATATAAATGGAAAACTACTAGGTCTGAAAGCACAGGCTCAGATAAGCGAAGAATTCCTCAGTACTGGCAGAGCAAAAATTTCTAAAAAGTAGTAAAAACAGGAACTCTGGGTTAAGGTTAGTAGACAGATTTTTGGCTCCTATGATCTCCACCCCTGGTGTTACTCCAGTAAATATGTTACAAGTCAAAAAGGACTCTGCAAATGAAATTAAGGGTACTAACTGGTTGACCTTAAAATGGAAAGATTATCCAAGTGGGAGTAATGTAATCACAGGAACCCTTAAAAGCACAAGAGAGCAGGGCTGAGGGAGGGGCATTGGAGGGAGGTGGTCGAAGCCACAAACTGTCAGCTATAAGACAAATAAGTAATTAGGGATGTAACATACAACATAATGACTACAGTTAGCCCTGCTGTTGATACATAGGACAGTTGTTAAGAGAGTAAACCCTAAGAGTTCTCATCACAAGGTGAAAACAAATTATTTTTTATTGTATCTATGAGATGATAGCTATTAACTAAACCTACTGTAATCATTTCACAATATATGTAAATCAAACCATCACTCTGTACACCTTATATACAGTGACATATGTCAATTATTTCTTAATAAAACTGGAAAAAAAAAGAAGGCAGGAAAGTTTGTGGGATGTGACAAAAAGGGAAATCAAAGAGATTCAAAATGTGATAAGAAATAGATTCAAAACAGCTTGCCAAAGCTGACTTGAAGATGGAGGGAGCTGTGGATCAAGGACCTTGGATGGACTCCAGGAGCTAAAACTGAGTCCCAGTGACAGCCAGCAAAGCAACAGGGACCTCAGTCTTATAACTAGAACTGAATTCTGCCAACAACCTGGATGAGCCTGCAAGTGGGTTCTCCCCCAGTGTCTCCAGGTAAGAATCTAGGCCACCCAGTACATTGGCTTTGGCTTGCCAGACCCTAAGTGGAGAATGAAGGCAAGCCTACCCAGACTGCTATTCCACAGAACTGAGTTACTACATTTTAAGCTGCTAAATTTGTGGTAATTTGTTGCATAAACATTAAAAAACTAATACATAATGAAACTGAGAAAAAAAAAAAAGCTGGCTTTCACCTTGAGGGTTTCTACTAAATTCCAGAGATCTTGAGCCTTCCTTATGATAGATGCAGGAGGTAAGAAGGACAGGAGATGAAGTGTGGGCCCGATCAAAGTGGAAAAACACAATAGGATACCCCTGTGTGAAACTGAAATCTCAAAATACCACACCCTCAATATAAGGACACAAGGCAAATAAAAAGCCTTTCTGAGATAAATTTCAATTTCAAAGATTTGAAATTTAGGGGCACCTGCATGGCTCAGTCAGTTAAGTGTCTGACTCTTGATTTTGGCTCAGGCCAAGATCTCACAGTTGGTGAGATCAAGACCTATGTCAGACTCTGCACTCACAGCTCGCTCTCTCTCTCTCTCTCTCTCTCTCTCTCTCTCAAAATAAATAAACATTAAAAAAAAAAGATATGAAATTTAACTAAGTCCCCATGAACTAACCTATGAGACTATAAAAGGCCAATTAGGAGATTTCTTTCTTTCACTATTCTCCCATATTTTCTACCCATCTATATCTCAGTTCCCAAAACAACTTTAACATCCTATCAAGTATAAGTAAAGAACTAGGTATGACACTTTCCATAAAGGAGATTTACTGTTGTTTAAGAACAAGTATGTCAAGTTTACTACTTTAAGACTTCATACAGGGGTGCCTGGATAGTTCAGTTGGTTAAGCGTCTGAATCTTGATTTTGGCTCAGGTCATAATCTCACAGTTTGTGGGATTGAGCCCCACATTGGGCTTTGAGCTGAGTGTGGAATCTGCTTGGGATTCTCTTTCTCTTTGTGTGTGTGTGTGTGTGTCTGTCTGTCTCTCTCTTTCTCTCCCTCTACCCCTCTCCCTGGCTTGCAGTCTCTCTCTCTCTCTCAAAAATAAAAAAATTACAAAAAAAACCAAGCAAACACAAAGTGGTTAAAAAAAAAAACAAAAAACTTCATACAAAATAGAGGAAGCAAAGACCCAAAGGCTGTGAATTTTTCAACTACTGTGATACAGTGTCTGGCAAGAAACTTTGGAATTCAAGAATAAGCAGCAGTGCTCTAAGCAGTCAAGTTAATTTTAGAAATATTCTGTGAGGCACTAAGCATAGTGAAACGATCATCTCAATTGAGATATAATGAGGATACATATTGCTGTCTCCGTCTAGCTCCCTGTTTCTAGCCAAAAGTTTAAGGCAAAAAATTTTTTCAGGACTCCTGAAATTTATTTAGCCCTCTTAGTGCATAAATCCAGACATCACCACAAAATCTCCCTGCTATTAAGTACCTTCAAATCAAATAATTGTACAAGTAATGGTTTAGGCAGTCTGAATTTAGAATCAATAAATCAATTTTACTTCTTTTTCTATTGCATGAGCAAAAAGCACACTGTCACTCGGCTCTGAATACATGGTTTCTAAAACACACAGTATCTAAGTATCTTCATCATACACAAATCTGCGCAAAACCAAAATCATTTCATGCTCTCACTGATGAGTTTTAAAGACAGAAACAATTGAAGAGAACTGTTTTTTTCAAACCTGTTTTGATGTGAATATCTTCTCATGTCTTCTGTTTTTTGAAACTCCCTCAGAGGTACTGGCTTTATGGGTGAACCCTAGGCAAAAGAGCAGAAATAAATCAATTTAACATATGTATCCACAACACTGTGACTACATAGTTCACAGATGACTTGGCATTTAAAGATCTGTATATTACACTAAAAAATAGTTCAACAAAATCTTCAAATGTAAATTTTTACGTTTAAAAGCATTCATTATAAGCTATATTACTACTTTGGTTAATAAAACACTATGTATAGCCCAAAAACACTTATTCTTAAAAAAGTGGGTTTCCTTCTCCCTGTATTATGTAAATTACACTGACCATACAGTAATACTCACTGACCATAGAGTAATATTTAGTAATATTTAGTAAGGTGTTCAAACTTGAGAAGATCTTAGGTGTCACCTCATACAAATTTCCATTCAGAACAGGAATTTCTACCTGCACTACACTAACCTGTGCTCAGCCTCTCTCAATATTTCTAGTAAGGGGGAGTTCACTGGGCAGATTCCATTTCTTTACTTCACCATCACAAATTGTTACTTATGTTTAGTCATACAAATAGTCCTGTGGATATTGGTGGAATATTAAGATAAAGCAAAAAGTAACTTCTCTTTATGGTAAAATATGGTGTTAACTAAAAGAAAAACATTGGCAATTTTATTTATAAACTAAAGGGTAAAGGTCATTTCAAAAAAAAACATCACTGAGAAAAATTAAACTGGACTCAGTGATATGGACCACATACTGAACAATAAAATTATAAATCAAAGGTAAAGGCTTATAGGTTATCACAACATGTATTCTGTCAAATAAGAATGTATAGAAGCAATACAATCTTATTTCAACACCAAAAATAATCATTAAAGTGGGTATTCTTAAAGGGAAAGAAAACCACCTTATCCAAAAAGGGTATCTGAAAATCAAGTGTAAAATTATTTATAGTCTATCGCCAAGAAATGGGTACATCACATAGAATTAGAAAATCTTTGATGAATTACTGCAAAAGGCTAAAGCAGACTCCCTTAAAGTTTAGGCCTGAGGATCATACAAAATGAGATATAATTCTAGAACCCTGATCAAAGAATAATTATTCTAATTTCAGTGAACATTGGGTTTTAAAATAAACAAAAATCTCTCCTATTATGTTAACATCAGTGACTTAACACTCTGGTTTTACAATACTGCAATTATCTGCAATTATTGTAGGAGGTACATGAAATTTTCATGATAAAATGAATGTGACATTGGTTTCATTTTGAAAATGTCATATCCTATAAATATAAGCTATACCTTATTTTATCACAATACCTCTATATTTGTGAGAGGTATTATAACAAAATTAAACAACAGCAGAGTATTTAAAATCTCATATAGATTCGGTTTTTTTTAACAACTCTTTTTTCAGATAGTATTTAAGAATATAAAAAATACTTCTTCACTGGCTGTTAAACCATCTAAAATAATGCTGCTTCATCATATTTTTATAGGTGCTAAATTGTAGAAAACCTTATGACACAGAAGTCATAAAGAGGGTTATGACATAGAATCATAAAGACTACCACACAAGTATAGCTGGAATTAAAAAAAATTTTACAAAATAGTAATGGCTTTAACAAATGATACTGCAATTTTTCAGTAGTATAACAGGCATTTTTACTTTTAATAGAGATACCTCATCTCTGCAGTCTAACTACCATAAAATGATCAAAGAGAAAGACCACAATGAAAGAAAAACAATTCCCTTTAAGATTACAATGTGCATTAAATTTTAATTTTTTTGCAAAGCAGTTGCCCTTCGCGCTAACAAGAATGTTCATGGCCTGAATCACACGTAGTTTCATTAGTCACCTGGTACACTGCTATTTCTGGGCTGCAGGACTTTGATTTATACAATTTTATCCAACTTCACATACAAGAGTGTCTTCTGAACACCAACAAAAACTACTATGTTCAGAAGTCTTCAGACAGGAAGACTGAAGGATTTTTTTTAAGGAATGATAATATCACTCCACAGCACACCCCACTTGAGTGATTATTCTCGATTTCTAAAAGGCTAAATACATCATTCTCTAAAAAGGCCCCAAGTGTTTCTCAAATAACCCCTGCTCAGAGCCTGGGATCAACTCCAGACATTAACATCACACACACTGAAGTGGAGCCATTCCATTATGCTGACTAGATACACTGAAGAATGCAATTTCCACTGAGACCCTTGGGGGATTGGCAGAGATTCTACAGTGGGCTGAATGCTTATTTGTTTTCTAGGGCAACTCAATGCTCCACTAGAAGAGACACCCAAGAATGATAATGGCAAAGAATTTATATTCTGTGCGACTTGGCATAAAAGCTCCAATACAATTAAGCACATAACAAAAATTCTATGGTTAAGTTTGTATGTGCTCCAAAGTCAGCAGTTTGGTTTGATTCTTAATTACTGATCAAACTATGATTTACTAGTTAGTAACAATAAAAAAGCACTAAGAACAAAGAAAAAGCATTACATTCTTTGTACTTTCTTTAAAGGGGTAGGATACTCTTAGGACTCCTCATTCTTCAAAATTCTGAAATCTGTCTTTTTATTTGAAAAATAAAGCTAACCCCTACTTCAGACTATTGTCTGATTTTTTACAATAAATCTGAAAAATTCAATCATGAAATTGGAACTGAACATCATAAAACAAATAATTAGGCTTAAAGCAACAAATCACTGATACAACTGAAATTTATGCCACCATGAACTGTTTTACTAGGGGACAGCAACAGATTTTGGCTTAAATGTGTGTAGTACCTCATGAGAGATTCGCCGTTGTTCAATATATGCCATAAACTGGGAACTGAGGCTGTCTGAGTCCAGGCCCTTGGGCTGTCTCATCTCATCTTCTTCCTCCTCTGCAGTACAGCTGTCGATGTAGTCGATCTGATCCAGATCATGTTCCACTGTCCACACCACACACACACAACAGTCAAATTCAATAGCCAATAAAGACATTCAGTTGTATTCTTTCCTTTTCCCTAACACCTTCTACTCTGAAAGCAGGAGGAATGAGAAGTGTAAATTGGGTAAGCCTTTCTTTTACAGTCCATGGCCACTCACAAAAATAAGTTCCAGAAAAATCTTAGTCCTAATTCACTAAAGAATACAGTAATTGAGAGGGGCGCCTGGGTGGCTCGGTCGGTTTACCGTCTGACTTCGGCTCAGGTCATGATCTCACGGTCCGTGAGTTCGAGCCCCGCGTTGGGCTCTGTGCTGACAGCTCAGAGCCTGGAGCCTGTTTCAGATTCTGTGTCTCCCTCTCTCTCTGCTCCTCCCCTGTTCATACTCTGTCTCTCTCTGTCTCAAAAATAAATAAACGTTAAAAAAAAAATTAAAAAAAAAAAAAAGAATACAGTAATTGAGAGTAATTACAGGACTACAAACCTCTAATATATATATATATACGTACATATATATGTGTGTATATATATATATATTTTTTTTAATTTTTATTTATTTTTTTTGGTTAGCTCTTTACTGTTTTTTTTTTTTTTTTTTTAATTTATTTTTGGGACAGAGAGAGACAGAGCATGAACGGGGGAGGGCAGAGAGAGAGGGAGACACAGAATCGGAAACAGGCTCCAGGCTCCGAGCCATCAGCCCAGAGCCTGACGCGGGGCTCGAACTCACGGACCGCGAGATCGTGACCTGGCTGAAGTCGGACGCTTAACCGACTGCGCCACCCAGGCGCCCCAGCTCTTTACTGTTTTAAACAAAACAGTTTGAGTTTGTGAGACAAAGAGAAGAAGAATTTTTAAACATGAGAAGTTACATCTTCTTTTAGATTTTTTTCCCTCACGTTTTAGCTTTGGGGCTTAATTGTATCTCTTCAAGGAACTGGGAGGCAGAAAACCTAACACAGTCAAGTCAAAAGGAAGGATAGGAGGAAAGTGAACTTAGAGATAAAGAAACAGATACTGACTACTGTTTCTCTTTCTGTAACTGTTGTCCACAATTAGAACAATGATATTCTTATTTAGAAATTTATTTTCTAGAGCTCAGCAATGTAATTTTGTAGCAATTTGTAGCAGCAATCATTTGAGAATTTTTGCTTCTCAAAATGCTTTGGGGTGAGGAAAGGCATTTAAGTAAGATATAGCCCCATCATTATATATTCTAATACATTTGGGAGTGCTCCATTATTTTTAAGTTTAAAAAGTAACCTTATTTTAAAGATTTTATTTTTAAGTAATCTCTACACTCAATGTGGGGCTTAAACCTATAACCCTGAGATCAAGAGTTGCATGCTCCACCAACTGAGCCAGCCAGGCACCCCAAAAAGTAACTACTTTTAAAAACTATTTAAAATGGCACACTAGAAAAAAAAAAAACTTACTACTAAACTTTCTAAAGTTACTCCAGAAACTAAATCCCAGCCATTACTGTATGATGTTCTATTTCTATAGATTGCCCAAAAGTTGTAGTTGCTGGGAATAATGAACTCGGAGAAAGCTATTTCTGTTTTCAGATTCAATTATTTCTAAATAATTCCATAACTGCAATTGATATAAAAATGAATTTTGAGTTATTAGAGTTATAATAATAGGTAAAAGGATGAAAAGGTTATAAGTCTATATCCAAATTATAAACCAGGTACATAAATGTATTTTTTTCAATGTGTTACAATTTGTGTAACTAAATCAATGATTAAGTCATTATGACTACTTCCCAAGAAAGCAACATCACTTTTTCATACTACCTAGGCCAGTGCAGTCCAAAAGAAACAGAATGCAAGTCATAAAAGTGAACCCACATAAGTAATTAAAAATTATCTAGTAGCCACATTAAAAAAAGGTGATATTAGTTTTAATAGTATATTTTACTTTGTCCAATATATCTGAAGTATTATTACAGCATATAATCAATAGAAAGTATTACTGATATTTTACATTCTTTTTTTTTCATGCAAAGGCTTCATAATCCAATCTGTATTGGTTTATGTACACTTACAGTACATCTTAATTTAGAAAGGCCTTATTTCAAATAACCACATGTAGCTAGTGGCTACCATACTGGACAGCATAGATTAAAAAAAAAAATTTTAAGTCTGAAATGAACTAAAGGGAAAGAGAGCTCATGTGGAAGCAAGATTAAAAAGAAAACTACTAAAATGGGAATGGAATGGTAAGTAACAGTAGTAAAAAAGAATATAAAATGGTAAGAAAAAAAAAGAGAGCAAGCCACTTAATTGAAATCATCATTCAAGGATGAAAGCTCTTAGGAAAACATACAGATGGCTAACAGACACATGAAAAGATACTCATCATCACTTATCATCAGGAAAATGCAAATCAAAACTACAATGAGATATCACCTCACACCTGGCAGAATGGCTAAACAACAACACAAGAAACAACAGATGTTGGTAAGAATGCGGAGAAAAAGGAACACTTGTGCACTCTTGGTGGGAATGCAAACTGGTGCAGCCACTGTGGAAAACAGGATGAAGGTTCCTCAAAAAGTTAAAAGTAGAACTACTCTATGATCCAGCAATTGCACTACTGGGTATTTACCAGTACCCAGTTTATGTTTATAGCAGCCTTATTTTTTGCTCCCTCTCTATGTTATTATTTACAATAGTTTACAGCATTATTTACAATAGCCAAGATACGGAAGCAGCCCAAGTGTCCACTGACAGATGAATGGATAAAGGAGATGTGGTATATATACACAATCAAATATTATTCAGCTATAAAAAAGAATGAAACCTTGCCATCTGCAATGACATGGATAGAGCTGCAGAGTATAATGCTAAGCAAAATAAAGCCAAAGACAAATATCATACGATTTCACTCATATGTGAAATTTAAGAAACAAAACAAAGGGAAAAGGGGGGAGGGGGAGAGAGAGAGACAGAAATTAAGAAACAGACTCTTAATTATAGAGAACAAACTGATGGTTACCAGAGGGGAGGTGGGTGGGGGAGATGGGATAAACAGGTGTTGGGGATTAAGAAGTGCACTTGTCGTGATAAGCAGAGGGTGATATATGGAAGTGTTGAATTACTACACTATACACCTAAAACTACACCAAAACACCTAAAACATACAGTAATACTGTATGTTAACTAAGTGGAATTCAAATGAAAGCTTAAAAAGAAAGATGAAAGCTCTTATCAAATGGATTTCTAGAAAACCAAAATAATATCTCCATTATAGCTGGCCCTCAATATTTAAACCTTAGGATTTGGGAATTCAAACTAAAGCAAGATTGAATAGAATGCTAAAATCAAGAGTCTGCCTCAGAAGCCCAAAGTAGAAATAGCTCTGCCTGTTAATGAGCTATTAAAAAAATGACAAATTAAAAAAAATTAATTCCAATTATAAATTTTTAAATACCAAAATAAAGACAATTTGGATTTAGATGCCCCTGAAGAACACAATGCCAGATGAACGCAAAGGTAGATGTCAAGAAGCACATCGGATTCCTGGAAGTGGTCAAATAATGACCAGAGAGAGAATACACAAACAAAAGGAGTAGATGTGAAAAAAGACCACTTAAACAATCGGAATAATTACAAAGGCTTTGGCTGTCACAAGGAATCATGCCTACCTCCACCATTTGTTACTACTAAACTGCTGCGATTCTCCTGGTACTGGCTTTCTCTTCGTAGTCTTTGTTCTTTAGTAATTTCTGCTACTCGAAGAGGAAGATCTGAAAATTCATCTGTAGGCTTAAAAAAAATAGCAGTAACATTTAAACACATTTCAAACTTTAAACAACACAGTATTTAAAGCGTGGACACACCATAAGCTCACTAAAATTTATATTTAAGAAGAAACAGCAAAAAAGTTCTGGAGTGGTGGTGGTGATTGTTTTTCAACAGTATGAATATACTTAAGAATGGTTAAAATGGTCCGTTTTATGTTACGTATATTTGACTACAATTAAAAAGAGATGAGAAGTTATATATGACTATAAATAAACATGAATTTGAAGTATCTACACAGATATCTGTGTGGATACAGATATAATTATGTACACACCCACCCACACACAAGTAATTCCAAATTACAAATGGGCTGTGGTCTGAAGTTGATTTGTTTGGGAATGAGTGAGACAATGTTACAAATGGGAGGTTATCAGTCTTGTTAACAAAAGCTTATTTCATCAGTTAGCCCAATTTAGAGCTAAAATATTCTACCTTTTAATTTAAAGAGGGAAAGCATAATAAAATTTAACACAGGAGAAAAAAGATATAATTAGCTAAGAAAATTATTTATCTTGAGCATGTTAATAGTCTTCACTAAGGTTCTTGCCTCATTACCCATCAGCCTGTAGTCCTATTTTCTCATCTCCCAGCATCCCTTCTACCACCTCTGCTCAAGGTTACCCAGTCTGGCAAATTTTAGGCTTCAGTTGTAATTGGCTCATTTGGATTTGCAGGATATTAAGCCTATTTGGTTTTCCAGGATATTAAGCTATTTATACAAAACAATGAAGTAACAAACATGTAAAACACTTGGTAAAAAGACAGCAAAGAAACAAAATATCATTTCTGAATGGTAGCTCTCTGTGGGATTTTTTTCCTCTCTTTTGGCTTTTCTATATTTTACATAATGAGAAACTGAATTCAATTAAGAATCTTTCCATTTTCATCATTTTATTGCCTCTTAGGGGTCAGAACATGCAGAATAGAAGAAACACTTACTTCATTTCCTGACCATCTCTTATCACCACTGTCCACACTATTGAAACCTGAATCAAGGGCTCCATAAGGGCGTCCTGAGTACATTTCTTCATGGCTGCCAAAAAAAGAGAGTCTGGCTGTTACTGGGAAGTTTGAGGTTTTAAAATTAACATCTGAAATAAACCGAATGCAATTTTACTAATAAACATTATCTCATGCCAGTTAGTGATTTAACTTCCTTAGAACTAAATCGGCATTCTTTTAAAAGTTTTTTTTTTTTTTTTTTAATGTTTGTTTATTTTTGTGAGAGCAAGAGAGACAGAGTGAGCGGGGAATGAACAGAGAGACAGAGGGAGACACAGAATCTGAAGCAGGCTCCAGGCTCTGAGCTGTCAGCACAGAGGCTGACGTGGGGCTCAAACCCACAAACCATGAGATCATGACTTGAGCTGAAGTCGGACGCTCAACCGACAGAGACACCCAAGTGCCCCAAATGGAAATTCTTTTAACTTTTTAATATGAAAAATTCCAAATTAAAACAAATAGAATAGTATAATGTATATCAGTATAAGAATATAAGAGCACTCATCCAGCTTCAAAAATATCAACCTACTGCCATGCTTGTTTCATCCATGCTACTAACCCATTCACCATGCCTCCCTCAATTCTTATTTTTAACAGCACTTTTTAAGGTAAAATTCATATACACTGAAATGCACACACCTTAAGCTATGTACTTGACAAATGAATACATCTTTGTAATATACACCTCCCTCATGATATAAGACATTTCTACTTTGCCAGAAAATTCCCACTCATTCCTCCTTACCAGTCAATTCCCCTCACCACGCTACAGGGTGCTCCTAAGGGATAACCACTATTCTAATTTTTTTTCACCTTAAATTCATATGGAAGGCAGAGTAACAGTCCCCAAAGATGTCCAAGACATAATCTCTGGAACTATGAATATGTTACTTTACATGGCAAAGAGGAATTAAGATTGAAGATAAAAATAAAACTGCTAATCAGCTGATCTTAAAATAGGGAGATTACTGTGAATTATTTGAATGGGCTCAATGTAATCAAAAGGGTCCTTAAAAGTACAAGAGGGAGGCAGAAGAGGAGGCCAGTGTAATGCAATGCTGGCTTGAAGATTACTCTTGGTCAAGAGTCAAGGAATGCAGAGAGCCTCTCTGTAGAAGCTGAAAAAGGCAAGGAAATGTATCTTACTCAGAGCCTGCAGAGAAGAACAAAGTTCTGCCAGCATTTTGATTTTAGCCTCATGAGACCAAGGTTTAGACCTTGAACCTACAAAACTGTAAGATAATAAATTTGTGTTTAAAATCAAAATTTGTGGTAATTCATTATGGCAGCAATAAGAAATTAATACAATTAGTTTTACTTATTCCAAAACTCATAAAAATGGAATCATATGTAATTTTTTTAATCTGGCTTTTTTTGGCTCAGCATCATGTCAGTGAAATTCTTGATGGTTTTACCTTCAAATATAATGGATAAATTATTTGTTATGTGTAGGCTTAACTTTTTAAAAACATTGCCAATCTGTTTTTGAAAGGAGCTATATCATTTTGCATTCACCCAGCAACGTATTTGAGTTCCACCTGGCCACACTTGTGTTGTCAATCTTTAATCTTAGCTATTATGGTAGGTGAAAAGTGGTATCTCACTGCAGTTTTAATTTGTATCTCTCCAATGACTAATGATATCGAGTATCATTTTGTGTGCATGTCGGCCATTCATTTACCTTCTTTTTGTGAAATGTCCATTCTTTTGCCCATTTCAAAATACATCAGTAATCTCAAAAATAGTTTGCTAAGAAGCCATACACCAAACACTACATAATACTTGATTCCATTTCTATGAAACTCTAGAAAAGGCAAAACTGTATCAACAGAACACAGGGCAGTAGTTGCCTGGGGTTGAGTTACCTACTGTAAAGTGGAAAATGGTTGATGGAAATGCTATAGACCTTGACTGTGTTGATAATTTCGTGACTGCATCCATTTGCCAAAATTCACTGAACCGCACACTTAAAATGGATAGATTTTATTATTTGTATATTATACCTCAACAAAGCAGTTAAATCTGCCAAATTCTTATGTTAAAGTACATGTCCCATTTTTACAATTCTATAAGCAACGTATGAGAACACTGGTTGCTCCACATCCTCAATAAACATTCGGTGGTGTCAGTTCTTTTATGTTTATTTAATTTGAAAGAGAGAGAGAAGAGGGCAGAGAGGGAGAGAGAGAATCCCAAGCAGGCCCCGTGCTATCAGCACAGAGCCTGACGTGGGGCTTGACCTCACAAATCATGAAATCATGATCTGAGCCGAGATGGAGGGATGGATGCCTAACTGACTGAGCCACTCAGGTGCTCCACTGTTGTCAGTTTAAATTTAGTCATTCTAGTGAGTGTGTAATGATGTCTTGTGCTGTAATTTACATTTCCATGATGATTAATGATGTTGAACACTTTTTGGGGTGCTTAGTGATCACTGGTGTATCTCTCTTTGTTAAATACCTACTCAAGTCTTTGTCCAATTTTTTTTAAGTTTCTTTATTTATTTTGAGAGAGAGTAAGAGAGAGAGAATAGGGAAAGAGGCAGAGAAAGAGGTAGAGACAGAATCCCAAGCAGGCTCTGTCCTGTCAGTGCACAGCCCAATACAGGGCTTGATCTCAGGAACCATGAGGTTATGACCTGAGCCGAAATCAAGAGTCAGATGCTTAACCAACTGAGCCACCCAAGCGCCCCTACTGAACAGTATTTTAAAACATTATGTATTTTTTTCAAAAAAAAAAAATACAGATTTCTAGAAGATATTGTTCTACATAATATATATTCTATCAAGTGGCCAACTGAGATATGCTTACTATTACTGAGAAATTTTTCATAAAGAGAATTAATAGAATCTTTGCAATAAGCTATCATTTTCTTTCTCTTCTTTATTTCCACATACTTCTCCACATACTTGCTCTTGCTCAGAGCTTAAACTGGTAAGATTAAAGTGAGACATATAGGTTTACCAATTCTCAGGTTGGCTCAGGATTTTCTTGGTTTTAGCACTTTGAGTCCTGTGTCCCAGGAAAACCCTTAGTCCCAAATAAACCAAGATACATGGTCACCCTATGTATAAATATGGCCTTCAGGAGGCCTAGCAGAGTTCTGCCAGCCAGGCTCCAGTGATGCCCTGTCAGAAAGCCCAATCTCCCTAATAAACCACCTAGAACAACATGGACTCAAGTGTGGAAATGTCTCTTCTGTAGCAGGAATGTGAACTGTGAGTCACTACAGTGCAGTGAGGGGCACAAAACATAGCAAGTTTTATAGTTTAACAGATCTGGACTGGCAACTTGGCACCATCATTTACTAGCTATGTGACTTTAATTAACTTGCTTAACTTCTCTCCACTTCTGTTTCCTCATCACTTAAAGGGGGATGGGGGAAAGATTAACAACACCTACCTCACAGATTTGCCATAAAGACTGAAAAAATATAAGCTAAGGATTTGTACAAATCCTATTATAAAGCACTAAATAAAAGTTTATTATTATTATTTCTATAAAGAACATAACCTTCAGAGAGTATTTGCTGTTATAACAAGTCACTACATCTGCTTCATTTGAGTTTAGTTCACCAAATATTTACTGAATGTGACTCAGTGTTCTAGATGCTAAGAATATTGAGTATGAAAAAAGGACAATCATTGCTTTCACAACAAGCTCAGGCTTGTTGGAGAGAATTAATCCTGTTACTGGGGCTTGCAGAAGCAGGACTTTTCTTAGTCCTGCTTACTGCTTAACTTAGTCTTTCCTCACTGCCATATTACCATAAATAAATAAATAAATAAATAAATAAATAAATAAATAAATAAATGTATGTATGTATGTATGTATGTTTAGTCTGTAATATAAAGTTGGTGAAAATCATCTCAGCAAAAAAGTACAGGCCACTATAGATCATAAATTAATTAAATAAATAAATAAATAAATAAATAAATAAATAAATGTATGTATGTATGTATGTATGTTTAGTCTGTAATATAAAGTTGGTGAAAATCATCTCAGCAAAAAAGTACAGGCCACTATAGATCACTAAGGAAAAATACATGTGCCACTCTGTAAAACATAAAAGTTATCATAACAGTGCAACTTGCTAAAAGAGTTGGAAATACTTACATCTAGAAATAAAATGACTTAAGGAAGATTGTGTGCTGTTTTTATATTACACA